>NC_080749.1:31050578-31675578 GCF_020826845.1 Diceros bicornis minor
CCACTTAGAGTATTCCAATATTCAATTTTCTTTGAAATATAATGTAACTTGCTTTATGAAATAGATACTTAAAAGGAATATAGAAATTATGTATTTTTGATAACTCAAGTTGTACATTAAGAACAGTAAGAGACAAAGGTCTATGAGGATATGTGCTTATCAAATGCAAGATTAGAATAATTCTGTTTTAACTTGATATTACTTTAGAGATGAATATCAAATAATAGAGTGTTTAAGGCACTTCACATATATTGTCTCTTCAGTTAAAGTTTCATTGTTTTAGTTGAAATATTTCTGGATTATATTGTACATGGTATATGTACCATTTGGCATATATGGTATTAAATTAAGTTCTGTATAACATATGATACTTTGGTAAATGATTAATAAATCTTGTCTAACAAGTCAGAGATGTTTGTTCTTAAGGAGGGCCAGTCCCAAAGAAAAAAACATTAATTTTTTAAATTCCTTTAGTAAATACTTACTAGTATTTCACCAAAACCTATGCTGTCTTTCATAATGACCAATTCTGGATAATGGAATGTATATCTGTTAAGTATAAAAACAAAACAAGAATTTGAAATGAAAATCATACGAAAATGTAAATCTCACTTATCTTCTTAATGGTAATTTGAAGTAGTAGAACACTAAGCCACATATTTTCACCACAAATCTCCTATTTTCTCTGAAAAATAATCACTATATTTCAATCTTTTACTGGTGCCCTAGGTTCATATTACTAACACCAATTATTTAACTGAGCTATATTAACATGAAGACCCCAGGGTCTATAGAACTATGAAGGGCCATTTGCTTCCACATAAAATCATGCCGAACTATTCAGCTTTAAGATCTGAGGGACTGCTTTTCCTAGTTTATTATTTCATATCTTCCTTCCCATCATATTGAAAGCTTTTAATTCTCATTGCCATTTCTGCAATTGACAAAAGTATCTCCTCTCTTTGTGGTTATTATTCTAAATTAATGTGATCTTGGAGAGCAGAAAACAATCTCATTAGAGTTAAGTATAAACTAAGAGTATACAGTCCTTGAGTGAGGATCCTAGGGTCTTCTTAAAACATATATAAATAGTGAAATTGCTTAGAACCGATCATTTTGTGTATGTGTATATGTGTGTGTGATGTATTACTAATTTGACTTATCTTAATAAAAAAAAAAGAGAGGTCATTATTTGAAAACACATGAATTAGAACACAGTAATTAAAATAAAAAACCTATCAGAATTTAAAGTGCTACTAAGGTTTGGTAACTGGTCTATCTGTCAAACTTGTTTTCATATTTACTTTTTTGAAATTATTATTTTTTTGATAGGTGGTATTTCTTATATAGGTGAGATATTTTTACATGTGATTAATGCTAAATTAAGTGATTTTTTTTTTTTTTGAGAGGAGAGGACCAATATAAGGAATGAACTCCTTCATAAAAGACCCTAAACACTAACTGGGGAACAAGGAACTATGTCAGTGCAAAACTGAACAAAACCACAGGATAACACCACGAGGATTGGATGTTCTGAATTGTAAGAGCAGGAATTTTCTACTCGAAGTCTAATTTGTGGCCTAGCAGCACCTGATTCAACTGGCAACTTGTTATAAATGCAGACCTATAGGCCCCACTCTATCTCTACTATCAGAATTTGCATTTTTATAAGATCTTCATGCAGTTCATATGTTCATTAACATTTGAGAAATGTTTTCATAGTAGATCGTTATAGATTTATTCTGATTATGAATATTTTCCAACTACATGGAAGATGCAATGCTAGCCATAGTAGAAACACCTAAAAGAGTACACACCATAAAAGGATCTCAAAGTACAGATGGGGTAACTTGATATCCAGGCACAGAACATACACACCTAGGGAGGCTGTTGGGAAGAAGGAAAGGCTGAATAGTCTCTCAAATAATCTCTCAGTGGTGAATTCTTCATCTCCTAACTTTAAACACTTTCCTTTTAGAATAAAATCCTATTAAAATTAAAATATATACTGATTAAATCCCACTCTATCTCTCTAAATCCTATCAGTCTTTCAAGCTTCTAGTTATGGCCCCTCTCCAATTTGAGATCTTCTTCAGACATCTCAATTGGAAGGGAATTCTCACTCCTTAGAATCCCCAAAGCAAAATCCTATCTGGACCACGTTTGGATACTGATTCTTTTTATCACAGTGCTATGTAGGGCTGTATGCATGTGTGTGATTGACTGAACATGTTCATGTGTATCTAATTATGCAGCATAAACCAGGTTATAAGATTTTTCATGGGAGCAGCCCCAGCATATGATTCCGTGCATCTCTGTCAGCATATAGCACAGTGTCTGTCCCTTAAAGGCTTGAATGAAAGAGCTGAGAAAAACACATAATGAGGGACGGCATGAGAGACCACATACCTGGAACCAGGAGACTACAGTGAAGAAGTGGGTTTCAATAGTTCTCTATTTTTCCAGGTGTGCTCAAGAGTACTAATAATCCCGTTCCTCATACAGTTCTTTGGGGGAGCTACAAGAATGCTGTGAGCGGTGATTTAGCTGGCAATTGTGGAAGCATTCAGGGTGGAATGTAACTGTTGTACACCTGTTACTAACCTTCTTCTCTTCTTATCCATCCTCAAGTCAACTCTTACTTGTTACCCTGGACATTCCGTGTATGTTTTGGCATCAGTCTGTTGGCATTCACTGTTGTTTCAGAAAATAACGTCCTTCTCAAAATCAGATTGAGAAAAATCACATGGAATTCTGGGCATTTTGTGTTGAATCCAAGTAGATATTATGGTTTTCTAAAGGAAGAGGAGGCAGGTAGACTCTGAGGTGGCTAGCCTAGCTGAAGGGCCAGATGCAGGTGAGGAGAGAGCAAGAGCAAGTAGGATGAAGGCTATACTTTCTGGTAGCAAGACCTCATTCAATTAACCCTTTCCATTCAGTGGGAGTAAGAAAGTGTGCAAGCTTACTAAAGCCATCATCCAGAAACAAAAATTCAGTATATCTGAAAATTTCACACTAAATCCAGTTGTATTTTCATTGTTCACATCTAAGTACACTACGGTAAAAGTAGTAAAAATTTTCACTTGATTGACTACGTGATTTAAAGAGTCAGATTCTGATTTTAGACACATTCTAGGTTGGAGAAATCCCTGTCTTCTACTTAATCCAGCACTTGTGTGCATGAGAATCACCCAGGGAGTGTGTGAAGATGTAGACTCCTTGACCCAAGTCTCAGTCATTCTGATTTCCTGGGTCTAAAACAAGATATATACTTGAAATTTTAATGGGAACCCCTTGTTATTCTGATGACAAAGACTACCTAACCTGGATCTCTGTTACGAAAGAGCAAAGTCAAAACACATGATTTTAACTACCCGCCAGTTCTTTAGAAATGAGGTTGGTTTCTTCTGAAGTGCTTCTTTGTCTCTCTACAACTTTCTCAATATCTTTCTTACTCCTGGAGTGAGTAACAGAGAAGGTGAAATACTTAAGTATTCAGTTTGTTAATATATGTTCAAAAACAATCTTCTGGAGAGGTTGCCCATCGGTCCCAGTTGCCCAGGACAGTCCCAGTTCATGCCATTTGTCCCAGCAATGCATTTTTTGTCATTCTCAAAGGGTCTGAGTTTGAACAACGAGTTACATGATCACCCTAATCCTGTATTAACAACTACAAGTGAGGGAGAAAAGTGTGCAGAAATGCATTTGTGTCTAAATAATTCTATTTTCTGCTTTTCAAAGTGTTTCTAAAAAAAGAGCATAAATGCCATTCAAAAAGCATTTTTCCAAAGTAAAGTGATTACATACTTTTTCAAAGGGTTATGGTCTCCAAAATAAATCCTTAAGAATAAATTGTCCCTCTTATCATTTTTGGAGAGGATTAGGAAAACTATCTAATGTCAACAACTAGGATGAAAATCTAATGTCAATAAAATGTCATAACATAAATCTAAAAATAATTTAACTTAAAATAAATGAAACCATCATTTATGTAATTCCATTAGGTTTTTCTGCCAGACCCTAATTCGAAATGTGTAAATTATTAACCACATTACATTGTATTCAGTTCTTCATTTTTCACTAATAGGTGGCTGCTTAAATTTCTACAGTTGCTATAATTTTTCTTGAGAATTTATAGAATTTTAATATTAGATTACATGAAAAAATACTTACTAGGTTTTTTTTTTTTTAACCTTACGTTTTTACTCACTCTGTTCAGCTACTAAAAATCAATTTATTAAGAGTGTATAACCAGCTAGAGAAAGCAAGAAACTCTGCTGCAGCTGCTACAAACCCACATTTCCGAACCTTGGAAATCTCTTGTAGGGTCTTCATCTTCCAGACCTAAAAATGAACAGGAAATGCATTGCAAATGTGTCCCCTTTCTTCTTGGAAATTCAGGGACCTGTCATAATTTCTAACAAGCCCTGTGACAGCCTTCAGGACTTTTCTATTTGTCTCTCTGTCTGTCTACCTGCCTGCCTGCCTACCTATTTATTTTGCAGTCCACCACCCCAAATTCACTTGCCAAGGATACTGAACATGTCTACTCTCTGTGAAGCAAGCCCTTCTGCATTGGTTCCCCCATTTGAGTTGACTTCACTCCTCCAACCCTTAGCATTATGTCTCATCTTAATTAAACGCCTGAATCTAATCATTACTCCTCCACTCTCGAGAAACAGGACAGGAGAGCACCACATTTGCTCAGATGCAACCAGAAGTGCTGATAGCACTGTTTGCCAAGACCTGGCACCTAGACATCATCATGCAGTAGGAGGTGGCACTGAAAGTCAACTTCCCAAATCTAGACTGTGCAGCTCTGGTTTCAGAATCAGAGTTGAGTGGCGCCAACCACAGCAGTGTCAATGAAATGGAGATCAAAACATGATAAGATCTGCTGAGAAGATGATTTTTCTGGAAAAGAAAATGAGTTCAGAGGATGGAAGGAGAGGTTAGTTCACTCCCCGTCTCTAGTACCTCAGTCCAAGTCATTTCCAACATCAGAGAATCAGAGTCCCTCTGAAACCCATCTTCCATCATCCTGCTGTCAGATTCCTCATCCACCTCTTCTTTCTGTAAACAAAGATTCTGTCCTATGACCCATATCTAGTCTCACCTTATACTCAAGGATCTCTGGGCTCAACCTCCTACTTGGGAGACAGGGAATCTTACTTAATTTAGATATAGCACCATCTTCTTGTACCAAGGGCCACGCTTAGCTCCATGGGAAGAAATGTATTCACCATCTTCAATAACTCAATCCACTGAGAGCTTGGATGAAAATGATCAATCCACTTTCTGGAAGCTTAACTTCAATGCTAACTGTTTGGATTATAAAGATTAGATATACTTGCGGAAATTCCAGATTTTGTGAAAACCTCTACAACCTTCTCTGTGGGTAATTTAAAATCCCTGCCATAGTTTTAGGTGATTGGTTTCCTTGGCATGTAAAGTGCCCAATGTAAAGCCTCAATGCTTAATCAAATACCACAAAAACAAATCAAAAAAAAAATCAAAACTGCGAGGGAAGGGAGAAAAGATCATAACATTCTTAAGCTGAAGTTTTCTAATATTTTAGTTAAAACTTGTTTGAATCTTAAGAATGAATAATGTCTCAAACTAATTTACGGTTCATGAAAAACTTTTAGTTGGCACTGAAAAGAATTTTAGGGGAAGTATTAATTGTGCACCTGATTGCTCTATATGGACTACTTTATTCTGATAATAATATTCATGGGGAACTGTTTAAGAGACAATCCGTGTGCTTATATAAATGGTGGATCTAGGCTACCATTTAATTTGTGCTAGATCTCAAAACTCTCATCTTCTACACCATATGCAACTTTAAAATCCACTTCTACAAGTGTTCTTCTATGATTTTAAATAGGATATATTTATAAGCAAAATTTAGAACAACTGAATAGTTATCTAAAAAGCTTACATTCAGCCAGAGGTAAGCAGCACTGAAATTTTACAACAAATTTACTGTGGAAGCAGAGAGTGAGAGAAGAGAAACAAAGGGCATTAATGTATGTGTAATATAATTTGTTCCTGATAAAACTAGCAGAAAAAATGGCATTGGTCAATTCTCTGACACACATGAATTTATAAACTGAAAGCATTGTTTATATCTGCAGATGTTAAAAAAGAATATGTGTGCATGGGGGCATAAAACTTTTCTGCTTGTATTTGGCAAATATTATTAATTATATTAAAATGATTCTAGCCACCAAAAAGAGCTTATAAGCAAGAATTGAAATCTTAAGATTCATGCCCAGGTTTCTTTTTCAAGTGGCCTATTCAATTTTACGTTGTTGCACCTCTAGGTCCATATAGCATGAAACATTTTAGTGAAAATTATCTTCCCAGTGAACTTTATAATTTAACCAATAGTGATATTAAATATTTGGGCATCACCACTACAAATGATGATTAAAAAATCATTCACCAATAATAACGTATGTGCACAGTGCTGATTCAGTATTCGAGAGCCATTTACATTCATTACTTTATTTAATCTTTGTGAGCCATCTAGCCTTCACAGATGAAGAAACTGAGCCTTGGAGAAAACCTGTGATTTACTCAAACTCATAGAGCTGGAATGAGTCAACCGGGGATTTGTAATCTGGCTTTATGCTTAATATCTAGATACCTCATTAATTAAGCATCTCATTGCATAAATTTACATTAGTTTATTAATTTGTTTATTTATTTGGGGATCTTATTTGATGCTTAGAAACCTAAGTAGAGTAATACTACTAGGTATGCGTGCCAGCACCTAAAAGAAACAACAGCAACAACAATAATAATAATAAGTGGTAGTGATGTAAAACCAAGGAAAAGTACAAAAGTTAAATCAAGATACGAGTATCAAAGTTTTCTCTATGATGTATCAACTATATACACAAATAAATTATATTTAAATATACTAGTTGAATTTACTGCAACAGCCACTTTCAAAGTGTTTATTCTAATTCAGGCAGACCTCAGTGCCCATAGCTACAAAAAATGTTTTCAAAGTAAAGTGCTAGACCACAAAACTGGGATCTCCTGTATCGTATTCAACCTTGTGCTCCACTTTTGTAGGAGTTCTTTTGTGGTTTTAAGTGAGATATAATTATAAGCAAAATCCAAATAACTTTTACAAATAATTTTTTGTGAATGGACAAAGTTATGGAACAACACATCTAGAGCAGCACTGTCTGATAGGACTTTCTTCAATGATGGAAATGTTCTATAGTTACACTGTCTATATTTGGCTACTAAGCACTAGAAATGTGGCTCATGGAACTGAGGAACTGATTTTTTAATCTTACTTAAGTCAACCAATTTAAATTGAAATAGCCATATGTGGCAAGTGGATACCGTATCAAACCGCACAGGTCTAGAGCCTTGCCACTCAGCAAATGATCTGGGGACCAGCAATGCAGCCATCACCAAGGCGCTTGTTAGAAATGCAGGATCAGGGCGCTCTGAATCAGAACACTCATGAACAAGTTCTCCAGTTGACTCGAATGCACTTTTAAAGTTTGAGAAGGGGTGATCTAATGGTAGTGTCTGTATTGCCTAGTTTCAAAATTTAATAAAGAAAACACAAACATAAATCATGGTATTGCTTTTAAGGGTAATGTGTCTGTTACTGTATCTACTGAAAACAAAATATTTCTATGAACATTACAAAGCTGGGCAATGAGTTGATTTCCAAATATCCAGATGTTTGGTGTTATGTTTCCAAAATATACAGCCCCACCCATCCTTCACATGAAAATTTGTCTCCAGATGTCTGGCATCCTGTAGGGCCCAGTAGGTCCTTCAGAGCTGCTCATGGCTAACTTGCTCACTGCACACTTGTGAATTTCCATGATGATCTGCAAAGAAAAACAAGTGCTGTTTTTCCAAAATGTTTTCTGTCATAAGAGACAATTAAGCTCGTTAAGGGAGAGTGGCCACCAAAGTGTAGAGTTTTGTGCTTCTCTGCTTTTGCCATTTCTTACACACAGACCAGAAACCTCAACTCCCCAGAGAGTGAGTATTAACACTGCCTGAAAATGAAAAACAGATTATCTCCATCTAAACCACCACATCTTTTCCCTTTATGTTTTAGTTTGGGGGTGTTTTAAACATAGGCAGCTGGAAAGTAGAAAACTTGTAATATATTATCTCCAGCAGTCCACTGGAGAACAAATAACACTTTACCCCTCTTTCATTAACCTGATAACACAGATTGTTTATTCAATTAGTTTATTTTGACTTTGCGAGGCATCCACAACCAACCCTCTTCTAACAGGAGGAATTGGGCAACGAAGTTTCAAGCAGAGGAAGTTGGAAGGATAGTGGCATACACGTAATTGGGAAGCAACCCGTGCACATCAGAGAAGGATAAATGGTGAGTTAGCTCATTGGGAGGACTCCCAGCCATGGAGATTGGCTCACTGCATATGTGTACTGTCAGACTCAGTTGACTCCCAGAGTTGCCTGCAAATATTTCCATTTTTCTTCAGTCAGCTTCTTCTCCCATTCTCCACAGGTTTAGCTCTTTTCAAGCTCCCTTACCCAGGACCACAAGTATTCTATCTTGACGGATAATTTAGAAGCCACTAGGTGAGAATTCTTTTAAATGGCTGCCCTCCAACCACACAGGTGTCTGCATAAAATCTGTTCTTACTTTTCTTTTTCTCCTATTTCAGTGGGCAGGCATTTCATTTTCTGTCCCAGAGTAATCTTTCCACCTATGTTCTGGATAATATACTTCTCATTTCCTCCAATAACTCAATGTATTAACTAATCCCTCTCACTTCTAAAACTTGAGTCTGTTCTTTAGTAACTCTTTCTCTTCAATATATAAAGAAGTACATCAATCTAACATTAAAATACAAAATCTCCCTTAATATTACACTATACTCTAGTCATACTTTATCATCTATATTTCAGAACCAAACCAATAAAAGAGTCATCTTCTATCTTTACAGCCTTTTCAAACACACTGTAATTTGATTTTCTCTAACCATTTTCTTGACAATTTTCCCAACATGTTTTCCAGTAACCTATTGCTATATACTCGTGTATGTGTGGGTGTGAGTATTTTATTTTTCATCTTAGCTATCCTACCTACAGTATTTAATCCTGATTGACCACACTTTCCTTCTGGATACTTTTCCTCATGTCGTTCCTATGACTACATTGTCTTTTGCTTTTTTTTCTGTTTCTCTGCCTTCTACTCAATCTCTGCGTAGACTCCTTGTTCTCAATTCTTTACACATTGGTGCTCCTTTCTCAGGCCTCTGTTGCTTTCTTTACGTACCTTCTCTGGGTAGCCTTATCTCTGCCCACAATTTCACTTACAGCAGTTACACTGATGTGTCGCTAATGTCTCGTCAACTTCTTTTCTGAGATAAGCCCGGTGTTTTCAATAAACTGTAGGATATTTCTACTTCATTTTCACAACCACTGCCTTTTAAAATCAACATATTCAAAACAGGCCATTTTCTTTCCCTAAAAATCCTAGATGCTCATTCAATTAATTCTCAATCTTGATAAATAAGAACAATTATCTCATTCTGAAAATGAGATCTCTTCAATATCCCCATCTCCTTTACCTCTCATATTTAAGAATTGTTGTACTTTGTAGACTATCTCCTAAATGTCTCATGGATATATCTCTGATTCTATACTTGCTTGCCTACTGACCTTAGCCAAGCCTTAATAATCTCTTATCATTGATTATTGCAGAGGCTTCTTGACTGGTCTCAAGGCCCCTAAACTTTTATTTTTCCAGTTAGAGTAATTGTTATTAAGTGTAAGGGGACATTCCACATCCTTGCTTAAAAATTTTTCAGTGTCTCCATTTTTTGATGAAATTCAAACTCGTTAGTTTGAATACACATGTGCATAGCATAATACATATATGCTTGCCACCTAACACTTAACATAGATTGTCCATCACGCCCACCTCCATCCTGGGCAACCTATCTCTAGTTGTACTACAGGTGCCATGCCCTCTGACACCTGAGGCTCTGCAATCCTCTTCTCTCAGTCCAATAAAGAGGGGCGTGAGAGTTAGGAAATTAATTTCCATCAAACTCTTCCTTATCCTTTAGGCTAAAAAAAGGTACCGTCTCAACCAAGGAGCTTCCTCTGGTTCAAATTCACATACACACCCCACATCACCAGTATTCTCAAAGGTTAAATACTCTCACAATGTAGCACATCCTGTGATTACTCCTTCACTTCTTCACACCACACTGTAATCCTCTCTATTGGGGGTGGAAGTTATAAGAAGATTGCAAGTTCCTTAATCACAACGTCTGTGGTTAATTTGATTTTGAATATCCAGTATCCTTGATCCTTCTAGAACATGTGTAATCTTAGAGGATACTCAATAATTGGGTGCATGAGTACTTTAATCACAAATTGTGAAATCATCAATTGTGAGTTCATATGGATTGTATATTCTTGGTATAATTCCGCCTGAGTTATGGAGAAAGAAATGAGGCATTTGTGGTATGTGAGGTGAGACTGGACAGATTCCGGAGTTAATGCTGCACCTTGATTTTCTCTGGATGTGTGGGCCTATCCCATCACTATTAAGAAATAAAAAAGGTCATGTGTTCCAAAAGACAATGTGTTAACCCTACAGGTCCTGGATTTTTTTTAAAGTTAGATATGTATATGTCTGGTGTGTACATGTTTGTGGAAAAGAGTTGTGCACTATTCATTTTTGTATCATAAACTCTGACACATAGCCTGTGATCAATACACATGTTTAAATCACATTTATGTAAATAACCATATGACGAGGACTTTGTAAACTTGACAGAATTGATCTACGCCCTTTAGTATCCTGGAAGTCAAAGAGGTAATGGAGAAGGTTCGCCTCTCTCAGGATTTAAGGCTGGTGTCAATTTATTGGTTATTTTCCTGTTGTCAAAAGGCATTTCCCTGTGGTCGGGTTCTTTTATTACTGTACTTCTGACATCTCTCTACCTGACTTCCACATCCAATCCATTATTAAGTCCAACAAGTTTCCACTCCTACCTACTTCTCAAGTGTGCCTACATTTATCTTTCTTCACTTTGACCACTCTAATCCAGGTTACCATCACCTCTTTTCTGATCTACTAAAATAACCTTGGCTCCCTCACTTGCCCCTCTAAACCAGTCTCTATACAATAATCATAGCTGTTTCTCGATATATACATCTCTTTGTGTCATTTTTCTGTATTGGTTTCCATTTGTTCACAGAATAAAATGCCAACTCCCTACCGTAGCCTGCTAAATCCTACGTGGCTGGCCCTTCTTTACCTTTCACCCTTGGCTTACATCCACCTCTGTCTCTCTCCCTAGGACAGAGTCGCTCTAGTTTTCTTTCAGATTCTCTCTAACAAGCTGTGGCAGACACTGATGGAGCTCCATACAGATCCTTTGGATCCCATTTACCATTTCTGTGTATCCTTCCCCTGGCTTCTGTGTGCTGTTGCTTCTAACTTCCTGTAGCTGTGGCTCCTTTTGGAGTATTGCTTTTTGGCTACCTACTGGAGCTTCTTTTCCTGGATGTGCAGAGACCTGGAAATGCCTGGGAGTTTCTACCGCCTCGACAGGTTCTTAACCAAGGGCTGATTGATGCAGGGGGATGGAAGCCAGCTCCACAGCCTCATGTAGGACTCACTCTGAGCTGTAATTTATAGTCCAGGCTTCTGCAGCAGGATCAGGCTGAGACTGGGGCTGGAGTCAGGGCTGAAATCTCACCCTTATTTGGCTTCCTCCTTTTCCCTGTCCTGCCCCTGTCATTCTCATACTGGGTTCTCCTGGGAGCATTTCCTTAATAAATCACTTCTACATTAACCCTCTTCTCAAGTGCAGCTTCTGGGGACCACAAATTAACACACAAACCAGGTTGTTTCTACCTTAGCCCTTTGCAAATGGTATTTCCTCAGCCAGAACATTCTTCCCCTCAATTTCTGCCCTTTGGGTAATTTTTTATCTTTCAAGTCTCATTTAACATCACTTGATTGTTGAGGCCTTCCCTGACCACCTTATTATCAAACATCCTATTGTTTTAAACTTAAAAAAATTATTTTATTTTGATAAGAACAGTTAACACAAGATCTGTCCTCTTAACAGATAGTTAAGTATATAATATTGTAATCTATGAGCCCAATGTTGTACAGTAGAACTCTAGGACTTCTGCATCTTTCATAAGTGAAACTTTATAGCCATTGATTAGCAACTCCCCAATTCCCCTTCTCCAGCCCCTGGCAACCACCATTCTGCTCTCTGTTTCTATATGTTTGACTATTGTAGATACCTCATATAAGTGTCCCTCTGTGACTGACTTATGTCACTTAGCATAATGTCCTCAAGTTTCATCCATGTTGTTGCATATGGCAGGATTTCCTTCTTTTTTAAATAGTATGGAAATTCTTCAAAAAATTAAAAATAGAACTACCTTATGATTCAGCAATCCCACTTATTTACCCCAAAGAATTGAAATCAGGATTCTGAAGAGATCTTAGCACTCCCAAATTCACTGCAGCATTTTTCACAATAACCAATATGTAGAAACAACACTTTCAATAGGTTGTAATTACTTTTTGTCTGTTCGTAGTTTTTAGTGTCAGTCCTTCTCACTAGACTGAATTTCCATGAGGGAAGGCACTATGCTGCTTAATCATAGCATCTTACACATCGTAGGCATTCAAATATTTATGACTGGATAAATTAAAGATTTTGAGTTTTAAAGGCAAGAAATACAAGTTGAGTTCACAAGTTGAGTGCTAAAGAAAACCACTGCATAAATCATAAAACTTTTTAATGCCTAATATCCCCCCAAAGTTTCTATCCCCGTTCTCTGGTAGGCATAAAAAATATAAGGTACTTACTTAAAGGTGATCATTTCAACATATCTTATGCTCACACAAGCCTGCATATTTCTATAATGAACAACCTATAGTAATAAAGCTTTCTCAATTATTTTCTGTGCCAAACTTATCAGGGGGCTGATTTGAACATAAATCTTTTATAATTTCTGTGTATTTTTGATTTTCAATAGTAGAAATCTACAAATCTGATGTGATGGGTTGCTTTCTTTCTCATATTTTCATTTCAAGGGAAAAGAGCAGTTAGTTATTGACTCTGAAGAAAGGACAATAACCATAAGTTCTCTTCTTGATTCTTTTAATAAAGGAGAAAAAAAAGACTCAGTCAATTTTAAAATTTAGTGTCAGATAATGGCATATGTCATCTGGTGGGTGCCTAAGAAAGCACCTTAGCTAGGAACTGTAAGAAGTAAATAACTAAACAGGCAACAGAAAATCGAAGGGTAACGAAGTATTCACCACATAAACAATTTTGGGTAGCTTTCTAACTAATATACAATTTATATTCATATGTATTTCAATAACCTATTTCTGCCTCTTGTGCCTTACACAGAAGATGTATTGAATATGTTTCTACTGAATAAGTTATTTTTCATTTCTAGCGAAGCCTAGTCTTTTCTTGTCTTCAGCCTGCCTCTTTTTTTTTGCTTGTGAACACTCCAAGCACCTAAGATGCTTAAATCAGTACACAGAACTCCTACATTTTCCCCCTAGTAGCATATTTACCATGAAAAGTTCAATGCTTATTTCTGTTTCTAGATGAAATTCATGTTATAAGTAGATTGATTCTGAATATTAAATATAGTTTTAAGTATATCCTTCCAAACAACATTTATACAAGAACAAAGACATATTGTACCAAAGATCTTTTAGATGCTCCTTGTTTTCTACTGGAAATATCTATTTTGCAACTCTTATCTCTCCACTAAACAAAAAACTTCTGGAAATTGATGTGGAAATTCTATCTAAATATACTATGTATGTACTATATGTATGTATACACACACACACATATATATACAAAAACACATATCAAGATAAACTTATCAATAATGAACAAAATAGTAATAGATAGTACAAGTGTTGATGTTTATATCTCAATATAAGAGTTCATTTACTTTGCTGATGCTTTGTGTTCATAACACACCCCTGGTTGTGTGTTTATGACCCTTGGTCTTATTTAGCATTTACATAACACTTCTATTTTAACAAAAGTATGCTACAGTCATTTCTTCTAGTTATTCCTCACAACACCCCATGAAATAGAACAACATTATTGTACTAATTTCATAGATAAGAACAGACTCAAGCAGGGCTTGGAAGTATGGCAATTTTTAATTGATACTTTTAGGATTAGGGGAAGTGACTTCGAGGTTCATTATTTCACCAGGTGAGCCTAAGATAAACCAATATAATAAGATTTTTAATTTGATTGGGAAAGTATATTAGAAATCATCCCAAATGGATATATATTATTAAATTCCAACTTGTTTCCTTTCCTAACTACTTTATAACTATCAATTTTAGAAAATAAAGCTCACATTGATAGTTGAATAACTTTTTTATTATTATAAAGCCTAATATGATACAAATTACCACACTGGATCAAATCAAATGATCTATCCAGCCTGGTATTGTAACCAACACTAATTACTATTACAGCATCTGACCTATGGTACATACCCAATTGATATTAATTAAAATGGTAAAACCTTACACAGGGCATTGGTAGGAACCATCATCTTTTGTAAGACATATCAGGATTCTTTGGGTTGCAATTAAACCAAGAAGTACTGACTAAAATACGCCTGAGATATGCAGCAATTTATTAGACCACATAATCTAAGTCAGGTAGAGTTGGGTTCAATGAAATCATCAGGTCATAGACTCCTTTCACTTTTTAGCTCTATTTGCTTCCATACTGTGTCATTCTCAAACTTGATGTGGCAGTAAAATGGATAACAGCACTTCTAGACCTATACTATCCCAGGTTCAAATTGAGCGAAGGAAGGAAGGAAGGAGGAAAAAGAAAGCATGTTTTTTTCCAACAGTCAATGCCATTAGCATTGAATCTATTTTATTGTCTATTCTCAGCCATGAAGGGATAGCCCTCCTGCCATAAGTCAGACAAAATATATGAAATAATTATTTACAAGAGTTTTATTAGGGGCAGGGCAGGATTATGATTTCTTAGAGAAAGGAAATAAACAGGGTGAGACCCACAATGGCCTTGGCTTTTTGTGTGGTGACACTTCCTGGCCCGTGGCACTGTGGACAGGAGAACCAACAGAGCACCTCAGTATCAATGAGGTGAGAAGACAGAGATCAGAGTTTGGGGCTACTGCGGTGGCTGGGTTTTATGGGGCAATGTACTTCAGAGAAGAGTGCTCTTGAGAAAAGACACTCCAGAAACCTACAAAGAGCTGCCTTACAACTTTGGCTAAATACTAAGCCTTGTATGCTCAGGGCAAAATTCCACAAGACTAGCCAAAGAATCTCTACTGGTGAAAGAAATACCACTGGAGAATGAACAACTGCTAGGACATCTTGAGCTGAATAACTAATGGAGTTCACACCTGCTTGAAAACATTTAGTTCCAACAGCCAAAGAGAGAGACTTTCTTGGACACTCTAGACCTTCAGTAGGAATCCCAGAAATGCCATATTTTAGAAGCAGGGGTAATTTAGACAGGAGAAAAGCTACTCTGTATGAACTATAATAAAGAAAAAACAGAAGCCTCAAAAGGATCAAGCTGTTCTGCAAGTAAATTTCCTATATGCTGTAATAACATTCAATACTTCATTAAGAAAGACAACCTAGACATGTAATAATATAGAATCTATGATGTCCAACATCAAATCAGAAGCTGCTAGTTATAAAAAGGGGAAGGAAAATATGACAAATAAACAGGAGGGCAATCAATCAATAAAAATAAAACTGGAAATGTCAGAGATGATGGAATCAGAATATAAGGAATCCAAAATGTTTGTTATAAATATGTGCAAGGATTTAAAGTTAAATATTAATGTAATAAAGGAAAAAATAGCAAATATCAATATAAAAGCATAAACTATAACGAAGAATAAAATGGAAATTCTAAAACTTCATACTACAATATCTGCAAAGAAAAGTCACTGGATCAGCTTAACATCAAATTTGACTGCAAAATAAAAAGTAGGTACTTTTAAATACAAGAAAAAAGAAACTATCTAAACTTAGGAAGAGAAAATAAACAGGCTGAAAAAAATTAGCAATGTAAACCAGCTTAAAAACGCATGCAAGTGAAGTACCAAAAGGAGAGGAAAAAGAGAGAGAGTTAAGGAAAAAATATTTAAAGAAAAAATACTTTGAATTTGATAAAAACTATAAACCCATAGACCCAAAAATCTTAATGAATTCAGCAGGGATAATCACAAAGATTAATACACCAAAAAATAGCATAACAAAATTTTTGAAAATCAATGAAAAAGGAAAAAATCTTAAAAGTAGTCAGAGAATAAAAGACATACCGTTTACAGGGGAACAACAATAAGAAAACCAAAGATTTTTCATCAGGCACAATGCAAGCCAGATGATAATAGAACTACAACTTTAAAGTGCTAAAAGAAAAAACGATATTATTATAAATATCTAAATTTAACAAAAAGGAAAAGTGCTTCAAATGAGAACACTTATCTAGACAAACGAAAGCTGAAATAATGTGTCACCGGTAGATGAGCACAATAAGAAATGCTAAAAGTAGGAATTCAGACAGAAGACAAATAATACCAGATGGAATTTTTGGGACAACAAGAAGAAATGAAAAGCACCAATACATGGCTAAGTTGAAAGACAAATATTTTTTTCCTCTAGTTTCTTAAGTTCTTTCAAAGCTAATTGACTGTTGAGAGCAAAAATAGCACTGCCTTGTGAGGTCTGTAACATATCAAGGAGGAAAATGTAAAATAATAGAACAAAAGATAAGAGGGAAGAAATAGAATATTGTTAACAAGGTAAAAGCATGAATAAGCACTTCACAAAAGAATGTATGTATAAAATTGGTCAATAACACATGAAATAGTGCTGAATATCATTAGTCATCAGACATGAAAATTAAAACCACAATAAGGTTTTGTTATACTTGCACTAGGATGGCTAAAATTGAAGAGTGACAACACCAAATGCTGGTGAGGATGGGGAGCATAAAATGATACAAGCTCTTTGGAAACTTTTCTGGCATTTTCTCTTAAAGTAAATAGTACACCTACCCTAGCAATTTCACTCCTATGAGTCTGCCCAAGATAAAGGAAAACATATGTCCACAAAAAGATTGTAAAGAATGCTCATACCAGTAGCTTTGTTTATAAAAGCCCCAAACAAGAAACAACACAAATGTCCCTCAATAGAGGAAACAAACAATTTGTGATATATACTCAGCAATAACAAGGAATGAATTGGTGAAACACGCAACATCACAGATGAAACTCAAAAATGTTATGCTGAGTAAAAGAAGCCAGACACAAGACACATACAATACAGTATGGTTTCATTTATGTGATGATGTAGAAATAGATTAACTATTATGTGATGACGCAGATGATTTAGAAATTTGTCAGAACTGATATAGAAAATGTAAAAATATTTGACAGCGAAGAAAATGAGAAAACTGGTCGCCTCTTTTGGGGGCTTGGAATGGATTGACTGGAAAGCACAAAAGACATTTTTCTAGATGATAAAAAACATTCTATTTTTTGATAAGGGTGTGAATTAAATGGTATATGCTACTGTTAAAACTCATCAAACTTCAAACTTAAAATCTGTGTATTTGGACTTGTGTACATTATATGTCAATTGAAAAAATGTTAGGAGCATCAAATTAGATTTGCCTTTGTCTAGTCTCCATCCCTCTACATAGCAATCACTGTGGCTGAGGGAACTGTATGTTTTGCTTGACGTGGCCTGAATCACATGTCCACTAGAAAACTCCTCCACAGAAGGAGAGTGGAAGAAGACTGTGCATTAGATAAAATCACAGCATCATTAGCAGTGGAAAATGCACTGAACACAGAGAAAGAATGTAACAATATGTCTAAACTACTTGAAATAAGGGTTGTTCTCCATAAAGTCAGCTTCAAATCATAGCAAAGTGCCTGAAACATCATCTGTCTCCAAAGAATTTCATGTACACTTTAACTTGGGACAGTGAGGTACATAATTTAGTACCAATCATAGGAAGAAATAATTTAGAAATTGCTTCTATACATAACTCTTTTAATATAGAAGAACCTAAGTAGCATCCATCCTATTTATAAAAATAACAATAATTTGGTTCATTTACTCCCTCCCTCCCTCTCCTCCTCCTCCTCTTCCTTCCTTCCTTTCTCTCTCTCTCTCTGCCTCCTTCTCTCTCTCCCTTTTTACAGAATAGTAAGATAGGATGTTAATTGCTGTTCCCATTAATGTTTTACTTATTCTTATGAGTAATATGCCAATTCTATCTACCTTATACTTAAGGCAATTTTATAAAGATGTAATATTTAGGGTATAACTTTTAATTCATAGAAATCAAATTATGCATTTGTCTATTTCATGACTAATTTAACTCATACATAATTTTGAATAGCAATTCATCTGTCTTCTTTGTTTACCTTAGAAGAGCATTAATTTCCAGAAAGTTGGGAAATCTGTTCAACTTTTTGCCTTTAATACAGCGCAGTGTAAGGAGCATAAAAGCTCCAATTTTAATGCTTATAAATGTTGATTATCAAAAATAAGTAATTGTTTTACTTCTGTATGGTACTATGGAAAGAACAATGTTATGCTCTGCCAACTGTGCGCTTTTGAATATGTCACTTCTGATTCTTATCTCTTTAGTTTTGTAAAATAAATAGGTTGAACCAGAATATTTTTATGGCTCTAAAATCACTATGAATGTTGTTGATTATAGCCTTAATTATTTCTAAAGATTAGAGCAATACATTATTTGAAGTAACATTATTTTATCAACAGGTATATCCTGCCCTACTTATCTTAATTGCTCTCATAGCTCCTATTGGAGAACTTATTAATTTTATGATTTTGCTTTTTAAATTATGTGTCTTCCCTTCTAAACTATAAGCCCCATGAAAGCAAGAACTGCATCTGATTAATCACTGTATCCCTGACATCTAACACATTGCCTGGAACACAGTACATAGATAAGAATAATATTTATTGCTATTACTAGCTTTTAAATTTTGCCCTAATTTCTCAAAACTATATACTAGGCATTGTGTTATGAATATTTAGATCTGTCATGTTTCACATTTTCAGGAAACATTATTCACATTTTACTCTATGTACTCCATATTCTACTGAAAATAAAATATTAATGGTGATCCTTGGAGTCTTCCAACATATTGGCCTTGACGGATTTTTTATAGAATTTCTATTTAATCCTCAGTGCAAACTTATGAGTTAGACAGCAGTATTACCTTTCACTGAAGAAGAAACTGAGGCACAGACAGGTTAAGTAGTTGTCCATGATAATCCAATGACTAGCAGAGCCAGAATGTGAAACCTGATAGTCTGACTCTAGAACCTTCATTCTTACTTTCCACCTATTATTGCCTCCCTAATAAGTTTTTATGAATAAATAGATAGATGCCTTTCACTTTTTACCATTCTTAGGCATTCATCGTCCTTGCCTATATTTAATCAATCTCATGTTTGTTTCATTTGCTGCTCAACCCTCCATTTGAGCCTAGTTTTTAACTTTGGGCAGAGGAACACACATGAAAAGTAACGATGTGGCTTAATTATCTCAGAAATGTGTTCCTGAACCAGAGGCTGGAGTGTAACTGTACAGGTTTTTCAGAGCTAATACCAATTTTATTTTCCACTTTTGGAAGAGTTAGTTTACCTCAACTGAACAATGATGCGCCTCGTAGGGCTGTAACTCTTCCAGATGTTTGTGTCTTGTGCTTTTTCCTTTTAGCATAGAGAAGGGGAGGGTTAGGAATCTCGTAACTGTCCATTCTTGAAACTTCTCTTCCCCATTTTATACACTGAAGCAATTCTGATAACCATCTAAATTCCCAGATATTTCTCCAAACCAATTTCTTATTAAAAATATATGCCAAGCTACCCAATTTATTGACAGGGGAGAACAGGGGAGAGAAAAGAGGACACATCAAGACAACAGAACAATCCCTCCTTGACAAACATATTAAAAAAGTGAATTATAACAATGATAGATGTTTTCTACAGAAAGCATGTTAGCACTCTAATGAAATAGCTGGATCCTTTCTTTGCACTCCATGTCTCATCCTATGTCATGTAAAGAATAAAAGAGGGGGGCATATAAAGATCCAGAGGAGAAGACACATGACTAACTTTTTCCATAAAATAGACTACTTTGTGGCAAATGTTTTATTACAAATATTAGAGATACCAGATTGGATTGCAGCTGGGCCAAGAGGTTTTTTTGCCTTAGGCTTAAACTAAAGCCAGGAGAGAAACAGCTTCTACTCATTTCACTCCTCTGCTTTTCATAAACCAAGAAGGAAGAAATATATTTGGAAGGATTATTTTACAAATACCAAAAAGTTTTCCTGAACGAAACAAGAAGTTCCAAAAGGGGAAACATCTTTTCTCATAGAAGCATCAAGTGAAATGAGGTTAAGCAGAAACTAATAGTGTAGAGTAATCTTTTAAAGAGTAAAAGTGTTCATTTATTTACTCATTTATTCGCTCAATATTTATTTAGCATCTATACCACTTTACACAGATAATACAGAAATTAGATGCCATGCTGTCTCCACCCAAAGAATTCACCTTCTGGTGGAAATTTTTAAGGATCATGATTTGAACATGACATAGTTGTGACTGTTCCACTTTCACAAATTCATTCATTTATATTTAAGTTTAATACTCAAGGATAGTTACTACACAGGAATATAAAATGCCAATTTTACCCCTCAATATATTATAATCATACATTATAATATTATAAGCCTTGGGAAAATTAAAAAATATTGACTTATCCTGTAGTTATTGGAATAAGTAACATCTACTAGTGTAAAAGGTTCTAGGATGTAGAGAAGAGAAGCCCTTGATCCACCTGGGATAATCAAAGAAGACCTCCTAAAATATTGTGAGAAGAAGCTCAAATAGGCTCAGAATTTGAAATCATGGAAAGAAGGGCATGGAGAGGGTTTGTGTTAGAACTCATTTCAGGCATAAAGTAGCACAGTAGAATCAAGGAAATTTGAAAATTAACAAGTTGTCAAGATTTTCTCCAGAACATACTGTTTGTGTATCATTCATTAGAAAATGTATTCTCTGAGCCCAGGTACAATTTCTGTTTTGTTTCCTACTTAATTTCCAATAGCAGCACAGTGCCTGCCATGGAATCGATGCTCAATAACAGCTCAATGGATTACAATGAAAGTGATATCGAATTGGGACACGCAAAATTTCTTTGAATTATGGGGAAGAGGCAAGTTATAGTGAGCTATAAAAACAAGATGTAGTAATTTAGACCATGTATTAATAGGGATAAAACAGGTGAATGCCAAGATACAATCAAAGTAGTTTTTTTGGAAAATTACTTTGAAGTGATGTATAAACTACAACGATAGGGATCAGATGCTAGAAGTAGATGAAAGAATACTGTAAGATAAAACACTTTATATATTATTCTTATACAATGTTCTAGACTTTAAAGATTACAATGAATAAAAAATTAGAACCACGCATCGAAGTTCTCTATTATTTTTATAATGTATTAGTCCAGGAAGTCCTTAAATATGTGAAATTTTGTGAATGGTTGCATATGTCCATTTTCTATGGAGAAAGGGCGTATATTTTAACAGATTCTCAAGGAGATTGTTACCCCAAAAGATTAAGAAATATCCGTGTAGGTTAAACAAAACTTTAAAACAAAAGAAAAGGATATGCCAGTGTGTAGAATGCCAGCTAGAATATTACCTCCACTATCAAACTTGCTTTTCCCTACCATAGGCAGAATTAAGCATTTTTTCCCCACATATTTGGATAGCTATTTGTTCATAACATTATTATAAAAGTTATTACAATTTGACTTTAGTTAGTAGTATAGTTCCTATCTGCTAACCGCTCTCATTAGACTGGACTCTTGAAGAATAGGAAGTTTGAGTTATTTATTATCTAAGCTCAGTATCTAGCACAAAGATGGCTCCAAAATCTGTCTTTTTATTTAAGGTACTTCATTTTAAACAGCCAATATTTTTTAATGAACATTTTTATGAGCTATTAAGAGTCACCATACCTTGCTTCCATATGGATGCCATTCAGAATTTTTAGGGCATTTCCACTTAAAGAAACAAAGCTTATCAAGACTGTGGCCCATAAATAGGAATGTTATCAGTAGTATTATAGGAAAGAAATCCCTTTCGTCAAATCTCTTGCATCGTGAATTCTCAAAACCTATCTAGGGTGGAATTGCTTTAGGGAAGGCATCATCCACACTAATAGCCTATTTTTCTCAAAACTCTTTCTTTTTCTTTTGTTTTTCCTTTTATACCACACCCTCAGCACACTATTCTAGTATCTCTTGGGTCATAATTTCAGGTCTTGTTTGCTAGGTTCTTCTCTACTCAACCTTTCAGGTTTTAAGCTTCTTTACATTCTAGATAATATTCCTATTTCCTTGGTTTCAGTTATTGCCTGTAAACTGAAAACTCTCAAACCTATAGCCTTAACCTCTTTCTTCAGTTCCAGGTCCCCATAGATGGTTGATTTATCATTTAGTCCCAGAACGGCTCCTTTTCCAGTGTCCCTTAGCTAGGTATTTCCTCCATGACACAGTATCCTACTGAAGCCAGACATGGGAGTCATCCTCAAATTCTCTAGCACCCACACCTCCCACATTCCACAGGTCAAAATTGAATGTTGATTTTCCTCACAATGAGTTTGCAAATTCTTCCTGCCTCTCCTTTCCCACTAGCATGACCCAAGTCTTTTCCTTCAGGCTTTCCTTTCTCAGTGAATGCTATCACTTATTTGGCCAAGAAATTAGAAATCATCCTTCTACATTTCTTTCTCTCTCACATATCTAATTCTTATCAAATCCTATCAGCTTTAGCTTTAGAATTTATTCTGAATCTGTTTAGTTATTTTCATTTCTTCTAATATCACCCTTGAAAACCATCATTTCTCCTTCTATAATTTGTCCCCCTATAATCCATTCTATGCACATTAGTCAAAACCATCCTAAAGAATTGAAAACAACTAGCTATAGAAAGAGTAAAGAGGGAAATATTTCAAGCAGAAGAGACAGCGTTTGTTAAGGACCTAAATTGGCAAAGATTTCAATGTGCTTGCAGAACAGAAGAGGAAAATGTTGTTGGTGTGCAGAGAGAAGTGGGGAGAATGACTTGAGATAAAGTAAGCAATGAAAAGAGGGGCTAGTTTGTACACAGCATTGTAGTAACTTAAGTTTATTTATTACCTTAAAACATTATTCTTGTTACTAAAAAGAGAATGGATTATGACTGAGGAGAGGGCAAGAAATTAACTGAAATTAGTTAAGAGGTAAGAGATGATGATATCAAAGAAAAGGTTATGGATGTTGAAATGAAGAAAAGTACCTGGAATTTAAATATATTTTGGCAATTAAATAGGATTGTGTGGTGGATTGAATATGAAGTGCGAGAGAGAAATAATGAGTGACTACTATAGTTCTGGCTTGAGCACTTGGGAGTATATTAGTGCCAATTACGGAAGCAGAGATGGAAAAAAAGATTTCAGAGAGGGAACATTGTATATCAAAGTTTCAGGGTTGGACACATTAAAGTTGAGATGCTGGGAGACATTCAGTTGAAATGTCATAAAAAGTGAATGAATGAATTCACTCTGAATGAATGAAGCCTCCCTCTGATTTCTATAGCATCTGGTGCAATCCTGTTAGTAGGTCAATAGAAGAATGAAGAAATGTTCTTTTAGGTTCTGAGCATGTACAGAGTTAACAGGCAGAGTCGGGGCTGGGGGAGGTAATTATCAAGGTAGTATTTAGTAATTGTTAATATAACCAAAATTTGAAACTCAGATCACCTTTCTTAGAAAATATACCTTCCAATTGAAAAATGGAAATTAATGCATGGTGAATGTTTTTAAGGGAGCAATCTAGCAAGTGAAACTGACACAGTCAACATTTAAGGCAACACAAAATGATTATTCTGAAAAATAATGCTTCAATTGGATAACATGTAGGGCCAAAAATCTATCTGGTGTCAATATTTCCTGATCTACCCCAGATATGGTCATAGTTCCTATTAGAACATGATAATGCTGACAATATCAAGAGGTTTCCACCAAGGTTTAGGATTCTAAGGTGTAGATAAGAAAAAATGGCTTACTTATCTTAAGTAGCTGAAAATAGTACAAGCAATTTTGAAGGAGGGGTGAAGTATTACATTTAAGGAGGGAACCTGGAGATTAGAATCAGTGAAATAATAACACATGTCACACTTAGAAGAAGAGATGAAATCATAAACAGAAAAATAGTTAGAATCCAGAAAATAGAAATCAGAGTGAATACTCTGTATAGATCAAATGAACAGAAATAGGACATTGGCTATCAGAAATCTGAGACACACCTGTCCTCCTCCCCAGCAGTCATGGCCATTTGTGGGGCTAAGGGAAGCTAGAAAAAATAAAACCTGTTCATAGTAATTCGGGAACATCTATTAACTGAATGATACCCATCATCTTCCTCAAGCTGATCCCAAAGGGATATGTTTTGATTGGTGTTTATATAGCAACAGAACTATTGCTTGTAGAGCTAAAGATTCTTTCGAATTCCTTGGCAAATAGCTCCTTTGATATTTTACAACACTTTGGACTTTCACAAGTCACAAGTTCTCAAAGATTCTCTGTTATGTAATTTTTACATATAAGCAAGAAACATAGGTTCTCATCTGGTAAGGCTGTAGGATGATCTCCTAAAATAATGAGAACATTTGTGGTTTTCATCTTTTATAGCTTATTAGAATCAACTGGGAAACATTTTAGAAACATATGGGTACTTGGGCTCCACCCATAAGGAATCTGAGTAAACGAGGCTGGGATGTGCCACTACGGCCAAGAACTCCTGAAATGACTAACGAAATAGAGGAAGAGTCTATGCAGATTTCTGGGCATTGAAGACATTTTGTATTAAGATAAGTCAAACATCTTTAAGGAAATGGTTGTATAAGGAAGAATTTTGAAGTGTTCTTACTTGACTGCATTGTGTACTATTTTCAATTTTAGAATTAAATGTCTATAATTTAACACCTGTTAACCCTGGAGGCTTGTTTTTATGTGGCAGCTGCATGATCTGGAGTATACTAGTCAGGTTAAATGGGACCATAAGCGAATCAACAGATTCTAAAACTCAGATTTGAGCTGTGAGCAAGAGCTGAAGGAGCAGAAGTTCTTTTCTTCCACCTACTCTTCCTGTCTCCTTTCCCCAATGCTACGTAGACAAGAAGTTGGAAATATTATAACTTGACCAATATGAATATAAAAGCTTGAGTAGAGGTGCAAAAACACAAATGATTAATTTTATATTGAAGACACTACTAAAAGACTGTCTAAAAAGGAGGGCTTCCTAAATCAATGTAAAAATTCAAATTATCAGATGGGTGGTTGACTTCTCAAAAGAGATTACTGAAAAAGAAATTTGAAGATTGAATCTACATTGATGTAATACAGAATTTGCAAAATCTTTGGAAAGACTGATTCTTCTTTTTTATTTTTTGTGAGGAAGATCAGCCCTGAGCTGACATCTGACGCCAACCCTCCTCTTTTTTTGCTGAGGAAGATCGGCCTGAGCTAACATCCGTGCCCATCTTCCTCTACTTTATATGGGACGCTGCCACAGCTTGGCTTGACAAGCAGTGCCTCTGTGCACGACCGGGATCGGAACAGGTGAACCCTGGGCTGCCGCAGCAGAGCACGGGCACTTAGCCGCTTGGGCCACTGGGCTGGCCCCTGGAAAGACTGATTATTTACAAAGAGTAATGCACTGTTGAGAAAGAAATATCACTTCAGTTTGTCAATCTAGAGATGCATGGAGGTTTCCTCCTTTAAAGAAAGGAAGGAATGAGCACCCACTGCTTTATGCATCTGCTGGCCACAGTGTACGATCGTGATCACAGATGTGTTAAAGTTAAAAAACAGTTGACAGGGGCCGGCCCTGTGGCATAGTGGTTGAGTTCCTGTGCTCTGCTTCGGTAGCCCAGGTTCATGGGTTTTGATCCTGAGCACAGACTTAAACCTCCCATCAAGCCATGCTGTGGCGGCAACCCACATACAAAATAGAGGAAGATGGGCACAGATGTTAGCTCAGGGCCACTCTTCCTCAAGCAAAAAGAGGAAGATTGGCAACAGGTGTTAGCTCAGGGCCAATCTTCCTCACCAAAAAAAGAAAGAAATAGTGGGTAGATGACTTTTTTCTCAATTGTCCTATATACGCAGGAATGTTTAAGCAGGGAGTGTTACTAGACATATACTCTCTATGGACAAAACCAATTTCCTTGAATTCAAAGGTAAAGAGAGATTGGGGAAATATGAATAATTCCGTCAAAATAACATATTTGTTTAAAACACAGGCTAAGTTATATATTAAAGAGACCACTGAATCAACGGATAAAGTGTCTGAGTTCTTGTTCCTAATTAAGCCACTAATTATACATGCCCTTAGGCAAGACATTTAAACTCTGTAGCCTGGGGCACAATTTTCTCAACTAAAAAACGAACACTTTGGACCAGACAACTTTTAAAATCTTATCCAACTGTTAAAAACAACAGGAGATTGCAAAAAAGGAGGCATTGTGGCCTTGGTGGTAAGGATACTAAGTCTATAGTCTTATCTTTACCACTAACAATTTATCTGACTTTGAGCAAAGCATTCATTCACTCATTCATTCATTCATCTCACATATATGTTCAGTTGTCTCTGTGCCAGAGCAGTGTGCTAGGTACTGGGGATGTAGCAATGAAAAATAGGGACAAAGACGTTGCTTTACAGAATTTACATTGTAGTAGGGGAGAGCGACTAACAAACAGTTAAAGAAGATAATTACCAATTTGGACAAATTTTTAAAAGGCAGTAAATGGAAGGGAACACTTTGAAGGAAGCCTCTCTGAGGAGGTGACAGTCGAGCTGAGATCTGAGGGAGAAGGAAGAGGCAGCCATGGGACAAGCTAGGGAAAGAGCATTCCAAGTAGACAGGACAGCAAGTGCCAAGGTCCAGAGAGGGGAAAGGTTTGTCACGTGCGAACAAGAAAACCGTAATCCAGGTGTCAGTTTTTCTGTGAAGTAAAATTAGAGAGGTGAGCTAGATCAATGGTTTTTACCTAGTGAGAGTTAGGAAAATACAGATTCCAGGACCTCATCCCAAGCTATTGAATTAAAACTTTGGAAGTAGGGCCCAAAGAGCTGTAAGATTTGAAATCTCAAATTATCCCAATGTAGTAGAATTACTAAGTAAATGGCCTTAAATGGTATCTTTTGTCTCTAATATTCTATGGTACTATAAATAACTATCTAATTCTCCATTTAAACAAAAATATAGATTGTATCTGAGTTATCATCTTTAATAAGACAAGACACTAAAAAGGAAGGAAGCTCGATGCTACAGAAAGCACAAAACGATTTATAAATTATTGGATCAATGCTTTATTGTAGAAGAAAAAAATTAAAGGACTCTAGGTGTCTACTTGCCTACCCCCGACTAGAAGGTCAACTTCACAGGGGCATCTATTATTTTCTCCTAGTATGTAGTATAGTGCCTGGCACATGGTAGTTGCTCTACATGTGTCTGCTGGATAAAACGTCACAATGCTGAAACCAAATCATAGAACAATTAATTGATTTGCCTAAATTCATACAGTATCAGAGGAAGGAAGATGGGGGTGATGGCACAAAGACACCCAAATCACCCACCTCATTGTTGCTGTCCTTATTTTGCAAACTGAATTCCAAAATTCAAAGAAAGTCAAGCTTATTTACTGATGTTTATGGGCATGTTCACTGGTCTCTCACTCACCAGTGTCACAGAAATGGTGCATCATAGATCATCCAACACTCAAAATGTACAGATACAGCCTTAGATGAAAGTTCTAGAACTTATAGAAATTTATTTGAAAAGTTTATATTATGCCTGGGATTTTGCAGGATTCTGAGGGAGTTGAGGGTAGGGGGTAGGAGTTGTGGCAAACAAGCATGGAACAAAATCCTTGACTTCGGCTTACTGGAGTCAGTGACCAAAATCTAGACTTTAGATCAGAAGACAGAATTTATGCTCTGAAATTATATTGAGCAGTACACAATTAACAGCCAACGTGTATGGTATAGGGAATGCCACAGTTTCCATGTTTAGAAGAGTGTGACTTAACAAATCTCTAAGGATTTACAACATGAAGCTGGGATTTCCATATTTTAGGCAAACAAGAAAGTTCCAGGTTAGTTTGAGCCTAAAAAGAAACAGAGGCGGTGTTGATGGTACTCCATGTTTGACCATTTAGGCTATAAAGTTGAAAATATTTTTCAAAAGCCACTTCTATCATATTTTTAGTAACATTTTAATTTCAGAAAGAAATTATTTACAAAATTAGCATGACCTATATGCTTTTCTATTTATTAATCTGTACAAGGACTATAATACTAATATACATGGACATAATATAGCTAACTTCACTGTCTCCTACCTGTCTTGGAATCATATGCTGTTCTCTTAAGAGTTCTATTGTGCATTGTTCACCCATTTTTCCCCTCTTTTTCAAGACAAAAATGTAACCTTTATTAAAAAACAAGTTTCTAATGTGTCGTGTGATCAATAGATATAAGTACCTTCGTTTTATAAATTAGTCTAAGGCTATTTTCCTTTTACTGTTGTATAAACAGGGAATTGAAGGGTAAAATAGTTAAAACTTAATGCTATAGTGCTAATGTGGCTTTTAAATCACGTCAGCTGCAATCACTGCATTATAATTAACAATTTATTGAACCAGCAATAAAATGAACATCACATTACTTCTTAAAGCAGCAGAATAAAATGGCTAATAAATAGCATAAGCCAGACAAATTGCAGAGTAATAGAAATTTTCTTAAGATTTATGGCGTGCAGAAAGATGGATGTGCTATTAGTAGGAGCTCCAATACTTGACAAAATTCTTTTACAAAGACATTGTTACCATGCATGTCAGAGTTCACAAGTCTAAGTGGTTTATCCAAATTTCAGCTCTCTGCTATTACAGTGGAAAATACTCATTACAAGGTTTTGAAACTGCAAGCAATGTGTACATTTGCCAACAGTCAAACTGCTACTGCCAAAAAGATACTAAAATATTTTATAAACTGTCAAATAACAAGTCTGCCAGCTTAATCTGAGTCTATTTTATACTATACAGACTGTAAAAACTATTACATTAATTCACTTCTGGCAAAACTTTTAAAAAGCAGAGAAGAGCCTATGCACAGGCTGAACAAAGTAGCTGCTTTTTCCCTTTTGAAAGTCTAACAATGTCACATTTCTATTGGGGAAGCATCATTGTTTTCCTGAAATGCAATCATCTTCCCTTTAAAAATCAGCCATACTAAAGGAATCTAGGAAAATAAAGTGAGATCACAGAAATAGTCAGATTAGAGTCAAGCTCCATGTCTCACCATTACAAACGGAAGATTTTAATGGGAAATGAGATATTTTTGCTGTTTCTGCTGATAATATGTAATGTGATGCTTTGTTTCTGACATGGAGCTATTATGTTCATAATTTAGACTAAAAAATGAAATCTTTTAATATGTGATAATATGCAGCAACAATTAGCAATACTTTTTAGGGAATTTCTAAGTTTTAATTTTTTAGTTGTTTTTATTAATAATTTTTAAATAATTATTAATACATATTTAAATAATTATCATAATTAATAATTAGTAGTCATGGAAGTAGTAAGCAGGTTCAGCTCTCTACTAAAATGTAAAGAGAGTTGGCGCCCTAGATTTTATCACTAATTAGTTCTTTCAATAACGAGGATCATTTTTTCATATATAAAGTGAAATATATTCATCAAAAATTTATCAAATATTCCAGGTCCAAATCTACATACTTAAAGTGAAATGTGTAGTAATATTTGTACTAATTGCCTGCTAAAGATGATTGCTGTAGTTAAACCACATGACACTTTCTAACGATGTGTTCTTGTTAATAGCAGAGGGTAAACTATGATTTGCTCATCTCATTGTATTATAATACATATGGAACTGTATGAGTTAAAGTAAGACGGCTGTTACCAAGACAGAGGAAAATACAATACAGAGGATAAAATTAAACAGAAAAAAAGTTCCCATATTCAGAAGGATGCACTGTACTGCTAATGTGATATCCTAAAGCTCCCATTCCTTCATATTTCTTCCAGTTAGACACTTGGAACAAAGGCCTACTGTCTGCCTTGTAACTGTGTCCTGGTCTCTAGAACTATGGCATATATGAGGTGCTCTCAGAATACTTGCTGAATGAATGAATATTTCTTTTGTGAGACAATTCTCCTTGGGCTTCTCATATTTTGGCATGTCTTGTGAGCAGAGGCATTGAGTATCTTTGCTCCAAACTATTTGTCTAGTGAACAGCCTTTGAAGATAGAGATAGTGTCTCCCTTAGGAATGATGGGCTGGCAAGCTTACTGTTCAGTACAAAAGATGAAATTAGAAATTGGAAACTGGGAAAATTGTACAAGAAAATTCTGATGGTCCAGCTCTTACTTTGAGTAGTAAACCGTCTGTGTCTCTGACTCAGGGGCCTCCTGTGCTTTGCCAGTATCCATGGAACTATCACAGTCTAAACAGTTAATTTGCAAGTAAGGTCAAATCTCAAACCTCTCACAGTTCTTGACAATTCCAAAGAGGAGACAGATTAAGAATACTTTTATGAAAATTAGCCCTTACAATCTTTACCTTAAAGTCATTAAGTAGCTTACAATTTTGTAGGTTAGATAAGTAAACTATACAAATGCAAATAATACAGAGCAAAGAGAAAAATATGCCACAAGAGACCTACAAAATGCTGCAGATAGTCAGAGGAGGAAAATCACACACGGGGGTGTGATCGGGGAAGCTTTGGAGAAGGGATGATATTTAAGTTCCACCTTAAAATATGTGTAGGATTTTGAAAGATGGATATAAAGGAAGGAAGATAAAACACCAATCCCCTTTAAGGACATGCACATGAGTGAAATTTCATAAGCAGGGAAATTTGGAAAATGTTGGCAGTGGTAGGGTGTCTAGTTGGCTGAAGGGTGGTAAGATAGAACTGGGGAAAAGTTTTGGAAATATAGGAAAGGCAGTATAGGTAAACTGCAAGAAGACTTTAGGCTGTTGTCAGTAAATTTTGGAAATAATTTTCAAATATGATATGTATTATAGTTTTTATTTATATCTTAGAAGATTAGAGAATTATGTCTTGTCTATCACAATGCTAGGAAGTCAAGTTGAGATTAGAACTCATATCTTGCGTTTGAAGGCTCATTATTCTATACAAATAATCTTAGCTTTATTTTGTTTTCTCTTTTTTAACCATACAACTTTGAGCTAAATAGAATATTAATAATTAAAATAATAAAAAATAGTGTTTCTCTGACAGAAGTAGGGAAATATCACAGGTACATACATGGTCTTCTCTTTCAACCTCTTACCCTCCACCTCCCACATAATTTTTGGGTCTCTGAGGTACTTCTAAAGAACTTTAGGGTTTCAGTATTCAATTTTAAAGTCTCTCTTTTATCCATATATTCAACAAAGGCTTTGAACTACTGTGTGCTTTTGGGCTAAAACACCACATCAATAAATTCAACACATGCCATTGACACTAAATTATCTATTTTAAATCTTGTCCACAGCTACCTCTGCCCACCACTCTTAAGTAAAACAAGGAAAAGCGAAAACACACATAAACACACACATGTACACTAAAATATAATTTTTCTGCCCATTTAAATATTCTAGGTAGCCATAACTAAAATAATTTCAAAGGAGCTGAGAGTCGGTTATTGAAAGAACTTGGGATATCCCTACGTAAATTGATGATGCCTACATGTAGCTCCCCACATTCTTGATTTATTTTTATTTACTGTGTGTAATCCCCAATTTTTCAGCATCTTGAAAGTAATATATGGAGTCATCGCTACCAATTAAACTCAAAATGCCAAATGCTAAAAAAGAACTTCATTTCCTAAATTATTCACTTTAACTATTTTGAGAAACAAAATGGCTGCCGTGCCTTTTCCTAAAGACCTAAGGCATTGTTCTTTCATTCCTTGTGTACTTCAATTCAAAGTACTATTATTTATTTTCTCCCATCACTTAACATTTGGGAGAGATTTTCTCTGCTAAGGGTGTTGGATTTATCACCTTAATTTCTAATGAAATTTCAAAGCCAGGATACGGGACAGAAACAACAAATGCAAAAAAGTAAAGTCAAATATGAGGTGGTCAACGTGATTCTTCTTTTATACTGAAAAACAATTTTAATGATACAAAATGGAAGAATATGATCATAATCGAACCCAAAAATCCAGTTCAAGATTTACAAAACAATGACCATAATGAAGAATAATGATTCTTGCCCCTCAAATAAAAAACAGTAGCCCGAACACGTGTATTAGTATATTAATATGCATCCAACGAGCATCTTAAATCACTGACCTTCTAATCAAATTCAGTCAGGATACTCCTTGAGCGAGGGAGGTACATTGATTTTGTAAATATTAAGCTTAGTTGTTGCCAACCAAACAGAAAAGGTTGTCCATTTAGCTTGCCTAGACGAAGCAGCTTGAAAAATGGAAACAACCTCTCCCCACACACATGAACTCAAACACACATACACACATACCTCTTCTAATAGATGAGACAGAGGTTATTTTCCAGATTCTTTCACTGATGCCTGAAAGCATAACCATATGACTTTTGCTATGCTTTTCAAGCAAAGATCTGCTTCAGGTATTGAAACATGTTTCTGAAAGTTTTACTTCCCCTAGAAAAGGGCTACATTTTACCTCTCTGAGAGGGACCAACTATCCTCATTTGCCTGGGAATGAGGGCATTCTTTGAACAGGGAATGTCATTACTAAAATCAGGAAAGTCCTAGGCAAACTAGGACTATTTGGTAACCCTACTTTTATACATGGCCCAAAAGCAGCCTCTGGGAAACCTAATAACGCTCATTAAGAATCATGCCAGAAATAATTTTAATCAACCACCACTTCTATTAAATATTCTTGAGGGCTTTTATCTGTTCTCTAAGTCCAAGGATAAGTTCCTTGCTCAAGAAATCATTGATCTAAGATCTATCTCCCTGTCTTTGTGGACCCTCCTACTTCCAGCTTTCATTTGGCCCAACGCTCCCCTCCAGTATCTTTCTTCCCAGCTTCTCTGTAGCAGCTGTCTCGCCATTTGCAAAAAGCATGTATTTAGGAAAGCATCTGATAAACTCATTGATAGTAAGGTATAAATGTCTGCTAACACTTAATCTAATTCCTTTCCCAGCAAACTTTAAATTTTAAGGAGAAAAACCTATTCAGGGATAAACTCTGAAACTCTAATTAAATAATTTCATGTATAAGAAAATCAAGTGGGCCAAGTGCTATCTTTATTTCACTGTCCCGACTTTATCAAGTAGTCCCATAGCAGGATATCCTGATTTCCCCATCTAGTGGTTCATTTCTACTGTAGTCATCAGGCCAATGCAGGCTTTGGCACTACTGTGGAAAGCAGCCTTAAAGTCCATTCCTCATGCTTAACCCTCAATATAGCAAGGCTTATTGTTTTTGTCCTTCTGCCTGCTAGGCTGACCCCTACTGCAACAGCCCATTGCAGACCTTTGTTGTCCTAGTAGAGGCCTAGCTGACAATTGACAAATGACACTCACTTGCCTTTTTGGAATTCTGACAAGTAGCGATCTGTGCCAAAGTGCCATAGCCTGGTTCATAGGACTGATAGCAATTGCATATTCATGTTCTCATAACTGATACAGTCTTTTCAAAAAATAGAACTCTGTCTCATGCTAGGATTCCTTGTTTTGATCTGAATTCTGACCCTGTATTCCAGTGCCACATTTTCAATCTTGGATTGTGTGGACAGACTAAAGAAAAAAAGTTGATTATCAGCCTTCCTGGTGTTCTTAAGTACCATAAACCTGTACTCCCAAATCATGCTCAAGAACGTATAAGGAGGGGGTGGCCCGGTGGCTTAGCGGTTAGGTGCGCGCCCTTCGCTACTGGCAGCCCGGGCTGCCAGTAGCAGTTCGGATCCCGGGCGCGCACTGACGCACTGCTTCTCCACCGTGCTGAGGCCGCATCCCACATGCAGGAACTAGGAGGATGTGTACCTATGACATACAACTATCTACTGGGGCTTTGGGGGAGAAAAGGAGGAGGATTGCCAATAGATGTTAGCTCAGAGCTGGTCTTCCTCAGCAAAAAGGGGAGGATTAGTATGGATGTTAGCTCAGGGCTGATCTGCCTCACAAAAAAAAAGAAAGTATAAGGAAATCTCACTATTTTATCTTGAACTCTTTGAACCAACCAATTGCCAGAGTTGCAAAGTTTCTGGAATTTGATTAACCACTAATCAGAGTGCTCAAATGATGAGCTAAATTTCCATTAGTCAGATATGGATCCTTTTAACTATCCATTTCTAGAGGGATATCTGGTACAAGGATGAAAGAAACATTACGTGATCTATGTCAATAACTCACAATTCTGTTCCCATGCAGGCATCACTAATCAATCACAGGACACTAAACTGCAAGGTTTAGATAAAGACTTAGAGTCCTTTTGTTCACGTCTCCAGGCAGCCACTACAAATCAACTGGATTTGGCAGCCCAGACGCAACCTATTTGCTATCCTCAATCTAGTGGCATGCTTCACCTTTCTAATGACCTACCCTCCTGAGAATAAATTATCATGCTAGGCCAGTGGCTTTAACAACACCCTCCATGCTACTCTGAGGATGGAGATATTTATCCAAAAGCAGTGAAGCTACCCCTTTATGAATTCAAAAGTCTTCTAGGCTGTCTCTTCCATCTTTCACTTTTAATCATCCCACCTTCCCGGAGTCACAGTTTTCTAATCAATTGGGCTTTGCTCGGATTGTCTTTTTCTGTCAATTCCATCAGAAGGAGAAATCACCTGGAGAGTCTACCCGGGAATAAATTTGACTTTTCCTCAAGCCCACCTTTTGGGTTGCTCCTTTAGATTCTCACTCTATGGAACACAGGCAAGTAGCAGCCTTCCGCCAAGCCTGACTCCAGGGGAATAACACCAGCCCAATTGTTAATGATTGTGAGGAATAGATAGCAGAGAAATCCCAAGACAGGAGAAAGGATATGGGCCAAAGTGGCACTACATAGGTGAATATGTTTACCTCCTCATGAGGCTGATGTCGATGCCTCTCATCAAAAGTCTTGATTTACAAAGCAGGTTCGGTCAGTTAGGGATCTGTGTGTGTATGTGTGTGTGTACACATGTGTGCACGTGGTCATTTATATTACAAAAATAAGTACTCTAGAACTCCTTGCAAAAACATCACAATTTGACATACATAATTTTTATGTATACATAATTATACACTATATTTATATACTACACGAAGTAAAATATCAATGACATATCAAAAGAATTATGCACGTTTGTGAACCAAGTATCCCTCTTCTCTGAGTGTCTGTGTAGCTGAAAAGAATGATGTGAGGCTATCATTTCCAAAAAAATTTATGAATGTTCAGTAGTTTCAGGCTTTTCAGAGAGTTTAATACTATGTTTCAGCTAACAAGCTTCCCAGTGCTTTTTATTTAAAAAAATTTCCTTTTGTATATTTGAGTACTGTGATCCAGACTGCTCTGTCTCCTGAGATCCTCATAATACACCTCCTAAGTGTAGTTCTACTAACCAATTCATCTCCCCTTAATAGCTCCTTACACAAGTCTAGTCCAACTAGCATCATTTTTGACTAGATATATTCCAAAACCCAAGAGATACTAAGTCTTTCCTCCATTGTATTAAATAATAAATATGACTCGTAAGTGATTCTGATGAATCTTCTAGACATATCTTCTAGGGAAATTCCAAGTCTAATATCCATTCAGAAGGTGAGAGGTATGACTGCTCTGTAGACTTTCATTTCTGTCTTAAGTTTAATAAATCATTTGCTATGCATTCTGCCTGACAAACTCCTGACACACATATACCCACAAAGACAGAGGTCTTTCAAATTTGCTTTCTTCTTTCTGAGTTGAGCTGTATATCATGAAACGGTGTGAGGCCTAGGTAAATAAAACCTCAGGAATTGTCAAGGTTCTGTGTGAATGCTGAGAAAATTTGTATAAGTAGACACTGTTGCTGGTGTGACTTAGCAAGTGACTATGGTATTCTTTGGACTTACTTCAGGTCGATAGGACCTTAAGAACACTAAGAAGCCAGATGTGCTGAGATGATCAGGAAGATGAGGAAATGAGGAACGTCTCATGTAGCCTTCAAATGATGGAGCCCTATAATCTTCTACTGAATCCAGAAGCTAATAAATGGCACAGAGAAATCTAATCCAGATGAAAATGACATATCTACCTCTTTATCTTGATGTTTAACTAACTTTTAGATGACGTATTTTGGAGACAGGATAAAAACACAGGGAATCAGATACATTTCAGATTGGGATTCCTTCTGAAATGTTTCTGCATTTTAAGCAAAAATGCCCAAGGCAAACATGAGGCAACTTTATCAGATGAGTGCATTTTTAAAACTGCAAGCATAAATTATGTATTCCAAATCATTTGCCTAATTGATTGGCAACATGATATATTTGAAAGTTCACTGAGAATTAAATCAGAAGTCGGTTCTGTTCAGAAGACTATGTGCTTTGGGTCAAGCTGACCAGTATTTGACTCTCAAGTCTGCATGTTTTTTTAACTGTGTGAACATAACACAAGCATCATTTTTTCATCTATAAATATCAGAATTAAATGTGACGTGTGAGTTAAGGGTGTCCAGCTCTCTACCTGGTACATTTCAGTTCATCATAAATGTTAACTTCCTTTATTCTCTTACTCATGTCTCAATTTCTAGAAATCACTTCACTTCTCTGGGCCTATTTCTTTATCTAAAAAAGCAAGAGCTTAATCTGGATGACCTCAAGTTTTTCCCATATCTGAAATTCTATGATTCTATAATGTATAACATTGGGTAGACATGGTCATCTAAGCAGGGGTTCTACCAGGCAAATAAAGTCATTGTGTAACGCTATGTTGTGAAAGACAATGAGCAATGATAAATTAAAGAATACATAGGCCAGCCCAGTGGCCTAGTGGTTAAGTTTGCACATTCTGCTTGGGCAGCCTGGGGTTCGCCGTTTCAGATCCTGGGCACGGACTTACTCACCACTCATCAAGCCATGCTGAGGCGGCGTCCCACATAGAAGAACCTACAACTAGGATATACAACTATGTACTGGGGCTTTGGGGAGGAAGAAGAAAAAAAAAAGAGGAAGATTGGCAATAGATGTTAGCTCAGGGCCAATCTTCCTGAAAAAAAATAAAAAAACAACAAAAAATAAAGAATACATAGATCTGCCTAAAAACATTAAAAAATTTTAAACTTTAAAAATGTATCTAAAAAAAGTTATGTATTCATTCAACAACCATGTATATAGGAAGTGCCTGCTATGTACCAGGCAGTGTTTGGAGTAGTTGGAATAAGACAGTGAACAAAATGTTAAAAATAAAAAGAATTCCAAGTCAAAAAAAAAAAGTGTATCTGCCAAACAGAATATACTCTTGGGTCAAGTATGAATTCTTGGCTGAAAGTTTTCCAATTTCTAATCTAGAGCTTGTAAATATTGATCTCCTTCACCCTATCAGCACCCCAGGTTGTTGACAGGGCTGTCAGAGAATGGATCAATCATAATTTTAACTCAAACTAATTAGTTATGGTCTGTGTGAGAATTTTTCATAGAATTGGGCATCTCTGGAAAAACGTACTTTTGAAGCTACCCAGGTCAGCCCAGAGGAAGAGGGGAGAGTTGGGAAGACCAAATTAGAACAGAACCAAGCAGAGTTTTTGTTTCTAGCTGTACTGTGCTTTGGCTATGAATAAATGACCTCTCAGCATCCTATTGAGAATCATGCCTTTATGGCAGACATGGTTTTTTTTCCCTCCCTGCCATGAATACGTCTGAGAAACTGCAGGATAAAAATGCAAAATAACAACTATATTTAGGTACACTCCCACACAGACTCTAAAGCTTAATATTTCACTGAACACCACATGGAAAGACTGAATTAATATCCATAACTCTTCCTCATCACTCATGCTTCAAAGTTTTGTTATTATAGATTTCTTTGGCCTATATAGTTGCAGAATTAGCTAACAACGGTAATCTTTCTTTTAATGTAATAGTCAATTGTATTTCATAAGAAAAAATTCATTAGATTTATTTCTCTTTTGACTCTGTGTATTCACAGAATTTTCATTGATGTTGCAATAAATGACAAATTTCTACCAAATAAAAATTAAACATGAGTGATTTTAGAACAATTATTTATAATCCAATTCCAAGTATCATAAGATAGTCATAAGATCACAATCATTTATGATATAGTGTATTCTCAACTCTGTAACCACATAGTTATGTCACTTTGCACAAATCATTTAATTTCTCTGACCCTCAATTATCCTCTGTGTAAAATGTGGTGTTGGCAGAAGTGACTTCCAAAGTTTATTCTGATTCTTACATTTTATGATTGTTAATGGAACATATCATCCAAACTGATCATTGAACAGAGCCCCAAAATATTAGAGATTGCAACTATGTAAAATTGAAGAAGGCTAAGGCATTGATAAGCACCAGGAACTGGACTCCTTATTGTATTGCATCTTCATGTAATGCAAATATTAGAATATTTCTTCCTATGTGAAATGAGAGGCAGAAATATTAAAATATAGCTCAAATTGGAAAAAGTAAATTTCTAGAATATGTACCAAATGTTATCGAAGATTTATTAGTGGTTAAAGGTACAAAATAGGGGTTTTTTTTTCCCTCTGAGCTTTAAATATCAATTAAAATAATATTTAGCCTTGGGGCCAGCCTGATGGCATAGTGGTTAAGTTCACATGCCTTGCTTCAGAGGCCTGGGGTTCACAGGTTTGGATCCCAGGTGCAGATTTACTCACTGCTTATCAAGCCATGCTGTGGCGGGCATCCCACATATAAAGTAGAGGAAGATGGGCAGGAATGTTAGCCCAGGGCCAATCTTCCTCAGCAAAAAGAGGAGAATTGGCTTCAGCCAATTCTGGGGCTCACCTTCCTCACCAAAAAAAAAAAAAAAAAAAAAATTTAGCCTTGACTACTAAAATTAGTCTCAAGATTGGGGAATGTTTAGAGCAATGTCATTAATAATAGGGCTAACATTATAATACAAATAGAATAAAATTTAAATTCTTATTAATTAAGCTATGTTTCTTAAAATCATATTACTCTATATTTTTAAAAATTAACACACAGCAATAGTAATAACAAACAACTTTGAATCGTCTTTCTTCTACAGTATACTGGGGTCAAATTTCTGAAAAGGGATAAAACAGACATTAAAATTCTAGCAAGAGTAAGGAGTATTCTAGAACTGCTAAACAAGTCTATATGTGGAATTTTATGTTTTTTTAACTAAGGCATTGTTTTATATATATGGCAATTTTAGAACATTAATGCTTTCTTATTCAATCAGATCTTATTTTCGATATGCAAACAAAATTCTGAGTGTCATTTCAAGGAACCCCATTCATGTATTCACTGATTTATTTAATAAGCATTTACTGAGCACTGTGACCCTTCACAACATTGGGTGTGATGATATCCATGAGCTCTCTGAAATTATTGCCCATGAGATTTATAATGTTTTACAGGGAGAATGTCCTGACAGCACCCAAACAGCAGCTCATTTTCCCCAAAGAATGACTTTTAAATGACCCTCCCTTTGCCGCAGCTCAGAGGAGAATTCTGATAAATGGCAAAGAGAATAAAGTAGCAAATAGAACAGTGATGTGTCCAGGGAGAAAGAGACAGACAGCCAAAACAGCTCTCCTCAATTTTCTTTCATTAGTAATGGAGGAAGCCACAATTTTGCAGGGAATATTAAAAGAAAGCAAACGTAGCATAGAAATCAATCTATTAAAGACCTAGTAATGAAAGATCATTCTTTGAGCAAGTGAATAAGCAAAGTCTAAGACATTTTCTGCAATTAGTAATAAGGTCCTTAAAGCAAGAAGCAGGTATTGAAGCCCAGATGCCGTAGAATAGCATAAAACAGATCATTTAGATGATACCCGACATACTCTTTTTTTCTTAGATGAATTATCACCAGATCTTTAGTGCGGAGGATGTGGAAATTTATAAAAAAACAAAAATAAATATATATTAATATATACTTACATGTTTATACTTATAATTGAAGAGTTTAGAGCCCATTTTTTTCTTTTATTTGGTGAGGAAGATTTGTCCTAAGCTAACATCTGTGCCAATCTTCCTCTATTTTGTATGTCGGTTGCTGCCACAGCACGGCTTGATGAGTGGTGTAGGTCTGCGTCCAGGATCTGAACCCATGAACCCTTGGCTGCTGAAGTGGAGGGTGCTGAACTTAACCACTATGCCACTGGGCTGGCCCCCCCATTTGTTTTCAATATATCATTTTGTCAATATCACAAAGTTCCATATTATAGCTACTGTCATGACCTTACAGGCTCATGTGGACAGAATTTTTTGATTGTTATAGTCAAGATTCTGGTACTACAAATGGATAAATCAGATAGGTAGTACCTCTTACTGAATCTTATAAAGGGCAGGAACATGATAAGGTTAGGAAGGCATTTTATGGTATTTGGGTGGATGATGCAAGAAGGCTTAAATTCTGTTCTGCCAATCAATCCTCTTCAATAGAAGTTGCTGTTAGGGCTATATACTTTAAAAATCATTGCAAAATTGTAGAGATTTTTTCATTTTATTATTAGCCTGGCCAAAGCCTGACGATCCTGACTTACCTACTGTCCCACAATCCAAACAAGTGTCCCTCACTCAATTTACTTAACCAACTGCATGAAGGAAGTAAGAGAAAGAAAGAAGAGGCCAGCATGTAAGTGGCGACCCCTTGGAATATCTTGACCCTACCTACTGGTTACTGTGGTCTAAGTGATACCTTGCAATGTCACTCTCTGCTTGGGATTGGCATGGACAAAGGGATAGAATTTTCTTTCTCTCTCTTCCTGCTTTAAAGAGACATATTCATCCACAGATATGTTTTAACTACCAGTCTGCCAGATAGTAACATTATAAAGAATAATACATTGTGATTTCCTGCTCATAGTCTAGTCAATTTTGAAAATCTAATGAAGCTATTATTAATCCATTTTATTATTTTAAATGCCTTGTATACCCTGTAATACATAGAGAAGGGGGTGCATGTTCAAATGACCAGACAAGTAATATAAGTGTGTAAGAAAACAAGCAATAATAGGCCTGAGGTAAACTGGCCAATTTCTGCCATATTCAAAGAGGACATACATCACTTACCTTCAATCGATTGCTATCATGTGAAAATATGTGTCAAGTATTTTCAGATCTTCTCATTTTTAAGAGAATCTAATAATCAAAATATTTTATGTAAAATTTCCATATTTACAAACATTAAATTATTCAAATTAAAAAATAAACATTGTGTATGCCAAACAGAACAGAACTGTAATCCATATATTCAATTTTAAAGCCAGATTATAGATCATGCTCAAACACCATGCAATGAATTAATGACAGTACATTCTATGGCTTTCTACTAAACAAGATACATTAACTAGAAAAAGGATTTAAAATAACTGTATCACATAGCTTATCATCAAACAATAATAATAACAATTATTATTATGAGGAATTACAGTGTAAATGAATACATTTGAATGTTTTGCACTAGCTTAAAAAATTAGCTTTATTTCAACGTTCTTATATGTACATTCAGTTAATAGTATAAAGATGTCTAATGTTTGACCACAAAACCTATGAATTTAGTAAGTTAAGATATCTGGATTAGGTGTTTTTGATATGCTCAGTCTGACTAGATTCTTTGCAACAGAGGATCCCAAATGTTGGTCCCCAAATCAACACTGGAATAGGTATAAACAAATCACCTGGAAAACTAGGAAATATATACATTCTTGGGCTCCAAATTGAGTAAATCTGACAGCATGTCTGGAATTTTTGTTTTGTTTTGTTTGGTTTGGTATTAAGATCTAACATGAGTCTGATAGGCAGCCAGAATTAGAACACTCAGTTGTAAGAGCTTCAGAAGAAATATAAGGTGTGTTCCCTGATCTCATTGACTTGGTGTTCCTACAGAAAATACAAAGTGAACACATTTCAAAACATCAGGACAAATATAAGCTATAGTATCAAATTATATCATTACATTTAGCATGGACAGGTGCTTAGGAATTCAGAATGAGATCAACTAGATCAGCGATGCCCGCTTGGACTAGATGGAAATGGGGGTGGGTTTTTGCAGGACTGTCTGAATATGGATATGTGAGGTGGGAGTGGAAGAAACTTTCATGTTAGAGAAAGAACATGGCTGAAAGTCTCTGAGCAGAAATGGATAGTATTATGTTAATGAGGTAATAAGGAAATCAATCTGGATGAAGAAGAAAATCTCATTTGATAGTTTAGAGACCTTGAAATTCATCCAGTGGTTTGGATTATATGGTAGGAGGTTGTATTTGAGGACAATGAAATTGGCCAGCTTATCAGGACAGATTCCAGTGTGAAAGCTTAAGTAGGTACAGGGTCATGAACATGTAGGTTAAAGGAAAAGAATTTAATGAGAGAAAAAATAGAAGAAGGTGGTTCAATTTTCAGAAGGGAGAGAGGTGATAAGAATGGGTGGTTTTATTTAATACTTAATAAAATGATAGTTATATGTTTAATTTAGTGGCTTGCACATAATAATAATTTTTCTCCATGAGATTTTTTTTTAATACTAATCCCTCTGTTTTTTTGTGTTTGTTTGGAAATTTCCACAATAATGTGTTTTAAAATGAGTCTAGTTTATAGTCTAGTCAAGAGACAACGTAGACACCCATAACGGTAATGAAGGTACCAGAAGGAACTCAGCCTGCATATGCTTCTGGGAATGTCGCTGACATGCCTGACGAAAGCAACATTGAGGAAAGGCAGGCTTATACTACCACTCTTCTCACTTGTCCATGTAAGACTTCTCTTCCCACTTATTTGCAACTTCTGGAACAGAAGTGGCTTATGTGACCTTATCTCTCTCTCTCTGGGGTTTGTCAGAAGAGTGACTTGAAGGAGCCAGAAGAACAGTTGCTCCCTCTGCACATTCTCCAGAAGTAGAAAAGGTGTTCACTTCGCAGCAATTCCCAATTTACACGCTGCATCTTCCTGAGATTGGAACATTATTGCCTCTGGGGGGTGGGGAGGTGGGATAATTTATTGGAGAAAAGAAAAGTAACTGCTTCTACCAGCTGTCTTTCTTTGATTTGCATTCTCACTAGAAATCCAAATATTCTTGTGCTTCCTCCTGGTATGGAGGGTTTCTCCCCCAGTGTGGGAAAGTTTGGAAGTTTTCTCAACTCACTGGTTGCCTATGAATGGGTAGGTCCACACTTCATTCTGTTCTGCACACTCTCCTTATGGGAAACTCGAGAAAGAATAAGAATTAAATTTCAAGATTGAGCCTCAGATTCCTGTTTGATCTATGTGCAGAAAGGAGATCTGTTTGAAGGATCTTGATATTTTGGATCTTCCTTATTCTTTTCCTTTTTTCCCCAAGGAAAAAATTTATCACATTATATAGTGTCCCAGAATAAAGCTTAAAAAATCATAAATTTTTGTTTACTTGGTTGGCTTTATTTTACAATAAATTTTCAGCTGAAAGTTTAGGGTATGGGTTTATCCTATTATCTCCCTGCCCTTATCTTCTTGTTCAAAAACTTTAATCCCAGTGTGTGGGCATTTCACCGCAAGTAATCATTAAGTCTTCTTTGAAGTTTTTTCCAGCAAACCTTTTCATTAAGCAAATATTAAGGAGCTATCATGTGCTAGGCACTGTTTTAGGCATTTGGGACACATCTCTGAACAGAAGAGACAAAGATTCCTGCCCTCCTGGAGCTTCTATTTTATCAGAAGGAGGAGACAGCACACAATAAATTAGCTGCAAGTTCATAGGAGGTAGGCATTTTTTCCCAACCTTTTTATTATGAAAGTTTTCAAACATAGAAACATTGAAATATTTTTACAGTGTGCACCTATGTACATAACATGTAGATTACTTATTTAACACTTTGGGATATTAGTTTTACTGCATATGTATCCATATAGCCATCCTTCTGGAGAAAAACTGTTGAATATCACATTTTGGTGCACCACTCAAATGTTTTCTGACCCAACCTTAGAAGATGCTCTTTTAGTAGAAGGGGATATGAGTATTGATAGTTTAAGTTGGAGATAGGATAACTGTAAACAGTAGCACAAGAAGACTAATCGAGAAAAGCTGGAGAGGGTGTCAGTTCCCCTCATCTATCAGGACTACCTCCGTATCTACAAACATGACTAGGCCCGACTGAGCAGCCACAAAGGTGACTTCACTGAGAAGAGCCAGAATATTGTCAGGAAGTCAGCAAGAATCCCTAAGGTCCCAGCCCAAGGACAGGACAAAAATTAGAGCATGCTTCTGAGATTTAAGGAAGGAGAGTCTCCTGAAATTCATCCTCAGGGTGTGGCTTTGAAATGGATGTTGAGCAAGAACAGTACTCATGATAGAGGAAGATTAGGGCAGGAGAGTCAAACAGATCTGGTCACTTAATGGGCAATTCTGGACCCTTGTTTGAACTTCAATTTCTCAAACCATAAAGTTAGAATAATAGTGCTTACAACAAGGAATTGTTGTCAAAAATTATGTGAGATAAAACTGTTAGACAAAAGTAGATGCTTAATAAGTAGTAGCTACATTAATATTATTATTACTATTACTAAATTTCTATAGAAAAATCATACAGCTAGTAAAAAAAACCACTACCGATGCTTAGAGGTCCCTGAAGAAAAAGTACTCACAGAAAAATAATTATTTTAAAAATAAAAGAAAAGTTCTGGTTAAAGACTAGACTGCAGCTTCAGTTACTCTGTGAGAGATACCAGCCCCACCATTTAATGGTTATGGTGGCTTCTGCAAATTATTTAACCTCTGTAAGCCTTGGATTTTTAATCTGTAAAATATTATCTACTTCTAAGTTCTTATAGTATGGATTAAATGACATATGTTATATTGCAACTGTGTCATTGTGCCAATAAGAACTCACTAAATATCAATAATAAATATTATTCCAGACATACTATGTTAAGTCATATGGATGCTGCATTACCCTATTAGAGTGTCACCAATTTCTCATTAAAGGAACACTCAAGCTCAGCTGTGTGAAGGGCAGTGACTGAAATAACAAAAAGAGTTTTGTTATATAACACTACTGGGTCATCAGCAGTGTTTTAACGTAGGTGACTCTATTTTGAAGTTTTTTTCATCCCAAAGGAAAATTAAATAAGGGTGTGTTAGAGCCTCTAGATAGATTTGACCACATTTCTTCATCAACACTCAATCCTAGAATTACTTTGGAAAAAAATCTACATTATGTATAGTACCCAGGGTTTAAACCTTTAGACACATTTCATTTACTACCAAAACTTTTTAAAAAATACTTTGGTCAGTTACGTCTGGTTTGCTTATTTTCTTAAAGTTAGAGAAATGTATTGTATTCCAAAGATCTAAATTGCAGGACACATAGTGGTTTGGTGGTAGTGTTAGCAGAAAATGCTCATTATTAATATCTCTCCTTCTCACAGACACAACCACGCAGAGTTATTTTCTTTAGTGAAATCTACTCTTCTCTTTACCCTATTAGAAAAATTATCTCAAAACTTGAAAATAGGCAACATACATATACACACATACACCCTATGTGCTAATTCTTTAGGGGCAGAAGTTAACTTGTAGATTGTTGTCCAGAGAGATGAAATAATTCCTGTCTGGTGGAACAGAAAACCCCAAAGGTATAATACCCTGGAAGACGTTAGCCAGTTCTGTATATAATCTGCAAATTTATCATAGCATTACTTTGCATCCAACTTCTCAAATAATTTTTGAACTGGTTTCCACATTTTGCTAGTTTCCTGATTAATTAATGAGTTGAATAAAATCTTTGTTACATGTTGTTTTTATATTTGTAAGTCATGCTTTTTAGCTTTTGGAAATTACTCTTTATCGCCTGTACATCCTTATGATGCCACCAAAGTCAAGATCTGTACTTCTTTGCTCCTTGTCAACATGACCTAAAAACTATGTAATAGTAACTCCTCATTAAGCTTATAGATTCAAAATTTTGGGAAACCCAAGTAGTCAAATAAATAAATACTAAATAAATATAATGTAAGGCTGAGAAGATACTCTTGGTGGAAAACTAATCAACCCGTTTTGCTCAAATAATCTAGTTCTACGAAGGCATAAATTCTGTTACCCAGATCTCTACCTCCATTCCCATTTTCTCTCTCTCTCCTGTGCTACAGACTCAAATTTTCAAAAGTCTAGAAGTCATCTTTCTTAACTCCCCACTGAACTGTGTAAATATACAACCATTCAATTAATCTAATTATTTTCCATTAAAACTGCCACTTTTTCTCAAATTTCTAGATTAGTTAAGAGAATTCTCCAAGTCACTCAATCTAGAAACAAAGACCTCAGCCACATTTGTTCATAGAGCAAATATTTATACAGTATAAACATGTGCAATGCATCCTGTTGGGTTCTGCAGGTATACTGATATGAAAAATAGAAACAGATATTGAAGAGCCCACAGATATCTATATCTATATACACTATTTCTACTTACTAATTATTAAAATTAGTATTTTGAGGGAAATATTCAAGATACTAAAATAAAATAGCCAGTAATTCATGGTGGGAAAATATTTTGGATAAGATAATCAGCAAAAGCCTCTCTGAGGAAGGGACACATGAGTGGAAATCTAAAGGACAAGGGAAACTAGGCTTGAGGAGAACATTTCTTCAGTTCTGGAAATACTTGAACTGGACTGAAGGACTGCATAATGCTTGGTGTGACCTGAGCTTGGTGGATAAGAGAGAGAAATGTTGCTAAGAGGGCAAAGAAGTCTATTAGGTACACATATGGACGCCATTTGAGTTTCAAGAGTACTTTATCAGAAAATATTTTCTTGAAAACCACCAGTGTGTCTGACACTGTTCTAGGTGACAGGGATACAATAATAAATTAAAACTATATATGATGTGATGTGGTCCCTGTTCTCATGGTGTTTATAGTCTACTCTAAAAAGAGAGACATTAAAGACATATTTATTCATAAATAATCAATTATTAGTGTATAATTGTAACTTTCCTCTACCAAAAGCAGGCACTGTTGATTACATCTTGAATATACACATGCTGACACACATACACACTCCCCTCCCTCGCTACACCCCAGGCCTTCCTAACAGGACTCTAACAGAGCAATCCCCTCTTTTGCAAGTAGTCATGTACCAAAGGAACAGGTGCCTCTATTCTGTATACCAGGAAGATGGTCTTTATAGTCTCAGTCATTCTAGTGGTCTTTTCCCTTGCCAGTGATTGGTTTATGACTATGCTTGGGATACAATTCTAGGCAAGACCTAGGAATGGCGGGGCGGGGGGGGACTTCTAGAAAAAGTTCTCTTACTTTAGAAAAGAGACGCAGGAAAAGATAGCCTTTTATACTGTCTCTGAAGATGGTCATGTCTGGATGTGCAGCGATCTATAAACTGAGCCAAAAGAATCACAGAAAAGTTAATATCACTCTCTGTTGGACTTATATGTATTTCTTACGTTATATGAAATAATAAATTTCCTAAAGTCTGATGAATTGAGGTTTTTGATGGCTCTAAACATCCTAACTCACAGCCCCATGTTCAAATGGCCATTGATCCTTGCATACTTGACTCCCAGATAATATAATATAGTAAATAAATATATTTATTTCATAAAATATTTAATTAAATAAACATATTTATTTCATAAAATAAATAATATATACCTTTCTCTCTATTTCTACTATTTTGGCTCATATCCTCACAATCTCTTAACCTAGCCTGCAGAAGAAATACTTATTCTTGAGCCCATCTAAACCATTCTCCAATTAAAAAAGACATACTATTTTGTTTCCACTATTCATTAGCTCACAATCCTCTAATGGTTCATCATTCCTTACAAAATCAATTCCAAATCCCTAGCAATCTCCTTATCTGACTCAGTCTTCCTTTCTAACTTCTCCTCTCATCTTTCCATCTCACAAACTATTCCTTTTGTGTACACTCAACTACTGGTGGCCCAATATCCTATTTTGCTGGTAATAGTTGTAGTAATGATGGCCCTTACTCACCAGAACATTTCCTGATGCTAAAGTCCTGATGCTGAATAAAAGATATCAAAATTCTAGATGCTCAATGATCAAAGCCAAGGAATCAGAAACGATAAAATTTAAGCAAAACAACAAACCTAGGAGGCAGGTATTATATCTCCATTCTGCCAATAACGAATAATGTCAAATAAAATTCTTAAAATTACATAGCTAATGAGTGGCAGAGCTAGAATCTGAATCCAGATGAATCTGATTCCGAATCAAACAGTTCTGTTTGCTGCTCCATACTGTTTCCCTAGATCTCACACACCTCCCTACAAAATGGTTTATCTACTCAAAAGAAAGATTTTAAAGCTATTGAAATTCTTAAAAGATAACATTATGGTATCTCTTACATATCGTGGAATCGAAGGAGGTTTGCAGCTAGACAATGGAAATGGTTACAGATGGCCCTGTGCCTACAGAATTACTGCTCCTGTATGTGGTCAATGTTGGGCCTCTAACATGGCTCATAATGTGTGAGAATAACTGTAGTTGGCATCTCAGGTTTCCAGGATCAGGGCCATTATTTTGCTCTATACACCTACTTCTCTTTTGCTCTAAATTCTTATTTCAAGCCAGAGCAACAAGTATCAGGATTAAAGGAAGTGAAGACTATTTCTATTCAAAGTGTGATACACAGACAGTAACATGGGCATCACCAGGGAGCTTGTTAAAAATGCGGAATCCAGATCTTCAGAATTGGAATCTGCATTTTAAGAAATCCTCAGGTGATTAGCATGTACATTAAAGTTTGTCAAACACTAATTTAGAGATCTGAAAGATGTCCTATTTGTATTCAGTATACAAGCCTTCTTTTTCCCCCCAATCCTGTCTTTGAAATATCACTTGCAAACCTCTTTTGTAAGGCTAACCTTGACTATAAGATTCCTTTAAGACAGACAATATGTTAATTATTCAAATTGTAAAAATAAAATATAGAATTTAAGGAATGTTTTACTTTCATAAGAGAAATAAATTAAGCAAACAGGAAGAAATCAGTTCTGTGGTTTACCAAATCGTGTATTGCCCGGCGGTAATTTTTTTCTACTTTGTGCATTTATTTTCCCTAAAATTCACTTATACATTAACTAAACTTATGTGTAGGTAGTGAGGCAGAGGGTTTCCTTATTTGAATCATTAGAAAAAAAGCAAGAAACTTCCCTTTGGACACTGGTTTATCAATTCAAATCTGTAAGTAAAGATTTGCAAAGAGGATTTTACCATAAAAAAAAAATCATGGGTTTTACTTTAATATTTTCAACATCGTATTTTCAAAGTAAAGTGGAATGTGAATGGAATCTCATTTTATTTTAACATCTAAACCATATTTTTCCCTCATAAGACCTGTAGAAAAAAGAACAAATTCCCACATGCATTACCTGTAAGAGGACACACTCACTTATAAGGACGTATGAAATGTGTGCCTTTTTGGTCGTGACTGCCTAAGTGATGTGACAGGGGGGATAAAATTTCCCATTTTCTCCCCACAATACTGACTCTACACAAGCTGTTTTCTAATGTGAGTGTTTCCTGGGATTCGACATGCAAAATATATAGAATTATGTATTTGTTCTTTAGCTCTTTAGTTCATGTAAATAAAAACATCCTACAGCTTTCAACTTTACACACCTAAGCAGATTTTGGTTCATTTTGGAAATAGGTATAAAAGTAGAAGATGCCACAATTTTACTCAACTCATGGTAGGCTCTGCCTGCTGGGCAAGAATACTGTTGTTAAATTAAATTAGCGCTTCAAAGTAATCAAACCAACTAAATTCCTAGAATATTCCATACGAGTAAAATTGTCTTCTAATCTGCACTAAGATCCTATTCAATAAGGCCATTTTCTTATCAAACTATAAATTTGGGAACAAAATATTGTATTTTAACATGGTACTCTGAACAGTTTAATTCTGTTAGGTCCAAAATAGTGATAAACATGGATAATAGTAATAATCCCCTTCCCCAAAGAGTCCTAGAAATCCTAATTTACTGACTGGTAGCTACTTTCACTAAGTAGAAATACAGTAATTTAATAATCTTACCGTAGCAGTTTTCACTAAAGAAAATTAACTAATTCATTATTGCTTATAACTTGCTGAGGCATAGCTGCCATATTTGTAAAATCAGCAGGTTCTGAAAAAAATGCAAGTTTTTAAATGAATGTACAATTTCCCCCTAAACACATAAATGATACAATTACTTAGCTCCCTCTAGTGCCAATTTCTAATATAAATTTAATTGTAATAACCATATTCACCTCACAATTTTGGAGCAAATTAAAATTTTACTCGGCAATAATTACCAAGTAAACTTTCAAAAGCTTAGTAGATTGAGTTTGTGATCTGAACTTACGACATTGTCATAGGTAGGCTCATGGTGGCAGTTAAAATGATGGTATTTCTTCGTAAATTTCATTTCCTATGTTTCAATTAAAAACAAATAAACCAAGATAGCAGTAAAGGAATGTTGAAAACAGAAATTAAGGCTTATTATTGAATATCTTTGTACACCTCAACTCGGCTATAATAATCTCATTTAATTTGTGGTTTGTAGTCATCATTATTTAAACAAACAAATTTAAAAATCCAAGAAGAAAGGCATTTTAATGTTTTTATCAAGGCATACAGAAATAAAATTTAATTTGCAAATGTAGATGATAACAGAGCAGGCAGACATACGGAATTTTAAAAAGTCCTAATATCTAACTTAATAAAAGGACTTACTAACACATATATTTCCTTAGGATTTCTCTTAAACTGAACCGTATATACGAGGATTTTTGTTTCTAACTAAAAGTAGCATATATCACTTTTAATAAGTGAATCGCATTATGTTGAGTGCATTTGAAGACAAGGTGACACAATTTGGAGAAAAAGAGGAAAGAGTCACAAATAGAATTTCACTTAAAAAATTGCAATAAAACTAATGACTTTTCTGGGGAAACTGAATTTTTCACAACAATTTGCATATTCATTTGTTTATTTATTTTGTAATATAGTATAAGGGCTCAGAGGGAAAAGAGCAAGGATTTTGGAATCAGATGATATGTATTTGGTTAATAGAAATGCTAATCTAAGTCTGTAAAATGCAGATATTGCTTCTAATCAATAGAGTTCTTATGAAAATGAAAGAAAATACCTTATAAGTGAAACATACAACTGAACAAGGAGAACTCATGACTTTTTTTCTAATATGCTGGTAATAAAAAATGTTCACAGAGTAAAAATAACTTGTAACTGAATTATACTTTTGGTAATGAGAACATAAACTTTATTCTTAACTGCGTAGAAATTTCTAAGAATTATCATTTTAACAAAATTATCTTATTTTTGTTTCAATAAACATTTTTGTGCCCAAAATAAAGAGAAGAAATCTCTTCTTAGAGCAACTGGTGATATTTTTACACTAAAAAATAAATAAATAAAAATGATAAGCTGTCTTTTCTCCAAGCTGAGTATAGAGATGCTATAGAGAAGATTTTGAAAAGTGTTTATAAGTATCTGAAATTTGCTGTGTTTACTAACTTAATGAAGAACATTTTAGAAATGTTTTAATATTTCAGAAGCTTTTTATTTCTAAACCTTAACAGATAAAACCTAGTAACTACATATTGCAACCTAATTACATGATTAATATTTTAGAAATTCATCTTTCCTCCTCATCCTTAATTCAATGGAAGAAACACTTATAAGTCACCAGAAAGCTGAGGTTTTTCTTCTTACTCGTTGAAAACTGGAGAGTTATCCCAGATATTTCAAAGAAGTAGTTACTCTCTTGTCCTATTTACCAGTAGCCATAAGTCTCTTGATCAGTTACCACTGGCCACTGTTCTAAGTGCTCCCTTTCTTTTTAACTGGATAGATTTGGGGGGCTATCAAGAATGAAACTAAGTACAAATTTTAAAAAAGATATTCCCTTATTTAGAACTGGAAATACAAGTTTGGTTTATTTCCCAATGGAAAGCTGAAATATGATTTTCCATACTCCTGGGAAATATAAATAACTCCCAGAGAAGTACTGGCAGCCCTCTCCATGCTCAAGTACATGGAACGTGCAAATTCCTAGGAAAAGAAAATTGTTTTAGGAGAATTTTAGGAGAAATTCGTCTTTAAGATAAGATATTGTTCTATTATTCCTGATTTTAGCCTTAAGAAATTTTAAATCACTGTGACATTTAATGTTTAAAATGAAGAGAATATAAAGAACCGCAGTGAAAAAAGACGGCTGTGCATTTAGTCAGAAGATGGTAACAGAATTAAACAGTGGGAAGATAAATTCCATTAGTACTTATAGTAAACTAGGTTGGTGGATTCTCCATCTCAGCAGAAAGTTAGGTAATCTTAGTTTATCTAAGGATAAACTAGAGGTCAATAGCTAACGAGGTGTTTATATTTAATCAGAATTACTCCTTAACCAAGTTTCAATTTTCTTGGTCCACCCACCTAGTCTGTATAGTATTTTTGTTTTGACTATAAGCAGAACCTTTCATAGAACAAGTTAACTTCACTTTCATTGATAGATAGGAGCCACCTGTTTAGAATTGTCCTAATTTTACAGTAAGTTATTGCTTACAAAACAAATCTACTTGCTGAATGTTTAGAGGGAAAATTGTGCATTTTCTGGAACAGTGCAGGTGAATTTCACTTCACGTTTCCAATTTTCTTTTGAGTCTTCTGTTATTGAAAAAAGAGTTAAATTCTATGCAGAAAAATAAGAATTATGTTTTTAAAACACATTTGGGGAGCCCATTTTGACAGTTTTCCTCCTGTCACTGGCTCAAGCTTACATCATAAAAAATTGAATGGAACAGAATATGGTCACTCATTTATGGCTGAGTCACAAGCTAATAGTAACAAAAGCGACAACAAAAGCAATCAAAACAGCTTTTTTGTCTCATGTTCTCAGAGCCTTCTTTGTATTAACTCATTTAGTCCTCCCAATAACCTTATGATTTAGGTATTATTATTATCTATTTTACAAATAAGGAAAATGAGGTACAGATAAGTTGAGTCACTAGATCACGTCTACACAGTCAGTAAGTAGAAGAGAAAAGCTGTGAAGGAAGTTAGGCAATATGACTCCAGAAACCAAGCCTTTAGCTGAGTGAGTAGTGTTCTCAACATGACATAAAGGCCCTGACTAATGACACAATAATAATACAAATTTACACTTCTTTGGCAATTGACAGTTTTCAAAGTGATATTAATTCCTTTATCTCATTTGATCCTCATAAAACTATTAGGCAGATTCACGCGTCGTATCACTTCTCCTAAAAAGGAGGAAGCAGAAGTGGTTCAGGGATTTTCCTAGATCTCATAAATGTCTGAGAGTAGGATAAAGACCAAAGGTGTTTTCACTCATAATCACTAATAGTTTATGCTTGCAGTCATAAAATTGTACAATTTTGAATTCTGTTAAGGAATTATCATTTTGAAAACTTGAGAAATCTACTTTTAAATGAACCTTCAAATAAGAATGTTTAAAATTTAAATCTTCCCCACAGCCATAAACCAAAATGTTTCCAACATATAAGGCTTTCTTCTGTTCATAATAGTGCCCTTTCTAAAAAGTTCCCCACAACAAGATACATAAATAAAGTTCCTTCTGAGTATATGATGGCATGTGGTTCTATCATACCCACGAGAGCAACATTAAAAATAAATCTGTCTCTAAAATGCTTTCTGAACAGTATAAAAGTTAACCTAGGTAATGAAACCATCATCTGATTGGCAACTAATTGTATTTCCTTTTTCCAATGAGCTTATCTAATGAATTGATGGATATTGAAATTTAGGTGTTTTGTAGCTAAATTATACCCATAATTTTTAAGACGTGTACTATTTTTTCAGTATAGTAGTAACACCTGCTGCTAAGTACAAAAATAATTAGCCACAAACCAACCTACTATAGAATATCAGAATGCATTTGCCCAATGAAGAGCTAATAGGAATTATGCAGATTATATTTCCTTCCCCGATGAAGGCAACTAAGCTTCACATCAATAGCAAAATGAAAATATAACTCAAATATGAAACAATATATACACAGAGACATAACCAAATCTATTTCTGATTTTTTTTTAGACATGTTTCTTTTTCATGTAATTATTTGGTAACAAAGAACTGAAATAAAGGTTTATAGCGTTTGGTGAGTACCTGAATAGCTCTAAGTATTAATCAACTAAGAATATTATTCAGATATTTCATACCAAAACACAGATTCAGAATTATAAAGTAACTTGTGCATGCTAACAGAAACCAATTTTTTATAATACCTTACCATAATTAGATTTATTCTGTAACTTTCTTTTAAGCACTATTCTGCTAACAAAGAACTGAGAAAAGTAAGAAAGTAACGCACTTGGTTGACCAACTTTGGGAAGTAAAACGAATTATTTAATTCTCTTTCTGTAGTACTAAACGCTAAATAAAAATCTACTTTAAAATTATTTCTTTAGAATTTGTGTGATAGAACAATTCATTATAAAGGTAACTGTTTTTTACTAGATGCCTTCCTTCTGTAGACAACTTTATCCAAAACAGGAATGAGGAGATGATGCATTCCTTTGTCTCATAATCATCATCATTTTGCAGATGAGCAGCACTGGATCATATATAATAAAATGTCTGTTTTTACTCTGAGCAACTGGCAAAGAGAAAAAAACGCATCCTTTGAAACTGCAAATATTTAGCATATATTTAAATTTAGTTATCTACATATGTGTTTCTATTGCTGAAGCTTCAGGACATATTTGCAAATTTTAAAACTACCACCTAATCATTTTGCTGAAAAACAGCAATAGCTAGACATTGCCCAAATCATAAAGTCCTTTGCACAAACTCTGGGAACTGTTTTGTCTACAGAATCTTTCCTTAAGCAACAGCACAGATAAACAGATGGGCTATACCATGCTTTTAAATGCCTATAGGTTTGGATTCTGTTTGAAAAGTTGGTAAAATTATCCAAAAAAAATTGACAAGATTTAATTTCATTGAATTTCATTATGATCATTTATTCAATAGTAGGAAGAAAATCTTAACCATTCTCTATCAAGTAAACGAAAAAGATTTTAAGACCAAAACAGTTTGTGGAGCGTACCACACTTTTCATATTGTAAAATGGTCAAAATAAATGAATACACTGAAAAGTGTAGTTTTGTAGAATTAGAAAGGTAGAGGACACAAAAGATAATAAAGCAGTGCCTTCTGAAAATCTGACAAATAATTTTATTTATTGTCCAATGTTTGTTTATTATAATGTCCTCCCGACTATGTTGACTAATTTTTTCTTGGAGTTTTTGATACTGACATTGTCTTCCTTTACTGCATGAATTTGTAGGACTAATCTTACATATAAAAGAGTTTGGAAATCTAAGAACTAACCAATTTTAAGTTACTAGTCTTGAAATTTACAGTTGGTTAGTAAGCTTAAGAGTGTATTATGAAGTTCAATTGAACCGCACTAAACACTGAAATAATTCATTTGATTGTGAACCAGCCACTCCAGTAATGGGAAGTTTTACATTCATTGTACAGGGCAACTTAGATCATTTAAATCCATTCTTAATAATAAAGGCTGACTTTTAACTAGTTTCTACAAACCAACATATTGAATAGCAGTTGCTGCTTCAGTTTATTGGCCATTCAATCTAAACGCTTAAGTAAAAAGTATTCTTTGGTTTAAGCCAACCCGCAGAAGACAAATCAGCCAGATGGTCGTGGTGCCGATTCGGCAAATACTGAGCTGCTTACTGGAATGAGTCAACTGCAGGACTGATTAATTGATTTAGTCACATATTCAAAACTTTTGCTTCTTATCCCATTAAAAGTAGCACTAATGAGCGGTGGCTATGACCTTCCAGTGAGAAGCCACAAGTTCCACAACCCCTCAATATTTACCACCCAAATTTAATCTTTTTAATGGACACCTTAAAAGGGATCTGATAGAAAATACTAAGAGCTGCTCAGATACTAAAACACTTAGGGAGGCTTTTGATTAATGTTGCATGATTAATCAATTGATTAATATAGTTTTCAATACAGATGTTAGGACACTGTCTACTTTAATCAACCATTCTGAAAATAGTGAAGATAAATGCCATACTTTTGTGCCTGTTTAAAAAAAAATCCTTTCTTTAAAGGTTGTTAATTATGACATAAGCCTTATTTACCACACTCAAATTTTATCTAATGTTGACATTTTTATACACAGAAACCATTAATGAGATAACTGTGATCCTTTTGGCAAAGTCATATTTTAATATCTTTAAAAATAATTTATTTAGCCAATTTATGGACCTTTTCCTTAATGAGAAATTATTTTAGAATAATGCTGCAAAATACATTAAAATCTTAGAGTTTTTATTATTATTTTCCAAGACTGTTTGTAATTTGTGATAATGCTTTCCACCATACTAAAACTGAAATCTTTATTCCAGTCAAAAATAATCACCCTGTAATTACCGTGACAAACTGCCCAAGCTGTATCATCATGGCCATTTCAACTAATGATATTGTATTAGAATGCCTAGCAATAGACTTCAAATGGAAAATATAATTATGTGCATTAGTTTGTCTAAGCATTTATAAGATCACATATCCATCAGTTTTCAGGTCTCATAAAGAAAACCATACATCACTGTCACTGTGACTTTTGTTATTGAAAGCGCAGGACTTTACAAACGGAGCTTAAGATGTGTATCTTAAATTTCACTTGTTTTGAGGATCACTAAAATCCCTGTAAGTTAAACCTGCATAATTGAGAAGAACTTTTCCTTTAGTGATGGAGGAACTCTGCAGCATAGACCACTTCACACTCTGACCAAATAGAAGATTAGCCAGGCCGAGACAGCTTAATCTAGCTTTTCCACACCTCTTAAATCTGTGGGAGTCTGATTTGGCATAAAAGCCCGTGGAAAGGCTTTTGGGCAAGGTATCAAATTAAGGTTTCATACTGTTGGCTTCACTGATCTGAAAGAAATTAGGAGGAAAAAAAAGTCATACAAAAAGAAATGTGAGTGTGAGTTAGGGAGGGGAAAACAAGACAGTTCATTGAAAAATATGCAATAAACTTAAATGTATTTAGAATGAATGATAGCATTAAAATGAAATATTGATAATTAATTGATGGGACTGGAAATATGGCCCTAACTCTGCACACAATAAACTTTATGACTTTGGGAAAGTTGCTCAGATTCTTTGTCTCCCGATTTTCTCAGTTGTAAAATGAAGAGGTACATGGATTTCTTGACTCTCTCTAATTTTAATTTACTATAATGATATGACTCAAAGCTCAATTTAAAAAATATTTGCTCTATTAGTTCAAATGAAAATATGCATTGAAAAGCAAAGCCTATTTATGGATAACCAAAGAGAATTGTTTTAATTGGTTGCAGAAAATAATCTATCAACAGGTGTATGAGGTTCCTCTCCCACCAGGAATAATTAAGTTACAAAATATTATACCTCCATGTGCTCAAATTAGAATGCTTTAACTTCTCATGCTGTGTGCTCATTGTCTGTAGGAAGTGATAATTTGAGTGTGATTTCCTCCTGAAATCTGTCACCTGTGCATGAGATTGAAAATGTGTTCAAATATATTCTAGCATCTTTAAGTCAGTCTTCTACTAGATCTGAAATGACAAAATTCACCTCTATATCATATAAACCTAACAGAGGTGGGTTTCTCAAGAACAGTACTATTGACATTTAGGAACAGATAATTCTTTATTGTGGGTGCTTTCTTATGTATTGTAGGATGTTTAGCAGCATCCTTGCTCTGTATCGGCTAGACACTGATAGCATCCCTCCACTCCCTACTGTCATAAAAATCAAAAATGTCTCCAGACATTGCCAAATGTCCCTGGAGGGCATAATCTCCTTTGGTTGAGAACCACTGTCCCGGTTGATAAGTAACTAGTGAAAATACTATCTTCACCAAGGAAAAGCAGAATATTCTAAAGTCATGAATAGATAGATTTTGAAATAATTCCATGGTCATTTATTTATTTTATGTAACCACTTTATACTAAAGCATGTGAAAGGATTTAAGTAACACAAATATTTTCTATCACCAATGTCTGTTTTTTCTATTGCTGGATCTGAGGATGCTCTTTCAGTCCTGCCTCTGAGAAAAATTTTAACTAAGAGTGATTACATAACCTAGTTTAACTCTAACTGGGAAGAAAAAGTAAAAGTTAAAGAAGCCAGAGAAACATTAAATAAAGTAAGATTTGCTCTATCCATGAAAAGGCAGGATTCCTTTTCTTCTTTTTACAGCCAATTGATCATCAACTACTCAGTTCAATTAGTTATGGTCCTTATGACCTCATGTATGTTTATGACAATTGCTAACTGTCATAACTTCATATGTTTTAAATCAATACATGGTCTTTATAAGTTAGGAAAGATCCTTTCTATTTTATAGATTAGAAAACTGAGGCTTAGAAAGGTCAATACTACAATATTTTTTAAATTTTATTTATTTATTATTCCCCCAAAGCCCCAGTAGATAGTTGTATGTCGTAGCTGCACATCCTTCTAGTTGCTGTACGTGGGACGCGGCCTCAGCATGGCCGGAGAAGCAGTGCGGCGGTGCGTGCCTGGGATCCAAACCCAGGCCGCCAGTAGTGGAGCACGCGCACTTAACCGCTAAGCCACGGGGCCGGCCCAGGTCAATACTACAATTAAGTAGTGGAACTAATATTCAGATTTCGGTTTTCTAGCTCAGTGATCTGTTATCTTAATCCACTGTCCTTAACTAGGATATTTTATTAAATTCTGCCACTATTTTGTACAAATTTAAGTTGTATCTATTCAGTAAGTGAAAATATTGGTCAGCTCTCTTTACGTCAGCCATCATCATGCCAAAAACCAAGAAATAAATGATTTTACAATCTAAATTTTTGTACCGTGATCTGTCTTGATTCATAAGCAGGAAAGAATAAAGAAAAACTGATCAAATCATTTTCACTCTTGAGGCCATTAATCCCCCAGTTCATGGTCTATACACATGATGCTAAACTCTATGAAATATTGCACTGCTGAAGTCATTATTGTTAAATCCCCAAATTCCAAAATTTAATTTGGTATTTCCCTGAGGTATTTGCCAGGAGCTTCGTTTTTGACTTTCTGAGATCTGGCAGGGTTGTGGGCCATATAGAACAGGCCAATTATCTTAAAACTCCACATCAAAGAATTATGTCTACCATGTGGAGGGACATTTTTTTTTTCTTAGTAGGAAATATCATTATTCTTTTGACAATTTCATGTTATGCTAACATTAAGTAATACAGCGAAATTCGGCATACATTGTATTATTTCCATGTTTTGGCGCTGTATACATTTGTCTATGCTTTCAACTCAAAAGTTGAGCAATATTGCTTGCTGTTTTTTGGTGCCAGCATAGATTTAAGCCATCCAAACAAGACTGTGTATTTGAACTGACAGAGAGTAAATGATTTGCATCTGGCATAACTGATGGTGGTGTCAAAACCTTGGAAGGTAATTCATTGGTAAACATATTCCTCTGGATTCCTAGCCACACATGCCCAATTTCCCATCAAGGAATGGAGCTAGATGATTGCCAGAACAATGGAAAATATTTTATACAGATAATTCAAGAGATTATTTTGCTCTGACAGAAAACAGGGGGGGAAATGTGGTAGAGTTTTCCTCATTGATGAGACAAGATAATTTTTCAACCTTCATTGCAGAAATTAAATTTCATGCAAAAATGCCTTTCTGACAACTATGGAGTTGATGAACTAGTAAGAATAATCACAAACAGCATGCTAAAACAAAGTCTAATCTACAATTCCAAGATGTAATTGGTGAAAAAATATTTGAATCAGGCCAGGACAAAAGTAATGACAAAGAAAGAATAGAGCTTCAAGGCCTTAAAACATGTGCTTGAACTACCCAGGTCTCTTGAAAGGAATAGCTGTAACTCTAGATACTGTGCTCAATTCATGGTAAGCTTCTAATTCTGTCAGTAGTTTTGTGTTAGTAGCCTTTTGAGATACACAAGCTCAATTGAATGAACATATTTTAATCTTTCCATTCCAGTTCTTGAGGAATTTATACGTGTACTCAAGCTGATATTTGCAAATGGAATTTTCTCCAAATGATCATAGAACTGAGTTGAATTAAATATTCCATTGAAAAATGAATACATGCCATATATAGGGAATCAATTTCAAAATAATTTACATTAAATACGTCATTCCTGCTGTTAAACTACGTGCACCATAATTTAATCTTTCTTTGATTATTTAGTTGAATTTTTAAGATCTTGTAGATCAATCAAAAATAGCTACGGAGTGGGCCAGCCCGTGGCTTAGTGGTTAAGTGCGCGCGCTCCGCTGCTGGCGGCCCTGGTTCGGATCCCCAGCACGCACTGACGCACCGCTTCTCCAGCCCTGCTGAGGCCACGTCCCACATACAGCAATTAGAAGGATGTGCAGCTATGACATACAACTATCTACTGGGGCTTTGGGGGCAAAAAAAGGAGTAGGATTGGCAATAGTTGTTAGCTCAGAGCAGGTCTTCCTCAGCAAAAAGAGGAGGATTATCATGGATGTTAGCTCAGGACTGATCTTCCTCACAAAAAAAAAAAATAGCTATGGAGTGCCTACTTTGGTGTAGACTCTGTGCTAGGTATTGGACATGATACAAAGATGACTAAGACGTGATTTCTATTTCTATCTAGCTCATAGTCCAGACAGCATATATAAAAAATTCACTTTAAAAAGATTCTTGATGATGCACCAAATTGACATGGGCTTGTTATGGACTGAATGTGTCTTTACAAAATTCATATGTTGAAATTGAGTATATAAAGATAATCTAAAATGAGACACAGATTATTTTTAGAAGTCACATTTGTGTGGCTAGAGTCGATTGGTTATTATGCTGAAATTGCAACCAATGGTGAGGCAACCCCCTAATGTGGCTGTATTTAGAGATGGAGCCTCTAAGGAAGTAATTAAGGTTAAATGAGATCACAAGGCTGGAGTTTTGATCCTATAGGATTAGTGCCCTTTTAAGAAGAGACACAGAGAGCTTCTTCCCTCTCTCTCCATAGGCACACAAAGAAGAGGTCCTGTGAGCAAATAGCAAGATGGTGGCTGCCTACAAATCAAGAGAAGAAGGCTCAAGATGAAACCTACCTTGTTGGCACCTTCATCTTGGACTTCCTAGCCTCCAGAAATGTGCAAGAAAATGAATTTCTTTGTTTAAGCCACGCACTCTGTGGTATTTTGTTATAGCAGCCAGAGCAGACTCAAACAATGATATTTCAGGTACATTTTGAAGGATGAATCACAGTTTACCTCCACAGAGGGAACAGCATATGGAATTAGGTACCAGTAGCTGGGCAGAAGGGGCAGATGGAGAATGGAGAAGAGATAAATAATGAAGCAAGGGCCAGGAGCAGTCTGAGCAGAGGAGCCCTGGGAAACAAAGCAAAGTCCCATAAGTGTACTTGGTTAGAGATAGAATTCGGGAAGCTTGGCATGTGATTTTTTCTTTTTCAGTCTTCTGAGTTACGGCAGATAGGGATAAATAGATGAAGCAAATTATAAATTTTTGAAATATTTGCCACAGGGAATGAAAAACTGAACTTACCACAGATCAATGATAGCCAAACAGCATCATTAGGGTTAGACTGAGGTTGGAAACAAGTTAATAAGGACTAATCAGTTTCTGGTGGTGGCAGTGGTAGTGGTGTTTTCCATGTGGAACAAAAATGGAAAAGCAGAAGATTGGAAAGGCCGAGTATGGAAGATTGGCAGGGCAGCTGTGGCAGAACCAGGAAGTAAGGTTATTGTGAGTAGGGGAAAGAGGGCTGCCTGGCTAATCCAATGACCTGGGGGTAGTAGAGAAGAAAACTGAAGTAAAGTAGGAAAAAGATTGGAGAAAAGTTAAAAAAAAGGATAAAAGGAGAAATTTGGATGAAGGATGAAAGAAATAAATGAGAGATTTTATTTAATAGAATTAAGATCTAGGGAGAAATTTTGAATAAAAAAAGAATTTATTTTAACTTAAGTATGTCAGAGACTAGTGAGCTCTTCACCACACCAGTTTCTTTTTCCTTCTGGATACCATATAAATCACAATTCCCATCTGGCCAATGTAGCATGGGAAGAATTGATATAAGCCACAATCAAGAATGGCCTGTAAATCACCCCCTAAGGTGATTCTCATGTTCTTTGCTCTTCCGTGGTGACCCTAGGAACCATGTGCTGAAGATGCAGAGCCACAGCTTCAGAGCCACTTGTAGATCAGAAACACCTCTTTTCATCAATGTTGCTTTAATTAATACAAGAAAAAATACAAACATGCTTGAGATATTTCAAGTGAATTATTTTCTGCAAATATTATAAGAATATTTTTCAATTTCTACAATATAAATACTAAATAAGCTAACTTCATGTGTACTCTAGTAATGTCATGACTGTACACAGCTCATCTGGGAATTGTTATGTGACTTTTTCATATGAGATCTTTTGGGGGTTCAAAAGAGGGTAACTCTAATGATGAATATCAATTGTTTAACCAAGTATAATGATGTATTTACTGACAAATACTTACAGATTTTTAACTCAGAACGTGCAAACACATCTTCCAAACACAGTCCTCGCCTCCCAAGTGTCCCTCCAAACCAGTGTATGAACTAAGTTGTGAGAGTACAAGAGAGAATTCAGAGAGGTAGAAGCTCTGAGGAGAGATTTACTTACCTCAGTTCCACTCCTAGCTGCTTCTGAATAGATTCTCTCCTCTTTCTGTTTTCACCCGGCCTTTGAGTGACATAAACAGAGCCACTGTGTTTAAAAAAACTGCAATAGTCTCACAACCATTCTTCCTTTTAGCCTTGTAAGTGGTTTTCTAAGAGTATTTTACAGCTTATTCCTCCAGATAAAAGGAGAGAACATAAAAAAAGCAGCCTCTAAATCTCCATCTTTTCTCTTTCTCACTTAGAAGACAAAGAATGCACGTCAATGCTAACGGAGTGCCTTTGCATAAACAGAGGAAGAAGCAGCGACAGGCCTTGTTCCTTAACCTTAGAAGTGGCAAAAAAGAGTTTTAACCTCTGCTTCTTCTTATCTTGCTAAACTCTACAGCCCTCTCTTCCCACCCTCCCACACTCTCCTGAGGACCAGACCTGAGGAGGGTGAGGGAGGGTGCAGCTTTAGCCAGAGGACCGTTTGTGAACTTTAGGGAGGAAAACAAATTCTTCTCGCTAGGTAGGGACCATTCAACAAAGCAGGAGCTGAAGACAATGGTGTGCTTTGAAAAGAACTCCTGCTTTGGAGCCACTCAGATCCCAGTTAGACACCTAGTTCTACTGTTTAAGAGCTGTTGCGTTAGATACATCCGTTCCCTTCCTTGAATCTCCATTTTTTACTGTCTAAACTGTGCAGAAATAACATCCATTTCACATGCTTGTTGTAAGAATTAAGGGTCATGAACATAAGCAAGTGCGGAGCCTATTAAGGGAAACTAAAAGAGAGCAACTTGATTAGCCAGTCAACAGAAAAATTTGAGCACCCTCCTATATGTGATATCAGCTTCTTTAACAAGAAAGCATTAGGGAAACAGGGGGATCGTATATGGGCATCCTCTGTACTATCTTTGCAACTTTTCTGTAAATCTAACAACATTCCAAAATTAAAAGTGTGTTAAAAGTAAAAAGCAGGAATGAAACAGCTGCATATATCTCATAAGCATAATAATATACTTATTTTCTATATGGTTTGCCAAAATAATTTTGTATTAGATGTGGAAGTTGAAGCTGAATTTTAGCTAAGACATGAGCATAGGTGTTTCAAGTAATGCCTCCCAGCCAGTAGACTTTTAAGTCAGGACCAGACATGTTGGAAACAACCCGCTTTAGTGCTGGTGGGGGTGGGGGGAATCTCTAGAATTTACTACAGGGAAATCCATAATCCCCTTATCTGAAACTTTTCCAACCAGATGTGTTTTGAAACTCAGAATTTTTCAAATTTTAGAAAAGAATTACAAAACAATCTATGTGAGGTCTGGGGCAGCAACTTGTAATTGACCACGTTAATGATTCTGCAGTGGAATTATGAATACTCAGGCAAATGGGCTAAGGAATATAAATAGCCTCACATTAGGTCAGGTCAGTTGTTGCCACCCAGTGGGCATTTATTTCAGTTTTCAGAGCTTTCAGGACTTAGGTATCTCAGATAACAAGTAGCCTTTGCTTCTTTCCTCCCCCACAGCCCTGTGTACAAGGTCGTATCAGGGGAATGGCTTTCACAACAGAGTAGCAAATAAATGCACTCTACTTACAATTTTTATAAAGGAAAAAGTGAAACATATAAGCAAAAATCATATTTCTTTGTACCACTCTGACAATTCTGTGTCTTTTGTTTTCTTGGGATTAATTACCCGTCTCCTTCCTTTGCTCCTACTTCCTAGATATGTCACAGAGATAGTCAAGTTTTCTTGCTATAACGAAGAAGAAAAACAAACAAAAAACCCAGGTCACTATCTTTTCCTGAAATTAGACTTTCATTGGAGACCATTTTATTTTCCCAACCATTAAAAAATAACACTTCCTTATTCATAAATTTTGTTCTTCTTTTTTTGATTTTTGACCTCCTCCGGTAAATTGGTGAGCCAAATGAATATTTCAATCTGAATAATTTAAAAATGCTTGCTTCTTGCCTTCCTCATAGATAAAATTAATTTAGAAATAGCTTTATTGAAACCAGGCATTCTTTCTAAACTAAGAATTCCAGATGTTTTTAGTCGCTGCCTATGACATTTCCACAATCAGAATAAATTGTATTTCCAGAGTAATGTAATAGATAGAAGTGCTGAATAAATCTCGTGCAGTTGAGATGACAAAATTAACATGCTGATGACATTTTAATGTTTCAATATAATCAAGGGGGCATGGATCATGCCTCCACCAGTTCTAATATAATTCTCTTCTTTAATCTTTTTCCAAGACAAAGTAAAATGTAGATAGATTTCAGAAAGTATATAAGCAGAGTGTGCTTCAGTCTTTAGGCAAACTGTTTAGGATGCATCTGAAATGCTATTTAGGTTCAGCTTTGCCAGTAGATATTTTACCAAAGCAATTGAGTTATATATAAAAGTCCTGGATTAAGGACAGATATTTTGTTGTTCTCTCTCTGAAGGTTGCTGTTTGTTGATGCTTCTGCTACACCTACTATTTTATATTAAGGCAGAATGTTTGCTGATTTAAACAGGCAAATCAGTATCTTTTGATTGGATCCAATGAACAACTGCTATCTACGTAGTTTCACAAAAATATGTAAACAAATAGATAAATAAACTTCTTGGACTCAAAATAAGAAAAAAAATAGCTGGTAATCATAAAAGTAAAGGGTATTTTTTTTTTCCTAATGGTGTAATGCAAACTAAAATCTTAAAGGCAGATTTATTCCTGGAAGAAAAAATAGTCGGACTACACGTGGGTTGAAGATCTGTATTAAATGTTGACAAAGTTGTATACTTCTTGCTCAGTGGCATTGGAGAGGAGAATGAAAGATAAGGAGATGGAATGGCAGTGCCTCTTACCTCATCCTCAAGTAGAAAGGCTCCTGATGACAGGCTAAACGAGAACAATAAACAACGATGGCCTTGCCAGGAGTCAGGTATGGATGCAAATGGATGACACAAGATAAGCGGTTTCTTGGGCACTGATTGTGTTCACCATAGAACAATGACAGAATGAATGTTTATTGATAAAGAGTAGTTATCGATCTTATATTTGATTGTAAATTCTTTTTCAAGTAAAATCTCTTTCAGAGACACAATATATTAAACTGATAAGAAAAGAACCCCCCGAGTCAAGCAAGGGCCTCATGGTTGACCCTGACGCGGCTTCCTAGAGGACAATATTAAATCTGTCACTACAGATTTACCAAAAAACATGCAGCAGGCACAATTTCTTCCCAAGATTATTTTCCCACCATATTTTCCTATGTCAGTCACTGCCTATAAACTGATCTTTCTACAACATATATTTAAATACATGAAATCTTTCACTACCTCCAACCTTTCCAATTTCCCCCTCAATTCTAGAGGATGAACAACAAGGCGACTCATGCCAGGCTTCTCCGTACCTCTCTATTTTCCATGTGTTCTTTGTGTCAGAGTGGATGATTTCAGCTGCTAAAAGAAACCCTATTCAGAGAGGCTTCAGTAATGAGAAAATTGATTATTCCTGCCCTAGAGTTAGGGCGAGTCCAAGCAGGACAGGTAGAATGGCTTGAGGATGTCCTCAACCGGCTTAATTCTCCCATCTCTCTGGTCCATTGTCCTATGGCTATCTCTCCTAGTGGTCTTAAGATGGCTGTAATTGAGGCTTCTCTTGTTCATCTCTAGCAGGAGTGGGGAGGGGAGAGAAAGAAGAAGAAGAAAGAAGAGGAGGAGGAAGAAAAATGGAGGAGGAGGAGAAGGAGAAGAAGTGAAAGAGAAGGAGGAAGGGGAAGGTGGGGGGGGAGAGTGAGAGAGAAGGGGAGAGAGCTAGTCTCTAACCATGCAACATGTCTTATTAGTCTCATTGGTTCAATCACAGAACAATTAACAACTGGCAAAGGAAAACCAAGAGTCAGTTGGCTGAAGGAGAGGAAAGGGGTATTTTGTGAGAGCATCTGTGATTCTACCCATGCTGAAGTCTGTCCCACAATCTCACATCTGGCAATCTAGTAGAATAATCCACACTCAACCACCAAAATAAGTATTCAGAGAGGCTGAACACTGAACTTGAACAGCAGCTGTATAGCAGTGGCTGAATTAACATGGCTATTTTGTTTCTGTCTCAGCTAGGGGGCTTTATGAGAGTATGTTAAGCATCATTCAAAAGAGTGTTTTAATGTCACACCCAAGAGATGCAAGTGTGCAAATATGAACAATTGTGTTCATTTCTCTCTCTCTCTCACCCCTTAGATATCTTGGAAGAAAGAGCGTACTCATACTTTGACCTTCAAAGTAAAGGGCTGAGGAATCTCCAGAATGTGGAACTGTTTTACACTGAAAACTAGCACCCATCCCAGCATCTATAAAAGCACTCCAAGCTGCCTTGGCAGATGGACAGCTCTAAAGACCACATGTACACTAAAGATCTGAAGTCCCTTGGTAGAGGTTTGGTTGAGGGATGTCTCCCTTCCAACCTTGCTTATTGAATTTGAAAAACTCCATATCTTTTTCTGTCAAGAAAGCTGCAGAAAAGAGAATTGTTATAGGAATGAGTTAAAAGAAAAGAATGAAAAAAGTTTAAAATAAAATTAAGATAAATGCAAACTAACTTTTCAGGTCAACACACTGACAAAAACTAAATATACTTTCACTGAAAAAATGGGGAATGGGGAGGATCTTTTTTATAAGATCTCTAACCTCAGAATACTCCTAACCACAATATAACACTGTGGCAGTCACCTAATACTTTATTTCACTAAGAGAAAAGAAGTAATTCAAAGCTCTTTGAGCTTGTTTACTCAAAAATGGTAAAACTGTTCATCTTTCTTTCAACAAAAAGTGAATTACTAGTGCATTGCTGCTATTAAGGTCAACTCAAGTTGAATTTGTGAAGGGGATAGAATTTCTTATGGTCACTGTCATTCTTTCAGGCACCTTCAAATATGGTACCAAATTGCCCAAGAACCCCACTGCAGAAAACCATATAGATCTCTGGACTTCCTCAAGCTTTTATGTTCCATACAAGCAACCTTGTGTGTGTGTGTGTGTGTGTGTGTGTGCTTTCTGCTAGGTGATAATGTGTTTAGGGGTTAACCTTAATTGTAAATAAATTAATTATTAAATAATAATTTTTAAAACTATTAACACAAGACCAAGGAAATACATTGCCCTTCTGATAAAACGTAATACCGTAATCAAGACAAAATGTAGAAATTCCTGGATGGCTCTCCAACAGTAACTTTTACAATAGACATTTTAGAGACATTCTGGAAGGAGAGTGAGAAAAATATTTTGAGAGACACATTCCTTAAATTACGCCACTTAAGCATTTGCCCACACTCTTTACATGTTAATCCTGTTTACAAAAGAAGATTTCAAGATTAGAGCTCTTAATTCATTTTTATATTTCTTAACCAAAAAAATGTTTTTAATGTTGGAAGGATAATTAGATTTGCAGTTTCTTTAGTCTCATACTGGTTGCAAGATTTTGGCAAAAGTACTCAAAATTTTTAACTTGATGTTTCCTTGTAAACAGAATTAATGATGCCAGGAATGTCTTACTGTATGAATTAAGAGACTAAAGAGAGTGAATTCAAATACAAACATGCCTAAAGGGGACAAGAGGTAAGAGCACATGGAAAGAAATCTGAGTCAGAGTTTCAGTCAGAAAAGAGATATTAGATACAAAATGGGATATTTTGAGAAGGACTTATGTTGTAGCCAGTCTCAAGATGGCTCGCAGTGACCTTTGCCTCACGGTATTCATGTCCTTGTATAGTCACCTCTCTCACTGAGCAAATGTGTTACCCTCTGAAACCAACAGGATATTGTGGAAATGGCAGTGTGACTTCTGAGGCTAGGTCATATGGCATCGTGTCTTCTAACTTTCACTTTCTTGGATCATTCACTCTGGGGAAACCAGCTGCCATCTTGGGAGGATACTCAGACCAGCCTATGGAGAGTTCCATGTGACAAGGAACTAAGGCCTCTTGACAACAACCAGCATCAACTTGCCAGCCATGTGAGTGAGCCATCTTGGAAGTAGATCTTTCAGCTTCAGTCAGGCCTTCAGATGACTATAGTCCCTGCCAACATCATAACTGCAACCTCATGAGCGACCCTGAGCCAGGACTACCTGTCAAGAACTGTAGAGGGTCTAAGATTTTATCCCACATGCCAACTAACACATTAGCCTGCCTCATTTTCATTGATACTTGCAGAAGGCACAAGATTCTTGGGTCAGAGACAAAGAATTTTTTATTATTCAGAGCAGTAACAATAATCAGAGTATTAGCGTTTTCTTGAGCTGGCTTGAGCCTCAGTTCCCACAGAGCAACATGAAGGGAGCCAGGTGACACCTACACATACAGTGGATTGCATTACATGAGAGAAATCCTGAGTGTAGGAAACCCAAACCTTTTATAATAGAGAGTAAGGATGCCTATACTTTGTTCAGGTGAGAGAATATCTATCTTCCAAGGTGGTCACTCTACATATATGCTTGAAAAGACAGTTCAGAATAAAAGAAATCAATGTCTTTTCTCTTAATGAATACAGAAATGTGAGGGATCCATGAAGAATTGTCTCTCAAACCTATGAAGAGAAACCACTCCTGAATTTCTGATCCACAGAAACTGTGAGATAATAATTGTTTATTACTGCTTTAAGCTTAGAAGTTTTGAGGTAATTTGTTACATAGTAATAGATAACAAATGTAGTTGGTTTACAAAAAAGAAAAAAACTAATTAGAAATCAACAATTATTAAGTAATAACTAATTGCTAAGGAGTATTCAGGGACGCTAGGACTAGCAGCAGTAGCATTGTTACCACATCAAAGACTGAAGTGATGATGGGAGGAAAAGCTTATTGAAACCAGTAGGGAGCAAGAATCACATAGAACAGGCCACCATTCAAGGAGAGGGAAGATATATTTAAGATAAGTGACCTCACATGGAGTTTATCCAGGAGAATAAACACCCTAACTTCTCTCTCTTCTTTCCTTCCCATTTCTCCATTAGCTGAAACCAAATGGAAACCAGAGGAATGGAAGCTCTGTTGAGGTCATCTATACAGGTGAACTCCTCAAACAGAGAAGGATGGAAAGTGAATCTGAGGGAGCAAATAGAAAATATCTGGCATAATCTGGCAAATAAGAGAGCTCATGCATGCCTCTTCTAAAAGAGAAAGTTTCTACCCAGCAATAAATGATTGTTATGTGGTTATTCAGTTGGAAATGCAGGAGTTTGAGAAGCATGGGGGGTAGGAGGTAAGAGAGAAGAACTTGAACAGAAAGCAAAAATGAATAAGCAACTGCATGAAGACTCTTTGCCCAAGGGTCAGCAGTAGAAAGCCTTACTGCTTGAACTTGTTGCAGTCAAGCCCAACACTGTTCCCCTCAGTGTCAAAGCCTTTTGTGAAGATATTAAATTCTCTGAGCCCAAATTTCTGAGTGTTTCAAACCATTCTCCCTGGCCAGGACTTGTAGATAATTAAAACTCTTTTGCATGTTGTAATTGGATGTGGACTCCCAATAGTCAACTTGTGGTATAGGTACACGCGTTTTGTGAATTATCACATAGAATGCAAAATGAAGTGGAATGCTGTGAATTCTATTTATAAAAAGATCATTTGCCAATTATAAAAATCTTTATAAGCAATCAATGGCTTCACATGATTTCTAGGAATTCAACTACATTGAATTTTTAACTAGTGTTTGAATTTAGTCTAGACTTACTTGCATTCACAATTTATACCCAGGACCAAAGGTTTTGATAGATTTACTAAATCTATCAAAATTTACTAAATTTTTACAACATTTACTAAAACTTAACTACAAAGTAGAAATCACAAAATTCTCTATGAAACAAATGAGTGATTTTATCATTCTGATCAAAAATTTAGAAAAAATTAAGATTATTTTAATTATCTTTTTTAAGATTTTTTAGGTTAAAACATTACCAAGTTCCATCTATAAAAAGGAGATAATGCTTTTAATGTAAAATGGGTTTTAATATATCAATAAAAACACTAGTACACTGAGATAATAATAGACAAGAAGACATTAACTAACAATTCATAGAATAAACTGAACCAGACAAGACCACAAAAAATAATCAACACACTAATAGTCAAATAAATACAAAAAGGAACAGATACAAATTTCATTTAAGTAAGCTTTTGGTTGGACTGTATGTTGGTACAGACTTTCTAAAACACTCTTAGGCAACAAGTAGTAAAATAATTTTTTAAAGTGTATTTAACTTGATATAGAAATTCCATTTATAGAAATTTATTTTAAAGAAATAACCAGATTTGAGAAAATATTTATACAGAAAGATGCACATCAAATAACTATTTTATAATAACAAAAGTATTTGGAAACATCTCAATGACCAGCTACAAATATGATAAATCAAATTTTCATACACCCATAATTTTGAATATTATTTGACTATTAAAATGAGATATTCAAACAGATTTTTATAATTTTGGGATGTTCTTACAACATGATATTAAAAACAAAATAGAGACAACATTGTATACAGTATGATTGCAAGTACATTAAATATTCATGTATACACAATTGAAAGGAAATATGCCAAAATATAAATATTAGTTAGAAGAGGATATCAATGTGTGGAAGAATTATGTGACTTATTTTGTTCTTTATGCTTTCTATATTTCCTAGTCTTTCTAGTAATTATGAATATTATTAACTTTTAAAATGTTCTTTGTCCTTACTTAAGCCCAAATAAACTAATACTGGCCAAGTGAATAACATACATGTACCCTAAAATACCTTCTGTGTACTGTCAAAACAACATTCTCCTAACCTACTATTAATAAAGGGGTTTTATAATATAAATTACTGGGTACTTTTTATAGGACTCTATTACTCAAAGCCGTCAATCATCTCTGCGGCTTTTCACCACGCACAACAGAATATGCACATTGAATTTAGGCTGATTACCAACTGGTGTTTTAGAGTAGGAATTCATCACAAGGGATTGGTAACTGATATTTTAGAAAGAAAATTCAGGGAATTCAAAGTGATAGCTTTCACTCTAACTATAATTTGGCCATTTTTACCTTGTGAGTAGATTGGTACTTCAAATCCTGATTAAACCCAAGTTGAATGATGTGTAATCATCATAGGGAAGGACCTACGCACAGCGCAGAGTCTTTACTCACCTGGGAGAGAAAAGGAAAATAAAGAAATATGTTTGTGCTAAGACAGTCCCTCTGCACATCCCTGCTTCTTTGATGAAATGAAATGATGGATCATTTTGTATTAGAAATGTAATAAAACTTGAAGGCTGCTGAAGGCTGCAGATTCCTTTCCTCTCTTTCTGTTTAATAATTTTAATTTTTACAAATCTCTTAAACACTACCCATGGCAAACTTTTCATATTACTCAACAAACAAGTACTTGAAAGTGTTCATTTCAATTATCTAAAACATATTTCGTATTTTGTATATTTGATCCACTAATTAACAGCACAAGGCATAATTTGATCATCTCTTACTTGAATGGTTTCAGTGGGCACTTCACTGTTACCATTGTCTCATTCCCTCCTTTGTTTCATTTATTCTCTACATTGACTTCAAGGTTACCTGCTAAAAAATAAATCAAACATGCATTATGTATTCCTCACCCTCAAAATTCCTTAGCATGGTATTCAAGTTTCCTCCAGATATTCCTCAACTGACTTCTTTGCCATTTTCTGTATATGCTGTGCATATTCCCACCTCCGCAAGTTCATATCTCCTCTTCACTCATATTGCCCCTTGAATCTCACAGGACTCTGCCTGTACTTTCAGAGTTGTACTTACTTCATTTTTGCCATCTTTTTCTCTCCTTATTCTGTTTTGCTCTTTAGATTGCAGGCAGTTAACATACTTTTTCTTCCATTCTCTATCTCGGCAGTGTTTTCCATAATGCTTTGCATACAATGTGCTTTCATTAATTGTTGAATGAACTAAAGTCCAGCTGTTGACCAAACTCAAAATTCTATTTCAAATATATGTGTTGATCACTGATTCTATGATGCTCGTGTGTCTGACACCTTGGTTCCAGGAGAGTTACTTTCCCCTGCATTGTTGCATGCCCATGTGGTGTCTATGATGCTACCATCTTTTCCCATAATCTTATGACTGTCACCTCCTTCAAATACTCTATCAAATTACGACTTTATGAAAATATGTTAGCTCATGGACGTTTTCAAAATAATTTCTATGTACCAGTTTTCTCAAATGTGGGCCAAAGGAATTGAAAAAAATCAGTTTCTTCGTAGATCTATCTTTCCTTCCTTTTTTCTCTCAACAAATAATTACTGTGCAACTGCCAGGTTCCAGGCACCAGGAATATAGTAATCAACAAGGCAAACAAAGTCTTTTCCACAATGGACCTCTCAGGCTAGTAGCAAAAGCAGACGTAAGAGAAAGATTTACAGAAAGAATTCACTTTTTTCATTCATTGCAATTGTAAGTGTTAGGAAGAAATATATTCTCTTATGGGAAGGTTTATTTGGAAAAAAGTCTGGGTAGTTAAAAGAGGCCTTCAACACATTTAATTTGAGATTTACAGAATGAGTAGCAATTAACGCAATAAAAATCATGCAGGAATTATCTCAGCTAAAAAGAGCGGCATGTGCAAAGGCTCTGACGTTGCAAAGGACATGAAGAAATGGAAGAAGACTAGTATGGCTAGAGTGCAAGGAGGGAAGAGGATTTACCCAAGAAAGATGAAGCTGCAATATATCCCTGAGAGTTACTCTATTACTGCTATTAATGACGAAGAATGGATACAGTAAGGCCACAAAGATTGCAGCCTGATGACTACTTTCAGCCGACTTCCACTTTCTTAATGTGATAAATGAGAACAGAGACTTCAGATAGGACATCTCTGCATTTCCACATCCTTGACCAATCCTCTGCAAAGTTATTAGGCCAGAAGTGGGTGGGAGTAGCTTTCAAATATACATCTTCCATCTTGATTTAGAAAACCTTCCTAACAGACTCGTGATAGCAATGAACTCAAAATCCTTCACTTGAACTTTCAAACTATTTCCATTAAAAATGGAAGCAGTAGAAGAAAGAAACTGGAAAATCAGAGAATTATAAGATAGTGACCCTTAAAAGAGAAGAAGCACTACAAAATTAAAAATCTAAGCAAGTAGTAGTCACCAAGGAAATAAGATTATAACTCAGGCAAACTAAACCTGATGAAAGGAAATATTTTTTTCTCAATCTGCTTCCTAGTAAGCACTTATTTCTCTCACTTTCTTTACAAATTCCAGAATCATTCATAATTAGCTTCTTTAAAAGTTTGAGTATATTAATAATAATAGTCTTGCAAAAAATTATGTGAAGGGAAAGTTTTTCAAAAATATAACAGAAAAGTGCTAATCATCAAAGGGTCTCGCCAGTTCAGAATGCCTTGTTAATATGAGTGATCCAAAAACTCCAGAAAAGATATTTTGTTTACATATAGAAAGGATGTTTTTGAAAGATATGCTTGCTTTTCCATTGAAGTGTCCTTTGACAACAATTTTCCACTTAGATATCTTTCGAATCACAAACAAAAATTTTACAGCCATAAACTTTACTATGTTGCATTTAAATTAACATGTTTGAAGAGTCATTCTTTGATTTATTATTTTAATCTTTTCAAGATAGGATAATTTTTTAAGAGAGACTAAATATATTTAAGGTTAGTAATCCTGGCTATTAAAAAACATTTGCTAACTTTGCAAATAAAGTTACTCCAGCAACATTGTCTTTAAAACATTTATAGCATTATTAAATATGTGTATTTGCTGGGTTATATAAAAATTGCAGATCAGTGAAAGTCCAAATTGATAAGCAGCATCTTTCTCCTGTGTGGAGAAGTCTGAGAGAGGATGGTGATGTCTCGCTCTGGAAATAGCCCTCCTGTGATTTCCTTGGCCTGCATGCAACTCCAAGCATATTTGGATAAATCAGGGTCCAATCATCCAGATGAATACCCAGGTTACAGCTAACTTCAACACCTAATTCACGGACTATGCACAGAACAATGAACAATATGGTTATCTGATTTCTGTTCACTTCTTTTTCTGATACCTTGCTTGCATTCCTGTGCATAGGAGACTTGAGATGCAGAGTTTAGACTATGGAGATTCAGGCTTGTCGAAGAGAGAGGAAAAAGGAGGAAGGGGAAAGCCAAAGCAAAAAGAGAAGGAATAGAAAGGAGTAATGGAATGAATAAATTATGGCTAGAAAGACAGTGATAAAATATAGCCATGAGGAAGATAAGAAAATGAAGAGAGGAAAGTGTGGGGAAATGAAATATAGCTGTTGAATCAGAAGTTCAATTAAATGTATTTCAATGAATAGTCTTCCATTGTCTTCTAGCTCCAAATTAGTCAAATTCACAATAATTTAACTAAGGGAATGAGATAAAAAGGGGTTTAATAAAGTTTTACATATTTTGACCATGATATCACTTCCAAAGTCAGCATCTAAACAAGCGATATTTTGTTTATAATATTTATAAATAATACAACTCAAATTGACATACATAATTTTAAAATACATTATAGTTCTTTTCTGAAAAAGGATGGTTGCAATAGAAATATACAAGATAACGCCACGTTTCCACATGTCAGCCTTCTCAAATTCTTTCTCCATATGCTATCTTTCATCGAACTTCTCATTTTATAACATTTATATCTGGAGATCTAGTCGTCTCTTTCAGTTACATTTTTTAAAAAGCTTTTTATTTAAGGAAAGATTTTCTCCCAAGTTTTAATGATGGATTCCAGATTTTCACTACAGTAATTGTTCCTGAGCTCTGTAACATGAATAAAAACTCTTTTCCTCAAGCTGAAATGGATCAACAGTTAGAGAAAAACACCCCAGGTTCAAACTACAAATATGGACTTCAATTTCTCACAATTTTTTTGACTGCACTCTGGGGTATGTGTCTCTTACTATGCAAATTTAAAAGACAATGTGGGATACATTTTATTTTCTATTTAAGAACTCCTAAGAAAATCAGAAACAAGTTACAACTTGCCATATTATAAGTACGTGAGTCAAGTTCAGTATCCTCTTAGCTTCCACCCACCCATATCAACTTCCAGATGCATGTTCCACTGCCAAAGTCGCTCCACGGCCTCTATTATGTGTTCCCTATAATTTAAAATCTTTTGTACGCTGGTTAGACACTGCTTGACACAAACATCTATACATAGTCTAGGGAAGAGACCATAGAATTCAGGGTCAAGCTGCTGACACTACTAAGTACTGCTAATTACTTTGAATATAAAGGTCTTAATTCTGGATTCTAATCCATTTCCAGAATAAATTTATTCTGGGAACAAGCCTCGGAGATATTTGAATAGCATTGTAGTTACATGAACAGTCCTAAAGTCCATAGGAGTCACATACTTCTGATTTACTTTTCAAAAACATAAGTGTGAAATTAGAAATATATAGTTCATATATATATGCATATATATGTATGTATATATACAATTCAATATACATTTAAAATCACTTCTGAAAGAGAGATGACCTTGATGTATGCAGGATACACTTTTTCTGCAACTTATGCATATTAAATCATTATAAACGACTTTTATTCTAGGATAAAGGATACTCTGTTTTGTAACACATTGCTAATTTCATTTTTCACATCCCATTCATTAAATATCATTTGCAGCATAAAACACTAGGTATTTTAGGGAATATAAAGTAAGCTGTTTTTATCTTCAAATTCTACAAAAAGTAATTGGGTAAACAAGACGTCTCTGAACTAGTCCAGCTGTAATATGTACTCATTCATCCAATAACATTTATTCAGTTATGATTATCTTTTGTATGCTAGTAGATGCTAAGGACAAATATAGAGGTAGGTTGTGTTTATAAAATGTTACTGGGAACATGTGTTACATGAATTAATTCATCTAGTTATTACAACTGCCTTATGAGACAGGTGTAATTTTATATTCCATTTTTGTTGCAGAGCAGAAAATGAGGCACAAAATGGTGAAACTCCTATGCCTGAGTCACCTAGGCAGTAAATAGTGGAGCTGGGATTCAAACTCAAGATGTCTTTTCCAAAATCTACACCGTTAACTGCTACATGTTATTGTCCCTCAAATGCAAATAAAGGAGTGGTCCCTGCCCTCAAATTTAAAACCTAGTTGGAATGTTCTATCTGCAGCTATAAGTAAATTTATACCTAGGAAGTGAACAACTTCAGAGCAGCATAAACATAACTGAATTAGAGAATGATATATAGTACAGATGGCCCATATATAGAGAATGATATATAGCAGAGATGGCCCATGGATTCTTTCAGAACCTGAAAACTGCTTCTGGGAGTGAAAACTTGAATTTGAAAAGAAACATCTAAATGTCTAATTCTAGAGGACAAAACTGTCCTCAAATATCAAATAGAGGGAGACTATGGCCTGGAAGCCAGCTACCCTGCACATCCAACAGAACCAGCTGGGATTGCACCTGGTAGAGCAAAATTCCTGGGCTTAAAATGAATATTTAAGTCCACCAAGTTCACTAAATCTACTATTTCCTTCCTTGTTAGACCTCTGAGCTGTTGTTTTTTCATGGCAATGTTTGCCACAATTCAAGGACGTATACACTAATCACTGGTGAGACATATATGTATAAATTATGAAAGGTTTAGACAGTAACACGCTAAACAGTGTCTTCAGTAAGCATTTAACTTTGATTTACTAATATAGTCATTGCATGTTAATTGAACAGTACTATTAGGTATATACAAGATATGAGTTAATTATATGCCACTTAAAATAACTATATTGAGGACACACATTAATGGATTCACTATTAGCTTATAGCAGGTATTATTAATGCATCTTGAGGCCAAGGCCATTTGCAGTGACAACTGTTTATGGAAAGTTCCAACGTAGAAAAGGAGTTATGATCTGAGATCATTTAATCTTCCTTTTCCCCCAGTAAGTCAAAGGCTCAACTTTATGTTTGTGAATCTCCCCTCTTTCTCCAACCTTTTATTGATTTTATATTATGTCGAATCACTTTTACTTTACTTTATAGCCAAGTGTTTCAAGTACTTCCAGAAATTTCCATCTACTACATTTAACATAGAAAACCAAATGCTAGATCTTAAGGATTAAGTCATTAAGGAAGGCATAGGTTTCTGCTGTAGCCAGGACGCAGCCAGCCTCTGGTAGGGCAGCTAAGCAATCCAATTCACCATGTCAGTGACACCTTTTTATTCCAGGACTCAAACTGAAATTTTCCCCAATAATGCTTTGTTATAATTTGCAGCTATTAAAAATCATATTGTAAAATAATATATGAGAAAAAGTAGAGTATAAAATAGTATATACAATATTGTTATATTTTACTAAGAAACTGTATTCATATATACATGAAAAATTACCCAAAACTCATATGTCAAATATTAACAATTATCTTTTTCTATTAGAATTACTAGTGACTTTTTCCCCATCTTGATCCTTTACTATTTTAAATGATTTTATTGAGTATAAAATACATTTATATTTCATTAAAATATTCTTAAAAACTTAACTACTTAACTAGTTTTCATTTATTTGTATTGTTTGCTTTGCACTATATGTAGAATTATTCAGTTGAACTCCCTGACTTGCCTCTTCCTTGAGACCTGCCCTCCACCATGGTGGGCTAATATCAAGGTCCTCTAACCATAGTTTTTCTAATCATAGGCTGGGGTCCATCAGTTTAGTGGTCAAAACCTCATTTTTATTTTTTAAAAAAGTGTAAAATTGATAAGAAAATATCAGTGCACATTTTGTAGTAAGAAAATATTTTTTGTGAAATGTTTTCTGTTTTACATATACAAAAATATATTAGAATGCGTGGTAAAATGTATTTCTTAATATGGGACTAGGTCAGAAGAGTTTGAAAACCACTCCTCTAAAACAACCTATGTAAACAGAAGAAGAAACAAAAGTACAGAGGGATTAAAACAGCTTTCTCTAAAGTTCACCTAAGTAAGAAGTGGCAGATCCAGGAGAAGTATTCATTTGTAACTGTCTAGCAGTTATCTTAATCATGCTGCCATCGGGTACACTGTATAAATCAAAGAATGGCAGCTAGCTACAATGAATGCACCCAGTATTTCAGGACTTTTTATCCTTTAACTCAGCAGCCTTCCTTACTATAGCAAATATGGAGCACTCTAGAAGAAAAACAAAGAAAATATAATCATTTACATAATTAATTTGATTATTTTAATAAACATTGTTTCCAGTCCTTATAAAAACGATGATACCAAAAAATCTATACTTTGCCTCTATTAGTATCAATTAGTAACATAGTCATTTCTCAATTATATCATTGCCTACCATGCATGTATCCAATAATCTAAAATTAAAATCCAGTATGCTGTACCATTCTCATTAAATGCCGTACATCTAATCTGTTGCACTTGAGTTAGTGAAGGATATTGTTTTGGAAAGGTAATTAGCAGTACTATTCCTTACAACATTCTATCTGCTACAGTAGAGAGTTTTAGAAGAAACCAGCAAATATTCTAATTGAACTATCCATTTGACATAAGCATTCGCACTGATACTGCTAATTATTCTCTACTTTAACTGGTCAATTAAAACTGTAAAAAGGACGGCCAATATGAAAGTAGTGTTTTTAAAATGTTGTCTCTCCATCATTTAACTCCAATAACTTAATAGTATCACTTCCACCAAGTGAATCAAATGCTTCCAAATGCACATATCTTTCTTAAAATATAAAAAACAAGTAATAGTCTGTGTCACATGGTGACAAGTACAGTTCAAAGTGCCATTATCACTGTTCTCACGGTGATAATTAATCCTTTAGTCATTATCATAATGAGAAACCGTGTTCAGAAATGCTGATTGAAAAATTCAGATATCAAACACAAGTCACTCGTTGCCTATCAACCAAATTGATTCTTACACTTACAGCAGATTAGCACAGAGGCTTCCAAATGATCTATCTAGTCTACTCCAAACTTTTCTAGCCTTCTTATGTTTCACTTCATGATTTTTTAAATGGCCTGCTCTAACATGAAGTACCAGCATTACACTTTTATTTCTTAATTTGTGATGGATCTTTCATCCTAATCAGAATCGTTTCCTAATTTTGTTTTTAATATGGTCTATACTTCATCCCTTAACTGAAATAATTGGAATAAGTTTGCAACTATCTATGGTGAATTAAGTCTGAAAACTTTCAAATTTCCAAGGGTAACTTTATCAACTTCAAAAGAACTAACAGTCATTTTCACATTGCCCAACAAAACCCACAAGCAAAGTTAATATTTCAAAGGGGCCTAACTCTGAATTCATCTAGAAGCATACAGGTTCAGAATAAGATGCTGCTTTTATTCCAACATGCAAAAACTTCAAGTGCGACACATTACTAAGAGTAAAATAACTTAAATGGGTACTTTCTGATTTTTATCTACAAACTTCAGTCCTATATCGGCATGCTGGATATTTCCACAAGGATGTCCTGTAATTGTCTAAGAATGCACTCAACTCCCCCAGTTTTATCTAAACTTTGCTTGTCTTCCTATCTCTTTTTTCCCCCTACATTTCTCAATTTCAAAACGTGAATGTTATATTGAAACCCATTTTTTGTCTTTGGCAATCACATTCACTGGCATGCACAAGAGCACACACACATCCAGTAATCAAGTTACACTGCAGCATCCCTGGACACTTTTTCCTAAGGTCCTGCTGAGTCATGGGTAGCATCACATAATGAGAAGCAAGCAAAGAGTGAGGATTCAGAGTGCACTAACAAGAATAAAATATGGGGTGGCTTGGGGGGAAAGGAGGCATGTTTGCAAGACAAAATCTCAAACTTCCTCAAAGGAAATCATATATAAGCTTATCCATACAAGGACTTTCATACCAACATGTCCATTCCAAAAGAAAAAAAAAAAGGAAAAGATAAAACTAAAGGAAAAAAAAATCAAAGAGCTGGTTCAGTTATACTCCCAGAAGCAACAAAAAATTAAAATTCTACGATATGGTTGACTAATGGCTCCAGCCTCAGGAATCAGAGCCACATAAATCACTGTTGTGAGATTTCATATTCTTACGTTTACAATCCTATAAAGATCTCTCTATATTAACCAAAATTATAGAACGCCAGCAATGTCACCTGTTCAGGTAAAGTATCATTCATAGGAATTTGGGATTGAGATCACTGCTTCTCTGTGAGCCATTTCTCTAGGCTACATTTCCAATCAAAGGCTCCTTCAACATACCGGTTTATTAACACAGTCTAAAAATGTTCTGTGTCATCTTGTGGATTAAGATTATTATAAATTGCATTTACATTTTTAATCAAGCTATGTTATTGATTATTTAATGATAAAACTTATTTCCTTACTTACAAAGGATATTTAAAATCAAGGTTGCAGATGGCTACTGCTCTCTCAGATATGCTTACTCAACAGTGCTGACCTCAATTCTGACCATCCATGCATTTGGAATTTTGAATTTGTGGAAGAGAGAACTGGGGAGGGGTTGTCTCCAAGTCAACAGTAACTTTTTGTATTCTAAAGATTCCTTAGTTCTCTATACTAGCTGTCTTTTGCACATAACGATATATTAACATAAGACAATTTTGACAGTCCTTTGACTAGGCAATCAGAAACTAGCCATCCTATCTCTTGGGTCAATAAATTCTGCGCAAAACATCCTGATTAATTCAGCTAATGGATACTTAGACTGTGTAGAGTTGAGGAGACTGTCAAATTGGACAGCTGGGGGATCATTATGCACTACTATCATAACTAATCAAAAGTCTGAAAGTAGGACTCGAATTATTGGCTGCTATTATTTAGATGACTATCTTCCTCTGCTACTATAAGAAAATTACAGACCACACTTCTGTTCTTCATCCAAACAATGTTCTTTCACACTTCTGGACATTTCCACATGCTATTCCTCAAGCTGACAATATCTAATGTACTCTTGATCTACCTGCCTCTTTGCCTTCCAGTGACTTCTCCTAATCTATTTGATTTGATTTTCTTAAAACATTATACCCCATATTTTTGTAGGGCATGGACACACTTAGCACACTCTCACAGACAGTCAGTCAAATTCTCCTAACAGCTCTTAGCATGAACAAAAATTAATGAAAAGTGGGGCCAGCCTGGTGGTGTAGCTGTTTATGTTTCTGTCCCTTGTTTATCTTATTCAAAACTCTGATGCAACCAGGGCTCACATTGACTAGAATTCATATACACAGGGGAAGATATTCATTTACCTTTTGGACAAATAATCTCATGGCATGACTTTAATATAAAAATGTTAATAATAGCCAATTGCATTTTGGATTCTTATTCAGATAAAACCATATGTGTCTCATGTTTTATATAAATACTATATGTGAAACACCAAAACACGCCGAGGCTGGGATAAACTTCCCTGCTTCCTATTACATTTCTCACCTTGCAACTAAAGTAATATTGTTTGTTGGATTCAAGAATGGAACAAAGTTTTCTGTCTTTCTTTTACACCTGTTGCTTATTTTAAGTTAAACATCTTTAATATCCTGCTTTTCTCACTGCAACTGCAGCAGGTTGAGGAAAGATTTACAAGCTTAAAACTATTTTCAGGACTAATTTGTGTTCTGCTTCAGTTGTCCTCATCCCAACCCCCACCTTCTGCAGTATCTCTTCTCGTTTCAATGGACTATTTTATTCTAAGATACTGTGTAATATTAAATTACAATAATAGCAATCAAAGTCATGGGGAGCAAAAGGATTTTCGATTGCAGCCCACGCTTGGCTCTCAATAGCACGGCAGAAGGAGAGCCAGAAAAGCACAACAATTCAGTGAACTTGCCAGCAGACCCCACTGGCCTTTCAGTTTCTAATGACACTGAAGTACTTCCATGATTAAAATTTAAAGGCTTCCCAGTAACCAAGTAATTTGCCCAAAACTCCTTATCCAGCACTCACCAAGAAGGCTCTGATTTTAATATACTACTATTAATCAAGCTCCAGCCAAGTTTACCACTGATACTTGCAATTACAGTGAGACTGGCTTCATCTCGCTCAGTATGTATGGATGAGGGGAACTTTTTTTCTGATTAGTCAGATATCCAGCAATGAAATAAACCCCAACCTTGGTTTACACACACATTACGAAGACACTAGTTGTAGATTTGATAACAAGCCAAAACATTATAAACTATTTTAAACTATTAATCATTTCTAAGCATGATTACAAATCTGAATTCCTTGGTATTCATTGCGCACAATGAGTTATTAGTATTATAAAACCTGCATTCATTAAGACATATGCTGAAACATGCTTTACAATATAAAAATCAACTAATTTATACATTTCAAGAAAATAATAATGGATATATGCAAGGATTTATCTGTAAGTATGTTTGTTACAGTATTGTTCACAGTACCAAAAATAGAGCAAAATAAATATTCAAAATAGAAAATTGCTTATATAAATCATGGATCATCCCTCCAAATAATTGAATAAAATAACAGTATGTTTATAAAAATTTTTTTAATAATGTGGGAAATACTTGTAATATATTAAGTGGAAAAAAAAAGCCAGTTTATTTTGTTAAAATGTATGCAAATGCAAAAAAAAAAATCAAAACAATCATGTAAGTGTAATCATCTACATACGACAGAGCTTATCCTTTGATGATTATGATTCATATTTATTTTCTTAATTCTGCATTTTCAACGTCAAATACACATTGCTTTGTAACCAGATAAATGATATTAATTCATCTCATTCCATATGTAAGAATGCTTCTACATAGCCAAGGAAAAATGGAAATATTTTGCCCTTTCATTTTTTTCCTTAATATTTACATAGAACCATAATGAGTATTACACCAAGTCACATTGTCTTTAAAAAAATAATATCTAGATAGCTACTGTATAGTATTTGATGTTTGCGACAATAACGTAGACTATGTGTGCATGCAGCTTAGTGAATGATGAAGATGAGCACTAAGTTACCTTGGTCAATTTAGTAAAAAAATAATAATTCTGTTGATTTATTTTTTTCCATTCAAGTTTTGATTTTCTGTATGGGAGAGTTTTCTTTTTAATATAATTAAAGCCAAGGTATTTTACTATATATCTTATATAAAATACAGGATGACTTTAAACAATAAGTAACTATATTGCAGAGTTTGCTAGTGAAAATAAGAAAGGATGAAATAAAAAATTAACTGAAACTGTGTTGCTTGAGTTAGAAAAAATATGATTATATATTATCTTATATATTGTTATAATGTAAATTAGATTTTGATTATTTATACTGACTAATGATCCACACAGTAATACAGGAGAAAAATAAATTTTCTGAAAAGGATTTTAGCCAAAGAAATGAGCAACCCCTACTCTGGAGGCACATGGTTTTATTACTGTTTTTATGCTAAATTGAAATAACAGAAACATAATTATAAAATCAGGTTTTTGTAGGTAGAAGTTATTTGCTAGTATGTTACTGATAATTGCTTATATTTGTGTAGGATTTTACAAAGCTCTTTTAAACATATCATTGCAGCTAAATCTCAAACAATTGTCACTGAACTTTATATTAACAAGTATTTTGCAGATGAGAAAATTATGCATCAGACACTAGATAAGAAAATGTTCAACTTCACTAATGAGAGGTAAGCAAATAAGAAAATGTTACTTTTAATTTTAACATATAATATTAAAGAGTTGTTATTATTTTGATGGTAATATGTGATGTTGTTAGAGATGGGGTAATCTAAGCTTCGTCTAATTTCTAAGGAAAAGCACAACCATTTTGGAAAGAAATGAAGAAATGTGTACCGAATTTCAAACTACTTACACCACTTGAGCAAATAATCCCACCTCTGAGAATCAAATCTAAAGAATTTGACTGAAATACAGGAAGAATTTATGAGTAAAGATGTCCATTGCTTTATTATTTATAACAAAAAGATACAACTTAATATGTAGCAATATCAAAATGGGTAATTAAATTTAAAAACTAACTACAAATTCATTAAAATTATATTAATAGTTATTATGATTATTATTATTTTTTTGACGAGGAAGATTAGCCCTGACCTAACAACCATTGCCAATCCTCCTCTTCTTGCTGAGGAAGATTGGCCCTGGGCTAACATCTATGCCCATCTTCCTCTACTTTATATGTGGGACGTCTGCCACAGCATGGCTTGATAAGTGGTACATAGGTCTGCACCAGGGATCTGAACCTGCGAACCCTGGGCCACCAGAGTGGAGTGTGCAAACTTAACCACTACGTCCCCAGGCCAGCCCCCATTAATAGTTATTTTTAATAGCAAGAAAGATTTTCATGTTATATTATATTTTACTACTTATCACATGGTGATTTTTTTTAAAAATGTGTAGAGGCCAGCCCAGTGGCATAGTGGTTAAATTTGTGCCCTCTGCTTTGGCAGCCCGAGGGTTTGTGGGTTTGGATCCCGGGCGCAGACCAACACACTGCTCATCAAGCCACACTGTGGCAGTGTCCCACATACAAAGTCAAGGAAGATAGGCACAGATGTTAGCTCAGGGACAATCTTTCTCAGCAAAAAAAAAGTATGTAGAAAGGAGAATAAAATGAATGAAAACGTTAACTGTAACTTTGCAAAAGTGGTATTAAAGGTGATTTTTAAAAAAATTTCTTCTTTGTTGTAGCTTTTCGATTTTCAACAGTGAGTAAATGTTGCTTCTTTAAACAGAAAAAATAAAACATTGTGTTTTAAAACTTTGAATGTCACCTAAATATTCACTGAATTTACATTGAGCTTGATTTGGCACTATTTATACACTTGAAGTCTTCCAAAACATTTTACTTTCAAGATGACTAGGACCAACATAAAGGTAAAATAAGATTTTCTACAAATGACAGCTTAAAATTCTTCAAACATTTGATTTAATTTTTCCGTTAATGTTAGAATTATAGAAATTATATTTGGGAAAATTTAAATTTCATTATGGAGCAAAAAATTAATTGAAAAACAATCACTTTGCAGTTTTAGACACTCGTGATGATTTTAATCTGTATGATTACAATGACTTATTACCCATATAGTGATCAGTAACTTGGATTTTAAAAATATGCGGCAGTAGAGGATTCATTAGCCCTATCTCAAGTAAACTCACTTTTACGATCTATTTATGTTGGGACAGGCACCTAAATAAATTTCACTTCTTTTTCGGTTCTTTTTTCTAAAAGCTGTGATCTGAGATTAGAAATTTTCTCTTATAATGAAATAATGAGATAAAGTGACACGTTTTAACCAAATATAAATATACTATTCATGTGAACACATATACATGTATTTAAAACATGTAAATGCCTAGCTGTCAATATGCCTTACTGTACACCATGAAAGAATTCTTGGCCCTTTGTAAACTAATTCTATACAAAGTAAAGAAAGACTTATTTTTCTGTGAGCTTGTATTTGACATTATAATAGCATACAACCACTTGCATGTAATATTAGATGAAAAATCCTTAGCTCCAGTGATTAAAAATGTCAAGAAAAAAATAGATTGGAATTAAACTGAAGACATAAAATTATAGGTAGTTTGGATCACTTCCAAAAAAAAAGAATCACAAACTTTACAATTTTTATTTTCTGTTTTTTTTTTTTTTCTCTTACTGGTAACTTCGTATGACACCAAAAAACAGATCTCTACTCTTTCTGAGGTGAATTATGTATCCTCCACTTAAAGTTTTTTTTTAACCCAAGCTTTCAAAATTTAATAACTAGACATTTAACTATTTAAAAATACTCTCCATATCTAACTTTTTAGAAGGTTAGAAGATTATTAGAAGCTGCCAAATGAGGCTACAAATGTGTTTTCTATCTACCTTATATAATAAATAATTACACAAAAATATACACAAATATTGAGTAAATAGAAGTGAGAATCTGTGACCTGAAAAGCAGTAAAAATTAGTTCATTACTTTCTATTTCATAATGGAAGCTCATTTCTTATTTTGCATATATACTTGATGAAGACATATCCAAGTTGGATATTTTATGAAAAATTTGAGTCCTCCTATGAACTGAACTTTCACTAGTAAACAAGTTTACTTTTTATTAAGGAGGATTCTCAAGTTTGTTTAATTAAGAGTGCTAAGTAAATCTTACGATAGAATATTGAGGCAATTGTCTACAGTCTAAAATAATGTTGAGTTTCACTACGCATTACCTTCCTACAAAATGCACAGCATTAACCAATTCTTTTCTGTCAACTAGCAATTTTTGGCAGATCCCTTTTGCATGATTCATGAAGGACCAGTAAAAGGCTAATTGTTCAAATTAATTTGCGTAAATGACTAAGCAAGAGATAACAAAATTACATCTGCACTTGTTTGGCAAAGATTCAATAGCAGCGGCCCTGTACTGCCAGCTGCTTCCAGACAACACTCTTGCAGAAATTAAAAGCTACAAATATTAATTAATACACTTTTTTGGTACGTTAATTTGCACTGAAAGGTTCCGGAGTGCAAAACTGCTGAGAAGATGAACCATGATAATTAGAATTAATGGGATGGATGCATGTTTTTTGCAGCTGAAGTTTTAAAAACCCATGAATGGAACTGGGAACTTGAAACTGACATTCCCATAAATCTCTATGATAATGCAGCTATTAGTATTAGAAGGATTAAGTACTATGGCTCCAGAGTTATCCATCACATGACACCTTATATCCCATCTGTCATTGCAGTAGCTAAGACACGATAGCCGTCCTTGAGCAAGCTGGATGAAAAGCTTTGGGAATTCAAGGAATTGTAGTGAGGACTGTCAGACTACAGACTGAATAGCTCAAATCTCTGACTTCCAAACAGAAATAATAGCCAGCACTCTGTATTTGTCAGCTTAGTACTTTGCAAATATCTTAATTCTCATATCTATATTTAAGTTTAGTTAGCCAATCTGAATTACAGATAGATCAGACTGAAAAAAAATAGTAAAATGTCACAGATTTTATCTTTAATTCATGTAGAACTTTAGGACTATGAGTTCCCTGTAGAATAGTTTTTACTGATTGCATTATTAATTATACATAGAAACATCCCAGGAAAATCCTACAGTTGACACACTAGTAAATATGCTGAAATCATTCTTGATACAAAGTGACTAAAAAGTGAATATTCAATGCTTAGTCAAACACTAGGCCTTCAGTTTTATCCATCGACTTAAAATTTTTATAGTTCAATAGCTGGCAATATAGAATATCAGTTTCAACATGGAACTTCACAAATATTGCTAATGTATGCTACACCACTAGACATAGATGCAGAGAAATGTACCTTTTTTTGCTTCAAAAATAAAAATGAAATTTGCGTGGTTCACAGAATAAATGAAACACAATTTATTTAATAATTTTGTATTTAAAAAGGACATGGCATCTAAAAGCTGGGAAGTAATTGTTTCACAGTATTCTAATTTGGATCAGTTAGCACCTGTAGAAGTATTATAACCATCTTGGAGGACTGTATTTAATGAGAGGTTATGGGTAAATGAAAAGGAGTTTTAAGATTTAAATATATATATATTAAATAATTAGGAAATATGCTTTAAGCCAGGCTGGCCTTATTCACATGGGCGAAGGAAAAATTCTAGACCTAATGAAATCTCTCCTTCTCAATGACATCCTAAACTACACCCTAGCAGGTTTATTCATTGTATTGTGGAGATTTTAACACTTATTCTGGATAGCTTCCCCAGATATTGTCTTTACCTAAAATTTTGTGGACAATTGTATATATTTTTTCCCCGTGAAGAAATGCCTGATTACATTATTACATTATATTTCCAAAGGCTTTAAGACTCAAGTTTAAACTCAAGGCTTTGATCTCTATTATAGTGGAAATATAAGCATTGCCAGGAAGGCAATACTTAAAACTGCCAGCAGTCATTTGCTGTCCTTGGAAAGAGATTTCTATTCTTCCTTGATAACAGTCTCCTAAGAGAGCTGCTAGGGCACTGACATGATCTCAGGCAGCACGTAGGGTCCTGAAGTGGAGAACAAGAATGCAGAATCAAAGGCTGGGAGCCCCAGGGTAAACCTTGCCTAGCTTAGAATTGTGCTCAGGGCCAGGGTTGCTTCTGAAGAATGTTGAAGAACATAAGTAATTTATTGAAGGGAAAAATGGTAGTGCAGTAACGTAATAGTTTAAGTACTTGATGACTCATTGCCGTAAAGGGACTATAGAGAAAGTCTTAGTGACAAAGCTGATGACACGTGACTATACACCTTTAGGTATAGAATTAGAGAATGCTTCTCAGGGGATGCTGAATGCTTCTCAGTCGTTTGCTTGCTCTATCATAATAAAAATTTGTCAAATAGTTTTCCCCAACAGAAGAGGTTAGCTGTAAAAAGACTATATTCAGATTAATTAGATAATCTTTGTAATAAATTCTTTAAAAGGCCAGCTGATAGGCAGAATAAAAGCTTTTTTGTTAGAACGGAGAAGGCAACATGTCAAGGTGTTTGTCTACTTGATTGACAAAATCTATGCAATAACTCTAGAATGCTACTATATGGTGCTCATTTGTACTGCCCATCATGAGTTGTCTCCCCTATTTACTAGGTATACCAGTCTAGACTTAGAAAAATGCCCACTCCTCAGACTTTTCTTACCCATCAGGATTCCTGTCTCAAACCAAAAATTTCACAAAATGTAAACATGTTATCAAATACGTCTCTGGAAATTCTATAGGCTTTGTTCTATTAAAAAAATAGTTTTTATAAACTATTTAGTAGTACACTTCTTAAAACTGTTAAAATATGTGCTGTTTTCTAATTTCTAGAATTAAACATATATTTCTAAAATACTTCACTAATTTATTATTTTTTACTAATACTTTACTTATTATCATTTTATGTGAAATTAGCATACATCTACATCTTTAATGTTCATAGCTGATTTGAATCTATTAAGGTATTTGCAAGAGTAGTTAAAACATTTTATCACAAAGTACATAATATTTTCTTCCAGTGGAAATAAGTTTCTAAACATATATGTAATTTCAGAATTATGAAACCTCTATTACTTTGTGGGTGTCAGCTTAGTACAGTGCCTGATACAGAGTAAGCTGTTGTTTTATCAGGGCAGAATTACTGGCCCTTGTCTAAACATGATGACATTGCCTGGCAAAATGTTACCTATTTCTGTTATCACCTTATTTGTAAGTAAATATTTCAGGAAATAACACATATTACATGCAACAACCCAATCTGAAGAGATCTCTATTACACAGAAAAATACATGTGAATATGCAAAGACAATAAGTACCATGTAGATACTTTATTTCCTTGGGCAAAGTGTCAAAAGTTGAGAGAAAATAGCTCTACAACAAAATAAACATAATTAAAAAAAATTAAAGCCAGTATTGTTTTAAATGATAAAATTCCTACCATTAGTATCCAATTTCCATTTTAGTTTTGATGCCTAATGAAGAAACAGTTCATAAATAGAACTAAGCAGACTTTTCTCACAAAAATCTTTAGGCAGTAAAACAATTTTCCTGAATCTGTTTTTTCATATTACAGTTTCATAAATCAAATAAAACACAAATATACACCTCACCCCACTTGAAAGTTCATACACAATGAAATCGATGAGGCTATACATAAACGGGTGTAGTGCAGAGTCTCCTCACCTGATAACTTCCACCCAAAATTTTATTATTTTTATCAAGGAGGAAAGAATGATATCTCATCCACCAGTGCATTTCTTCCATCTAAAATGCTCTCTCAACAGATTTCTGCCTTTTGAAGGACCCAGCTTTAACAGAATAACGCGTATCCTAAGACAACTACTAAACCTCCATTAGCCATTCTACTTTACAGTGATCTTTCTGGCCTGTTCCCTCTCACTCTCTGCACAATTTATAGAGCAATGAAGTTTGCTCTACTTTGGGATATTTATTATTTTATTTTCTTAAATGATTATTTAAATCATTTCTTCTTATGTATCTTTCCATCAGTCTTACTATTATTATGCTGTCAACTAGACTGTAAACGCTTCAAGGACAGAGTCTCAAACTCATATGATCTTATACTTCTTGAATTCCACCATAGTCTCTAATGTGGCTTGTCTGGAGTTGATTTATCCAGCATTTAGAGGGGCTTCAAAGCTCACATTGACCCTTGTTCTCTGGAAACCTCTCTTGTTAAAACTTGCCCTACCTCCACTAGCACATACAACTGTAATGGAGAAACCTGTTCTCATGCTTAAGAGGGCACAGTTCTCAATCTAGATAATTAGACTTTTTTTCCTATCAGAAATTGGACATTTGTAACTGAGGGGTCAGTTTCTGAAAATCTTTAGAACTGAGTCAATTTAACTACAGATTAACTACAGATTTTAAACAGGATGTCTGTGAAAGCTTCCAGGTGAAGTTCGTAGATCTGAATTCTTGGCTGTTCACCTACTTCTTGCATTCTACAAACTGGCTGGAGTTGTTTTCTCTGTTTTTAGTTGTATTTTCAGTTAATTATAATTCTAAGAAACTTACTAATTCATGTAACACCGTATTCACTAGAGCCAGCATCATTAAGGGACCCCCCGAGTTAGAATTTTGGCTTCAAAATAAGAAATATGGTCTTTATAACCAATTTTAAGAGAAAAAATGATAATAATTTCTCTTCAAATTCCTTTTCATAAATGAATAAAAATACCCACTTTGCTACATATAAACATCCTAGAACCAAAATCATGTCAATAAAAGATGGAAAACATCTTTGAATATGAGTTGCATCAAGTTTTCTTACATGCATTTAATCAAAATATTCAGTCTGAATAAAATATATTGGAAGAATCCCATTCACACTGCCTCACTCTTCTGCCTACCTTTACCTTGGGATAGGTATGCAAGTTTTTCTTTTCCTAGCTAGAATTCTCACACCAACGTCAAAATAAAGCCATCTTTATGGCTTTAGGAAGTGACTTTATCATCTCTAAATTCTTCATTGCATTTTCTGTGATATATTATGAAATATATTTCGATTATGACAAGTCAATGTCCCATAAGATTTATGATATACACCCCCATAAGTGATATCTCAGAAAGTAAAGATTCCATTATCCCATAAGTGAAGGAGGAAAAAATAACATAATCATAAGGAAGTCAAATGATACCTTTGGGATTTGGAGAACAAAGTTACTTTGAGGGAGAGCATCTGTCATGAGAGAGACTATTTCCTTCTGTGAGAAGCACATAGACACTATACGGTAGAAAAGTTCTTTATTCATAAGGAAGCTAGCAAGGGTAGAAACTATTTATTTGTGAGTCCATTTCTTGAACCCTTATTGTTTTGGTTTCTTAAATCAAGTTACTGAAATTGGTATTTAGAAATAAAAAGACAAGTTTCACACAGTCACTTAGGTTATCACTCCATGGAAGAAAATGTTTTACCCGGCTATGTATAAATTGTATAATATATTAAGAATTCTGATATTATATATAGAAGTGGCATTTTAATGCCTGGTAGTTTCTTGGAAAACAGTCTAGTGCACTGATGAAAAATAAGAAGCTTTAAATTTCTCCATCAACACGTGGCTATGTTAGAATTTTAACAATCAAAACACCTAATGTTCAGTCCAAGTAGAGGGACTAGTTGTAGAAGACTAGATGGAAAGACTAAAAAGGTACCATATTTCTTCAATAAAATGCATTGTGACTGAGTGATCTGCCACAATGCCTTTGGCAACTGTTCCTCTGAAGTTCAACTTACAGAAGGAAAATGAATGAACCCTGTTTACCACTTACCAGTAATAACTCACCTTAATCTTTCCAAGGAAGGATCTGCTATCAGGTTTCCAATAATCTTAGGTTGTTGTCATCCTAACTCCTTTCAAAGAAAAGCTTTCATTCTTTGAGAAAACATTAGAATAAAATTCCTTCTGAGATTAGTTCACATTTCCTATTCATAAGCCCCAAATAATAGCACATCAGAGTAACAGCAGCAGCCTAATATATTCACCAAATGCCTGACCAATAATTACCCTTTAGGTAGATGAATATATTTGAAATCAGGTATGGGTTTTCTACACCCATGTGACAAAATGGAAAAACCATTGTTCTGGGAGGAAGACTCCTCTGCTGACTCTTAGGTGATCTTGAAGAAGTCATTTAAATTCCCCTAGGCTCAGTATATGCACTCAACATATGGGGTCATGCAAACTGTGCATTCTCACTACCTCAGTAAGATCAGTGTAATTAAGATTGAAAGTTGATTTTATCTATTGAAAAAAAAAAGGACAAACATACCAAAGAAATTGCTACTCCGATCTATTGGAATGGATAATTTCATTTACATGTGGTTCGCTCTTGATGATTTAGAAGTGAAGGTGGGGTTCAGGAAACAAGCCAAGTGAATAAGCATGTCCCCATGTTCTATTTCATGTAGTAGACATTAACTATGGTGGTGTCTGACTCTCCTTTTCTGGGCCACAAATAAGCGTTTACACCACTTCCACAACAGATTTACACAGCCAGGCTTCATATTGTTGTCATGTGGCAAGGCTGCCAGGAGAGGTTTGAAATTGCAAACTGTCAATGAGTGCGAGGAAACTAAACAACCTTAGTTTTTAAAAAAAGACAGTGCATGGAAAGTTAGGGAAGTAAAGAAGAGTATAGATAAGGAAAGCAAAGACAAGGGGAAGTAATAGGGTCTCTGGTTACTGTGTAGCATGTCAGAAATATTAGGAATTCAATCACATTTTTTTAATAAAATTTTTTCTTAGCATACTAATAGGGTAAAATAAATGAGCTTTTGCTCATTTATTTTATTTACTTATTTTTTTTACCTCAACATTGGTCCACCATCCTTCAAGGAAAAAGAAAATATCACTGACCAAAAGCCAGGATCTGGCTTTCTCACCAGTATTCAAGCCTGGAGAATGGTTGCATGCCTGTCACATTTAGTCTATTTCTAAGCTAGATGTAGAAATACACACGGATATTGCTGAAAAAAGCCTTAGCAAGACAAGACTGTGATTCAAACTGTCCTTTTTATCCAAGACCTTCTGGTGAGTAGAACTAGCCAGAAGCAATGCAAACTGGGATTAAGAAACATGACCAGCTGTCCAGTAGAGTCAGGCTCTTTGAAACTAGCGGTATTTTCTCTGAGAAATAATTGAAATAAACAAGAAATTTATCCTTGCTTCAGTTTAGGGAATAAAGAAAATGTGTACTGAGAAGTGAGAGAAGTGGATGAATTGGTTTTAACAAAAAAACGGAAGAGACATTCTGGTAAGGGCAAAGGGATGAGCTGAGAGTTTAAGACATTTTACAGTCACTGTTTTCATAATATTTTATTATATAGTTTTCTTTGGTTTGTTTTTCAGTTTTTCTAACCTATCTGTACTTCCAGCAATGAAGTGATTATGACCAATTGATCTGAATTTAACCGTAAAATATCAGCTTTAGTTCTCATAGAAAATAGCTTATGTTTAATACTGCATAAATATTCTAGTGAATAAAGCATTGTATCAGTCTGCTAGGACTGCCATAACAAAATACTACAGACTGGGTGGTTTAAACAACAAAAATTTATTTTCTCACAGTTCTGGTGGCTGAAAGTTGAAGACAAAGGTGCCTCCAGGGTTGGTTTCTCTTGAAGCCTCTCCCCTCGGTGTGCAGATGGCTGCCTTCTCGCTGTGTCCACACATGATCTTTCCTCTGTGCATATGCATCCCTGATGTCTCTTCCTTTTCTTAAAGGGTCACCAGTCCTGTCAGATTAGGACCCCAACCTTATGACACCATTTAGCCTTAATTAACTCTTTAAAGACTCTATCTTGAAATATAGTCATATTAGGGGTTAAAGCTTCAACATACGAATTTTGTGGAGACAGTTCAATCTATAACACGCATGTGGTAACTGTAAGGAACTTTTTACGTATTTCCTTATTATGAGGGGATTCCTTATTCATCCATCTCTTTAAAATAAACATCACTAAGATTTAAGTTTCAACTTTTTTTTTAATGGAATTAATGTAACTAGATTTATCAGATCATTTTTAGAAAATGTATTAGGAAAAAATTTAAATGTCAAATAAGATTTTGACCAAACCAATAATTTTAAGTAGCTGATCTAATACAAAAGCCAAGAACACTGCCTACTTTGGTACACCATAGAAATGCCTCACCAGTCCAACCATGCCACAATGACAGGCTAGTGTAATAACTTTATTTCAGAGAAATATCTTCAAAGGAAAAGACCACAATGCCTACATATAACTAGCAGGAAAATTACCTGAAGTTTGGAAACAAGCAATAGATTACTGGGTATTCTTTTATTGCTTGATTTTGTATTTACTTCTCAGTTTTACAACTCTGTAGGAATAAAGGTTAATTTTTTAGATTTTCCTCAGGTAGAGATGCAAATAATTTCTGTCCAATGGAAGAGACAACCCCAAAAGTTACAATTTATTGCCCTGTAAGACATTAACCAGTTTTATATCTAACCCATCCTAACATTTCTTTTTAAAATTACCTCTATACCTTCCCCATCAAATGTCCTTTGAACTGATTTAACCTTACTGGTTCACTCATTAATCAATGGATTAAATAGAATCTTTGACAAATGTCCATTGAATATTTGCCTCAGAGGCATAAATTTACCTTCCTGAAAATAATACTTAAACATAGCCAATAAACATTTCTTCGTTGATTAATATCTTAAATTGGCATATTATAATAAACAATCTAATCTGAAAATTAAATGTTTAATAGGGACTATAATACCAAATGTTTTGTAGTTTAATTTTAAAGTCACTTCTTATGCTTTTAGAGAAAAGCTTTAGAGAAAAATGGAGAATTAGAAATTTAAGAAAAGAAACTAACACATTTAAAAAAAGTCTTTGCTTTTATTTCTAAGGTTTTTTATTATAAATTTATGTAGGAAAAGATTTTGCATATTCCTGAATTTCTTCATTGTTTTCCTTTGTTACTATTTAATGAACACATGTTCATTAATTCTCTATGTGGACATTGTGAATATATGTTTATAGAGATAAAACAGGAGAGTGAGTATGATTTTAATCTATGGCAATTTATAGTAAAGTAAACCAAGTCTAGTACCCAGTGGCTAACCTATCAGATTTTGAATTCCCTATGGTTAATTTGGTTAGAGTCCCACTTTTGGTATTTTTTAGGGAAGAAAAATCCTAGAGGTTTTTATCCAAAGAAATTTGGCCTAGCAGGCAAGAAATTAGCCAGCTGGATTATTGGAGACTATATAACCATGAATGTAGGATTCTTTTGAACGAGTCCTACTGGGTCGATTTTTCTGTCTGTTCAATATGGAAGGTCAGGAATATTACCCATTGGGAAGCCTTCCTTACCTATGTAGCTGGACTGAATTAGATGCTTCTGAATCCGTATGCCATCCTTTAAGTGCACTTAATTTCATATATATATCTTATTTTATGATTCTGCCTCCTTCTTTATTCTATGAGCTCAGTAAAAGGAGAAATTGTTAAATTTGTAATTCAAGTAATTTAGTGTTTGACATCTGTATATTAAATAAGTAAAATGGTATAAAAGATATTTGATTGATTAGCCAAAGTGAATTAACTAACCAACTTGAAACAAAAACTTAAATATACTCAAAAACGTAGGAATATTATGTACTGTATCTACATACAAAATATGGATCTATATGCACAAACATTAATACATGAATCATCAAAAGTTGTGGGTTTTTTCCCCAAATAACTGCTTATCCAACAGAATTCAACCATTTTGTTTGTTTTCAAGTCTTATTGGGAGCATAAACACAGTCTGACTCTGATCAGTCTGACTCTAGTCTAAACTCTTATGCCTTTAACTGGCAATTACTATGATGTAGCTTTCGCCGTTGTAACATCACAGCTATGAGTTTGTAAAGCATTTAATTGTAAGTCATTGGGATTTGTAGTTATTAGCATATAAAAGTTAGAGAAATATTTTAAATATCCCAAATGTAACATCCAGTTTTATTTCAAAGGAAGGTTTTGTTGTACATTTAAATGCCTGAAAAATAAGACATATAATAAAGAGCTGGTAGACTTTTCACTTTGACAATGTCACTGAAAATGGCTATAAAATCTGACGGAAACACTGAAAGATTACCTCTGAGGGGGATGCAAAATCCATTTTGTTTTTAAACTGACCCTGAAGATGTGTCAAAACATTTGTAATATCCACAATAAAGAGTCAGAGACATGGCTAGAAGATTTCTCAGGTTTGAAAGAAAACATCCAGTTTGGGGATTCTACTATCCAGTTTAGGGATTTCATTTGATGGGGTGGAAACTTATGTAGAGAAAGTGTCTTTCAATTTTCCTTTATCTATACCTATTAATTGCCACTTCTAAATTATCAAAAAGCATAGCTAGACTACGCAGAAGGTATTTTGAATTGCCAGACTAGTACAAGAAAACACCAAATGCCTCCCTCTTGGTCTCGAAATAAAAAAACACAAGAGAGCTAATTTTTTTCAGTGTTTCAAAAATAAATCTTCCATCTCAACTATATCAATAGTCCATCTGATTTGATCTCCTTCTAGTGTAAGCTAGAATGCAAGTTATTCTCACACTTCAGCAAGGATGTAAAGTATTTTAAGAATGGCCATATGACACAAAAATGTCAATAATATATTCATTCCTTGTAGTAAGATACAGCCTTTTGCAGTCCAATAATTCAATTAGGAAAATAGATTATGCAATTCAGGTTTTCTGAACTTCCTACCTTCTAAGCTTTATGAGAAGTTATTGTTGTTCTACCATTGTAGTTATTGTTATTCAAAAAGGACTAAACTTTTTCTCATTCTGTGATGTATCTGTTCTGTTAACTCTCATTACATTTTATTAAGTATATATTATTTAAAATGATGTATATTTTCACTTTGCTTGGAAATCAATCGTAGGGAAGATACTCTATTTCAACTGTTACTCAAATATGTAGGCAATTTTTTTCTCAGAGGAATACAGTATCTCCCAACAATTAGCAAGTGTTATATCCCATTACCAATCTTACTTCATTGTGTCAGTGAAAAAGTTTGTTCCCCAGTCAAGAAAACACTTTATTTATTGGCACTTATATATTCTGGTGTGTTTCAAAGACTTCGGTAGTTGTCTCCTTGTAATATTTCAGCTTTTAAGCTGCTGCTCTGCCTCACTGAGCTCACATAAGATACATCTGAAAGCTTTAGTACAAATTTACTTCGAATAAAGTCTTCAATTCATTTTCATGGCACCAAAAAGACAGCTTTAATAACTGCAATGACAAATAAACTGGAAATCATTCCAGGCCTTTTCACTTAACTGACAAGTAGAACACTCTCATAATGAGCTGCAGGTTTTACGTTTTCTCTTTGACCATAATAGCTTCATTTAAGAGCGTCAGACCCTGACACTTCATCATTTATCTACATTATTTCTCATCTTCTTTCAAATAAATTATGGAATACTAGACTGAGCACATAAAAACAAAGTGACTTGTTATCAGTAAACAGCAAGATAAATTGTCCAGAAGTTCCTCATTTAGTTCCCTTTAAATTTAAGGGCAAGTTATTGGGTGCACCTTTTTTAACTTCCAGTGTTTGCATTTTTACAGCCATCTTATTTCTCTTGCCACTGGCCTCTGTGCACTCATCCAGAGCCTGATGTGGAAGGCATAAAGTAATCCCATTATCTCAAGGTTGGCCGCTAAAGTACAAAGAGGCAGAAGGGGAGAAACTCAAATAAAAAACTTGGAAAGAGGTTTCTTCTCATCTGTAAAACCTCCCATCCATAATACATCTTGTCATACCAGGAAATGTGACACTTCCTAAGTAATGAACAGTGTAACTGTAACTCTTTTAGCCCTTGGAAATAAGGCACTGATTTTAAATGGATGGGTGAATGCCATTTCTTCTCATTGAATCTCCCTTCCCCCTCTTTTTTTTTTCTTTCTATGGAACTAGAGAAAATCAAATAAAATAACTATCAGATTGTATTTGTTTTTGAAACTGTTGACCAAGTTTATAGAAATCCTCCTATCCCTTACTTTTACTTATTGGTTTGGTATTAACTTTCAAAGACTTACAGAATCATAGCAGATTAATAAATACAAAAATCAATATTTAAGAAATCATTAAAACATTAGTTTTTGTATGTGTAATGATACTTATTAAAGTCTTGGCTGTATGCTCTATTTATCAGTGAAGAGTGCATAGTGTAGACAGTTGTAGGGTGCTTGTATAATAACAGATTTTCAATGACTTGATTTATTTTGGAATTGACTTCAAAAAAGTGTACTATTTTTTGTTTTGTTTCCGCTAACTACTCCAATCAATTCGGTCATAAAGTCTTTCAAATTTAATAACATTGTTTTATGGAAATTTATTTTCAGGTGACTTAACATTTGTGGACCCACTACTCTGAGCAAAACGCTGATATTGGGAAACACAAGGAAAAAGATATATTCCATCATCTGTCCTCAAAGAGCTCTGGGAAAAGGGTTGCTTGTTTAATGTTGGCATGCTATTTCACTTCTAAGATTCTACAGTGGTGAGAATAATTTAAGGTGTTAATTGATATGCCTCTATATTTATCGTTTGAAGGACTATTCCAAGTTCTAATTCCTGAAAAGATAGTGAAATACTATAGTCTTCTAGCTACCATATAACCCAACCCTGAAGGTGTCCCAGAAAGAGAAGTTGATGGATTTATCATCCAGTAAAAGTCAGAGAGGGGTTGGTGGATCTGTGGGGGCAAAAGAAGATGGTTAGCTCTGTGTGTGGGTGGGGGAGTGGCAGAGAGGTGGAGGTGGAGGGAATGAAAGGCAGAAGAACCTGGATTAGAAACAGTCTAAAAAGTATCGACTTAGGTAAAATAGTCATAAGTTTCAGTGGAGTGTGCCCTTTTCTTTCCCTCACTTTGCCCTTAGCAGGAACAGTGCTGGCTAGGGGAGGGAGAGGGAAATAACCTTTTAAAAAGAACAGTGTCTGAGTAAATGTGCAAATTATCCCACGATGGTTCTCTGTATTCTGGCATGTCCCCTACCCTCTAAAGTCACCAACAGGGACAAAGGTCCAGACATGGATTTTTGCCCTATCCCCAAGTACACAACCAAGTAAAGATGATTAACCCTCAATGCAGATTCACAAGGAAAGTAAAAAGACATCTTGAGAGCTCAACAAACATAAGAGAAAGATAATAAACTGCAAACTTATAGGTCGAAGCTGACTTAACAAGCATTTAAGTTAAATGTTGTCATATAAGCAAAGGAGGCTATTGCAAACCTGAAACGAGAACAAAAAATAATAAAGTATAACAACTAGGGATTCTGAGTGTGAGAATATCACTGTTAAAATAGAGAACTCGATATACAGTTCCAATATATACAACTGAAGTACCAGTCATGAAACGGAAAATAAGATGAAACTCATTCAGAATAGTTAGAAAGGGAGAGTGGTAATAAAAGAATGGGACAGAAGTGGAGGGTTAAGCTGCATATCCTAAAAATCCAAAAAGAATAAAAAGAGAGATTTATATAGAGTAATACTCTTACAACTTAATATGTTTAGAGATGTGAAAGAACACTGTTAAACAGAGTTAGTAATCATACCAGTTGCATGCTTGTGAGATTTGGTTCATGTCACACTCATCTTTATGTTTTCAGCCCAAAGAGTAACGCATGGCTCTTAGTGTTTCATATAGTTGTATAATTACCTAAACTTTCTCCTAAACCAGCATTATAGATGAATTGTTATCATTATTAAAGAATAAACTCTATTTTTGTGCTAAGATTATAGAAACTAAGTTTGCCTAGTTGCATACTTTAAAAATATCACCTTAACAAAACAATTTAATCCCAATAATGATATAAATAATTCCTTCTTTGGGCCAGCTTCTTTCTGCTTTGAAATAAATAACATATGGCCCGTGATTAAGTTTACTTGCATAAGTCAATAAGTTTTATAAATATACGATTTCCACATTTGAGGGCAAAAATGAAGATCACCTAAGCCTAAGCCAGATACAAGGGTCTGGGAATTTTTCTGGATAAAGTAACACCTAAGTTAAATCTTAAGAGTAGATATATATTCACGAATTGGAAGACAATATTGTTAAGATATCAATTTCCCTTAAACGAATCAGAATAGAGTCCAAAATGTCTATCGATTTTCATCAAAGGACCAAGGCAATAAATAGAGAAACAAATCTTAAATAAAAAAAGTGGTCCCAGAAGAACTAGATAAATATATGGGAAAACAAAAACTTTTACACATACCACAGAGTGTGGAGCCACTGGAACTCTCGTTAATTGCTGTGGGAGTATAAAACGGTTCAACTACTTTGGAAAACTGGAAGTTTCTTATAAATTTAAACATAAACTTACCACATAATCCAGTTATTCCATTCATAGGTATTTTCCCAAAATAAATTAAAATTTATATATACACAAGAAAAAAATTTGTACAAGAAGATGATTGGAGGAGCAGTTTTATTCATACTATCCACAAACTGGAAACAACACAAATGTCCCTCTACAAGATAATGGATAATCAAATTGTGATATAGTCATACAATGGAATACTGCCCCACAGTAGAAGTAGTAGTAGTAGTAGTAGTAGTAGTAGTAGTAGTAGTAGTAGCAGTAGCAGTAACAGTAGTAGTAGTAGTAATAGTAGTAGTAGTAGTGGTAGCCTGTAACTACACGAGTAAATCTCAAAAACATGTTGAATGAAAGCAAGGAGACACAGAAGAGTACGTACCATTTTTATCAAGTTCAAGAACAGGGATAATCAATCTATGTTTACAGAAATAAGAAGAATTCTTGCTTACAAAGTGTGCAAATTGACTGAAAGAGAAGGAAATTTCTGAAATATAAAAATTAGCTATATTTTGTTTGTTGTTGTACCAAGGTGAACACATTTGTCAATAATTGAATCATACACCATATGTAGATTCTGCCTTAAAAATAAAAAAAGTTAAGAACCTTCTGTCCAGTTTGGTGGTGATCTGATGGGATGGGTTTAACAACAGACTGCACACAGCAGAAAACAGGATTAGTGAACTCAAAGAGTTGTCAACAGAAAATATCCAAACTGAAATACAGACAGAAAAATAAATGGAAAAAAAGTCAGAATAGATGAGAAGAATAGTTGGGACTCAACCAAAAGATCAGACAAACTGTAATTAGATTCCTAGAACTAGGGAAGATAGCACAGGAAAAAAAATTGAAGTAAGAATCCAATGAATCAACCCACAGAGTCAAGAATCTCAGTGAATCCCATAAGATAAATACAAAGCAAATTACTGTCAAATTGCTAAGACTCAAGTACAAAGATGAAATTCTACAAGCAACCAGAAGCAAAATGTCCCATTACTTTCACTGAAGCCACATAATTTGTATATAACTCAATTTATGTTAATATAAAAGAATTATTGATTAGTAAAAGATGGTTAACTACTAAAAGAGGTTAAGAGAACTTTAAACAATGCAATAGCAAATGGGAGACTTCTACCTCGAAGGCTGAGGAAGAAGACTACCAAAGGAAGAAATAAACCAGGAGATTCCATGCTTGCCATCACCACCACCATGCTGAGATTCAGAGAGGAGGGTAAAACTGTGGCTTACTGGAAGGTGAAGAAGTTCACTGGGTACCATGGGACAGAGTTGGTCCATATGCAATGGGCTGGGATTGGTGACCATGGAGTTGCTTAATTCTTGGTGAAACCATGAGGCTTGAGAGTCATTGGTCATTATCCCATATGCTGCTGGAAATGTTGCCATAGGAAGTAAAAACAACAAAGCACAGCAGAACCGGGAAGGCAAGCCCGGTCCCTTGCTCTGTGTTGCAGTGCCCCTTCAGTCCCTCTACTGCAAAGTCTAATATTGAGTCAACTGATAAAGGAGAAACATTTTCAGGGTCCAGCTCCAGTATCACCAAGCAGGGCAATGCAGGGTAGAAAAGCCAAGAGGTAACAAATTTTATAACTGGCATATAATATAACAATATTTTGTTGTATGTAAAACAAATAACTATAATAGCACAAAGGATGGGAGGAGGATAAGCAATTAAATTTATGTAAGGTATTTGTTTTGTTGGGGAAATGGTAAAATTTTAAATTAAAGTAAACTGCAACATATCAGAGATGCATATTTCAGGCCAAAAATTAACTAAAGAAGGTATCACTAAACAGATTTTTTTTAAAAAAAGGATCAACAAACAACAAGAATATTTGCCTCATTGTTGTCTATTATAATAAAAAATTGGAAATAATTTATTTGCAGTAATAGGAAAAATTAATTAAATTTATCCATACAACTGAATATAGTCCAATCATTTAAAAAAACAGGAGTTGTAAATGAATATCTATTCACAATAAATGTTCATTATATGTAGTCTAGTGATAAAAGCAGGTTTAAAACCATAAATACTACCTTATAATAGCTACATTATTGAGCACTTGTAGTATACCAGGCACTCTGACACATGTTTTCATTTCATCCTACTGGCAGCCCTGTGAGGTATTATTTCCATTACAGTATAATCTTATTTTCATAAATACACTCACATATATATTGGTAGAAAAAATACACGAAATTTATCTCTGATTGGTGGGATAATCAGTATTTTTAAAATAATCTTTTTTTGCTTTTGAATATTTTCTATGTCTTCTCACAGTGAACATATATTAGTATTCTGAAAATAAAAAAATTAAATACTAATTAAGCATTTAGAATTTTTAAATGTGTAATCTAATCACAATTATTTACCTCAGACAGTGGACAAATTAACTTGTAAGTTTAAGACCTATGCCTGAAGATGATAAGACAAAGCACATTTTTTTTTTCCTGAGGAAGATCAGCCCTGAGCTAACATCCATGATAATCCTCCTCTTTTTGCTGAGGAAGACCGGCTCTGAGTTAACATCTACTGCCAATCCTCCTCCTTTTTTTTTCTCCCCAAAGCCCTAGTAGATAGTTGTATGTCATAGTTGCACATCCTTCTAACTGCTGTATGTGGGACGTGGCCTCAGCATAGCCGGAGGAGCGGTGCGTCGGTGTGCTCCCGGGATCCAAACCCCGGCCGCCAGTAGTGGAGCGTGCCCACCCAACTGCTAAGCCAGGGGGCCAGCCCCAAAGCACATTTTATAACCCAGTAGTTAATGTAGTTTTCAGATTCTTTTGATTCGTTTGTGAAAAGAATCAGTATAGAAGATTTGGCTTTTCATCGTGCCTCTACCATTAACAAGAGTTAAGTTTTTTCCAATTACTTTGAATCTGAAACCTACAAACATTACTTTTCAGGGATTAATTAAAGTCTCTTAACTTGATCTTTTAATTTAGGTACATTGGCATAAGGTGTCCACAGATGGTTCACTCAGTTGATCCACGGTTGGAACTACAGGACATGTATTATATCTGAAAATAAGAAAAAAAATGACATCGATTTTCTTCTCGCAAAAGATAGCAGTCATTATTTAAACAGCTCGATGTGATATTAATCAAAGAGGAGCAGAGAGACTAGCAAACAAGATGAGCCAAACTTTTATGCAAGACCTATATCATTAATCTTCTCTCACTCCCAAACACCTAATAATGTCCTTGAAAACCAAACATTTTTGAATGACTTAGTGAATAAATAAATGAGAATCAAAAAGAAAGTTCTATACAGCTATGTCACTGAAGTTCTGAGATGTGTGTTCAAGGGACTCTTCCAGAAGAAGGTAAGTTTTCATCAGAGTAGCCTCAAAATGCTCTGAGGTTCTAAAGATGACAAGTGGATCCAGAGTTTCAGAGAGGGCATAGTCTTACACAATAAGTTTTTGCATACTGCCCAGGTGTGAGAGATTTAAAAATGAGAGGCAGCACCTCAAAAAAGCCCACGTTTGACAATAGGATTCCCATTGGAAAGCTTGAGACTTCCATTCTTGGTACACATTTAGCATTTACTCCACCCAACTTTGTTCACTTCTATGTCTTATTTATGCATGAGTACCCTGCCAACTCCACTCCCACTAGATAGAAAACTCTTCCGAGGATAAAGACATGCTGTCATCATCTTTGCTCCCTTCACATTTCCATTGGTAATGTCTAGCAGGCTACTTTGCTGATAGTGGGCATTAAATAAGTAATAATAGATTCTATGGAAGATTCAGGTTCCTCTTTTTGTAGTATATAAGAATATGCCAGAACAGGACTCGTGAACTCAATGTGTTAATCCCACCACCTAATATGCCAACATTAAAGCTCTATTTCATGTCATCCCTTTAGCTATCTCATCCTTCAAATTTCAGCTAAAATACACATATATATACTTTTTATTAGAAAATATTTTATATTTTTCCAGCTTTATTTAGATATAATTGACATATAACATTGCATAAGTTTAAGGTGTGCAACGTGATGATTTGATACACTTATACATTGTGAAATGTTTACCACAATGGGGTTAGTTAACATATCCTTCACCTCACATAGTTAACATCTTGTTGTTGTTGTTATGGTGAGAACATTTAAGATTTACTGTCATAGTAACTTTCAACTTTTATCGTATTAAATATACAATACAGTACTGTTAACTATAGTCACCACACTGTACATTAGATCCCTGGAATTTATTCCTTTTATAATTGGAAGTTTGTACTGTTTGACCAACATCTCATTCCCCACCCACCCTCCCCCTGGCCAAGCATCCAGCCTCTGTCAACCACCAATCTGCTCTGCTTCTGAGTTCAGCTTTTTTAGATTTCAAATATAAGTGAGATCATATAATATTTGTCTTTCTGTGTCTGGTTTACTTCACTTAGCATAATGCCCTTAGGGTCCATCCACATTGTCACAAATGGTAGAATTTCTTTCTTTTTTATGGCTGAATAATATTCCATTGTGTATGTATATGTTTCTGTGTGTGTGAGTGTGTGTGTGTGTGTCACATTTTCTTTACCCATTCATCCATTGACAGACACTTAGTTGTCACCTTGTCTTGGCTATTCTGAATATGCTGCAATGAACATTGGAATGCAGATAGTTCTTTGAGATAGCAATTTCATTTCCTTTGGATATATACTCAGAAGTGGGATTACTGGATCATATGGTAGTTATATTTTTAATTTCTTGAGTAACATTCATACTGTTTTCTATTGGCTGTGACAATTTACATTCCCACCAACAGTGCACAAGTGTTCCCTTTTCTCCACATCCTGCCAACACTTATCTTTTGTCTTTTTGGTAATAGCAGTCTGACAGGTATGAGGTGCTATCTCATTGTGGTTTTGATTTGCTTTTCTCTGATGATTAGTGATGTTGAGCACCTTTTCATGGACCTGTTGGCTATTTGTACGTCCTCTTTCAAAAAATGTCTATTCAGGTCCTTTGTCCATTTTTTAATTGGATTTCTTTATTTTATTTTATTTTATTTGCTATTGAGTGTATGAGTTCCTTATATACTTGGGTATTAACTCCTTGTCAGATTTGTGGTTTGAAAATATTTTCTGCCATTCTGTAGGTGTTGCCTTTTCATTTTGTTGATTGTTCTTTACACTGTGCAGAAGATTTTTAGCTTGATGTAGTCCCACTCATTAATTTTTGCTGTTGTTGCTGGTGCATTTGTGTCATATCCAAAAAATCCCTGCCATGACCAATGTCTAGGAGATTTTTCTCTATGTTTTCTTTTAGGAATTTTATGGTTTCAGGTCTTATGTGTAAGTCCTTATTCCATTTCAAGTTAATTTTTGATAGTGGTGTAAGTTAGGGATCCAACAAAATGTATTTTTTATCTAGCATATTTTCTGATATCTGACTCTAAATCATGTTTCTTTATCCTACTCTAATGTATATTACCTGACCATAACTGTATACACATAAAATAAACATATACATGTTACAAATCTGCTATAGCCTTATGCTTGACTCAAAACAATTGATAATTTCTTTAATACCATTTATAACTTTTGCAATCTTGGTTGATAAGGGGAGCCAAATATTCAGTTTATTATTTCCCTGCTTCTTTATTCTTTAATTTTATTTGTTTAAAAAAATTTTTATTTCATCTTTATTGTAGATGTAAATGTTCAGTGGCCTTAAAAATTTTGGATTAGCAATTATTTTTCTTCATTGTGTTAAAAATAGTTTACTCTCGTTTTCCATTTAGAAGTCATGTATAATTGTTTTTTTCTTATTCCGCTTAAGTGATCTCTCTCTTTTCTTTTTTTCTCTGAATGGGTTTAAGATTTTCTCTTCATTTTGCTTTTCAGCAGTTTTCCCATGAATTAATCATCTAAGTGTGAGTTTCTGTTTAGGATCTTGCTTAGGATTTGCATGGTGACTTGAATCTATGAATTAATTTTTTAATAAGTTTTTCACATCTAATCTGCTATTAAAACTATACATAAACTTCTATATCCTATTTCTTATAACTTACAGTTCCAGAATTCATATTTGTTTAAGCCCTCTGTCTAATTTTTAATCATTATAAATTATCTGTCAAGATTGTTAATTTTGTGTATTTTTAAAATGACTTTAAGTATAGTAAGCATTGTTTTTTAAGGCTGTACTTGATAGTTCCAATATCAGGAGTCCCTATAGCTCACTTTCAATTTTCTCTTTTTTTCTATTGGTTCTCATTTATTTTTGTCTCCTTGATTATCTTTGATTTGATGCTTGACGCTGTATTTGACAAGTTATTTGTAGGTATTATTTGAGGTCTAGGATATTGTTTTCCTCTGGTTAGGCACCTGGGGGAAACTCACATCCAGAATAACTTAATCCAACTTAAGCAGTAAATTGGATTTTGGGCCACTTAAATGACTAGTAGACGGGCTAAAGTCCGTATGAGGTCTGATTTGCTTCCAGTTCACTTTTACTTCTGGGTGGAGCCATCTTGTGCCCCAATTCAAAGATAAGGGGATATACCCGGGTCACTATCATTGTGAGCCTGCTACTCTAAATTGTGACTCCTAGCCATAAAAGGATCAAAAGAGCTACTCAGTCTTCAGTTACCTCTTTGGAAATTTGCAAAGGTCCTTAGGGGAAAAACAACCCACCTCTATGGATTTCCATCTCTTCCTGGATCTTGAGCTGGAAATGCTTCCCAACTTTTTGCTCTCTGATGCCTTCAAGCAGATACTTCGGGTAACTCCCTCCTACTCAGTTCTAGCTTCCTCAGTGAGAAGGTTGCTCAGTTATTACCTAATTTGTTACTTTGAGAAGGGGAAGTCTCCACACATAGAATTTTAAGGACGTATATTTCAGTAGTTCATAGTGGCAGGAAATGTAACTAAGGGCAATCAAGGGTTTATAAGCAAAACATAATCCACAGGAATTTGAACTAATTGGTGAAAGACATTTGGTTTTTAGTAATGGAATTTAAAAAGGAAACATTAACAAAGAAAAAAAACACTGATGTTTTAAAAAAGCTGACTCTGCAGGTTTCCAAGGACTTAAGAATTTGTACCTGGTCTGTAAGGCACTAATATAAACATTATTTCTTCCTGCCAGAGTAATATACTCTGATTAGAAATGTGAGTGCCTTGCTTATACCATGAAGCTCTCAAGACACACACAAAATTTTCAGTCATTCATTGATCATAAATATGACCTGCTCCCTGAGCTCATGAATGACACAAGGTTGACTTGCACAGAAAAGCAGAACTCAGTTGATAACACTTGCTTAAGTTTGTAGATAAACACAACTTTTAAGAACACAAAACTTACTTTTCTTGATTAAAACAGAGATCCAGGAAATTTGTTTTTTCTTTAACTTCAGAATATGTCTAGATAGCCTTTTAAGGATAGAGATCAAAACCATTGCTTAGTTTTATATAGGATGAGATAATAACACAGTTTTATATGTAAATACCTTGATAAAAATGAATCATAAAAGTTTTTTAGTTTTACTTTATAATTCAAATTCAAACAACACAAATATATAAAAGACCATCAAATTAAAAAGATATAAATTTTAATAAGATAGAGAAGTTTTGAAATATTCTACTCTGCAATATATAAGAGGCTTTGTCCTATTGATAACACCCAATCAATTGTAGATAAAACATTTCAAAATACGATGCATTTTGAGATTGGTAAAAAGAAAGCATTGAAAAAATAGATACACAATTTTATGTTACTTCTAACCCTTAAAAAATGAAATAAAAGCTACATATGATATAAGAAATCAGTTTAAAATGTGCAAAAACCACATAAATGATGAATGTAGATTGGTTTTAAGTGTTCATTGTGTATCTATATTACAGTAATCTTTATTAAAATATCAACACATTATTTCAAGAAAGAAGAATAATCTACTTGTGATTTAGCTTTACATTCAAATATCTCTGTAAAAAAGGATGTTAAAATGTTAATTTTGGCTATCTCTGATCTACAACGTAGAGTATAAGTACAAATCCTTAGAAGAGTGCCTTATATGTATCTTTTAAGAAAATGTATCCAGGCATGTAAAGTTAAAGAAAATGAACAGAATAATTTTGTGAAACAAATTGCAAGTTACATTAAAGGAGAGTGCTTAGTTGTGAATATATTAAATCAATTCACAATTTGTACTCTTTATGACTGAAATTATGTAATGTTCAGCTCTACGTGTGTGTTTTACTTGATTGATTCCTAAATGAATGTTGCATTGATTATATATTATCCTTCCTAATCCTCTTAAATCTAAATGTAAAATAACACACATACACACACAATTTCTGTGTCTCAGGAGTACCTTGGGGTGTGTAATATTTCCAATTAAATTTGGTAAATAATGAAATGTTCAAAAATGCCTCTTTATTTTCTGCCTTACTGTTAGTTATGCAAGAGATTTAAAACAAGTAGTAAGAGGTAATATAATCAAGCAATGATGTTATGAAAATCTGTGCATGCATTGCTTTCTATAGCTGACATGTTTCTTCAGCCCCGTCTTTTTTTGAAACTGTATATCAGCCTGTATTCTCTAAAACAACGGATGGACTGTATAGGTCTGTCTTCTGAAGTGATGAGTTAGAGAATGTTGCAAGAGTACTTGCCAAATCATAGTACCATTATTAATTCAAGCATGATGAAATTGTTGATTTTAACTATAAACATGTAATTCATCAAAATACTACTAAAGCATATCAATCTCAACTATTACACGGATAAAGCACCTTATTCTAACACCAAAAAATGCCGAAAATTATTTTTGATGTTTATCTACCAAAAAAAGTAATTGTTTTGAATCTGGGAAGGCCTTGCCTCATATTTTGATAAAAGGAAAATTTCGACATGTTTTTATGTACCGACTTGAATGTAGTTGTTTTGCATTTGAATAACTTCATCTATTAAGCTTTAAAATATGTCAGAATGTCTGGAACTGAAATGGTATATTTCCCACTTGTCAGTTTCTTCATTCTCCCTGATGAATACAGAACAAACTGGGATGATAAGTAAGGAAGCATCCCCTTAAGTCATAAATCAACAGAATCATGCAAACTACAATCTCATCACCCAACAGCTCTTGAAAATTCCTTCTGCCATCAAGACTACAAACTTGTCCAATATTAAGTCGGAAATCAAAATGCACTAGACAAAAACGCTATTTATTGCCATTTGCCCAAAAAGAGTAAATTGAGGCACAAAAAAGATCCATTAGTAAAATTTTTGTACTTTAGAGTTCACTAAGATACTCAACTTTTGTTTATTGCCCATGGAATTATTTATTTCATGAAATAAGAACAATTAACTACTATTGAAACAACATTGTATTGAAGAATGATACCCACTTACTTGCATGTTGTACTTGAGCATTGGAATATATGTATGAAAATGTCCCTGCTCCCTTTCTGAAGATTGGATTATCTGCACCACTGGACCATGCATAGAGAACAACCTTATTAGAAGAGAGAGTTATCAATACTGGGAGAAACTCTGGTTGCTTTCTGTGCCACTGAATCTATCCTTTCATTGTATATTTCTTTTCTCTTGTTTTTAGGTTTTATGATTATAAATTAGTGCTCTTCATACAGTGCATCTTACAACCCTGGAGATCTTCAACTTGGTAGATCTCCAGAGCAGATGAATTCCGCAACCCCCACTAATTTTATTCACATGGAGAGAGGAACGCAGCTGTCAACATTGTCCTTGCCCTCACCCCTCTTTCCCACACTCCATTTAAGGACAGTCTCTTCCTTGGGTTCTGGAACTTTAGTGTAAGCATCTTCCATTCTCAAAAACTATGATCAAGGTTTCTAGAATATGAAAAATTAAACATACAAACTGAGATATTTGGACTAAAATTAAACAGCCCAAGTGCATGTCACTCAGCAACAAAGCCATTGTACATACTCTATGACCTGCCTGCTATGCTCTTCTCTGGACCGCCTATTGACCAGTGACCTCTTATTCATCTGTTGTAATACATCTACGGAATATCTTGCTCTACTCTGGTTCAAGAGTATCAAGAGTAAAAATAATATATATCTTTTGTATAATTATACAAATTAAAAAGATTCTGCTAAGTGCACTAACTTAGGTCTATACAAACCAGCCCCCTTAAGAATTAAAAAATTTAACATTGAATTTTCCAAAGAATTTCTAAGCTTTTGCTCTAGTTAATTGCCAGTATTACCAAGTAAACTACTATTTGAAAAAAAAATTTGTTTCATACTAAAAACTTGCCTACTTTTATACTATAAATACTGTATCTCCTTATCTTATTCAAGACTATCAGACTGAGCTTTTGTAGAATTTCTTATCTCTCTCTCTATCTATCTATCTATTTCTGGAATTTAACAAAGCACATACAAATCTCTGATCAATTTATCTGAGAATACAAGTAGAAAGATCTCATGTGGCCCCAGTTTAAAACACACTGTGAATTCCCAGATTCTCCATTTTGAAGCTAAGTTAAATAGACTGAATGTTGTACTTCATTTAGCCTTGAAAAAGTACAGCTCCATATGGCCAAGGTGGAAAATATTCACCACAAAAGATGGCAAAAAATAAAATATTTACTGAAAATAAGTAATTTGGTCATTTCCATGCAAGATGAATAACATATGTATTGACTGTCTTTCCTATTCAATGTAATTCCTTAAAAAAAGAAAAAAAACGGGAAACATAAAAACTATTTGAATATAGGGTAAGATACAGAATAACCCCAAATCATGGCCTAGCTTATTCTTTTTAAGGGTGTTATTCCCTGACTCTTTTTCCTGTAGCAAAGAGAAAGCATTTTGCTAAACCTTTACTATAAGTTCCAATTCCATTGGGATGTTTCCTTGACAAGTGAGTTTTCCTACATAATAACTGAATTTACTTCTGTGACGAACCTTTACATGTTAAATGGATCAGTATGAGTCTTCCAATTACAGTGAAATTTCAGAATTCTCATTCCAGAATTTTTATTGAGTTATGATCTTTCTCTCTCTTTCCTCACCTCCCCTCCAAATAATGTGCATATGTTTTTGTAAGTTTTAATTAGGAAAAGAGTATTAGAAGCTAACAAAAAACAGAATACATAATTGTAAATATATTTTAAAGGAGACCCACATTTTTATCACTGTCTCAGGCCATTATATAAAACACCTTACATCGCTAAATATTGCTATTTACTTTTTTTACAAAGTTTAGACGTGGGTATTCTCTTTACTTATACACCTTGATATCTACCATAAAAGGATTATTTAGTATAAAATGTAATCAATTGAGCCTCTGCTTTTTTAGGTAACAGAAAAGGGTACAATGTAATGGTAATGACATTTCAAGTACATACAAAGAATAAAATTAACTTTTATTAACATACTCAGGTTTGCTCTATTGGGTAATCAACTGTGAACCAAGAGATTCAGTGGCATTTACTAAGCGCCTGGTAGATATTTTTCTACCTTCTATGCATCAAAGCACTTTATGCACATAGGAGAAGGGATAAGAGCTTTCCAGGGACCATCAAATGTAAAAAATATATATAATTTTCCTGAAAATAAATATTTTTTTGAGTTTCTAAGAGCTAAAAACATAGTAGGACAGGTAATGTTCCTGACAGTGAGATGTTCACATTCTGTCGAGGAACCAGACAATAATCAAATAATCAAATACCTAATAAGATAATTTCCAGATTCTCCTTAAGTGTGCTGAAGGAAATAAATAGAGTGATATGATAAAGAAGCAGTGAAGAAGAATTCTTTACATAGGGTTGACAGAGAAGACAGCTCTCAGGCAGAAATATGTGATTTGTTAGCTAAGACGTGAGCGATGTGAAGCCATTTATTATGTGAGGTCTGATAACCCACAATCTGAATATTTTCTCCAAGGGACCAGAGGACTCTGCCTTTGCTAGGTCAATAAGGAATGAATCTATGAGGAGGAGCACTGAGTTCTTTGAGAAATTTGGTAATGGCCATTGTCTATCCCCAATCCAGGGTTGATAGTAGGAGATGCCACCATGGAATTGGAATATAGAATTTCAGAAGCCTAGAGACCAGGTGGGAGAACTTAAGTAATACTGGAGAGGTAAATGAAACCATCTTAGTGATTAGCAAGTCACCAGACAATCAACTTAATAAATAGAAGTAATCAGAGCATTTTGACCTACAGAGATCTACGACAATGTCTCATATATCATGGTATTCTGAAGGGCAATATAGATGGGTGGGCAACTAGGATGTGCTCAGTTTGAATAATCATAAGCATAATCTTAATTATAAAGAAGAGCTGGTGAAGAGAAGGCTCACCTCAAAGGAAAATCACAGTCTTCATTCAGTTTCCAGATCTAAGTTAGTTCTCATATCTCGAGCCCACTAATTAAAGGGAAGTGGGGATTCCCCTTGAGGAGATTCAGTGATGCAAGTGCAGGATATAGAGTAGATACAGCACTTTAATGCCTCCCCAAGGAATCTAGTCTATTTACCAGGGTTAACTGTACACTACAGGAAAGGGAATACCCAAGACTTTTCAAGGACTGTTAGATACAGGATCTGAGCTGACATATACAAGAGGGCCAGAAGTACCATCAAGGTCCTCTTTCTGTCAGGGGCTACGTGAGTGTTGGACTGAGTCCATCTCCTATTGGTTTCAGTGGGTACTAGAAATTTCCTTGGTTCCTGAGTATGCGTTCCATCACTCAGAAGTAGCTGCCTAACAGAATAGAGAGTAATAGAATACAGAGTGATGTGCTTAACGTTCAGTTTCTCTGCTCAAATGCCTCTGCCAGCACCATCCAAGGGTTCAGTTCATTGTCATGGTATCACATACATCATTGCTCCCAGGCTACGGAACTCCTCTTACTACAAACGTATATAGTGAGATAATAATTATGAGATTTTCTGCTCTATGTACACAGCTGCCCTGATATAATAGTGGAATTATATGTTGAAGACTCAGCTAAGGTGAGGGACTTTCTGTTGAGGGACATCAAAAGATTTCATCTGAACTGGAAGATATAAGTGTACACTTTGGGCTGTTTATAAGATTTGACAAAGCAGGCAAATAAAAGCACTATTGTACTAGCTGGGGTAATTAACCCTGATTACCGTGAGGATCTAGTAGCAACCATACAACGGGTTTGGGGAAGAGTATGTCTGGAATCCATGCTATTCATCAGAAGATCTTTGATATATCTGTGCCAAGTGACTGGTTGGATGATAGTGTTACTTATTTAGATTGACAAGACTAGAAAAGAAATTTTGAGTAGAGAAAAAGTACCAAAAGATTTTGGTAGAAGGGTCAGGATCACATTTATTTTTCTGGATGCATAACAGAAATCAAATACAATATCAACTAGGCAGTTGAAAATAAAAATCTGGATCTCAGAGGAGAATTTTGAGATAGGGAAATGTACATTTAAATGGCATATAGATGTCATTTAGTCCATAGAAATGGATTATGTTACTAAGAGTGATAGTGTAGATAGAGAAAAGAAGAGAGACAAGTACTAAGCCCCTGGGAAATTGTAAAATCAGAGGTTGGTAGAGAATGACAACTAGATGATGGGACTTAGAGTGTATAGCCAAAGGGCTGGTAAGAACATTGTAATGCGAAGCCATGGGTTCAATTGTATTGAATGTTCATGAGAGGTCACATAAGTTTTAGGAAATAAAATATCCATTGGATTTGACCACATGAAGTATGTTGATGAATTTGTTAGGAAGAATTTCCATACAGTGATGGATACAAAACAAGATTGAAGAGGGTTGGTGAATGGGAAGCGAGAAAAAGGAGGCTGTGAGAGTGAAAAATTATTTCAATGTGTGTTATCGTGAAAGGAGTGGAGAATGAGGTAGTAGCCCTAGAATGATGCAAGGTTCAAGAATTATGACTATTTTTTAGGATGGGCAATACTAGAGTATGTTTATATACTCATAAAAATGGTCCTGGCCAGGGAGGGGTGGGAGGAGAGAAAGAGGGAGTGAGAGAGGGAGAGAGACAGTGAGAGAGAGGAGAGAAATTGATAATAGAAGAAAGAGGGGCCACGGAAAGCAGAGAAGGCATGCAATCCAGAGATGCTGAGAATGCAGATGTTATGAAGATAGGCTTCTAGTGAGAAGATGAGGTAATTTGTTCTTCATTGTTTCTATTTTCTCAGTCAGGTGTGATTGGGTAAAGGCAAAAGTGGGAAAAATTTGGCAAGAAAGAGGAAACTATAGTTTTCTTAAAGAGGAGGGAAGTGATCTTACCTCAGAAATATAGCAAGACTAAGTATGAAGCGCCCAGTTAAGGCTTATACATGACTAGCCTTTAGCCAGTACTTCTGGTGTCCATTGTGACACTGCGATGGTAATATGACTGGGTTTTACTGGTTGATAAAAGAGAGAAAGACAGAGAGCAATTGCTTTGTAGAGTGATTTTTTTTCCCCAGAAAATTTCAGTTGCTGTGATGTAGGTTTGGAGAATTAGATAATTAGTTTTAAATATGGATTAGGCCAGGAGTATAGAGTAGAAAGAGCGGAGTAAATTTTTTAGGGTATTTTCAAGTGAGAGATCATAATAATAGGTCATAGACTCTAAAATGAATGAGGCAAGAAATATAGAAGGAGCCATATGTTGACAGAGACTGAAAAATTGAGGTAATAAATGGTTTGGAATTCTTTAAAGTTACTGCAGTGGGATTATTAGAGTAAGGATGTAGAAAAATAAGATTTGATGGTCAGAAAAAGAAATGCTTGAAACCAAGGTTTTGGTGGCAATGTGGTTATGGTGATGACAATGTTTAGAATGTGAATACCTGGAAATGAACAGCCAAGTGTGGTTGAAACAATCTGTGGGGTTGCAAAGATCTTTACAGACAAGAAAATTCAGGAACCAAGAGGCCAGGCAGTTGGATGGGGCATCCACATGGATGTTATTGTCAAGGATGACAAAGAGTAGAGATGGAAAAAGAATTCACACAGCAGCTAAGTTTCAATGATGAGAGAGATTAACACAAAGAAGAAAACATGGCAGCCCAAAGGACACAGATGGTAGAGATGATGATATGGGCGTCAAGTTGTTCTTGATCCAGGTCTTGTGGTGTTTGAGGAGGAATCAGGAGACAAAGGCAATGGGAAACACCAACGTACATACCTAGGGTGACCTTACATATTGTTAACCCAGGACTATCCTGGGTCATATCTGTTGCAACAGTATAACTATTACCAGCATCCACTTTTACCTTCAAAATTGTTCTGAATTGGACAATATATTGTTTGGTCATTCTACACCTACCACATCTTCCATTCTTCTGTTATACATCCCTCAAAATACTTGTCTCGATTTATTTTCACCTTTTGCTCTACAGAAATTGGAACCCTTCACAAGAGTTATATTCCTCTATCCTGGCTATCCAGATAGGTGAATGTTTGCATTGAATTCTCTCACTGACCAAATTAGGAACTGACTACCCAGTGACTCCCTGATTTTCATAGGCTGATTGGTATAGGATTGGTTGCTGCACAGGAATCCCTGGGGAGAAATTCCAATTCAGCAGATATGAAGCAGGTGCTTGGAACCTTATCTACTTAAAAATATGTTGGTATGATTCATGAGTGCTACCAAATTTGGACAGCTCTCAATTCTGACTTTAAGAAGGACAAGGAAAGTATGTGTGTGTGTGTGATGCTGAAAGTCACAAAAGGTCCCATTTGACCAAACGCTATTTCACATCTGCACTCTTTGAGTTCCTCGACTAAATCTAATCCTAAAATTGAATAGCTGAAATTTATAAGGTACCTTAACATCTATAGGACATATTCTAAGCCTGGCCTCCTTAAGTTCCTTTTGACAAATAAACCCAGTTACTCCACTAAGATTGCAAGACACTTGAGGTTTTTTAAAATCCTGGAAAACATTTTGTTCTGAACCTTGTACATAGCATGCACTTAATAAACAAATAAATAAATAATTGATCAAATCTCTGATTCGATTATGTGGAACTAAACCGTTTGTCAATATTTCTTTAGTCCCTGGACTCCACTGAGGTTCACTAAGCTATCTTTTCCAGTCTACTGATGAACAATACCTGTCTTACAATACTATAGAGTGGGATTTATGATTTGATCTTAGGATTAGAATTTCTTTCCATCTGTGACTGCTTAGCCTCCAAAAAGCACAGTGTGTTCTCCAGTTAATATTTAAATATTTTCTCTTTCTATTGGCAATTTATTCAATTAGTCAGTAACTCAATGTGCATATGTGTGTCCCTTTATTTTTACAAGTAGGATACAACTTTCTAATAAAAGGTCCAAAATAAAAAACAGTTTTATAAATGTTGCACATTCGTTTATTTAATAAAAATTCACTAGATATGAAATCAAAATGCATCATCATCCATTTGAACTCTAACTATCTAATTTTGGCTCACATTGTAGATAACATAGTAAATGTAATTTGTCATCATAAACGTATTATTATTTAATCACATGAAAGTTTTGGTTTATCTTGAGCAAACTTTATAGTGGTTTTAATACACAGGAGCCCTTCCTGACAGATATGATGAAATAGATTTATCACTCTTGACAAATTATATTGCAAAATGTCCTCTCATGACTGCCCACAATGGAAACCGCATTGCCATATTCAACAGGAATGTCACCTGTGATTCTTAGTTTATAACCTTGTTCAGTGGCAGTCTACAACTGCTTTTCAGGGGGACTGTAGTGTACTTAGAATGTTAGATGGTTATAAGAATAATTGTATGAATGAAGGAAACCTGTAGCCCTTTAAATCAAACTAAGTAGTGTTTTATTAAAGTGCTCAGCAAATCAATCTAAATCCAAGGGTAATAAAGCCCTAATCAGGTGGTAGAAAAAATAATAGGTTGTCATGCATGAGAAAAAATAGGCAATCATGGAATGTTTTCTTTAATTAGGTCGTGTAAAGTGGAGGAACTGAGTAGGAACTGGCAAGACATTCATCATGAGCAAGGTGGGAAATTATTTAGATTACTGAGGAAGGAAAATTGAGTGTGATACACTTAGATTTGACTGGACAGAAAATTAAAGCTTTTTTTTAACTATATGTACTACTTTGCTGTGATAACTATTGACAGGTATGGGATTTTTTCAAAGCTGAATTCCACCAGTTAGTCATCTAGTTTGCTGAGTCCACATACGTTAATTGTTTTCTAATGATTTTAATTTCAGCAGGGCTCCTGGCCACTGCATGTTCTCTTCTGGCATTCTTACTGCACAACTGCCTCTCACCTCCAATGGAATCGAGCTCTTAATAAACTTGAGATTTATTATTAAACACGTCTCATTTTCTTCTTAAGCTGCAAGTAGTAATTAATACTATCTGGGATTGTTAGTACACTGCTCTGTGCAGGGATACTGTTACAAATTACAAACATCAGTAGACAGATTTCTTGTTAGACATCGTAGCCTTCGCAGCTAAGACTATTAAATACTTGTTTTTTTAAAGCCTTAATTTAGGGAATGTAATGACATGATTTCAAATATTTGCAGTATTGTGACAACCACCTCAGACAAAATTATGTTTACCAAATTAAATCTGAGAACTCAGCCTTCACCATCCCAAATAGCATCATCAAACAAGAGGAACGTTGTTGGTCTTTGTTCTTTCACTGTGTAATTTCTATGTCCCTGGTGATACTGCTAATTAAAGACACTATGGGCACCTATGTGGTTCTGTGCATTTCTTTTTATGTCAATCAACCATGCAGAAGGAACATATATGTATATATACCATGAAAAAATTTGATGAGGTTTAGTTTCCATGAATTGTAATTATGGAGTTTATAAAAAGTTAAGGATGGCAAATACTGGGAGACACATCGAAGACATCTGTGGACATATTCTCACCTGTTAAGTCCAGATTTGACCCAAGAATTTTTTTGAGCAGACATTATCGGTGCCCTGCCCACATCTCCCTGGCCTGCCTCGGAGGTCAGCTTGCATTTCTGTGGACAGTTCCAGTACTTGCCAGTAGCTTTCTACCTCAAGCGCCTATTTCTCTCTGTAGAGTCTGTTCTACTAGTTCATCGAGTAGGGCCAGAAGAGCCAGTTGCTAAAGTCTCAGGAACATGTCAGAGAAGTAAGCCTCAATCATTGAGTGATGAATAATTGGTGTTAATACCCAGACTCCTTACCCCTCACAGCGACAGGTATGAACCATATTCTACACAGTGTTTTAACAGGTCTCCAGCCGGATTGAGCCCCAATGGCCCACAGCAACAACTTCACATTAACTTAGTCACTATTAGCGTTCCTCCCTTGCAGTTCTTACTTCATCTGATGAATAAGCTACTTGTCTCTGGGTCTACTTTTGGGGCAACTTCTTAACACAGCTCTCTGGGGAGATACTACCAATCACCACTGCTGCCTATGAGATGGGAATTCTCTGCCAATACAGCAATGGGTATTGGCAACACTGTATCCTGATTTGTGCTTAAGCATCAATAAACCAAGCATTGCTTTATTAGTTTACCTCCTTCTACTCTGAACCAGTTATTTTTCTATAATTAATTACAAGACCAATTATTTTGAGACCTTTTTCTTTTGGCTTGCCACAATCTAAGGTATTCTACTTATGAATTAGATGAAAGTTACCTTGTAAACAAGTCTTCCCCCTACCTTTTACAGGCAAGTCCCTACTGAAAATATGCCTCAGAGGGTAAGTTCTCAGAGTGACAAATTTTCCACTACTTTGAATAGGAAAAAAATTATTTATTCTTTTTGTGTGTGTGTGTGTGTGAGGAAGATCAGCCCTGAGCTAACATCCGATGTCAATCCTCCTCTTTTTGCTGAGGAAGACTGGCCCTGGGCTAACATCTGTGCCCATCTTCCTCTACTTTATATGGGACGCCGCCACAGCATGGCTTGCCAAGTGGTGTGTCGGTGAGTGCCCAGGATCCCAACCGGTGAACCCCGGGCCGCCAAAGTGGAGCGTACGCATTTAACTGCTGAGCCACCAGGCTGGCCCCCAAAATTATTTATTCTTGAATTCCAAAATTGACATCAATTTTTTTAAGTTACAGGAAATACTATTTAAATGGAGATGGTTACTTCAAAATTCAACATCAAATATTTTCCCTTAATTAATTAGGCTGTTTACCTGCTTTTGTCAAACACTTTTATAGCTACTATGAATTGTATACTTCAGATTTTGCTAAAACAAAAAAATGAAAAATACATTTAAAAACCCACAGAGATCAGTAAATATAAAATAAAGCAATGAAGCAATGCATTTTGGGTGACATGATGCACAAAATTATTTCACAGACTAGCACACAAGAGTAATCTGAGAGGAGATTGTAACAAAATACATATCTACTATAAAAGGGATTGTGTCACGATGTTTCACATGAGAAATCCAAATAGGTTCTTAAAATGGTAAAGAAATCACTCATAAGCCCAAGGTAAGGATAACGAAGTTCTATGTGCAGTTTAATTCTCGTAAACTATATTTATTTGTCTTGGAGTATGCCTAAACCCCAAGACGGGCAAGTTTTCCTGAAATCCACTGACACAGTATAGTTATTTCTGTTTTCTACAATATCTGGGCCTAATACATTGGTTCTTAAAGTTTAAATTTAATCATAACCACCCAGGAGACTCTGTATAAACGCACATTCCTATCACCAATCCCAGAAATTCTCGCTAAGTATGTCTGGATGGGGTCCGGTAATGTGTTATTGCAAGAATGTCACGTGATTCTGATATAGACAGCCAACAGACCACACTTTGAGTTACCTAGTCTATTTGATATTTAATAAATTCTTGTTGAGTTGAAATTTAAATGTTCAAACACGTTGAATATAAATAATTCTCACCTTGCTTAATAAGGCAGCCATATAAAATATATTAAGGTGAATATATTACATAATTTCCCATGATTATACCAACCTATTGACAGTCGGTGGACACAAGAACAATTAAACTACTTTCTGCGGGGCGGATTCTCTAGCCTACCTAAGATTTGTAGACTATTTAAATCGCCTGGTTTGGTCCCAGGAACGTGTACTGCATTCCATTACCTTCGGGGAATATTAAACGAAGTTCATACTTGCATAGCTTTGATATTTCCATGTGCTGCCTGGCTGGATGTTAGCCTGAGCTCACAAGGTCTGCTTGATTTAGTGCTTCAACAAGCCTGCCAAAGAGGTCCTATTGCCTCTCTTCCACCGCTCATGAAGAACCAACCTACAAATCACTTGTCAACAACTTTGATCTACCTTGTTTCAGGTGGTTTACTCTCTGTCTATTATTTCTGCTAAGAGACCCGTGAAAATTAAATACAGACCCCTCTGATGCTTGACTGACCCAGTGCTCCATCATAACAGCAGTGTAATAGCAATAAATCATTTCAACTTTAATCTATTGTTATTGATGAATGTACAATTATTTGTCATCTAATATGCTGAAAATGATGACCAAAGAAATAGATCAACTTTTTTTCTTCTTCCAAGAGCGGCATTGATGGATTGTATCCCTAAGCTGTTATTACACTTATAATGTACTCCTCTGCACTGACAGCACAGCTAGTTTTTTAATCATTCCATAGTAATCAACTTAAGACAACAGAGCAAGACTCATAACTCATGTTCTTTTCTTTTTTGGCAGTGATGGGAAATGAAAATGTTTTTATTCTTTTGAAATAAGTCTTACCTGACTAGGCTGAAGATTGCTTTAAAATTGTAAATAAATGGTTGTTTATTGAGCTGGAACTGAAACGTGACATATTAAAATGTCTCTTTCCAAAGGGGGAAAAATTATTTAGGCCTGAGTGGAGGGAGACAGCAGGAAAAAAAAAAAAAAAAAAAAGATTTTTTTTCCTTTTAACTGGTTCATTGCTAACTTTATACCTTCAGGAAATATTTTAGCAAAGTCAATGTTTGGGCAAAAATGTTATGGAGAAAAATGACAATGTTAAAATAAGAAATAATTATTCTGAAAAATAGTGCTATCTTTCTTCTCATTTATGCTTCTGTTACTAGCTCAGGTGGTTGGTAGTTTTTGTGCGATGAAATACACAGATCAGACAGAAAATAGAAAAGTGATTTCATCAACAATTGACTCAAGATAAAGTTTCCTCTTAATCCAATAAAATATAAACAGCTAAGTAGAAGGTTCAACATGTTAGGACCAAAAATGAATTAACTTTAATCCCTCTCATAACTTGTTCTTATGACATGAAAAAAATATTCTTGAAAATTCCTGCTAAACACTAACCTAAATCTTTTTGCTGCCATCTGTACATAAGAATGATTTCCTCACAACTAAGGAAAATATTACAAGTGGCGCTGCTGGGTCTTAGTGAACAAACTTTTGATTCCCATACAGGGCCTGGCCTTTATATCCTCATTAACTCAGGAACTGGTTAGAAAAACAGCCACATTCTTAGATTCTCAAAGATACAAAGTTGGGATATACTGTAAATAGAGAATAGCTTATGATTTAATTAAATATATTCTATGCAGTGAAACTCAAAGGGTAGTCTATAGACCAGCAGCACCACCAATACCTGAAAACTTGTTAGAAAGCAAATTCTAGCCCCAACCCACTGAATCTGAATGGGGCTCAGGAAACTGTGTAAGTCTCCAGGTGATTCTGAAGTATATGAAATTTGGGAAGCACTGATTGAATAAGGTTTCCTCTCTTTGTGTTATTTATTACCTGTGTAAAGGTCCAAGACAGATATGGCAGGAGGATGCTTCTCCTGTAGACCAGTATAAGGTAGTTGTTGAGAGCAAAACCCTGGAGTCACACCGTCTAAATCTGCATCTTGGCTGAATGTGCTCTATACACGTCACTTACCCTTTTTCTCCTCAGTTTTCACATCGGTAAAATGGAAATAAGAATAGTGCCTACCCCCATAAGCTTGTTGAGAAGACCATTGTTTAACAGATGTAAAGGACTTAGATCAGTGTCCAGCCTAAAGTAAATACTCAATAAATACTAGCTATTAATGTTACTCTTTCACTAATATTTGGAGAATATTTTAGAAAAACTGAAAATGCCTGGGAGAGAACAGTGATTGGAAAGAAAATGGGCAGTTGGTCCAACATTATGTATTAAATAATGTTTTAAAACTTTGAAAGGCCAATTTGAAAATAACGTTTTATTTCTGTCACATGGCTGAAAATATATGAAAAATAATTACCATTCTCTAATTAGGCTTGCCAAATTTCTGGTTTTCACGAACAAAACAAGCATGACTTTTCAGGATTCAGGTCATCACTACATGTTTATTTACCATGTCACTTAAAGGTATAAACTCCAGTCTTAACCTAGTCATTGCTTATCTGTTTTACCTTTCTCTGATATATCCTGTCAGTGTAAAATGCTGGCTTCTGTTGGGCAACATGAGAAGGGTTTTAAGAGGTAAAATTTACAGTGACTTACTGCTGTTATTCTACTTTTGGGGCAGAACCCCAGGCATATAGGAAACAGTCAAACTGCAGTCTCATGAATTATGACTTCACTTGTCTTCTACTCAAAGTATGTGCCTAGTATGGAAAGGAACAGGAATGAACAAGACTGAATATTCTCAGAGGGAGCAGAGAGCTCTAAGCTGTCAAAACTGAGAAAACAAGCTGTTTTCTACAATAGTAGGAGACAACCAAGGACTCTTATGGCAGGGAACACTTCATGACAGCCAGTATGTATTAAATAACAGTCTACATAAGACGTAGGCCATAGTTTGTCATACCTGACCCTGTTCTTCTTTTACCACCCCATGATAAATGTATCGTGTGGTGTAGAATCAATGACTCTCTGAAGTTATATTAATCACTCTGCAATATCAAATATTCATTTCCTTTATTCTTTAATAGGTCTTTCTTTTTAATCATTGTCATTTCCATTATTATTCTCTGTGATGCTCATACTTTCTGGGTGGCAAAAACTTGTTTCCTGTGCACTTTCAGTGACAGCATAGAACATGGAGTCGTCCCTCGATTTAACAAAAAAAAGAATTACATTTCTTCCGCAATCTTAACAGATTATTGCAATATTCTAATTATTTGTAATATTATTGTGACTGTATCTTTTAACTGCCAAATCATCATGCAAACTTTTAACTGATTTTCTATGCCTCTTCTCAGCTCTCTTTTGCAATTATTTACACTAAGTCTTCTCCTAGTCTTAGACTTCTTGGCAAGATTAAAATACTTTGCAAATGGAATCCCTTTCGTCATGTTCTTCCCATACTGATAATATCTTTATTTATTTGACTTAATTAGTATAAGCTTTGCTACACTACTCAGCTTATTTTGTGGAAATTTTATTAAGATAGGGATCATTAAGGATAAGCCAAAAAAGACCAACTGCTGTCCATTGTAGTTGTTTCCTGGATCATTCTTTCTGGATCAAGTCAAAATTCTTTAAATATACAAGTGAGTATTATGTTTATAAGGTAAATGGACAGAGAGTGTAGGATATTTTCCCCTTTTCAATGCCATATATAATTTCACAATAGTTTTGTTTCAAATACAAAGTTATTTGGAACAAATTTCTAAAAGTTCACCTAAAACTGAACAGATAAATAGAATCTCAAAATTTCTTTATCTTTCATTTTGACTATAACTGAAAAAATATGTCTGGCCAGTATAAGAAGGCTTCTATATAAAGAAGATGCCAAGGAAAATAATTTTTATCCAGAATACATCATTGGTTATTTGCCAACATGCTCTCTTACGTAACTAAATTTCTTTCTGAATTTTTTTCTTTAGTGATCAAAATGGAAAACAAAGAGGCCTAATTATTAACAAGTTATCATATATATAATACCCATCAACTCATATATGGATGGTGAAAAGAGTCAGTGAAAGAAAAGAGGTAGAATGCTTGGGTAGGTATTCCACAAACTGTTGAGTTCTTATTAAATTCCTCCAATGTTTTGGTAAGGTGCAAGATCTAAAATATTTCAAAAAATCATCAAAACATTAAAAAGAAGTATCATCAGGACACTAAATTCCTCAGTTTTCATATCCCCTTGCAGAATTCACTCTACAAACTCCTAATTCTCAAAATAACAATAATTTATTGAGAATTTTCTCTGTGTGAGGTACTTTGCTAAGTGCTTCATATCAATTAGACGTGATTACTCTTATTCAATGTATCTAGAAACTAATGTTTGAGCTATGAACCATTTTCCCACTGTTATTAAGAGGCATAAACTGAATTAAGAGGCCAGATACATCTACTTCAAGGCTGTTGCAATGAAGACAGCATTTGCACACCAAATACTAAAAACACCTTTCTACATGTTCCAGGCTCCCTTGCAGTTAAATTGTGGCCATTTGTCTATATCTAGTTCTTGAACTATGAATGGAAGTGATGTGTGTCACTTCTCACCGAGGCAGATAAGAAACAATGTACAACCTCCATGCTTCTCTCTGTTAAGGCTAGTTTGGAGGCATCTTTCAGATGGCGAAATTACAGACAGGTGGAAGTCCACCTGTATTAGTTTCTTAGGGCTGCTGTAAGAAAATACCATAAACTAAGTGGCTTAAACAATAGAAATTTATTGTCTCACAGTTCTGGAGACCAGAATTCTGTAATCAAGGTGTCAGTAGGGCTCTGCTCTCTCTGAAAGCTCTAGGGAAGGATCTATTCCACATCTTTCTTCTAGCTTCTGGTAGCCTCAGGCATTCCTTGGCTGTAAATAGCCATTTTCTCCCTGTGTCTCTTCACACCATCTTCCCTCTGTGTGTGTCTATCTCTGTGTCCAAATTTTGCCATTTTATAAGGACACTGGTTAAATTGGATTACGGCTCACTCTAATGAGCTCATCTTAACTTGACTGCATCAGCAAATGTATCTCAAAATAAGGTCACATTCTTTGGTGTCAGGGGTTAGGTCTTCAACATATCTTTTTGGGACATACACTTCAACCTATAATGCCACCCGACCTGCAATAGACATGAGAGAAAGAAATCAACCTTTATTGTTTTAACACACGAGATTTGAGGGTTGGATTTTCTGTTTGTTTTGCCACAGGATAGTTTATGTTCTTAATTTATTCTATACTACATCGACTTATTCTATAACATAACACTTCTAATCAGTTTTCCTTTTCAGCATTTCTATTCCCATACTATGGCTCCTTAGCCCAGTTGAATAAAACTACCGACAGGCAAGATAACAAAGTTCTGATGTGCAACGTTAGTTAAATCTCAGTGTCACTGTAAAATACTTGTCCCAGTCATTGGTCACACACTTTACCATTTTCCTCTTTGGCTATTATTAATGGTCAATATTCCCTTCAAACTCCAAAATCAACCCCAATTTCCTTTATTTCTTTTTCTTCTTTGAGAAAATGGCAGTCACAATGATAAAGGTAACCCTATGTCTATGTGAAATGTACATTAGAAATGATCAGCATAAAAGTAAAGTCCTAAGTCTGGGCATGGCAATATAAGGTTCTGTGTAATATGGACCTGTATACGTACTTCTCTAGCCCACTCCATACCTCTCTCCTCCTCATGCCTGATGTGACAGATATACTGAATGACTGGAAACATTTTATATGAACATTTTTTCAGATTCCTATGCCTTTGCTCGTGCTTTCTACATATAGTTGCTCTACTCTACCCTACCCCATCTCTTCCATATGCACCCCCTGAAAAAAGTCATATATGATTAAGGAGTCAGCTTTGAAGCATTTCCTGACCCCTCCAGGTAGAATTGGTAGATTAGTTAGGGTAGCATTTGCTGCTTTAATAAATTGTCTCATAATGTCAGTGGTCTGACATGTTCACATATTAGTTCAACTACAATGTTCCTGGTCAGTGATGATTCAGGCACCCGGCTCCTTCCATCTTGAGGCTCCGCCTTCCTTACTGGCACAGGGAAAGAGGAAAGAAAGAGAAGAGAAGGCACATTGATCTAATAAGACCTGGAAAATGCAGCCCTTTGCTGGGAAAACATCATTACTGACAACTCTGTATTAGTGGTCAGTTAGCTCTCTCTGCCTCACTTGGCTCCCAAGTCCTTTGAGCCGTCACTGCCTCCTGTACATTGTCTCTTTTGTAGTATCTATTGTACTAAATTGCATTCTGCATTCTTTTTTTCATGTTTTTCTCTCCAAATAGACTCTTAATTTATTGTGAGAACAAACAGTGCCTTGATAATTGTATTTTCTCAGAGTCTAGAATTTTATCTGGCATATGACTGGGACTAAATAAGTATATATTTCACTTAATTATTGGATTAAACAACATTGTTCATTTATGCTACTATTAATACTTTCACTGTCCTATGATTTCTGATATCTTAGAATCAATTAAGACAAAAAAAGGAGTTCTACTGATTTGTAATAGTCTGATTTTTCTCTAGATCTAAAAGATAGTTAGCTAATATTCATCACTAAGTTTGTTAAACAGTAGGCCTTAAACCCCTAATCAAATCTAACATTGCCAGTGGCATCTAATTGCTCAAGTATTCAAGTAAGAGAATGCGGAAACATGTATTTTATGTTAGTAAAGGCTGATAACATCTAATTTGATTATTACTATTTCCAATGATTTGAAACTCAATATTACTTCTAAGAAGTTTATATGATAATGAATCTCTCCTATTTTATTTATTGCTCAGAATTGTTTGGGCTATGGCATTCACATTGATCATGGAATAACAAAAACTGTCGAAATGTTTGGGGAACTAAACGGGAAGGAGGAAAGTCTGAATACCCAGCTGCATGGAACCACTCATATTAAAATTTATTTTAAAATTTTATGATCAGTTTCGATTCCATTATGTATAGTTCCACATTTTTATTTGTTTCCACATGTGTTAGCTAAAATGAATTGTTGTAATTAGAATAATTGTGGTATAAGAGAAATAAAGAAGTTAAAGCTATCTTGAGGCCACTATAGCTCAAAATTTGGTCAGGAATGTCCCAATTCCTCTTCTCCACATGCTATCATTAAAACATTACACACTTAATAAAGGGAATTTTTAAAGAATCTAACAGCAAAGTCAATAACATTAATTCTAGGATACAAATCTCATCTTAAAATTGTATCAAGATAGCATATCTGTTGTCACTAAACCAATACTATTGAAATATTTGTGAGCAGTTGTTTTATAAACTTGAATTATAGCTACTCAGATTCTCTATTCCTCAAAAAAGCTCAACAACTGATCTTTTTTATAATATTCTAAATGCCTTAAATCCCAGTATAAATTTACACATATATGCAAACAAAAAGCAGATGTGGATTTTCAAGCCACAAATTCTGACTGGCAAGTTATAACTTCATTTTTTTATATTAATTTCATCTTTACTTTGAGACTCTTTTCTGACTAGTGGCAGAAAAATCAATCTAGTTAACATCAGATAAGCTTGATTACTCTAGTATTTTTTTCAGCCATTTCAAGTTTAAATTCAGCCAATTAAGATTTCTCCTTTTTCTCATGAGCTGGTAACTTAAGTATCCAAGCTTAAATTGATCATGATCTGAAGAGAAAAAGTCTGGTTGGAGATTGGTTTCTGTCCATGATGGTCTTGCTGAACTATAAACTCCTCTCTGCTTCCCAGCTGTCATCACCCTTCCACACTGGCAATGCTGTCACGGACACAGTCTCAACTGGCCTCCAATTACGTGGTCCAACCTGATATCTTCTAGAGCCCTGGCCAGCACACTCGTACTCTTTCTCACATCCTGCAAATGTTGTACTCTTCTCCATTTAACGGGTAATGGAAAAATCTCCTTGCCTACTCTACTAGTGTTCTATATAGGAAGCGGATCACATGCCCTTCCATCCTCACAACCCACAAAGCTACCTTGGGGTTTTATCTTACCCCTGGAATTCAACCTGGAACACTTAGCATAGAGCCCCTCTTTAGAGACTCTCATTCTATGCCTGCCAACCCTAGAAATATTTATAATTTCTCAGCAGGTACACTGGTTCTTAGATTACATTGCATTCCAACCATTGTCACTATTTATGTAATAAATGTACTTCCGTTACTATTTATGTAAAACAGAACCAGTACGTCTAGTGAAAGAATGTATCAAATTAGTAAAACCAAAGGAGTAATGGGCAATGAAAGTGTCAATGGGTTAGCTTGCAAAAGGAAAATTTTGCCCAACACTGACCTTGAGAATGCATACCTGTCAAGCTAACTCAAGACTTTCCTGCCTCAAATATTATAGCATGAGGCCGTTACACATTTGGACCATGCAACTGATTATCCCTATGCTGATTTTAGACTCACTTAAATAACTTTATGACAAGCTACCTCCTTAAATGGTATACGGAATGTACTGGTGGACAACCATGCATTTGATTGTATGTGAATACATCAGCATAATTTCTACACCATGCCTCAAGAGTTTTACTTACATAATTCCACATCCTCAGTTCTAGTTTATGCCAGGATAGTCACAAGAAAGCTTTTTTTTCCTGAGTCTACAAGACTGAAAAAGTAGTAAATTAAGTTAGGCAAGTGCTTCTTACATCAGATCTTTGTTCTAATGTCCTTTCTTCAAAATTCTACAATATGAATTTTCCTGGTCTATAACATTCTACTAATATACAGACTTTATAAAATTAAGTGACAGCTCTGTGTGGAGCTGCTCAATAACTGTCTTTCATCAAACCTCTTCGAATACAGCTCCCGTGTATTTGCCCAATTTACTGCAAAGCTTGCTATTGGCTGTTTACAAATATTTACCCAATGTTTATTGTTGTTTAGCACATGAATGTTTAAAACACTTAACTGTGCTTAATTTGTTTCCATAAGCGAGACTGTCCTTGTTGGAGAGGCATAGTCAAACACACACCAGAGCAGTTGAGGCTCACATCGGAGGAGAGTAATTTGAGACAAGAAAAGTGAAAAGAAAGCATCGTGAGGGTGGCAGAGAAAGCCTGAGTGATCTCCACACCTGCATGAGCACAGTGCTCATACCTCATATTCAACTAGTGCCAAGCAACAGTCAGTTATTATTGATTCCACACAGCTGAGTCACACGGAATTCATTCTCCCTGGGACTTGGCCAGAAACAGGGTTTATTAAGCCTTATACCACTTTATCATCAAGGTTAACTCTTCACTCTAAGGGCCATTAAGAGAGCTTTATTATTAGTTTGTAATTTTGTATGTTTTAAGTGGAATGACATTATTTTGCCCAAGTGAATAAAATGAAGTACAGTAATTGTAATTGCTATTGCCAGACTCTGTAGCGAGCCTCACAGGATTTTCCAAAAGTAAAATGATAATGCATCATCATCAACCTGGCTACCATCCCGCCATGATGATTCCTGGCATATTTCCAACATTCTCCAACAATTCTTGGGTGTCCCTGCATAAGATATATGACACGTCCAAGTCCAGATTCATTACCTTTCCACGTTTTTTTTTCCTTCAGTACAAGATAATCCTTCATCATTGACTCATTTTTCAAAGGAGTGCTCCAGTTAAAAATATATCAAGATCTTACCACAAGATTTCTTGACACTGACTCATTATTATAGAAAAGAATATGTTCAAGGAAACTAATGGGTAGTGTAATGGCCGAGTGACAAAGCACAGCACTATACACACAAGATGGATAACATTGACATAAGATGATAAAATGGAGTACCTGAACGTTCATAGTGATTTAAATCGCATTCGGTTAAGAAAAGTGCAGTTGAGAATTAAGAAGAACCAATACATTACAAAGAATATGAATATAACAAATTCTTAATGCCTTAGGCCTACTTTACCTGGTTCCTATCCTGAGAGATAATATCATGGTTTGCTGCTTGTTCCTCTGTCCATTGGCCTCCATATTCCTTTCTGTCATATTTGTCCATATGTGTGCAACACACATAATATACACCCACAAGAACACTTGTAACCAGCCAACTTGACCTCTGACAGTTTCTTCACTACTTACCTCGTACTCATGCACATCACTGGGATTTTGCTCTTCTAGTACCCTCTACTTAAAACTGCTTTGCTTCCCTTACTCCTTGCTTCACTAACTTAGGACCAGAGTAAATCCGGCTCTTCCAGAAATAAATGGTTAGCAATGAAAGAGAAACTAAGCTGGAAATAATTTAAGCCAAAATGTGGATGCCATATATGATAAGGCCACTTCTCACAGAACCAAAGCATAGTCAAGTGGCTGGGACAAGCTTTTGATGAGGTGATCACAGAGGAAGGTCCAGTTACCTCACATATAGTAATGAGATCTGAGTCAAGTCTTACCCAAACTGCTTACACTCAGCTGGATGACCTGTTATATGTACCTGTGGAGTTGGTATCAATGAATAAACAAGCTTCATACAAATAACATTTGGCAGTTCTTTTCAGAACAGGCATGGAAACTTTCTGCATCATTCTCATGATGCTTAAAGCGAACTCTGATGAACTCTGAATGTCCTTGATTTGAATGTGCCCAGAAATTGGTACAATAGAAATAGCTACTGAAACAAAGGAAGCAACAAATAACCTGAGATCACTAACTTAATGTTCATTTAGTTTGACTCAACCTACAATGTGCTTTCAGAATTGCAGAGTTAAAGGAATCATGTAATACATCTGGTTTCAGCCCCTTGGCACTGCACAAGAGAAAACTAAGGCTAGGGGGGTTTAGTAAATTATTTAATTAAAGATACATTTCACAAACAATATGTACCTTTAGAGGGGCCCATATGAACTAAGCAGACAGAATTAGGCTCTCTAGAGGCAATTACGTAGTTGACCTACTCTAGTTTATCCTCTCTAAAAAACATGATAATAATATATACTTCATAGGATTATTATGAGAGATACATACAATAATATCAGGGAGACTCATAGCTCAACAACTGGTGCAGAACAGCCCCCAAATAACTTCTTCCTCTTTCTATTTAATTCATATTAGGTTGAATTTATGATACTATTCTTACCTCATTTATGCATTAGATTAGTGTGCATCGTATCACACCATTTTTCACCTATATATTTCCAGTAGAAAATATGTAATATTATTTTGGGGGTAGGTGTGTATATGTTTGACATAAATATTATGTTCCCTTCAGTACCTTGATATTCTTATCCAACAGCATGAATTGAAAAACTTTCCATATAGATATATTTGATTTTTTAAACTATGGCAGAGTATTTCATAGTACATATATTCTAAGATTATTTAGCCAGTCCCTAATTTACGGACATTTAGTTTTAGATTTTTCAAGTTTCTTGCCCTTACAAATTACGATCCAACAAACACTTTGCATATACTTTATTGTGCAAGTGTTCTTCTTGAGTACATACCAAATGTGGAATTACTGGAACAAAGGCATCTTAGTTATCTATTGTTGGGTAACAAATTATTTCAAAACCTCAGAGACACACACAATAATTATTATCTCTCATTATTACTCTGGGTCAGATATACAAACAGGGTACAACAGAGATGGCTTGTGTCTACACTGTGATGTCTAAGGCTTCAGCAGCAAGACCTGAAGTCAGGAGCTAGAACATATCTGATGGTTGAGGCTAAGGGGTCAGCTGCAAGCTTGGCCAAAGCTGTCAGCGAAAAATCAACTCATGGCCTCTCCATGCGGCCTGGGCTTTTTCACAGTATGGTGGCTGGGTTTCCAAAACAAGCTTCCCAAGAAAGGAAAAGAGTCAGAAGGAAGCCATATTACTTATTAGAACCTAGTCTCAAAAGCCACGCATCATCACTTCCATTACATTGTATGGGTTGAGGCATTCACAAATTATCTGTCTAGTTGCAAGAGAAGGAAACAAAGACCTTACTTTTATGGAAGAATGTCATCATCACATTGGGGCAGCCATTTTTGGAAAAATTCCACCTGCAATAAGAATAAAGAAGCATTTAAATTTCAGTAGATATTGACTCCAAATTGTTCTCCAATTGGCTTTACCATTGTTGCTTCAAATAGCAGTTATAACAAGGTAAACTTTAATTCACATTTTGACTTAAAATGTTAAAAAAAATAAATAAATGAAAGATGTCATGCCCCACCTATCTCAACCAAGACAAAGAAATAGAACTTTCATTCCAGTAATTGAATAAGAGAGAGGGAAAGAGAGGGAAGGAGGGAGAAAGAGAGAGAGACTCTATTTTTTTAAACAAAGCTCTCAAGATACAGATAGGTTAATCCTTTTATGCCTCAGTTTTCTTTCTTATAAAATTGAGACAATACAATTCCTCTCAAAATATGTTATAAGACTGAAATAAATTTACTGAAATAACGATTGTAAAGTCCTCAGCATAGCAAACAAATAACAAATGCTTAAAATTAACATTTTATATTCATAATTTTATCATAATAATCAATTTTATAGTTATTCTCATTATCATTTTTCACACTTTTCCATTTCCCCATGCAAACTTTTCGAAAGACGATCTTTATACCACTCTATATCCCCTTCAGTTGCTTTTAAATCTACAACCCACTATAGTCTTATTTTAGCCCTATAAATATTTTACAAAATATAATTTGACTAAGAACACCAACAATCTCTCGTTTTCTAAATTTAATAAACAATCTTTAATCTTTACAGTAGATCTCTTTGCTACTTTGATACTAGTCATTTATCTCTTTTCTTTTTAACACATACGTATGCATGCATGCATGTATGCATGTATGTTTACTCCTTCAAGAAGTATACAAGACAGTTAAATTTACTTTGCTAAACAAATTTTTTTTAATTTAGATATAAAATACTTAATAATTGAAAGCTATTAGAATTGTGCCTAAAACATAGTGAGCACTGTATAAGTGTTTATTTTTATTATTTGCTATTATTACTAGAAATAAACTGACTTATTATTCATCGCACAAACCATACAAGCCAAAAGACAATAGTGTGACATCTTCAAAGTGTTAAAAAAAAATTAACCCAAAAATCTATACCCAGCAAAATTACCTTTAAAATTGATGAAAGAGATATAAAGACCTCCTCAGGTGGAAAAAAGAGAAAGAGAGAGAGGCAATTCATTGTCAGAAGACCTGCATTACAAAAAAAATGTTAAAAGCAGTTCCTCAGGAAGAATTATGATACCAGGCAGAAATTTTCATCTACACACAAAAAATGGAAAGTATAGGAAAAGAAATAAATGAAAGTAAATATAAAATTAATTTTTCTTTTTTAAACTGCTCTAAAAAAGTGAATTCACAAAGCAAAACTAGAAGCAATGATATTGTTATATATTACAAATAGGTAAAAGTAAAATGAATGACAAAAATATTATAAAGCCTAGGAAGCAGGAATTAGAGAATATTGTCGTAAGGTCTTTACACAACACATGAGGCTCTATAATAGTATATAAAGATACAATCAGATTAATCAAAAATAAACATTTTAAACCATAGGCAACCACTTAAATTTTTAAGAAATTGATATGAATATTGGGGCTATGGTGGAGATAAAATGAAATAATAAAAATAAAAAATCAATTTAAAAATAAGGCAGGAAAAATAAAATAAAACAAAGAAACAAAGTACAGAGGTAGTAAATACAAAACAACTAACAAAATGGTAGATTCTAATCCAGCCATATCAATAAGTACACTAAATGTAAACTGTCTAAACATATCAGTTAAAATATAGAGATTGCTGGATTGGATAAAAAACTAAGACACAACTGCATGTCTTCTACAAGAAACCCACTTTAAATATAAGGACAATATAGGTTTGAAAAAAAAAGGATGAGGCCAGGCCAGTGGCATAGTGGTTAAGTTCACATGTTCCACTTCGGTGGCCCTGGGTTGGCAGGTTTGGATCCTGGGCGTGAACCTACATAGCGCTCATCAAGCAACGCTGTGGCAGCATCCCACATACAAAATAGAGGAAGATTGGCACGGATGTTTATTCAGAGACAATCTCCTCAAGCAAAAAGAGGAAGATTGGCAATGGATGTTAGCTCAGAGCCAATCTCCCCTCCCCCCACAAAAAGATTGAAATTAAAAAGTATCTCCTTCAATCATTTCAAAATAAAACTGGAAATCAATAACAGAAAACTGGAATATGACAAATATGTGGAAATTAAACATGTTTGTAAACAATCAATAGGTCAAGGAATAAATTACAAGGGAGATTAGAAATTGCTTTGAAACAAACGAAAATGAAAACACAACATACCAAAATTTATGGGATGCAGAGAAAACAGTGCTTAGAGGAAAACTTAAAGCTATAAATGCCAACATATAAAAACAAGATCTCTAATCAACAGCAAAACTTTATACCTAAATGATCCAGAAAAAGAAGAGCAAACTAAACATGAAGCTAACAGAAGGAAGGATATAATAAGGATTAGAGCAGGCATAAACAAAAAAGATAACAGGAAAACAACAGAAAGAATCAATGAGACCAAATTTTGTTCTTTAAAAAGATCAACAAAATTAACAAACCTTTGGCTAGACTGATTAATAAAAAAAGAAAAAAGGTGCAAATAACTAAAATTAGAAATGAAACTGGGTTCATTACTACCTACCTTACAGAAATAAAAAGGATTATAAGAGAACACCACAAATAATTGTATGTCAACAAGCGAGATAACCTGTATGAAATGGACAAATTCCTAAAAATATACAAACTGCCAATAACAAAAAAGCAGAAAATATGAACCCCAGACCTATAGCAAAGAAAGAGACTGAATCAGTAATAAAAAATCTACTAACAAAGAAAAATCCAGAACCAGATGGCTTCAATGGTGAATTCTACCAAATATTTAAACAGAATTAGGACCAATCTTTCTCAAACTCTTCCAAAAGAACAGAAGAAAAGGGAAGAGTTTCTAATTCATTCTATGAGGCTAGCATTAACTTGATTCCAAAGTCAGATAAAGACGTCACATGAAAAGAAAATTACAGACCCATAACCCTTATGAATATAGATGGAAAAATCCTGAACAAAATGCTAGCAAAAACTGAATTCAGCAGCATATTGAAAGGTGTATAAACCATGAAAAAGTGGGATTTATCCTGGGAATGCAAGAGTAGTTGAACATATGAAAATCAATCTATGGAATACACCACATAAATAGAATGAAGGAAGAAAATGATCATCTCAATTAATGCAGTAAAAGCATTTGATGAAAACCCACACTCTTTCATGACAAACACACTCAGAAAACTAGGAATAGGTCATTTTTTCAACATGATAAAGGGCATTTATGAAAACCCCACAGCTAACAATATACTTAACAGTGAAAAACTGAAAGCTTTTCCCCCAGATGAAGAATAAGAGAAGGGTGCTCCCCATGCCACTGTTTTTGAACTCTGTACTGGAAGTTCTAGCAAGAGAAATTATGCAATGAAAAGTAATAGAAGGCATTCAAACTGAAAAATAAAAAGTAAAACTAACTTTTCACAAATGACATGATCATCTTATACATACAGAAAATCCTAAAGATCTGCAACACAGCTATTAGAGCTAACAAATGAATCCAGCAATGTCTCAGGGTACAAGATCAACATGCAAAAACCACTAGCAATAAACAATCGGAAAAAGAAATTAAGAAAACAATTCCATTGCAACAGCATGAAAGAAAATGCAATTCTTTCCAAATCATTCTAGAGGTCAGTATTACCCTGATATGGAAACCAAAGGTATTACAAGAAAGAAAACCACAGACCAACATTCCGCATGAACAAAGATGCGGAAATCTTCAAGAAAATATTTGCAATCAGATCCAACAATATATAAAAAGGATAATATACATGGTCAAGTGGGGAATATCTCTGGAATACAAGGTTAGTTTAACATTCGAAAACAAATCATTATCATTCAACACACTACCAAACCAAAAACACTACCAACACTAACAAAAACATGTGATCATCTCAATAAAAAAAACATTTGAAAGAATCCAGCCTCTATTCCTGATAAAACCTCTAAGCAAATTAGGAATAAAAGAGAACTCCTTAATCCTGATAAAGGCTACCTACAAGAAACCTACCTAACTATATTAATATACTTAATATTGAGAGACTGAATGCTTTCCATCTACAATTAGGAAGAAGAAGAGGATGTCCACTCTCACCATTTCTTTTCAACATTTTATTGGAATTTCTAGCCAATGCAATAACAAAAGTAAGAAAAATAAGAGGCATCCAGATACAAAGACAATTAAAGTTTTCTTTATTCACAGACAACATAACTGTCTATGAAGAAAATGTGGGAGAATACACTCGAAAGCTCTTAAGTGAGTTTAGCAACATTAAAGGATACAAGCTCAATATACAAAAACAACTGAATTTCTGTATAGCATCAATTGAAAATTGGAATAGAAAATACCATTTACAATAGATTCAAAAGTATAACATATGCAGGGGTAAGTGTGGCTGAAAATGTGCAAGTTCTATACACTAAAAACTACAAAATTTTGCTGAAATATTTTTTTTAGAAGACCCAAAGAAATGGAGAGAGAAATCTTATTCATTAGTAAAAGGCCCAAAATTTTTAAGATGTCAATTCTCCACAACCTGATGCATAGTTTCAACATAATTACAATAAATATTCAAAAAGGCTTTGTAGAAACTGACAAGCTGATTCTAAGACTCATACTGTGTTGCGACTTTGTTAAATTTACACTTGTTAAGTAGAGCCCCAGGGTGTTCCACTGTGGGCCCTGGTTCAAGGAAAGACCTCAAGGAAATTGAAACAGAAAAGTTTATTATTCACAGGTCCTGGAATCTCGGTACATGGCATGCCTGGAAGGGCCACACAGGGAGCTCAAGGCGGGGTGCAGGCAGAGAGAAAGTGGCAGGACCGGGGGCACATGTTTCTATTAGGGTCCCTGGGTGGAGTGCTTTGGGGTTTCCAGGCTAAGTCCGGATTGTTCAATTCAAACCAAAAAGAGCGGGGTTTTGATAGCTTCATGGGGATCTCATCTAAGGGCACACAAGGTAGAGGCCCCCCGGGCTCACAGACCTGCGAATTATAAGTCAATTATACTTCAGTAATCAAAAAAGAAAGGAAATGAGGGTTTCTATTTGTATGGCTAAACTTAAAAACACGTATGCTAGGGAAAAATAAAGTAGTAATCTTGTAATTCCCATGTAGTCTAGAGAAACAGAAGTAATTGTTTATAGAAGATGAGAAAGAAAGCATCCATGTGAGAAGAAAAATGAGAGCTGTAGAGAGAGGGTTTTATGGGTTCTCTGTGGCCTTCCAGGGTCTCATACTAGACCACTTCTGAGACCTGTCTGCACGCATCCCCACAAATTCCAAGACAGACTCTATTTCCTGTAGCACATCTTCATTAACAATTCACATATTCACATTTTGTTGTCTTTTTTTTTTCTTTTTGGTTTAAGCTAGCACAAATAAGTTTCTGTTCCTTGCGTCCCAAAGTATCCAACTAATATAATCACTACCCCATAACCAGAATACCTAAAGACGCACAGTTGTCCTTTTTCTCCTGCAGGCAGATCTACAGGGGAAGCAAAATCGTAATTAGTTTGTTTGGCAAATGTGGATGCATCACAAAAATAAGTTAACTAAACTAAAGTGTTAATAGTATCAGACTCACATAGCCTTATGTTTTAATGTCATAATAACCAAGGCTTGATCTTGCCAACAGGATTGTAACAGTTCAAGTCCATTTTTTAAGGCTGTCTCTTCTGGATAGTGCTTGGAACAACATTTATTTCCAACATTATCCTCTATGAATAACTATTTCTATCTTCATGGCTGATCAATTCCCATTTTGACACTGTTTCTTTAAATATAGTGACATACTCTATCAAATTTTAGTTGACTCTTGTGGGTGACTCTGCTCATTTTTTCCTTATCTAATAAATATTGATTTTAAAAACTAATCCTTGGAGAAAAAAGAATATTTCCCTTATTTCCAGGTTCTTCAGAGACATCTCATCATTATTCCTAATCACTGATGACAATGATCACACTATTAACAGGGCTTGTGGCCAGAAACAAATTTGAAAATTTTGTGAAAGTGTAAACTGAAAACTCTATTCAAATGTGAAATCCTATTATTGATATAATAGTCAAATGTATTTGTTTTAACATGTTTTTTTTTTTTTTGCCTCTGTATTATAATATGACCTTCCTTATAGGAAATGTAAATATCTTTTTTCTTTAGTCTCCACATATCTTTTAGCATCTAGAGGCTAAAAAGCATTAGCCTGAAATATACACAGATAACTCTTACTGATACTAAGCAGGAGTCACACCATCTTGGTGTGTACTACGGAATCTGTAAATGACCATCTTATACAGGATCCAGAAAAGGAATGGGGTGGCAGTTATTCCACAACAGATAGATGGACAGATGGATGGATGGATGGATGGATGGACGGATTGATAGAAAGAGCATTAATAGCCACTGAGTATTTAGGTCATCTATAGTAAACAAAATGGTGATGGATAATTTGAGAATAAAAAGCCAGACATCAGTCATAAGAGGTCCACATATGTAAGCAGAAATAAGAAATATACATGCTAAAAAGGTCAAGGTAAAACAGTCTGTCTGTTACCCAGACAAGCAAGCAAGTAAGTCAATGTGAAGCATCAAGAAACCTCAAAGAGAGTCTGAAACTGAGAAGATATTTGGCTCAGGCAGAAACTTTATGGATTTCCAGACAGGGTAGAGTTGTTCCTTCTCCAGAAGTTAAAAACAACCTAGTACAAAGGCTCAAAGAATGCAAAAGTTAAAATTTATTCTGCAGGATATGTTTTGTGTAGGGAACATACTCGGGATCCAGACTTCTTGGGTTCTGATCCTTGGCCATTTACTGGCTATGTGACCTTGGGCATAAAACCTATCTTTGTCTCAGTTTCCTCATTTGTAAAATAGAGTATTAACTATATCTACTTCATAGGGTCGTTGTAATGATTAAATACATTGAAAACTGAAGGCACTAGACATATGCCTGCTATGTGATAAGTGATCAACCAGGCTAACTACTATGATTGATACATGGATAAACACAACTCTTCAGAACCTCAATCTTCTCACTATTCCAGAAGATCAGATCCAGGTCTAGGAGGTCACAGAAGTTTACGTTGCACATTTCATTATCTGGTATATGGGAAAAACAAAGAAAAGAATGTGTATGCTTATATAAGTCCATCTTTACTGCTAAAATGTTCTTTAGTCTTAATTAATTTATTTCTCTATAACTGACATTTCTTTTTCTGTTTTTTGGACAATTCCATATCTCAATTGTACTCTTTTTTTTCCTCTCTGAAGAGATCTGAACATCTTTGCTTTAAAAAGATTAATTTACATATTATCTGCCTGAAAAGAAGTTCTAGCCTCTAGATATTAACAAAATCTATCTTCACAAAATTAATAAAAATAAAATTGCTTATTATTATGTATTAAATTTCCTTCTTTCCTTTCTTCCTTCCTTCTGTTCTTTCTTCCTTCCTTCTTTCCTTCCTTCCTTCTTCCCTCCCTCCCTTCCTTCCTTTCTAGCATATTTCATTTTCACAATAACATGAAATAGGTCTTGGTATTATCTCTGGTATACAGACAGAAATTGAGGGATAGAGAAGGTAAGGTATGTTTCCACAGTCAGCCTTCTAGAAGGAGGCAAAGCCAGAATTTCAGTCCAGGTAGTTTGGCTTCACAGAGAGCTTACTGGTTACCAGGCTCGGCATGAAATACTTTACAGGGATCCTGGCAAACTTTACTAAATGCCATAAAAATCCAATTCAAAACCCAATAAGACCCAATCTACAGTTAAAATCTTGCGAGTTTCTTTCATCCAAAACATTTATTCTGGATGATTGGAAACATTTGGTATTGGATTTCAGGTACCCAAGTAGATACTATAGAGACAAATGAGCCAACTACCTAATGAAGGCAGAGATTGAAGTTAGATCCAGAAGTAAGGCATGCACATTATCGTACACTCTTCTTAGCAGATGGTCAATCAATAGCTTTCAGCCAACACTGTGGTAGTTATCATATACATAATACTGTTTCTTGGGCAGTAAGGAAAGCCATGGAGAAGGTCAAAAGATGGCCTTAGACTTAAAGGGTCATAAAATTTAATTCAAAATATAATTACAAATTTTAAACTATATTAAGTGAAGATATACAAAATCATTGATTTGAAGATGTTCGAGGAAGAAAAAATCATGAAAATGAGACATTGAGTACACTTCCCAATCAAGTAATAATAGGAACAGAAACAGAGTGGTTATGTTTTATTTGTTATTTCATTATGTATCCAAGTAATGTTTGGATTGAACCAAGAATTTCTTGACTACACAGAGTCCAACACCTACCAGACTGTAAATCCTTTTCATCGTTCAGTTTCTAGATCAATATACAGTAACTAAGATAAGTCCTTCCTCCTTTCTATGCCTGTGAATCCTTTTCACATCAACTTTTCCCAAAACTATGGCTTATGGCGTTTCCTGAAACCATTTTTCAAAAATTAAGAGATGATACCCACAGTATTCCATACTCCATCCTTCACTTCAACCTTCACTCAGATTCCAAACTTGCTCTAGATAGGCTGGAACAGAAAACATCTTTATCCCTCCTCATCTTCCGGCTCTTCTTGCCGCTCTGCAAATCCTATAGTCCTGAGTTTGGTAACAAAGTAAGAGGAAAGCCGTGTTCAAGCGACAGTGGAGAACTGGTAGGCAACATTGAAGAATTCCACTGTTCAAAAAAATTCTTTTTTAATGCATGAAAAGAGGCACAACTGAGTACAGCTACATAGAGTTTTATAAAATTATCACTTGACAAATCAAAATGAGATGGAGTATGGGCTCTGGAATCAGATATATCTGGGTTCAAATTCCAGATCTTCTAACTAATTCAGATACTATTGGACAATTTATTTAACCTCTAATTGAACCTCAGGAAATGGGGATAATAATACCTAAATAATAAGTTACTGTGAAGTTTAGTACAACAAATTACCCAGTATATAGGAAATATGAAAAAAAAAAATGAGAGTTTTAGTCTCTTATATTTGAGTGCATACAAAAGGAATATAGTTACGTGTTTTATTTTACATATGTGGATACTACATATTTTATTCAGCAAGAATTTACTGATAAACTACTTTTTTCTAACAGAGTTTTATATTGGGGCACAAAACAAAGTGTTTTCCAGTACAAGACATCAATAGCTTAGTTTGCTTGACTGGAGCTAGGCAAGGACCTCTTTTCTCCAAAAGTCTGAGTCAAATTTATCCCAGGATCACCAGGTGCTAGCCACCAGCATCTTCAGATAATTTCCTGTACAGCTGGAATTCTCATAAAACTATCTGCTACCTAAGTGTTGCCTTTTTATATCCTATATCCGAGGCTGTTCTCACTCTAGTACCATAACAATGTTGAAGGGGGCTGGGTTCCTCCCCTGGAGGATTACTCCACTGAGTATCCAGCAGTGCCATAGCCCTGGTTTGTCTTTCTTTTGGATTAAGATGCAACAAGAGACCATTTGCCTCCCTTTAGCTGACCCTTGAATTATATTTCCCCAATAAAGCCTGTTACTTACCCATGTTACAGGACATTGCAATGTCTGCATTTGATCACTCTGTCACATAAAAGTATAATAAGGCATGGCTTCTTTACTCAATAACTTAAAGTATTTAGATAATATGATTTATAATATGTATTGAATGCATTAACATATTCTGCTTAGAAAATATACTCAACATTTTAGGTTATTCTATGAGAAAAGGCAATGCTTGATTTTTTATAGTGACTCTCAGAGTCCCTTGGTAATAAAATAAGTAGCAAGCAAGGTTCTGTGGCAGCTGGCGAAGAATAAGCTATATGTGATCGTGGCTAGTATCTCAGCCTTGTTGTTTAAGCCCATCTGGAGTTCAGGTATAATTTAGAGATGCTAGGGACCATCCTAGTTTTCAGAATCTTGGAAATCAGTGTTGACCTAATGATGTCTGCTGATATCAGAGGCGCTGACATTGCTGCATTTCAAATCCTGTTCACAGCAGCAACTCAGACAAAAGTCATGCCTTTCACCACATTTCAAAATTCTTTTACATTCCAGCCCCTCCACCAATTGCTAGAATAAACCATATCTCATAAGAAGCAAGCGTTTACAAGGAGATGTGAGAGAAGCAAGTCTTCAAGCACAACCTTTCCTATAATTTGGAGTTATTTGTCCTTATGTATTTCTATCAGGTGGTTTTGTTATCTTTCTGTCAAAACTTGAAATCTTGTGACCTACAGTATCTCCTCCTTAGCCCTGGAAAAGTCTTGAGCTGAATTCAACCATGCCCACTCAAACATCCAGTATCCCCAAAAAGGAAAAATAATAAAATTATATTATATTTCATATCCCAGATCTCTTTAACCAATATTAGAAAGGTTTCTGTTGGTTGCTTCAATCCATAGATTAAAAAAAAATACATAATGTTAGACTATTATAAAGTCACTGACTAAAATGAGAAAAAAGGACCACAGATATTACCTGTTTTAAAATCTATATCTCCACTGACCAATTAATCAGAACATAGGGTCTTTTAGGGAAGAACAACCCTTTCTCTTTCAAAAGAAGGAAGTTAGAATAAAAGGAGTGAACACAAAACTTGGCTCAAAATGGACCATAGAGCAAAATGTAAAAGCTAAATGTATGTAAGTCTTAGAAGAAAACATCAGAGTAAGTCTTCATGGCCTAGGGTTAGGCAGTTTTCTTAGATACAACACCAAAAGCATAAGCAACAAAAGAAAAAAAAATAGATAAATTAAACTTCATCAAAATTAAAACTTTTGTCCTTAAAGGACACTATTAAAAAGTGAAAAAACAACCCACAGAATGGGAGAAAATATTTGCAAATCATATATCTTATAATGGAGTTGTATCAGAAATACATAAAGAACTCAAAACGCAACAATAAAATAGACAACTCAGTTGAATATTGGACATTTTGAATAGACATATCTCCAAAGAAGATATACAAATGCACAATAAGTACATGAAAAGATGCTGAATATCATTAGCCATTAGGGAAATGTAAATCAAAACCACAATGAGATACCACTTCAAATGCACCGGAATGGCTAAAATCAAAATGATGGATAACAACAGGTGTTGGCAAGGATGTGGAGGAATTCAGAACCCTCTTAAATTGTTGATGGGAATGTAAAATGTTGCAACTGCTTGGATATAATATGTATACATTTTCATTCCTTGGTTATATACCGAGGAGTGGAATTGCTGTTTGGATCTTAGCCACAGACCTATGCACGGCTTATCAAGGCATGTTGTGGCAGGCGTCCCACATATAAAGTACCGGAAGATGGGCACAGATGTTAGCCCATGGCCAATCTTCCTCACCAAAAAAAAAAAAAAGAGGGTTCCCAGCTTTCTTCCTGTTAAGTTCAATCAAAAGGCTTTAAAATTGTCTAAGTCAATCAAATCATATAGCAGTAGTCATGCCACCAGAGATGGATGAATTTACCACTGAAAGTGGCAACATATAGATAACACTCAAGTAGACATCATGGAAATGTGTATGCCAATATGAAAGGGAAGCAGATTTTTAAAATGATCTCTGACCAGGACCTGTGACATTATTGACGGTATAGAGAATGTCATTGGCTGTTGCTCTATGACTCTCAGATGATAGTCATCATTATTATTAAATATATTTTAAAGGTAAGGGGCTCAGAAGCAGCCTGTAAGCACTTGCTATACATACATGTAGAAAGCTGCCAGTTGACAGTTATGGAGATGTTTGATGTGCAAAATTAAAAAAAAAAATTGTGCTATAAGGTAATTTACATTATAATGTATCGTATATATTCTTTTAGATCAGATTCAAAAGTTAATAGTTACATATTTCATTACATCAGTTACTTTGGAAATAAAGAGAATGATTTAAAATATATATTTACATACACTTGCTATCAAGGAAGTGTATTGAAATGAGCTAATTAAGTGACTAATAAAGGGAACTGATGATAAACATTGAAAAAATTATCAAATAGAGCTTCATTGGGAGAATATACTCAATCTAAAAAGAAAATCTTTCTTTTGTTATTAAGCTATTGGCAAGATTTAACCATAGCTATTCCAGAGGGAATTGTTAAAAATTGATCATTCTTCCTTGTTACACTTTAAAAGATGACCTGTACTTGTTTAAACTAAAGACACTCTCTACCTAAAGCAGCATTGTATTTACTTAATTATTTGTATTGTTTTCTTGGGGGAATTTCAGTGCGTTTTTAGAAATAACTAGATTCACTGGGCCCAGAGACAACATTATCAGTTTTCCATAGCATTTCTCATTTTTCTTAAACTCATGACCCATTTGATATCTTAAAAACAGCAACATTAATTTTAATTTGTCATATTGTAGGGTATAAATTGACTAAATGTTAATAGCATTCTTCTTGAGTAATCAGTTCTACATGATTACCCTAAAAATTGCCAAAACATTGTTTACTCTTCATTTGTATCTCAAGAAAAAAGGCATGATGAGTCAGACAGAGTTGGATTAATTTACTTTCTGAGTTGTATTAAAACTTGCCAGAATGATGCATAATCACTTTACTCAATATTTATCCTGACAAAACAGCTTAATTTTGAAAGCAGTTCATTGGAAAATAATTCGAGGCCAAAAGGTATTCTACTTCATAACTACAATTAAGTTGCATGGAAAATACAATTCTATTTTATTTTTTTCTTGCTTCTTCTCCATTTAATAAAAAATGGGAAAAATATAACCTCTGAAACCTTGTAAGCACTCTCTTTGAAGAGTTTGTTTTTTTTTAAATAAAATCAAAGTAGGTAGCTTGTGGTTTTAACACCATCTAGTGGGCTTTTTTTGTGACAGCAAGTGAAAACTAAAGAGAGAAAGAGGAAGGGCACAGGCCATTGTACTTTCACATTTGAAACTTTCCAGTATTTTCCTAAGAGGACATGTTTACTCTGCCGAGAGGCCAACATTGAAGAAGACACCTGCTTATGCTTTCCAATTAAAAGAAAAAAATTCTTAATTTGGCATCTCTTCTTAAAAACGAAGAAACTGAGACATGACCACACAAATGCCTTTCTCTCTCTTTTAAAATTGTTCTGAAAATGTAAAAACCCCAAGGTCATCTTCAAAAGTCTGAAATGATAGTGTTTCCTTTAAACAAAAATTTTGACCGTAGATTATTTAGCAATACAAATGAAAATAATATAGCTAGTGAAAATAATAGAGTAAAAAGTTAAAAATATAAAACTCCTTTATCTTTTTAATTTTATTTATTTATTTTTTTCCCCCAACGCCCCAGTAGATAGTTGTATGTCATAGCTGCACATCCTTCTAGCTGCTGTATGTAGGACACGGCCTCAGCATGGCCGGAGAAGCGGTGCGTCAGTGCGCGCCTGGGATCCAAACCGCGGCCGCCAGCAGCGGAGCGCGCGCACTTAACCGCTAAGCCACGGGCGGGCCCTAAAACTCCTTTGTCTTGATTCAAAACATTTAACAGCTATGTTAAAATCTTATAATAAGATATATTATAAGATATATAGTAAGATAATCTTATAATAAAATCTTATAATAATTAAAATTTGAAGAGTGTACTATAAATAACAATGGAGTGATTTTAAATTCACTGTAGCAAAAGACGGAACACAGTGACTTTACAGTCTTTCTGGTTTTTTTTTTTTGTGTGAGGAAGATCAGCTCTGAGCTATCATCTGCCAATCCTCTCTTTTTGCTGAGGAAGACTGGCCCTGGGCTAACATCCATGCGCATATTCCTCCACTTTATATGGGACGCTGCCACAGCATGGCTTGCCAAGCGGTGCGTCGGTGCGCACCCGGGATCCGAACCGGTAAACCCTGGGCTGCCGCAGCCGAGCGCGCGCACTTAACCGCTTGTGCCACTGGGCCGGCCCCTATAATCTTTCTTTTAAAGCTTTCTGGCATTAAAATAAGATGGAAACTGAGGGAACATAGTCTGTATATATTCTCCACTACTCTTGCATTACGTATACTCTTTGGCACATACTATAATAACTTATATATTCAAACCTGTCTTACCATAAATAGTTTCTTCGTTTTCAATTCAAAGAATTAAACCTAGTCTAACGTAGACTTTAAACACCTAATTCAATTTCTACTACAATTTACTTAAGCATCTGTGCTCCATTCTAATGAAATCATTTTCTCTCACGCTATGGATGAACTTCTGGATACTAGACCCAATAGTTTTTTAAAAGTCTCATTCTTCCTAACTTTTTAAAAATTATTTGGATACTTCGAAAATTGCCGAATTTTAAAAACTCCTTTCTTTCCTGGTTTCTATGAAAATATGCTTTCCTGAATCTCCTTTTTTTTTTTTTTTTGTCTTTTTGTCTTTTGTCAGGTTGAAGTAGATAAAGCCAGTCTCTGTGGTCCTTGAATTTTCTTGCTTCTGTAGCTGCAACTATCACCTCTATACAAGTGACACACAAGTACGTAATTGCTTGACCACTAGCCAACATTCAGCCCTCTGTTTCTCTCTGCTTTAGGTACACACATATTCGTCCATCTACTTCATCGTTTCAAATTCAACTTGTATAAAACTATATTCCAACCTAAAAATCTACTTTTTCAACATTATATTTTCTATTACTTGGAAAATACATTTAAAATCAATTATTCTAACTCTTTAGAATCAAATTTAATTCTCTACGCTTAGAATCTGATCTGAGCACCACATTCTAAGAAAATGCAACCTTAAGAACATTTCACGATGAACAAATAAGATCACATATTCTTTTCCATATAATCCATTCATTTTCTTATGCTTGCATTTGATCATGTCATCCCCATGGAAAAGCTCCTCCTCGGTACAGTCTAAGACTCACCTTTGCTTAAAGATCTAACTCCTTTAGCAACTCCTCCACCTTGCTTCAGCTCAAGTGAACTGGAGGTCTGTAGCACTCATCATGAGTATGAGCAACACATGCTGTTGGATCCTTTTTCTCTTCATATCCTACTTCTCCAACTAGACTAAAATTTCCTTGATATTAAGTATCGGGTGACAGAACTGTATATTCCCAGCACGTAGCAAAATGCTCTATACACATACAGTAGATATTCAATAACTATATGTTATCACTGCTGGTGAAATCAGCAGTGGTAATCTTTATAATAGGTAACAATTACCAGGTAGACAAGATTAATCATTTAAATACTTACAGCTGACTCCAAAATTTAAAACCTGAGCAAAGATTTTCATCACCACTGCATTCACCACCATTGAATCTAAGACACCATACAGTGCTCCACCCTCAGCGTGTCTATTCAATCAACGAATACACTAATATTCGTGGAGTTCCTTTGTGTTTTAGGCACTGGACATAAAGAAGATAAACACAACACATACACGTGTTTCCCTCCCTTATGATACAGCCCAGCAAGAGAGATGAATATTAAACAAATGATTATGTAAATAACAATAGCTAGTATTTACTGGATGTTCAGCATATGCTAGGTCCCTTTTTAAGAGTTTAAAGAAATTAACACTTTCGACACCTACAGTAATTCTATTATATAGGTACTAGTTCTCTCACATATAAATAAAAAATGGAGGTACTGAGAGATTAAAGAACTCGCCCAAAGTCATCAAGCTGGTAACTGACAGAGTCAAGGTTTCAATTTAGGCGGTCTAACTGCAGAGGCTGCACTTTTAACCATTATGTCAGGGGCCTAATCTAAATTTTTCATTTAAAAAAAAAAACCTGTGTTGACATAAAACAACAGTAATTATTTATTTGCTCATAATTCTGTAATTTGGGCACGACTCAAGGGGCACAGTTTAGTCATGTTCCTACAGCATGAGCTGGAGCGGCTGGACCAGGGCTAGAAGAGCCGCCTCCAATACGGCTCAGTTACATGGCTGATAAGTTGGCATTGTCTGGGAGCTGGGGGCTCAGCGAAGGCTCTAGAAGGGAGCCCTCCATTTTCTTTGTCAGCTGGATCTCTTGGTTTCCTCCATGTGGTCTCTCCACAAGACTAGCTAATGCTTCCTCACAGCATAGTGGGTATCAGAGCAGAACTTCTTACACTGTAGTTGGCTTCTAAGAACATGAAAGTTGAAACTTTCCGGACTTTTCACGTAGGCCTGAATCTGGCATAGCATCACTTGTGCTGCTCTCTATTTGCTAAGGCAGGTTTTAGCACCAGCCTACATTCAAGGGTAGGCTGCACACAAGAATGTGATTACAAAATGTGATTCATTGAGGGCTACCAAGAGTCTATATAACAACAAGTAAAACTAAGGTGGCAAAGACTATATGAAATGTAGATGATGCTGGAGGGATTGAAACTTCTGAATTTATTGATAGTAGCAGCTAAGGAATATTTATTGAGCATCTATGTGGCACACTACTTATTCATTCATATTGGGGATATAAGGGAGGTATGAGTGTGAGTTCTTTTAAATTATTCCTATCAGCCTCCAACACCCAATTTTGTAACTTTTGAAAAACGTTTGCAGTCACAAAGGAGTTAGAGAATAATATATGATGGTGTATATTCTCCTATTGATAGGTGTAGAACAGGCTTTCCCCTAGAAGTTCATATAGAAGAGCTAATAACACAAATCAGGTGGGCAGAATGGATGCAGGTAACTTGAGAGTTAGATTATTAGTCAAAGAAATGGAAACTTATTCATTGAGGTACAAGTTAACCTGAGCCAATCACGGAGGCAGTAATAAATACCACAGATGTTGGAGAAAGCTGAAAAAAACCTCAACACAGATTTGTCAGCGATGAGGTTTGAGGACCTAACTGAGATGTTTGGGTATAAGATAATAGGGATTAATGAAACCATCACTGACTCTTAGGTAGGAGGATGTGGCTTTAATACTGCTCACAAAGCCAAGGAAGTTGTTACATGACCATTCAGTAGAACCTTGTTGATCTACTTATGAGAGAGGCAAAATTATTCCCATTTTACAGATAAGAAAAATGAAATATATATTAAATGAACAAATAAAGGACGTTTTGAGAGATTCCTAAGCTTACCCAAGTTCTCAAACCTAGAAAGAGGCAGAGATGAGAGTCAATCCCAAATTTACTAGCTCCAAGTTTCAACTGCCATTTGAGTGGGCAAAGAGAAGACTCCGAGGCATTTTAATTTCTTTCTTCTTTTTTTTTTTTTTTTTGTGAGGAAGATCAGCCCTGACCTAACATCTGCCAATCCTCCTCTTTTTGCTGAGGAAGACTGGCCCTGGGCTAACATCCATGCTCATCTTCCTCCACTTTATATGGGACGCTGCCACAGCATGGCTTGACAAGCGGTGTGTTGGTGCGCGCCCGGGATCTGAACCCGTGAACCCCGGGCTACCGCAGCGGAGCGCGCACACTTAACCGCTTGCACCACTGGGCCGGCCCCAGAAGTGTTTTAATTTCATAGGAGGATCTCTATCCATTCTTTCAGTGAATATTTATTAGATAACTCCCATGTTTAATTACTGTTCTAAATGCTTTGATGAATAAGATCTGGTCTCAGTTCTCCAAAAATTTATAATTTTCGAAAAAGCCATGTACACAAATACCTATAAAATAAGGCAGTATATGATAAATCTTATATGAGTATTACAGAATTGTGAAGGAGTAGGGTATCTTTTATAGAGCTGATGTGCCAGAAAACCCTTGAACAATCTTGCTTCTGCCCACCCAACGGCTTTCTTGACTCTTTTCTATGTGTGAACACTGCCTTCAGTTGTGAACATTTGGACTTGCCATACCGTCACAGAGGGAATCATACAGCAAGATCTAGACTGACTGAATCCTATAAAGTGATTGATCTAATACAATAGAAGTAGGAAGAAGCAGAAGATGTTCTATAGTCTTTATGCCTTGAACTACGTCATGAGAGTTTTGCTATTTGGTAATTTCGCTGATACTAACCAGGATAAACTTTCTACTCTGGGCCCCAAGCGAAGAAGGAAAAGTGAGTAGGTGTTGTCATTGTCAAACATCTTGGACATAAGAAGAGACAAGTCACCTCAAGTGGAGGCACAGTGAGTACAGTGGTCAACTGGTTCTGCTTAGACTTTTGAAACTGCTCAAAGAAAAATAACTGATTATTAGAGGGATGAAATGATACTGTAATACTTGACTATAACTTAAGGTTATCTTAAGTTAAAATTGAACTATTTTTAAGTCCTTCTGAATAATGCCTATTTCTTGACACTTTATTTTCTTACTGTCTTCTACAAAAAGCTAATTAAATAATGTGGGGCCTGAAAAGGAGAAGAGTTTCTCTCCTCATATCATCCCACCTCTCAATCCCTTAAAACATCCAATTAAAAGAGAACTCAAAAAAGATAATATTTCTATAAATCCTAAAGAAAGAATAAGATTTTGATAGACGAGAGGAGGTAAGGAGGTGCTATAGACTGAATGCTTGTGTTCCCCCTAAATTTGTATGTTGAAACCTAACCCCCAATGCAATAGTATTAGGAGATAGGGCCTTTGGGAAGTGACTAGGTCATGAGGGTGGAGCCCTCAGGAATGGGATTAGTGTCCTTATAAAAGATACCCCAGAGAGATCTCTCACCCCTTCCACCATGTGAGGACATGGCAAAAAGATGGCCATCTGTGAATAGGAAGTGGGCCCTCACCAGACACTGGATCTGCTGGCACTAAGAACCTCAACTACCCAGCCTCTAGAAATGTTGAGAAATAAATTTCTGTTGTTAATAAGTCACCCAGTCTATGGTATTTTGTCATAGCAGCCTGAATGGACTAAACATAAGTTGAGGACATAAATAAAGATATGAAAGTCACAAAGCTCATTATTTTGAGATCATATAGAAGCTTTGCTTATTTATTTGTTTATAGAAAAGATGCAAGTCATATGGCAGGAAATGTAGATTACAGCCAGGATGTGGAATATGAGGAACTAGTAGAAGGATTTTGAAAATATATCTATAGGTAATGGTCAGTCCCTCAATAAGAGTGTGACAAGATCTTAGATATATTTTAGAAAAACTTGGGGAAAATTAACTTGGCATGGAGCTATAACAGAAGGTAAGACATCAGAGGTAGAGAAATCTATAGGAATCAATTGTCTAAGCCTTGTCTAAGGAATTCATAACTGAAAATAGGGAAACTCTTTCCGAATAAAAATGATGCTTATGAGATCTGTGGAAAAAAACCAAATTAACAGGATTGACAACTCTTCCTGAAAGTGAGGGGTGAAGGGGAGGGAGGGGCAAAAGTGTTTTAGCCAAGCATGAATGACAGAAAGGAAAACATAATTAATAGAAATTGGAATGTCAGCAGTAAAAGCTAGTTTTGGAAGAAAAAGGGGATAGAGATAGAATATTTCTTGATCTTGAGAAGCTGTTTGGACATCTATTTGGAAATGTCCTATAGGCATTTGGAATTTCAGAACTGGAATACAGGAAAGATATCATGGATTACAGTGTGTGACTCCTTTAAGGAAGAATAGAAGGATTTAGGTAAAGAACAAAAGGAAGAGGAAAAGCCAGCAAGAAAACAGATTAGAAGGTTCAGAGAGGTGGGAAGAGAGTCAAAACAGTACCAGTAGGGGATGCCCCTTCTTCCAGCTATGAGTCAATATTCATTTCAATAATATTGCAATTAGATCTTCATGCTCAGAATTTAAATTTCTCTCTAAATCTGTCAATTATCTTTCATTAAAAATTATAAGTAAATAGGTTACTTTAATTAAAAATCAACTTATAATCATTGAAAGAAAATGTGCCTTTATTCTAGTACTGATTCTTGCCAAAATTAGTTTCCTTAAGATTTTAGCTATTCCTGAGCTGAAAGTAATTCGCACATTACCAAAAAAAAAAAAAAAAAAAACAAAAAACATACACTCTTAACTGTCAAGGGAGAAAATAAACTTTTTTAAAGACATTGTTAGCTATAATTCTAATTTTAGAACAATATTTGGCTTTGAACCAAACTTAATTTATAATGTACTTAAAACAAAAGTTTTTAGGAAAGCTAGAGCAAAATTTTTCAAATTATCTTCTTGTATTCTAGAAAAGTAAAAATATTTTAAAGGCCATGATCTCTCTCAGACGTACTGAAACATACTACCAGGGACCTAATATTCTTTAAGTACTGTGGACATTGTACCAGATACATCACAAATACTATTTTATAACTTAAAATATCGTGTAAATATAATAAATTTTCAACAAATTTTTGCTTAGGCATCATGTGCATGTCCATCCATTCACTCATTCAAGAATATTTATTGAGCACTTGGGATGCATCAGTAAACAAAACAGATACAATCTCTGTCCTTCATTAAACATGGTTGCAGTTCAGACAAGAGGTTGAACCCAAATTCTAACTTGACCCTATGAAATGTGGAGTGTTTGCTATTAAATTTGTCCGTGTATTTATGCTCTGTATGTGTAAAAATCTTTTTTTTCCCTCAAAAAATCTACGTCTTTCAAGTGTGAGGAAAACCAAATGACCTTTACTCCTGTCTATTTTAATAATACTTGGACTGTTAATTCTCGCTAAAGTGTCCTACATCCCACTCCTCCAAAGCAAACATACTTATTTTTGAACTTAGATTATGGCAAAAGATAAAAGACAGATCAAATTTCAAATAACTGACCATCGAGATCCCATGTCTGAACTTTGTCCTTCCTGGAAGGACCATAGATTTTGCACCTAATTAAGTAGAGACTGAGCAATGGATTAGTGCTCTCAATGATTTTCTGATTTAGTTGACTAACTGAAAATTTCCAGAGGGCACAATGCAATTTACTTGTGTGCCCCAATTAGCACTGCTAACTGGGGCACAAAATCGGCATAAAATTGGGTCCTGATTTTCTATCCCAGCCACCATTCAGAGAATGGCAAATAGCCAAGAAGACTCAGAGGGAACTCTTTAGCATCCTTCCTTCTCTTATTTGTTAAATCACACAGTAGCCCAGTGTTATTTTTATAGGAAAGTTTACAGTTTGTGGATTACTGTGGATTATCAAAAGGAATGTAGTTCATTAAGAAGGGTATGAGGATTAAAAGCTTTATACTGATTGGGAGATATAAGGGTAATTGAAGCATTGGGAATTCTTTTCTAGAAGTTCTTGAGTGCCAAGCTGAATCCCAACAGCAGTTTCTTTTGTAGATAAAAATATATTAAAATGTTGGAAGTAATTTTGTACCTGACAAGGAAAACTTGTGCCATGATTCTATAGACTATTTGTTTGTGAGATCCATGTAGCCACATAATGAAATTTTCTATCTATGCCTCACAGGTTTTCTTTGCCATTTTTAATAGTCTTTGAGAGGCCCATAGAGCCACATTTAAAGAATGAGAATTTTAACACATTTGTTTGCCATTTGAAAGCCCAACATTTTCGTTAATCTAATACTGCATTTTCCTGCTATTTATTCATTTAATAATAGGCTTCAATACAAACACATAGTAATGTTACCAAAAGGGCAAGTGCAGTAAATGGCCTTATGAAGGAAAGTCTGCCAGCTTTTCATAATGCAAATTGGGAATCTTGTTAAAACATGATTGTGCATAGGACCTTTACAGAATGAAAACAACTCTTCTTCAGAAATCCATCTTGACTTTGCTTAAATTATATTAGAGCAAAAGACCAATTGTGGCTCTTTCATTAGCCTCTACCCTGCGCTGTTTCTCCTCTGTGGATTGCTGCAGGCACAAAGCCAGTGCTAATTCAGGTGAGTGGTGCTCCTGAATACAGGCAGAACAAAAATGAAGCAGCAGGCTTAAGATAGCTTCCATTCAGGAAAGCATGAAGATAGGGCTCAGCCACAGCCTCAAAAACTTACCAAACATCTTACACACTATAGTACTAATACCCCACCTCCACATGTATAATGAGAGCATGGTGGTTTTGACTAGCCTATGTAGTACCCTGATATTCTGTAATGTACATCTAGTGTGATGGATGCAGTTTGCAATCCTTCACATTTTTGTGTTATAATTGCCCCAATAACTGTCAGTGCTAAGTTGAATTCCCATTAGCAACATTATGTAAAAAAAAATTTAGAACACTTTGGAAATTGTCACCTCAGGTATCTATAAACCAAAAATATAATCTAGTTCAAGAAGGTCTTAGATGAATTCAAGGCAAGACTAAGATGATACATTATGTTCAGTGCACTACTCCAATGATTGTGGACAGGTAATTACCTCTTTCTTCCCACCAAGAAAATAACCCATAGAATCAATAAAGAGAAAGGTAAATATATAGTCAAATTCAGAATACTCTAATACTGTAATATGAGGATGTGTTAACTATCCAGAATTAAAGATTAAAGGACAGAAGTATTAAAAATAGCTATAGCATCAATAATGTATTAATGATACACAATATAAAAAGGTGTAAATTGTGACATCAAAAATATAAAATAGGAGGGGCTGGCCCAGTGGCATAGTGATTAAGTTCATGTGCTCTGCTTGGGCAGCCCAGGGTTCGTGGGTTTGGATACTGGGCATGGACCTACACACTGCTGTGGTGGCATCCCACATACAAAAAGAGGAAGATTGGCAACAGACGTTAGCTCCGGGACAATCTTCCTCTCCAAATAAATAAATAAATAAGTAAATAAACAAATAAATAAAATAATATAGGATAGAAGTAAAAGAGTAGCATCATTGTATGTGATTGGAGTTAAGTCATTATCAGCTTAAAATAGACTTTTATGTCTATATGATGTTTCATGTAAGCTTCATGGTAACTACAAAGCAAAAACCTATAGTAGATACACACAAGATAAAGAGAGGGAAATCAAAGTATATCACTATGGAAAATCATTAATTCACAAAGGAAGATAAAAAGAGAGGAAGAAAGAAACAAAGGAACTTCAAAACAGCAATAAAACAATTAATAACATAGTATTAGTATGTCCCTACCTATTAGCAATTACTCCAAACATAAATGGATTAAATTCTCCAATCAAAAGGTATAGAGTGGCTGAATAGATTAAAAAAAAAACAAGACCCAACTATGTGCTGCCTACAAGAGACTAACTTGAGCTTTTAGGACACATATAAGCTCAAAGTGAAGAGATGAGACAATATATTCTAGGCAAATGGAAACCAAAAGACAGCAGAGGTAACTATACTTATATCAGACAAAATAGACTTTAAGTCAAAAACTGTAACAAGAGACAAAAAGGTCACTATACGATGATAAAGGGGTCAATTCATCAAGAGGATATAACACTTGTAAATATATATGCACCCAACATTGGGGTACCTAAATATATTAAACAAATACTAACATATCTGAAGGGAGAAATAGACAACAATATAATAATAATAGAAGACTTCAATATCCTACATTCAACAGTAGATAGATCATCCAGACATAAAATCAATAGGAAAACATTGGACTTGAACTATACTTTAGATCAAATGGACTTATCAGATATATAGAGAACGTTCCATCCAAAAGCAGCAGAATTAACATTCTTCTCAAGTGCACATGGAATATTCTCCAGGATAGGTCATACACTAGGTCACAAAAAAAGCCTTAGGAAATATAAAAAGACTGAAATCATACCAAGTATCTTTTCTGAACACAATGGTATGAAACTAGAAATCAATAACAAGAGGAAAACTGGAAAATTCACAAATATGTGAAAATTAAAAAACATACTTCTGAAAAACCAATGGGTCAAAGAAGAAATAAAAAAAAATCTTGAAACAAATGAAAATGGAAACACAGCATAAGAAAACTTCTGGGATGCAGCAAAAGCAGTACTAAGAGGGAAGTTTATGGTAATAAATGCCTACATTTCCAAAAAAAAAAAAAAGAAAGAAAGAAAAATCTCAAATAAACAACTTAACGTTACACTTCAAGGAACTATAAAAAGACCAAACTAAGCCCAAAGTTAGCATAAGGAAGAAGATAGCAAAGATCAGAGCATAAATAAATGAAATAGAGAATAGAAAAACATTAGAAAATATCAACAAAACTAAGAGTTGGTTTTGGAATGTAAATTGGTGCAGCCACTATGAAAAACAGTGTGGAGGTTCCTCAAAAAATTAAAAATAAAACTATTATACAATCCAGCAATTCCACTTCTGAGTACTTATCAAAAAAACAAAAATCCCACTAATTTTAAAAGACATATGTACCCCTATTTTTGTTGAAATATTATTTACAATGCCAGGAAAAGGAAGCAACCTAAGTGTTCATCAACAGATGAATGGATAAAGATGTGGTATATATATACAAGGGAATATTATTCATTCATAAAAAAGAATAAAACCTTACCATGTGCGACAACATGGATGAAGCTAGAGGGTATTATGCTAAGTAAAATAAATTAGATAGAGAAAGACAAATACAATATGATTTCTATTATTTGTGGAATCTAAAACAAAACAAACGAACAAATAAAACAGAAACAAACTCATAGATACAAAGACGAAATGGTGGTTGCCAGAGGGCAAGGGGGTGGAGGGATAGGTAAAATAGGTGAGGGGATTAAAAGGTACAAACCTCAAGTTATGAAATAAATAAGTCACGGGATATAATGTACAGCATAGGGAATATAGTCAATAATATTGTAATAATTTTGTGACAGATGGTTACTAGACTTACTGTGGTTATCATTTGATAATGTATATAAATGTTGATTTACTATGTTGTACACCTGAAACTAATATAATTTTGCATGTCAACCATACTTTAATAAAAGAAAAAAAGAATTCATTTTTTGAAAAGATAAACAAAATTACAAACCTTATCTAGACTTACGAAAAAAGAAGAAAGAGGACCCAAATAAATAAAATTAGGAATGAAAGAGGACACATTATAACTGATACCACAGAAATACAAAGGATCCTTAAAGACTACATGAACACTTATAAAGCAACAATTGAATGACCTAGAAGTGGAAAAATTCCTAGAAATACACAACCAACGAAAACTGAATCATAAATAAATAGAAAATTTGAAAAGACAAATAAGTAAGGAGATTGAATCAGTAATCAAAAACTTCCCAATAAAGAAAAGCCCAAAACCAGATGTTTTTATGAGTGAATTCTACCAAACATTTAAGAATAATTAACATCTTTCTCAAACTCTTCCAAAAAATTGAAGAGGAAGGAATACTCCCATACTCATTGAATGATGCCAGCGTTATCCTGATACCAAAGCCCAATAACAATACTACAAGAAAACCATGGGCCAGTATCTCTGATGACTATAGATGCAAAAATTCTCAACAAGATACCAGCAAATCAAATTCAATGGCACATTGAAAGGATCATACACTATGATCCAGTGGGATTTATCCCTAGGATGCAAAGAAGTTTCAATAAAGGCAAATCAATAGATGTGATACACCACATTAATAGAATAAAAGATAAAAATCACATGATTATGATCAACAGAGGCAGAAAAAGCATTTGACAAAATTCAATATCCTTTCATGATAAAAACTCTCAATAAAGTGGGTACAGAAGGAATATACCTTAACATGACAAAGGCCACATATGATAAGCCCACAGTTAACATCATATTCAATAGCGAAAGACTGAAAGCTTTTCTTCTAAGATCAGGAACAAGACAAGGGTGCCCCCTCACCACTCCGATTCAACATAGTAATGGAAACTCTAGCCAGAGCAATTACATAAGAATGAAAAATAAAAGGCATCTAAATTGGAAAGGAAGAAGTAAAATTGTCTCTCTTTGCTGATGACACGATCTTGTATATAGAAAATCCTCAAGACTCCACTAGAAAACTGTTAGAACTAATAAATGAATTCAGTAAAGTTTCAGGATACAAAATCAACATACAGAAATTAGTTGCATTTCTATAACAACAACATCAATCCTAGCAATGAACTATCTGAGAAAGAAATAAAGAAAATTCTACTTATAATAGAATCAAAAGCAATAAAATAGTTGGAAATAAATTTAACCAAAGAAGTGAAAAATCTATACACTGAGAACTATAAGACATTGATAAAAGAAATTGAAGAAGACAGAAGTAAGTGGAAAGATATCCCATGTTCATGGATTAGAAGACTTAATATAGTTAAAATATCTATACCACCCAAAGCCGTCTATAAATTCAATGCAATTCCTATTAAAATTCCAATGGAATTTTTCACAGAAATAGAGAAAATAATCCTAAAATTCATATGGAATCACAAAAGACCCTGAGTAGCCAAAGCAATCTTAAAAAATAAGAACAAATCTCAAGCCATCATATTTCTTGATTTCAAACTATATTAAAGCTATAGTAATCAAAATAGTATGGTACTGGCATAAAAACAGACACATAGGTCAATGGAACTAAATATAGAGCCCAGAAATAAACACATACGTGGTCAACTAATATTTGACAAGGGCACAAAGAATACTCAATGGGCAATGGATAGTCTCTTCAATAAATGATGTTGGGAAACCTAGATATCCACATGCAAAATAATGAAATTGGACCCCTACCTCACACCAATCACAAAACTTAACTCAAAAGAGATTAAAGACTTAACATAAAACCTGAAACCATAAAACCCCTTAAAGAAAACACAAGGAAAAAGCTCTTTGACATTGTTCTTAGCAATGATTTTTCTGATAGGGCACCAAAAGCTGAAGCAACAAAAGCAAAAATAAACAAGTAGGATGACATCAAGCTAAAAAGCTTCTGCACAGTATAAGGAACAATCAACAAAATGAAAAGGCAACCTATAGAATGGGAGAAAATATTTGCAAACCATATATCTGGTATGGGGTTAACATCTCAAATATGTAAGGAACTCATGCAACTCAATAGCAAAAAAAAAAAAATCAAATTTAAAAAGGGGCAAAGGACTTGAATAGACATTTTTCCAAAGACATAGAAATCATCAACAAATACATGAAAAGGTGCTCAATATCACTAATCATCAGGGAAATGCAAATCAAAACCACAATGAGATAGCACTTCACGCCTGTTAGAATGGCTATTATCAAAAAGACATGGAATAACAAGTGTTGGTGAGGATGCGGAGAAAAGAACCTTTATGCATGGTTGATGGTAATTTAAATTGGTACAACCACTATGGAAAACAGCATGAAAGTTACTTAATAAATTAAAAATGGAACTACCATTTGATCCAGCCATCCTACTTCTGGGTATATATCCAAAGGAATTGAAATCAGGATCTCAAAGAGATATCTGCATTACCTTGTTCATTGCAGCATTATTGACAATAGCCAAGACATGAAAACAATCTAAGTGTTCATCAATGGACGAATGGATAAAGAAAATGTGATACATACACAACACACGCACAGACACACACAATAGCATATTATTCAGCCATAAGAAAGAAGGAAATCCTGCCATTCGTGAATACATGGATGGACCTTGAGGGCATTATGCGAAGTGAGGTAAGTCAGACAGAGAAAGACAAATACTCTGTGATCTCACTGATGAGTGGAATCTAAAAAAGCCAAACTCAGAAGCAGAAATTAGAATGGTAGTTTCCAGGTGCTTGGGGTTGGGGAAAATGAAATGTTGGTCAAAAGGGTCAAACATCCAGTTATATGAGGAATAAGTTCTGGGAATCTAATGTACAACGTGGTGACTACAGTTAACATACTATGTTGTATACTTGAAAGTTGCTACAAGAGTAGATTTAAATGTTCTCACCAAAACAACAACAAAATGGTAATTATGTGAGGTGAAGGATGTGTTAGCTAACCTTATTGTAGTAAACACTTGCAATATATAAGTGTATCAAATCATCACATTGTACACCTCAAACTTACACAATTATATGTCAATTATATCTCAACAAGTCTGAGAAGAGAAGAGAAAAAAGTACTGTAAAACAAATGCCAGCAAGGATGTGGAAATGTTTTTGGTGAGCATGTAAAATAGTACAGCCACTACGGAAATCTTTCTGACAATTTCTCAAAAAGTTAAACATTATGCTTACTATATAACCCATGAATCTCAATCATGGGCATTTATCCCAGACAAAGGAAAACTTGTATTCACACAAAACTTGTACACAAATGTTCATAGCAGCTTTATTTGTAATAGTCTAAAACTGGAAACAGTCTAAGTGTCCTTCAATTGGTGAAGGTTAAACAAACTGTGCAACATCCATTCCATGGAATACTACCAAGCAATAAACAGAAATGAATTATTGATACATGCAAAAAAAAAAATTGGTTGACTATTGGCTCATGTGGTTGTATTCATGCACGCGTATCTGTAGCTGCGTGGTTCAGATCATATTTTAACTTGCTGATAAAATTATTCAATCCCAGGTTCAAATTGTTAATGTGTGTGTGTATGTGTATGTGAGAGAATGAGAGAGACAGAAAGAGAGAGCGAGATAGAGACAGAGAGAGGAGAGAGAATGAGTTACCATTGATCACAAAGAGTAAGAGAAAGAAGAAGAAGAAGAAAGAGAAGGAAAAGGGGAAGGCGAAGGGGGAAATCTTGGCTTTATTCCCACCATGGAGTCATTTATACCTAGTCATGCCTCAAAATTCACCCACTCTAAAAGCTAAGGATTTTCTTTAGATATTCACAATGCCATCTCTAGCTTATTTCATAGCTTATATTAATTTCGGTAATTTTTATCTATATTTGAGTTTTTAAATCACCTCATTTTAACTTTATGAGGCTGAAAATTCCCTTTTTCAACTACTGATTAGAATCTAGATTTTTCTATTTTTTTAATGTTTCTAAATAGCAATGCAATCATCCTTAGGACCATTACATACATGAATCTGTTATATTAAAAAAGACAGCAAAAACTTTTCTGAATTCAAAAGGAAAGTTGAAACTTTCTACTCCTCTCACAGGCTGTCTACCTGATATATTATGTGAAAGTCATTTGATTTTGTAAGTTTCACCAATTACATCTATTTCCACTTCAGTTATTATATCTGTATAATCTCGTCATATCAGATATGACTGTAGCTTAGAGAAGATGATGAAGTCATACTTACTTCACACTAATTTATCTTCATCTTCAATAACAGACATAGACTTAAGGCCTTTGTGACATTAAGTTTAGTTATCAACATATTTCAGTTTTGAGTTGGAATTCATTAGCATATTACTACTGATTTGGTTACCCTGCTGTCAGTTATATGCTCCAAGTTCAATTTTAATATTTCTGTGTGCAGCTGAGTAAAGGAAGTTTAGGGATCCTACTAATGAACGTCTTGATTCTACTGCTTGCACTGTAGCATTTATAAGATGCTTCCATATGATTCGTATAATCTGATCCTTACAAAAATACATATGAGGAAGCTGGACACTTGTTGTTATCCTTATTTTACATACCCTAGAACAGAGACTAGAAGTCACTTGGCTCTGAGGTGGCCCATTTAGAACTAGAATCTTGTTCTCCTCTGCAGTATCACACACTCTCTCAGTTGACTTAAATTAAGTAGGCTTCCCTGTGATAATTTTACACTTTTCTGCAAATGAGAAATTGAAACACAATATCAGTATGAATTTTTGCACGTCAAAATGCAACATGCACAAACATGAACTCAAAATAAATCACAGACCTAAATGTAAAATGCAAAACTACAAAACTACAAAACTTCTATTAGATAACAGAAGAAAATCTAGGTGATCTTGGATTTGGTTATGACATCTTAGATACAACACTGAAAGCACATACCATGAAAGAAGAAATTAATGTCAGACTTCACAAAAATTAATAATGTCTGTTCTGTAAAAGACACTGTTAAGAGAATGAAAAGACAAGCCACAGACTAGGAGAAAATCTTTGCAAAACACATATCTGATAAAGTACTTTTATTCAAAATACATGAAGAACTCTTAAAATTGAACAATAAGAAAACGACCCCATTAAGTAGTAGGTAATAGTTCTAAACAGACACCTCAGCAAAGATACACAGGTGGAAAAATGCATAAAAAGATGCTTAACATCATATGTCATTATGGAATTGCCACTTAAAGCAACAATAATATATACTATACACCTATGAGAATGTCTAAAATTCAAAACACTGACAACATCAAATGCTAACGAGGATGTGGAACAACAGGAACTTGCATTCATTGCTGGTGGGAATACAATATGGTACCATCACTTTGGATGACAGTTTGGCAATTTCGTACAAAACTAAACATACTCTTATCATATGATCCATGCTCCTTGGTATTTACTCAAGTGAGTTGAAAACTTATGTCTACATAAAAACCTGTACACAAATATTTATAATAGTTTTATTCATAATTGCCAAAACTTGGAAACAACCAAGATGTCCTTCAAAAGATGAATGGATAAACAAACTGCAGTACATCCATAAAATAGAATATTAAATAGCAATAAAAATAAATGAGCTATCAAGCCACAAAAAGACATGGAGGATTCTTAAATGCATAATACTACGTGAAAGAAGTCAATCTGAAAAAAGCTATATACTGTGTGATTCCAGCCATATGACATCCCTGGTGTGAGGGAATAAGTAGAGATATGGGAACTTTGTACTTTCTGCTCAATTTTTCTTTAAACCTACAACTGTTCAAAAACAGTCTATTAATTTTTTAAAAATACAGTCATGTCAGAATGTGTAGCACAATGTCCTTTCAATTTTCTGTGCAACCTGTTCTTACAGAATTAGTAAAGGAGAGGATCGTTAGCCTTTGATTCAACAAGCCCATAAAATGTTCATGTAACTACTCAGAGTGAAAGACAAAGAGATTAGTGATTCTTCTTCACCCGATGAATCCCCAATGCCTTTACTCTTACTCTGTTCCATCTACAATGGTTGCAAACAAAAACTGAAATCTTATGCACAGTGAGCACTAAATGCAGACAGTCATCACGTATACGACAAGAAAACGTGTAAGTGAGTCTATATGCATTTGATGTTGCATGTTGTGTAGGATTTTGATTTGGAGCTCCTACTTATTAAAAGTGTAACAACATAAATATATGAGCTAGATATATCCATATGCAAAAACACATATATACATTCAAACACATATATAAGCTTGTGAATGCAAAAATGCACACTATCAATGCCTTTGAGCTCAATTTTCCATACCTAAATTATAACTTTATATCTGAAAATCATAGAATTTAAGCTTTCTCTTCCCTTTCTGAGGTGAGATAATATCTATGTCTATTTAACTTTGATCATGAAGCCCACAGAAAGAGACCATGTCATCTTCCACATTGAGAAAAATGGTAGGAATCCTATCAGCCTCCCCCCCGCCCCGCAAAATAACAATTAACAATAATAATAACAGTAATATGAGAGCCAGTTTAAGCTATAATGATACTCTAGATGAAATGAAGATCTGCCATCCTCTCTATCACTGCGTTCAGCCAGCTTGCTAATCAAATACTGGCAGAATGAACTGCGATTTAAGTAGCATCATTATTATGATTTAAATGTAAGTTCTTGTGAAAGACTGACAACTTTGGAAAGTAAAGTCATCCATTTATGCACAAAATAGGCAGAGCACTTGCAGTGACAATGCTCACTTCCCCTTCACTGACCTGCCAGGCAATTTGAACTCTTTTCCAAAAGACCACATCTGGTGAGAAGAAAGCCTTAACCGTTAGGGAGCAAGCGCCCACATCATCATAACTAAAATAATAGTGCTGGCAAACTGGAGGCATGAAAGAGCCCTCTGTGCTCTTTCCAGAAGACCCACAGAACATTCAGGCTACTGCAGGTGTCAAGAAATTGGCATATTATACTTCCTGTCACAGGAAATTTGCATACAATAGAATTTAATTAAAATAAAGATGGGGGATGTATTTCAGCTTGCATTCCATCTCCAAATGTCACTGTGTGAGAGTTTTTGTGGGTCTGATATTCTGTAGGGGCTTGGTGGGAAAGACCAATATAATCAATTTGCCTTTCTTTACTCTGTACTTAGCAGTCTACCCAGCTTTTTCTTTTTTACATCTCAAAAGTCATGGAGGACACCATAAGCAGGTTAAAGCATTGATAACGAAATATTCGTTGCTCTTTCTCTAATTGATCTCCAACCAACATCATCCCACACTGTCATGTTCACCACTGAGTTCCTTCAAGCTCCCATGTAACTCCATAATCATTTATGGTCTTTTCCTTTTTCCCTGAATCAGCAACCTCAGGAATGAGATTCTCTTTTTATGGTGACAAATGACAAGTACGTTTACAAAAATACTAAAAATAGATTCTCATTTTGAGCCCTTTGTGACAGATTATTCTATGTGTCTTTTTTGTATTAATTCACTCAGTTCTCAAAACCAACCTGATTACAGTTATCTCCATTTTATTGACGATAAAACTGAGGTTGCTTCACAGAGCCAGTAATTGGTGGAGCCTATATATAGAGATAGTCATGTTCTTCTTCCTTCCTCCTCAACAATTTAAGCAGTATAACACCAAGTCCACAAGCCCAAGACTACAAGAATTGCCATCAAATTGCATGTGAGTCAAAATTAGGTTCAAGGGAAACAGATTTTTACTCACCAAGGTAAATATTTTCGTAGACAGAATCTCCATCTTGGCACTATTTGGCTTCTCTCAATCCGTTGCAGACATGTGTTTGATAAATGACTAAAATCTAAGGAAATTCCTCAAGAATCGTTATTTCAAAAAGTCATTTGATATCTGGAGATACAATTCATGTAGAACAACAGTAAAATCTGAGTGGGATAAGTCAGAAAGAATCTGCCACAAAAATATAAGTTCCATATATAATTAATAGCTAGTTCCTGATGTCCCAGTCCTTCACGAACTACCTTCACCTTCTTCAACCAAAAACAAAACAAAACAAAACAAAATCCTCCAATGCTACCACCAAAACACATACATACATACACATAAAACTATAAACAGATATTTTAGATGAGTCTAATAAATTAAACTTGTTATAAGTAGTCCTAACTAATAAATTGTCTCATAGAGGGATGTGAAATGAATGTCATCACTTACCTAAAAACATCCATGGCAAATACTGCAAATTGATTGTATTGGTCTTTCCCATCAAGCAGTCATAGGATATTAGAATCATTCTTAACAAACTCTCCATGCAGCAACATCTGAGTTGGTTTATAAGATGAAATACATTTCCCATATTTCCTGAGAAAGTAAAAATGTTGTACCAGTTTAGCTATTAGTGGCAAAACCCAGGCATTATTAAAAGATGAGATGATAACAAAGTAAACAATATTTTATATGATTTCTATTTTAATTTTATGTTAACAGTACACAACAGCTTTCTCTTCACAAAAAATGTTGTTAACCCTATTTTAGTAAGACTAATGTGACTGAATTTATTATATTATTTGTGAAAATATTTTTTAACACTTTAATGACATAGAAATTTTTGATTCAGTGTATTTCAATCATTCTTAATGGCTTTCATAGCTTAAAAAATATCTTGCAAAAACACTACACCACCAGGCCAGCCCCTAATTATACTCATTTTTTAATCTTATCCACCAATTATGCAAAGGTTATTTGTTTAAATTTATCTGGTAAATTTCCACTCTCCCTGATATCGTGCATTTTTTCTTTACAGACTAATGGAAACCGTAGTATTTTTATATTATAAAAATTAATTCAAGGGGCCGGCCCGGTGGCGCAAGCGGTTAAGTGCGCGCGCTCCGCTGCGGCGGCCCGGGGTTCGCTGGTTCGGATCCCGGGCGCGCACCGACGCACTGCTTGGTAAGCCATGCTGTGGCGGCGTCCCATATAAAGTGGAGGAAGATAGGCACCGATGTTAGCCCAGGGCCGTCTTCCTCAGCAAAAAAGGAGGAGGATTGGCGGATGTTAGCTCAGGGCTGATCTCCTCACAAAAAAAAAAAAAAAAAAAAAAAAAAAAAATTAATTCAATATTCATTAAAATTCTTTACTTGGCAGGTTTTAAAATATTGTAAGTTTCCGAGTATTTCATAATAATCATCATCATAACTAATAATAATTGAAACCTTCCCAATGTCAGGCAGTCTCAACTTTTTCTATTGTAACTTCATTCATTCCTCATGGCAACTCTATGAAATAGGTACTATTTGTTATCTCTATTTACACATAAATAAACATAAGAGTTTTTAGGTGACAGAGCATTTTTCCAGCCTCTTCTAATAACTCTCCATGTTATCATTGCTTTCTTTTTTGGACAGTTGTCAGTTTCTCAGCCATGTACCTTAACTTGAAGGAACAATAAAGTGTAAGAGAATGGGTGTGGGTGTGTGCATGTATTTAAAAAATATCTGCTAAGGGGCCAGCCCAGTGGTGTAGTGGTTGGGTACGTGTGTTCTGCTTCGGCAGCCCAGGGTGTGCAGGTTTGGATCCTGGGCACAGACCTATACACCTCTCATCAAGCCATGCTGTGGTGGCATCCCACATACAAATAGAGGAAGACTGACATGGATGTTAGCTCAGCGACAGTCTTCATCAAGCAAAAAGAGGAAGATTGGCAACAGATGTTAGCTCAGGGCCAATCTTCCTCACCAAAAAAAAATATATATATGTATCTGCTATACACCGTAGTACTGAAAGCCATCTATCATCCCAGAAAATTGCAGCAAATTTGGTACACTTTTTCTCTGGCAAACTAAACATTAGCTTTGAAAATACCTTAACACACTTGGTCACAACATAATGAAGAACCTCTGTGTGTAAGAAAGACTTCCATTGTTATTCTCAATCTCTTCACATAGTAATATAAAAATTTTGCTGAAAACATAACCCCAAATCCACCACACTTGGCACATGAAAACTGCAACTGGCCGCAGTAGGGTGAGAGCAAACGAGAGAGATGGAGCCACTCAAGATTTCCTCCTGCTCCTCCCTCTGCAGCTCTAAAAACAGACTTCCAACATAATACCAACCCAATGTCAAGTCATACAGAAATGCTTGACTTTTTCTTATTTTTATATTAAAATAAATAAAAATAGATATTTCAGTGGTTTATTTTTACATTTTATCCTGCACTTCCCCCAGCGTTTTGAGCACCCCATATTGGAGTTTAATCATGCCTGCACTTTTCTCACCATCAGAGGCAGAAATGTGTTGCTAATGTTTGTTGTTGATGATGTGAAGAAATCTAGAACCAGATGATCTTTTCTGGAGACACTAGATGTTTCTCAAGTTCTAGAGCCAATCTCCAGCCCCTTAACGGACGTGTACAGGAAAGCAAACATCTCACATAGACTACACCAAAAACCAGCTCTCTGCTTACAGAGACAAAATGAGCAGGGAAATGATTGGGGAAGGATGAGCCTGATACACCTCATCCCACCGCGTATTAGGATTTAGAGCATTTTGAAAGAAGATTAGACCGAAAACATTATTTTTGCTATGGCACCCTTTTCTCTGGAAAAAAAAAAAAAAACTAAAAAGAACCATACTTCAAGACATGCAAATTTTTCCCCACTTTTATGGTGACACAGAATAGCTGCAGGATCTTGGCAATTTCATTTTATCTTCTATACCTCAGGTTCCTTGAGGGTAAATTGAGAGTGTTAGTTGTAGCTCAGTGGTTTTCAAACTTTATTTTGCCAGCAGAGCCTTTTATTACATGATATCCTAGGTGACATGATAAACATGAATAGAGATGAGGGTCCCACACGCTCCTTTCTTCCCCTACAGTGGCTTGTAAGGTCACTCTGGGGAACCTGACAGTGCCACAGGACACAATGTGAAAAACACAAACTAGGTCTCAGGTGCTTTCTCTAGCTCTAAGACACTATGATAGATGAGTTAGGAAACCTAATTCAGTTTTATACCTTCTCCTTGCCTTAACAGAGGATGACTCAATAATACAAAATAAGAAATTTATGTAACTCTGCCACTTAAAGGCAGAAAAATTGTAGTGCAGACAATTCTACTGAAATGTTTTCATCTACACAGTTTATCCCCAACAAGGTCACTGAGGTTATTAACTAGACCCTTTGTACTCAACTATTCCCAAATAAATTAAGCCGCTATTCATTAACCTTTCTCTTTCTTGTTAAAGAGCAGCATTAGAAATCATCAATAGATAAGCGCTCAAACTATACTTCTCTTGATATGTATTTTTATTTTTGCCTTGCTTTTTGAGGTCAGCAAACAAACCAAAAGCCCAGGAAGGCACAGAGGCAGTGGAGACATGGCTATATAAAGAAAGCTTTCATTAACCTTGTTGACCCACCATAATTTCAAATGTCAGCAGCTAATCAGAGACTCACTGACATCATCAATGGATGGAGAGGAAAGCTATCCTGTGGGATCAATCTTTTCTCTTGGTCTGAAATATATATTTATAACACTGCAGGGTTACTCTTGCTCTGAAGTGATGGTGAGAAAATTTCCCTCTACTATTGAAATACGTGCTTCTAATGCTGAAGTTAATCATTAATTTTGATGGAACAGCAAAAACATTTATTTAAATGTCAGAAACTGACTACACTATTGGCTTCTCTTCTACTAACTTCTCCGATGGCATTTTGACAACATGGGCAGCTGTAATGTTTGGCTCAAGAATCCAGAAAAGAAAAGGTAAGCTAAACTATATTTCTTTTTTGATAAAATATTTCTCTTTATAACTTGTATTTATCTCAATGGAAAAAACATAGAATAAAGTATTCATAATTTCTGTGGTTGCTAAAATTTCTAATATAATAAAATGTCCGATAATTCATCAATTCCCCAGAAGCACCCATCTCAGACACATGACAAAGAATGTTTAAATGAGTTCAACCAAATCCAAGAAAAACAGGAGGTGCAAGTTTACCTAAAAGACACAAAAATTTGTGATTTGAATTTTATTAATTTTGTGACTTATATAAAACTTATCTTTAAAATGAGTTTCTCCTGGGGGCCGGCCCAGTGGCGCAAGCGGTTAAGTGCCCGTGCTCCGCTGCAGCGGCCCGGGGTTCACTGGTTCGGATCCCGAGCGTGCACCGACGGACCGCTTGTCAGGCCATGCTGTGGTGGTGTCCCATATAAAGTGGAGGAAGATGGGCACGGATGTTAGCCCAGGGCCAGTCTTCCTCAGCAAAAAGAGGAGGATTGGCAGATGTTAGCTCAGAGCCGATCTTCCTCACACACAAAAAAAAACAATAAAATGAGTTTATCCTGGCAAAATCACTGCTTGGACCATTACTGACCCAATAACCCTAGAGAAATACACATATAAACATGCAATGATACTACAAGTTTTCAACGTTTATAACGTACAATATCTGATCTTTACAAATTATTTTAGATTTCAGAAAAACTCGTAAAATAAATATTCTTCCTGATTTGAGATTCTGTGCCTTTCATTAAACTCAGGTAATCTTATCCCCACTCATCAGAGGCAGAGTGAGACTATGGGCAGCCTGAAATAAGCACCTTTACACTTAACCCAAGCCAATTCATCTCGTTTAAAAACTATTCCCTAAATATTTGACCTTATTCTTTAGAACAGTTAGATTTTAGAAACCCGCAAGTAGGAATCTGAAATGGATTATGTGCTCTTCAGGACAAAATATCAATGCATGAAAGTGAGAAAGAAGAGGAAAACTTGTACAAATTTTTTTTGAAGAAATAAGGAAGAAAAATAAAATAATCACCAATACCTGTATGGGGACATCAGCATCTCATTTCAAGGTTTAAAAAAGACTCTCAAAATGCAGCATGAAAACACTTACACCTAAAGCTGTATCTTCTGTTATGAGAGAGTTCTGATATAGTCAGAATCGACTAACATTACAACTGCTAGAATAATTAATAACTTTAATTTTTGTCAATCCCTCCACAATAATCCAGGACAGACTAGGCCGCTAAAGTACCACAAAATTAGTGATGGGCTAACTGTTTAAAGTTAGATTCAACATCTGCAACAGCTGTAACGAGGCAGTAATTCCTTCTGTGCAGATTCAGATCAGTGAAAGAATTACTCTGTGCTCATTTTCTCTTCGACTGATTTGAAAACCCAAGTCATTAATTTTATCGTGGAAATATTTCATCACAAAATACAGGTATACCTCGTTTTCTTGTGCTATATGGATACTGTGTTTTTTATAAACTGAAGGTTTGTGGTAACCCTGCGTTGACCAAGTCTATTGACACCATTTTTCCAAAAGCGTTTGCTCACTTCGTGTCTCTGTGTGACATTTTAGTAATTCTCACAATATTTCAAACTTTTTCATTATTATTACATTTGTTATGGTGACCTGTGATCAGTGATCTTCGATGTTACCATTGTGGGGCGCCAACAACTGCAGCTATATAAGACAGCAAACTTAACTGATAAATGTTGCTCCACCAACAGGCGACTGTCATCTCTCTCTCTCTCCTCAGGCTTCCCTATTCCCTGGGACATAACAAAGTTGAAATTAGGCCAATTAATAACCCTATAAGGACCTCTAAGTGTTCAAGTGAAAGGAAGAGTTACGTATCTCTCACGCTAAATCAAAAGCTAGAAACGATCAAGCTTAGTGAGGAAGGCGTGTCAAAAACTGAGATAGGTCAAAAGCTAGGCCTCTTGCACCAAATAGTTATCCAAGTTGTGAATGTAAAGGAAAAGTTCTTGAAGGAAATTAAAAGTGCTACTCCAGTGAACACATGAATGATAATAAAGTGAAACAGCCTTACTGCTGATATGGAGAAAGTTTTAGTGGTCTGGATAGAAGATCAAACCAGCCACAACATTCCCTTAGCCAAAACCTAATCCAGAGCAAGGCCCTAACTCTCTGCAATTCTGTGAAGGCGGAGAGAGATGACGAAGTTACAGGGGAAAAGTTGAAAGCTAGCAGAGGTTGGTTCATGAGGTTTAAGGAAAGAAGTTGTCTCCATAACATAAAAGTGTAAGGTGAAGCAGCCAGTGCTGATGCAGAAGCTGCAGCAAGTTATCCAGAAGATCTAGCTGAGGTAATTAGTGAAGGTGGCTACACTAAACAGCAGATTTTCAATGTAGACAAAACAGCCTATATTGGAAGAAGATGCCATGTAGGACTTTCATAGCTAGAGAGGAGAATTTAACGCCTGGCTTCAAAGCTTCAAAGGACAGGCTGTCTCTCTTGTTAGGGGCTAATTCAGCTGGTGACTTTAAGTTGAACCCCAATTCTCATTTACCATTCTGAAAATCCTAGGGCCCTTAAGAATTATGCTAAATCTGCTCTGCCTGTGCTCTATAAATGGAACAGCAAAGCCTGGATGACGTTTCAACACGGTTTGCTGCATATCTTAAGCCCACTGTTGAGACCTACTGCTCAGAAAAAAAGATTCTCTTCAAAATAGTACTGCTTATTGACAATGCACCTAGTTACTCATGAGCTCAAAAAACGAGATTAATGTTGTTTTAATGTCTGCTAACACAACATCCATTCTGCAGCCCATGGTTCAAGCAGTAATTTCAACTTTCAAGTCTTATTATTCAAGAAATACATTTTGTAAGGCTATAGCTGCCATAAATAGTGATTTCTCTGATGAATCTGGGCAAAATAAATTGAAAACCTTCTGGAAAGTATTCACCGTTCTGGATGCCATTAAGAATATTAATGGGGGCCTGCCCTGTGGTGTACTGGTTAAGCTCAGCATACTCTGCTTCAGTGGCCAGGGTCCGGTTCCCGGGTGCAGACCTAAACCACTTATTGGCGGCCACGCTGTGGCAGCAATCTACACACAAAATAGAGGGAGATTGGCACAGATGTTAGCTCATGGCAAATCTTCCCCAGCAAAAAAAAAAAAAAATTGTGATTTATGGGAAGAGGTCAAAATATCAACATTAACAGGAGTTTGGAAGAAGTTGATTTTAACACTCATGGATGACTTTGAGGGGTTCAAGCCTTCAATGGCAGAAGTAACTGCAGATGTGGTGAAAATAGCAAGATAACTAGAAGCGGAGCCTGAAGATGTGACTCAATTGCTACAGTCTCATAATAAAACTTTAATGGATGAAGAGTTGCTTCCATGTGTGAGCAAAGCAAGTGGTTTCTTGAGATGGAATCTACTCCTGGTGAAGATGCTGTGAAAACTGTTAAAATGACAACAAAGGATTTAGAATATTACATAAACTTAGTTGATAAACCAGCAGTAGGATTTGAGAGGATTGACTCCAATTTTGAAAGAAGTTCTACTGTAGATAAAATACTATCAAAAATGTCAGATGCTACGAAGAAATTTTTCATGAAAGTAACAGTCAATTGATGTGGCAAACTTCATTGTTGTCTTATTTCAAAAATTGTCACAGCCACCCCACCTTCAGCCAACACTACTCTGATCAGTCAGGAGCCATCAACATCAAGGCAAGACCCTCCTCTGGCAAAATGTTTGTGACTTGCTGAAGGCTCAGATGATGGTTAGCATTTTTTAGCAATAAAGTATTTTTAAATTACGGTACATATATTGTTTTTTTAGACGTAATGCTATTACACAGTTAATAGACTATAGTGTAAGCATCACTTTTATACGCACTGGGAAACCAAAAAATTTGTATGACGCTTTATTGTGATATTCGCTTTATTGCAGCGGTTTGGAACTGAACTTATGATATCTCTGAGGTATGCCTGTAATAGACGCAGCAATGTTCTTGTGTTTTGAGTTCAACATGTGTCTCTCACAAATTTTGTAACCTCATGTGAATCACTTAATATCTTTGGAATTTTTATGAAGATGAAAATAATTTCATAATCTCATGTGAATCATTTAATCTCTATGGGATTGTTTTGAAGATTAAGTAAAGTACAACAAAAGAAGTTATAACAATTTCCACCTAACGGATATATCACCAATGAAGCTCTAGAACACTTACACCCTTCTGCTCTCACCATTTGAGTCATGTGCTGACACAAACCATTTTCTACCAGATATGCCTGCTTTACCATGGATAAAGATTGCTGAATAGATGTGCCCATTCTGAACTAAAATGAAACGTTTAAGGTATTAGGTATTATTTTTTTATCCCCCTGATTTTTCAGCTAACTAACCACTTTTAGGTTCTAATATCTCTGTATAAGAGGGATTCTATATAGATAGGTGGATAAATAGAGATAGATAACAGACAGTTAAATATAGATTTTTCCCCCACTCTCCATATACACAGACACACATATATAACTATAAAGTGTTAAATCAACTATTATTTTTTTAAGGCTTCATGATAAAATATATTTATTTGCCCAAATAATTTAAAGGGACAGTATACTATATATTTGCCTCAGTCTATTATTTTTTCCTAAATTAGTTCTGAAGATTTAAATATGTAAAATAGAGCCATCCCTGATGACCTAGTGGTTAAAGTTCCACACTCTCTGCTTCGGCAACCCGGGTTTGCTTCCACCAGTCTGTCAGTTGCCATGCTGTGGCGGTGGCTCACATAGAAGAACTAGAAGGACTTACAGCTAGGATACACAATCATGCTTGGGGCTTTGGGGAGAAGAGAATAAATAAATAAATACTTGTAATAAAGTCACAGAACTCTGGAGATTTAGTCCATAAAATTTTAGATTGTCTAAGCCAAGCCATTCATTTTGCACAGGAGAAATTGAGCAACCCCCAGTCTCAAGATGAATTGCTTTATGTAAAACATGGAAAAAATATAAGTGCATGTAACAGTTTTCTCTTATAATTCAGATGTTGTGCCCTCCAGCTTATTGCATGACATGGTTTATTAACAATTTTGGGAGTCTTGGCTTAATTTCTTCTTGTATATGCGACTACAAAATATCTGACGTGCTATTAATTTGCAAATACAAAGGTCAGTTTAACATAAACCAAAATTAATGAAATTCATAATATAATTCATAGTATATTGTTGGTATACTTGGAAATGATAACATTTATTTCTTCTAGACAACTGTTACAGACTTATGATTTGGAGAAACATTTTGGGAGAGAACTTGGATGCTCTTAACATTAACAGTATATCTTAGGACCAACTCATGAACAGTGTCCACTTTCCAAGGTCCAATTTAATTTTATATTCACTTAAATGGGTGGTATGTATTTTATTTACCATATTATCCAACTGTCCAAACTTAGGGCCAAAAAATAAGAGGCTTGAAGCATAGTCCTGATTACTAGAAGCCCTTTGCTTTGCTATGAATATTTCTATCTCCTATTTGTACATTTTGAGTCTCTACCTATAAAGAAAAGGCTACAACCAGTAAAGTTGATCACAGCAAAAGCTAACCTGTCTGACTAGGTCATTAATTTATGCGAGTGTATACCATTATGCATGGCATATAGTTGGTACTTATTTTTTGAGTGAATTAATGAATAAATGCATTTGTTTATTCAAATAAGATGCACAGAAGCAAAGTCTGCCATTTTGTTCATGTCTCATTTTCCAAAGATGACTTCTTACAGCATTTATGTATTAATCATTCTCTTTTCTGTTTACTGTTTCTGCAATCTTAACATTTAATTAAGATTGTTTTATCTATTCTAAATTAGCAGTTGTTACTCTTTTTCTTGCTAATGTTGGCATTAATTTCTCTGTGTACTTCATTCTGTCTTTAAAACCTCCGTTGAGAAAGACTCTTACATCCCTTCATTACCCACAACTTATTTTGGCATTAAAATTTCTTAAATTATCTTTTAGTGCTGTTGCGCTGGTGACCCTTATAAGTTTGTAAACAAATTCATTTGTTCTCTGTATGTTTATGCTTTGCCTTCTAAACAGAGTGAAAATTAACCTAGAATCTTTATCATATTCTCAACAGGCTTTGATGATATAATTAAAATACAAAGTAACCAGAAGTTAAATTATCAATAAGAGTCATTTATTTTGCATTTTTATTTTAAAGAATACTTAAGAGAATTGTGATGAATTAGCAGTGACAAACTACTTCTTGCAGGCTGATTTTGTGTGGAGAGTTTAATTAAACATTGCAGCTGTTTATCTCTATGGTTAGTAAAATTTCATATGTAAATTACATGTATTAAGATCAAGATACTTATGTAAATGTCAGTTGCCTTAATGTTTGTGTTACTGTTATTAACATCTAACCATCAGTTTATAATCTTCTTGTATTGCAATCTATTGGCATGGATACATTGCTAAGACAAGTAGATTTAGATCCTAAGAACAAACAAATTTATTTTATATTTTTGTCTACAACCTAAAGTTTATCATGCATCTAAATATCTAAACACGTTTAGAGAAAAATAACTTCTAAAGCATCTAGGAAGAACACCTGTCTACTCCAAATTCTCTTCCTTAAAAAAATGCATTCTATATATCACCTAACTATAAACAGATGACTAAGAAAGAATACCAATAAACAAAAATGATAATTGTATTTTCCAGAAATGTCGAATGTGTAGACAGTAGCAACAGATATAGCATGGTATATACTTCTGGAGTTGCTATGTCAGTGTTGTCAATATAATACTTTAGAGAATGGAAGTCACTTCACATCACCTCCATGTAAACAACCACTTAGCTTTTGCTTTTCAGATTAGTTCTTCACTCCCTGGATAGAGAGAAGGGAGTATTTAAAGCAAGGTTGTTGAAAAAACCCTTAACTAACAATGGTGGTCCTCACATTGCTCAGCATAGCTCCCACACCTAAATCAACACATCATTTAAACTGGAAGAAATTTGATCTCTAAGTCAAAGAAAAGAAAGTAGCTCACTAAATGGCAGTTACTCAAAATGCCATTGACTATTAAAAATCTTTCTTTGCAGATACTAGAGACAGGTGTGAACTGGAGGATGTGCCATCTTTGTGACAATATTTGTGCAAAGTCTTGATTTATTATCCACATTTAGATTCTCCCTACTCTAGCACATTAGGTTCTATCATCATTATCTGAATATAAATAATATTCAGCTCTGTATGGCTCCAAAGAGATTCTTCTTAATAAATCAAATCAAAAATCAAAATGAAAGGGTGATTTCCTCTTGACTTAGTGAGCACAGTTGTTTACAGCAATGGACTACAATCAATCTAAATGTTGACCTCCTTTAAAAATATATTTGTGCATGCACCCTAATATATGTATATTTTCATAAATTATAATATATGTTTGTCAACTGGTATGTTATGTACTGGTAAGGCTTTATTTATTTGGTATACAATACAAATAGATATAATTTCAAATATTTTCTTTCCACGTCCCATGGGATCATTGTGCTTACCTACTTGGGTGTGTACTCCACATATTTGAGTGTACTGGGTTAGGTCGTGTTAGAGCTGGTTAACATTCCCCTGCTCTTTGACTTGACCAACCCTTGCTTCTATATTTCAGATATATTATGTTTACAGATTATGAGAAGATAGGGACAAGAAGAGGAAGATTTGGATAGATCAGTAATGCTACACTCTCCTATTCTTAAAAAAGTCAACATTGGGGCCAGCCTGGTGGTGTAGAGTAAGTTTGCACACTCTGCTTCATGGTCTGGGGTTTGCAGGTTTGGATCCTGGCCACAGAGCCATGTACTGCTTATCAAGCCATGCTATGGCAGGCTTCCCACATATAAAAAAGTAGAGGAAGATGGGCAGGGATGTTAGCTCAGGGTCAATCTTCCTCAGCAAAAAAATAAATAAATAAAAAATAAAAAAGCCAACAACACAGAATAACAGTGACTCTGAACTTCTCTAGGAAGACACTAAGTATACTCAAAGGATCATATATTGATATCTATTTTGTTTCTGCACAGTAGTCTAGCACATTGTAGGTATTGACAGATATTTGTCAGAATATTATTGAATATTCACAGTTCTTATCACTCCTCACACCACTTTAAACTAATCTATTCTCTTTTTTATTTTTTTGGTTTAAACAACAGATGTTTTTTCTCAAAGTTTTGAGAAGCCAAAATCAAGGTATCAGCAGATTTGGTTCTTGGTGGGGGCTGTCTTCCTCATTTGAAGGCAGCTGTATCTTTACATGGTGGAGAGAGAGAGAGAGCTCTGGTCTCTCTTCCTCTTCTTATAAAGGCACTAATCTCATCATGGGGGCCCCATTCTCATCATATTTCATGGGTGTACACTTATCCCCAAACTCAATTGAGTTGTATACATTAAATATGTACAGCTTTTTACATATCAATTATACCTCAATAAAGTGGTTTAAAAAAATTGAGAATGACTCAAGGAAAGATGCCCATGATACATCTAAAAAAGTCAGACAAGTAAACAAAGTCTCTGGGAATTAGATGAACTGTGGTTTTATATATCTGTGCATATGTACATGTGGTATAGTTTGTTTAATAAAACTGCTCCTCTAAAAAAAACAACCCTCTGAGATGTAGAGAGGGAAGAAATGGTTTTGTCTGGTATTACAAAAGTCAAAGGAAGAGAGTGTTTCAAGACAGAGAAAGTGATCAAGTCAAAGGAAGACCGAAGACTGCCCTTGGGCTTAGTAACATGGAGGTCATTGGTAATTTTGATAACATGATGGCAATTAAGGCCAGATTGGAGCAGGAGCAAATGGAAGGTGCATGAGTGGAGACTGTGAGTCTTTTCAAATTATAAGATATTTGAAAAAAAAATGGAAGAGAAACATAGGTAGTAAATGGAAAGCAGCATGGATTCTGGGAAAGAATTGTTTTTGTTTTTTCAGATGGGAAATGGTAAAGGATGTGTATCCATTATGATTGGGTCTGGTTGTCAGACTATTATGGACTGAATGTTTGCTTCCCCTAAAGTTCATAATTTTGAATCCCTAACCTCCAATGTAATGATATTTGGATGTAAGTCCTTTGGGAAATAATAAATTCAATGAATTTATTCTCAAAGGACTCTCAGAGTTCATATTTTTTCAAGTATTTAACGTCACTTTAATACCTATAAGGCTCCTGTCAGTGTCTCCAACTTTCTGTTGATACTTCATATGCTTATCAATTACAATCTTGTTTCCTTTATTCATCTTTGAAATGAGAAGGGCAAAGAAACATCACATTCCACAGAAAACAAGATTTTCCTTAGAAGGATCCTTAAAGATAATCTTATTCACCTATCTCCCCAAAAACAAAGCATTTGGTAAGTGTATTGATCATAAGTTCCCAAAACTCCTTCCTTGTTTTGGGAGAATTGAATATGAAAACAATTATTTCTTATTTAATCAATGGATAGCTGAATTCCCTCAGATTTTGTCTCAGTACAGTGAAATATTTAAACAAAACACAAATTTGACAAACATTTTGTAGCAACAATGTAACCCTTTACTGTAGGTTTTCTTGAATGGTGATGAAGTGATTTACACAAAGCATCTCACAATACAACTTTGTGAAACATTTAATTTTTCTCCTATGCCTCACACTCCTGAGAGATGATAAACGTTTCTCCGTCTCTTCCTTACTACTCCATCCATTCATCCCCACATCGTTTTCTTGTTCTCTTTTCCCAGACATCCATACCACCTAGCTACAATCTCCTTTCAAAAATCTGGATCCTCATCATGTCCATTTCCACTCCAGGGGCAGCCCCCTGAGAAGTCTCAACCAACTCCCTTTCTGACTCTTGTTCTCATTAGGAGTTCTAACACTGGAATTCTCCTGACTAAAATCGTCCATTTTGTTTCACTTAGTTGAAGGTGAGATTTAATGTTCATCCTTTCATTCACTTTAAGGTGAGATTTTAGTGTCCATCCTTTCCAAGCCTTTTCATCTCTTGACAGCATTACTCCACACATTTCAACACAGAATACAGTTGGCCCTTCATATCCGTGGGTTCCACAACTGCGGATTCAAACAACCACTGATGGAAAAGCCTATGATGGTTGCGTCTGCACTGAACATGCACAGACTTTTTTGTGTGTGTCATTATTGCCTAAAAAATACAGTATAACAACTATTTACATAGTATTTATATTGTATTAGGTATTATCAATAATCTAGAGCTGCTTTAAAAGTATATGGGAGGATGTGCATAGGTTATATGCAAATACTACGCCATTTTATACAAGGGACATGAGCATCCTTAGTTTGTGGCATCAGAGGCAGGGTTCCTGGAACCAATCCCCAGCAGATATCGAGGGACGACTACTGTCATAATTATCTATTAGAAAGTTTAAATCAAGATTTCTGAGTTCCCATGGGAAAATAGTGATTGCATAAATTTAAATATTGCGTAAAATTAAATACTCCCGTAAAAAGCATATAGATCAATAAGGACAGTTAATACAATCACACACTTTAAGCCTAACTAGGGGACAGACTTTACATATGAGAGAGGAAATAAACATTAGATGTCACTGAAGTTGACAGTCTGGCTGGCAAACACATACTCTGACACCCATGTCTTTCTAATCTGTCCCATAGGAATATCTTCTCACCCAATATTCGCCAGCCACACTGCTCTATATTCTTTTCTCAAAAAATTAAACTCCTTCAGAGTTTCCAGATTTTTCCCGAGCTGTTCGGAGGAAGAAAACTCTGGCTCCTGACCGTATCATGACTGTAAGTTTCAGCTGCATCCTCTGATCTGTACTCAAAAGGAGCCCCGTCCCCTTCTCTGATCGCCCCAGCACCTTATTTTATTCTCAGGATAAGCACTTGTCACTATGTGATATTTTTGCTTGTTTGTTTATGCATTTATTTCTTATCCTCCTTCTCATGCCACTATAATGTGACTTCCATGAGAACAGGAAACTCATCTTCCTTGTTTGATGTTTTCGTTGGTGCCAAGACCAGGGTCTAGACCTAAATTATACTCAAAAAATATTAAAAGTAATGAGTTGATGTATTTGTCCTAAATCTATTATATGTGGCTACAGTGAATGAATCCAAACTTTCTTGCAAATGACAGTTTCTCAAATACTTGAAGACGGCTATCTTGCTATCTTCATTTCTACTAGCTAAAAATCCTCCATTCTTCAACCATTTTTAGTCTCTTAATCCTGCTTCTCTCTTTCCACACGTTCCAGTTTGCCTATGTGCTTGAAACGTGTGAAAAATTTAGAAATAAATCTGCTTCCCTTTTAAAACTATAGTGTACAACTAAAACTATCTAGTACTTGCTTTTAAATTATGAATTTTTTAAAAATATCCCAAAATACAAAAAATGTATAATATTCATCGATGTTTCTACCATGAATATTTGACACAATATTTGCTTTATTTGCTTCAGAGCCCTCACTTATTTTTTCTATCAAAAACAAAAACATAAAGATACATTTAAAGCACTGAGGCCTCCATCTCCCACCCTCAGTTACTTTCTGCCCATTTCCTTGCCAAATGTTGATGTTCTCAAACTAATTAAACATTGCCTTTCTGATAGATGGGGTCAAATTTTTATTATATTCCATATACTCAGTCAATTTTACATGTGCTGTTTATTCAAAAGTTAATTTCATATTGCTGCCTCTGTCGTAGGTCATGTTTCCTAGTATAAGTGGGATTTCTTATCTATAAAATTATTTTTTCTCTTTCTATGATAATACCACTATTTTAAGTACTATAGCCTTTTAATTAACCTTAATATGTGGTAAGGCAAACATTTAGAATTTTGATTAGCATTATTTTGATTTTTATAGATTTACTTTGGAGTAAACTGTTGTCCTCAATTTGTCTTTTTTTCAATATATAAATGAAAGGCTATAAATTTCTATCACTTTAGTTATATCTCTTAAATTTTGATATTATCTTAATTGTTCAATTTTAAGTATGTTCTAACTACAATAACGATTTTATTTTCTGAACCATAAGTGATTTGGAAGTGTACTCTTTAATTTCCAAATTGTGAGATTCAGCTGATTACTTTTCTGTTATTAATTTCTTTTATCAATTGAATTTTATGAGATCATGGTGTGTATGATATTGAGCATGTGGCATTATTTTAAAGTTTCTTTTCTATTTATACACTTTGTAACGTTTTTGGTGCCCTTTACTGGGTTCTATCTTGTATCATTTCTCTTATATTTCTGGTGATTTCTGTCAACTTTTATTTATCTGAAAATATTTTTGTTTTATTCTCATGTTTGACGAATATTAGCACCTGATATAGAGTTTTTTTAACAGTTTTTTTCTTTCCTTTATTTAAAGTTATCTTCTGGCTACCCATTCTTTCTGAGAAATCTGCAGTGATTCTGATGTATCACTGTTCCCATGTACTCAATGCATCTTTTATTCTTTGGGTACTTACAAGATTTTATATCTAACTTTGGTTTTTAGTAGTTTGACTATTATGTTATTAAATATGGTTTACTTATTTATCTTTTTATTTACACTGCTTGAGATTTGCTGTGCTGTCTGCATATATAAGTAGATGTTTTTCATCAAATTTGGGGAGGTTTTGGCCATTACTTTTTTCAAATATGTTTTTTCGACCCCAATCTCTCTTTTCCCTCAACCCTGATCTCTGTCTCCCTCACTCAGCAGGATTGCCATGCTTTATTGGGACAACCTTCCCACTTCGTCAGGGAGCTGGGTGATCATGATGTTCACCTGGTGAATCTCCTGTCTCAGGGTTGACAGGCTTATGTGCCTGTTAGCTCCTGCCTGAATGCAGGTAAACAGTTTCCTTATATATTTTGCCCAGTTTTATAGTTTGTTTTTCTTCTCTATGTCAGGAAGGTTAGTCCTTAACCATTTACTGCATCATGAAGGAATACAACATTTGGTTGTGTTCATCAGTCTCTGAACTCAAGTCTGTTAATATATTCCATGATAGTTTTAGATTTGCCTATTTAACCAAATAATTTGGTTAGGTTTTATTTCATATATTTTGAGGATATATTATTACTCTGCAGACAGCTTCAGAAAATTTATATTCTGTTGGTGAATTTTTAGTTTGATTTATCCTACCCCTGAGAGATTTTGCTGTGATTTGTACTCAAGTCTATTTCATCTGATATGCACATAGCTACCATAGGTTCTTTGTGATTCATGTTATCAGGTATAAATCTCCCAATTCTTCAATTTTCAGTTTTTCTGGCAACGTTAATAGTTCAAGTCTTTGAGATAATAGAATGATTTCAGAGAAACGGGGTAGCTGTGGCAGGGGGTGGGGGGGGCAGTATGTTTAAAAGAATTGAAGAGGCAGCAGAGAATGGTAAGGGAGCAGACCCTGGAACCAGAGTGCCAGGGTTCAAACCTTGTCTTGATCATGCACTAACAGGTGGCCTTGGGAAATTCATTTAACCTCTTTGTATCTCATTTTCCTTGAGTTGCAAATGGGTAATAGTAGTAGTACAACCTCTTTTGGTTGTTATAAGAATTAAATTAATTTATATTTGTAAAGCACCCTGCACTGTGACAGGGAAACAATAAATGCTATGTGTTTATGAAATAAAAATAGGGATTAAAAACCATAAGGAAGAAACAAGAGGGCTTTAGGTTTTTGTCTTTCAAAGAGAATATAGCTAGATTTTATTTCACCAATTTGAGAAGATCTCACTTTCACAGGTAAGTTTAATCAGGCTACACTTTTTGTGACTGATTATATATTTGAATCTCTTTATAAGATTTCTGTTTCCTATTGGCCATATTTTTTCTTTAGTGCATTCCCCCTTCTTCTTATCTTCTATTGGACTGAATAGAAGCGATTTCTTTATGCCTCCTTTTTTCACCTACTGATTCAGAAGTTACCTATTCTATTTAGTCTTTTAGTGGATATTTCAGGATTTGACGCTCCATGAGTCACTTGCATTTCTACATGTCCTGTAAGCAGAGCCTTTGTTCCAGACTGTCTTGCCAAGGATGTTTGTACAGCAGACAGCCTCTGGAGATGGAGATAGTGTCTCCCTCTGGAACAAGTGGTAGGTTTGTTTTCAGTCCACTACAATAAAGATCCTGTCTTCCTCCAGAGAACGTCAGACAGGCTTCCTGTCCTCTATAAGAGATTCAGGTTCTCTGGGTTCAAGTTTCCTTAGTTGTGCCCAAGACCTCCACTATGTGTGCAGCATCTACGTGGGCCCCTCCACATCACCTGCATGGGACTTGGGGTGAAAGTGAACTGACGCAAACATAAAGCTCATTCTACCTGCTGTGTCGCGAGTAAACAAGTCCTTGGCTTCTCACTCAGGAGTCTCATGTCTTCTGCCAGCATCCAAGAAGCAGAATCTGACAGGTCAGCCTTCGAGTGGGGTAAGACAGATAAATCATGCAAGTGCACGTTCAGAGTGTCTTCAAATTTTCATATTTTGTTCATCATGGACGTTTTGCATTAATTTTCTATCTTTTAAAATATTGCTTTCAATATTACTTATGCTGATTACTCATTTTTTTGGCACCTCCTTAAAGGTGCCTCTTTGGCACCTGGCTAAAGTGAGTGCCACACTCCCTCATTCTAGTTCCAGACGTGCTTCTGAGTCAAGAAACGGCCAGAGCAGAAATAAATGCTATCAGCAATGAGGATATAGAGGTTTTGGTGAATAGAAAAACATTAGAAATTGGTACGATTTTAGCTATGAGCAGCTGCCTGACCACTCAACATGAAAGGAAATGTCAGGAGTGGGGCTGTGCTCTCCCTCCACACCCCCGATACCTTCCAACTCCTAGTCTGACCTCAACTGCTTTAGGGGAAAGTTTCAGTAGTGGTACTGAGATCTCCTTGTCCCCAAAAGACCAAAGGTCGTCAACACACATAGTATACTGGGTTGCTGTGGGAGAGAGAAGGGACTGAAACTTGTATAGCTCTACTGGGGACAGGTTCCCAAGTTAACATCTTATCTGGTCTCACTGGGTAGTGAATACTCAGAATCAGCTAATGAGGTTTGGGCAGAGTGCACAGTAGGGAAGGGGAGCCAAGGTAACCTTGTAGATGAGACCCTTTGGGTTAATTAATGTATTTTTTCTTGTGGTTTCAACCGCTAAATATAAAACTGCTATTGATATTATTGATATTTTACATGCCTTTACTGTACATGCTCATGAGTGATAGAGGGGATTATCCTGATTGGGAAGTGCCACATGTAGACTCATGCTAGTACCTTCGGGACTTCATAACCCCAATAACCTCTTTGAGCCATAAATCTCCATCACTGGTGATTTTACTAATTGGAAGCCCTGGCAAACGAGGTACCCTCCACCCGGAGGCAACACTTTGATGTTGGACTCACTGTGTTCCTGATGTGGCTCAGCTAGTCCACTGAGCTCTTGTGGAAACTGAATGTGTGACATATGGAGACCTTGTGATTCTCCAGCCTGATATCCTCTTTTGGTGTGGGTCAACTCGGACTCAACAAATAACAAGGTATTTGTCAGAGGAAAATGGTATATTGAAGAGCACAGCCAGACTGGCCCCAATATCATCTTGGTTTTACATGAAAAAGTGGCAACTATCCTTTTGGAGGAAGCTTTATCATCTACTCTGCTATATGAAGCAAAGCTGCTGATTCGATAGAACTCTTGATTCACAGACATTCTCCTACATACCCATGCCTAATTTACATTGATAATTTAGCTCAGCTGAAACCCAGTGGTGTCAACTGGGCTTCTGCAGCTATTCAATCTCATTGCCAGATATGCAGAATGGAAAGTGGATGTGGTCACTCCCAGTGGTCAAAACTCAAGGCTGTTCTCGTTGTTCTGTTCTTCACTTGAAAACTTTTACAGCTTTATTGACTCTTGGGTTGTTGCCAATGGCTTAGCTCTTTGGTTAGCCACTTGGTAAACTAAAGACTGCCAGATTAAAGATATGCCTCTTTGAGGGCACAAACTATAGAGAAACAAATTTTAGCTGCTTTCAGACTATTTGGGCCAATTGTGTGGATGTCATATTAAGGATCCATTCTCTAATAAGACCAACTAGAATCAAAATTGTTACCATTGCTGCTAGGACTCGTTACTGTACCAGATTGGCAACATAGCCACTGTCATAGACAGAGCATAGGGTAAAGGACTCTATGAATCTGATGCAGAGGGTACCACTGCAGGCCGACTTCTGACAACTAAGAAAACTTGACACTTTGCATTGTGGTGAGGGAGGTCATACTATGTATTTTCACATAGCACAGGGATTTGCTCCTACCTGCTCCTGGCAGATTGACTACATCAGACTTTTAACCCCTTCTCAAGGTTATTGAGAAAGCCATGCTGTAGCAATGTCCCGCATATAAAATAGAGGAAGATAAGCAGGGATGTTAGCTTAGGGCCAATCTTCCTCACCAAAAATAGTAATAATAATGATAATGATATAAAATTTGTCCCTGACTTTAGTTTAAGTGATCAAGGACACTACCTTGGTCTTAGAATTCTTTCAGGTTAGTCTCAACTTATTGGTCAAGTTGTTATGGGTGCTAGAATAGCCCTAGATCTCCACCTTATGGGCCAAGTTTTAATCTTTGCAATCAGTAACACATCCTGCTGGATTAACGCCGCCTCCAGCTAAGTGGAAAAGTCAAAACAGAAACTTAAGAAGAAAATCATCTAGCTTTCGTGTAGACTCAGATGGTATAAGAGATCTATCCAGTTGTTTGTGGGCATGGTCAGAGTTAATACTGCAATGGGACTCATCCTGCTACTTGATAGTAAATGTAATTAAATGCTTCATAAGACAAATGGAGCAAATTTTGTCCCAGTCTCTGTCAGATAAACCAGAGTAGCCAGGGTATAATGTCTTCAAGAGAAAAATGTTCTTGTGTGCAGACATGAAGAGTGTATATTGTCGGAAGACAGTTCTTTCTGGGTCTCTTGCATTTCTGTACATCTTTTAAGCAGAGATGCTATCTACCTTTGCTCTAGACTATCTTTTCAAGGATATTTGTAGAGCAAGTAAGCTTAGAATATAGAGATAGTATCTCTAGAGCATTGGGCAGGCATACTAATTGTAGTTCAATAAAGACAATGCATCCTCCAAAGCAAAGAACAGGCAAGTTTACAGCCTGTTATAAAATCATCAGGTTCCCTGAGCTTAGGGTTCATCTTCTACTATGCAATTTACTGTGTGTGCAGGTGTCACCTGGTTCTCATCATGTTGCTCTGTGAGATATGAGTCTCAGGAAGACATGAAAGATATCGCTGATACATTGACTACTACTATTACTATTAATAAGGAGTTCCTTATCTGACCCAGGAGTCTCATGTCTTCTGCATCCATGAAATTCCAGCAAACTAACTTGTTAGCTTGCAAGTCAGGTAAAATCTTAGATCCTTCACCGTCTTTGACAAAGTAATCCTCAGAGAAACCATTAAAACATATGCAAACTGGCATAGCTGAAAAGCCAATAGGTTAACTAAAATGAAATTTTAGAAAAATAAAATATTTTAAAAAGAAGGCAGAAGAGGAGGAACAGAAAAATAAAGAAAGAAAACAGAGTGGATAAACAGAAAACAAATGATAAAATAGTAGACCTAAATCCACCATACCTAATGTTGCATTAAATATTAATGTATGCAACACTCCACTTAAAAGACAGAAAATATCAGAATCAATAACAAGACTCAGTGATACACTGTATATAAGAGTATTTCTTGGCTTTCCATGCTTAATTTAATTCCATATCAATTTTAACATCATTTGCCAAATTCCATGAATGGGTTTATTAGGATTTTATTATCATTCCACTGCCTTATAGCTGGTGCTATTTTTATGGTATTGAATCCTTCCAACAATAATTCATAATCTCTCTAATTATTTTTGTCTTCTTTCATATTTTTAAATAAAACATTATAATCTACCCGATAAATATCTTACGCATTTTGCTAGGTTTATTATTCAGTTTCCTATAATTTTGGCTAAATATATAAATGATGTTTTGTGGGAAGATTTAGTTCCTAATAATTTTTTTAGTGTATAGGAATGCTATTTTCTGATGTATATTAATAATTTGCAGCAGTTTTGCAAGTAACTTTTCTTTCTATTTTTCTCTCCAGAAGCTCTTGGACTTCCTATTTAGACATGCATGTTATCTGAAAATGACAATGTAGTTCCTTCCTTTTTAAATCTCATACCCTACTATTATTATTTTTTTCTCTTACTCAGCTGTCTATAACCCTCCAATATAATAACTACAACTATTATTTTAAGCATTCTTTTATTATTCATCATTACATCATGACTGTTTCTTCTTATTAGTCATCAAAAAGGAAATGTGTTAAGGATTTTTGGCATATGCTTCATTAAAGAAATAAATTTTCCACTTATTCCTAGAATATTAAGAGTCTTTTTTTTATCATGTATGGATACTGAATAGCATCAAGTGATTTTCATCATCTGTTTATAGAATATTATATATTTTCTCATTTAATTTTTAAGTGCTGTGAATTCCTTTCAGAGATATTTCTAACATTGAAACATCATTGTTTCCCTGGGAAAAATCATACTTTCACAGTGTATTTTTACATATATTGTTAGATTTGTTTTCCTAGTATCTTATTTACATTTTTATCTCTGTATTCAGAAATCAGGTTGGCCTGTGTCTTTCTTTGTCATACTGATATTAAGACACAGTCTCTTCTAATTATTTTGGGTAATTTCCTTTTCTTTCTATTCTCATGAAAAATTTACATATAAAGAAACAATTTGATCCCTAAAGGCTTAGTGATACTTTAAAATTACCTAGGTCTGGAGCGGGTGGACACGGAGGTGTAGTGGTTAGGTTCATGTGCTCTGCTTCAGCGGGGTTCGCAGGTTCGGATCCCAGGCACAGACCAACACACTGCTCATCGAGCCATGCTGTGGCAGCATCCCATATAAAACAGAGGAAGATAGGCAGGGATGTTAGCTCAGAGCCAGTCTTCCTCACACACACACAAAAAATTATCTAGGTCTGCTGTTTTGTGAGTATGTGTCTGAGGGCAGTGTGTTGTTGATTACAATCTAATGGTTGTGTTTCTTTAATTGATAAATATATATTCATATTTTCAGTTTCCTCTGGGTCATTTTTTACTAAATTGCACTTTTTCCTGGAAATTGTTTATTTGGTCTGAATTTCAAATAAATGGTTTATTTGGTCTAAATATTAAAAAAATTTTTCAAATATATTTGGACTAAATTTTCAAATATTTCAAATATCATAAGTTTATGTGTGGTATTCTATTTGATTATTAAAAAATCTGCCACACTTAAAATTATGTCTTCTTTTTAATTCCTTTTATATTTATTTATATTTCTCTTTTTTTTTTCAGAATCCATGTGGCAGAAGTCTGATTTATTAGGTTTTTCAAAGAGACAAATTCTAGTGTGCCATACATTTCTTTTTTATATGATAAAAATTATATATGTATATTCTTATTTTTTTTGTAATTTCCTGCTTGACTTTTTCTTTGGATGTACAATACCTGTTGTGTTTTTTAATAAACTTTAGAAAAAATTTAAATTTAGTTTTAGAATTCTAGAAAAGTTGCAAGTATAATACAGAGAATACAAAACCCAGTGTCCCCTATTGTTAATATATTACATTATTATAGTACATTTTGAGTTATTAATTTTAGAAATAATTTTGATACATTAGTATTAACTAAAGTCCATACTTTATTTAGATGTTCTCAGTTTTTACCTAATCTCCTTTTTCTGTTCCAGAATCTCATTCAAGATACCACATTACATTTAGTTATCTTATCTTAGGCTCCTCTATACTGTGACAGTTACTCAGACTTTCTTTGGTTTTGATGATGTTGGCAGTTTTGAGGAGTACTAGATAGGTATTTTATGTAATTTTCCTCAATTTCGGTTTGTCTTACATTTTTCTCAGTGTTAGGTTAGGTTGATGTTCTCATCATATCATATCAAGGATACATAGCACAAACATGATTTATTACTGATGATGTTAATCTTGATTACCCACTGAGATAGTGTTTGTCAAGTTTCTCTATTGTTAAGTTTCTCTTTTTTCTCTCTTTCCATTTTGTACTCTCTGGATGGAAGTCACTGTGTGCATTCCATAGTTAATAGTTGGGAAGTCATGGTTCACCTTCTTAAAGAAGTATCTACATAGTTATTTGCAATTTTTCTGTATGACAGATTTGTCTCTTATCCTCCATTTATTTAATCAGTCATTTACGTATATCATCTCAGCACATGGATCCTTGTTATACTTGGGTTATAATTTGTCAGTACTTACTTTGTTTGCTCAAATTGTTCCAGCTTTGGCTATTGGGAGCTCTTTCAGTTGGCTCATGTGTCCCTTTGACATATACCCATCATTTTGATTTTTAAACAGTTCCTTACTTTCTTGCACTACAATATGCTACAGGCTCATGTTGTATATTCCCTGCCCCAGCCCTAAATTCAGCCATTTCTCCAAGGAGTTCTAGTTCCTTTTTTTTGAGAATGGTATTGGAAACCAAATACAATGTCTTTTTTTTCTTTCATTTCTTGGATAGAATTCTAAACTTAATTTGATTATTTTTTTCCCACTAAGTGTATTTAAAGCATATTCAAAGCTCTGAAATACTGCTTTATCAAACCTAAAATTTTGATGTATAGTATTTTTATTACTACTAAATTCTAAATATTCTCTGATGTCAATTGTAATATATTATTTAATAAATTATTGAGCAGTAGGTTTTAAAATTTTCCAACATGTAAGTGCTTCAATTTTCTTGTTTTTTTATTTCTAATTTTATTGGATTATAGTTAAAGAATGATATCTTCACAATAATAAAAATTTGATGTTGGTTGAGATTTGCTTTGTGGCCTACTTTTTAAACTTTTTGTTTTGTATTACATATGTCAACTTTTTTTTTTTTTTTTGATAAGGAAGATTGGCCCTGAGCTAACATCTGTTGCCAATCGTCCTCTTTTTTCACTTGAGGAAGATTAGCCTTGAGCTAACATCTGGGCCAGTCTTCCTCTATTTTGTATGTGGGTCACCACCACAGCATGGCTGATGAGTGATGCAGGTCTGAGCCCAGAATCTGAACCTGTGAACCCACTGAAGCGGAACACGCTGGACTTAACCGCTACGCCATGGGGCTGGCCCCTGTCAGCTTTTCTTTATGTATTTTTAAGCTATGTTATTAAGTACATGTAAGTACTGAATCATTATCTCATCCTGGTGAATACTCTTTTTGTTGTGTAGTGTAATCTGAATATTGATTTTACTTTAAAACATACTTTAATTTAGCTACTTGATTTTTCTTCTAAATATACACCTGAATCTTTAATATTTAACCTGAAATTCTGTGAATTTAAACCAAAATGGATTTAATGCCTTTGTATTTACTCTGATTCCTTAATTATGATTTTATTTATAACTCATTTTCCTCTGTTTTCTACTTTCTATGCTTTTCCTTGTTCATTTTTCTCTGTTTCCCAGCTTCAATTTTATTAATCAAATATCCTTACTTTCTCCCCACCAGTTTGTAAGTTCTGCATTGTATTTCTTTCCTTGTAGTGCTTAATCTTAAATTTTAACATGAATGTTTAACCTAGTCTAAAATCAATCAAGATCCCTAACACCTACTGAAAAATATTTGTAACATTTATATGTCTATTACTACATTCTCTCTAACATCTGTTTCTAATATTTTGTGACCCATTTTACAATCTCCAGAGGAGTCATTATTTCTATCACATAATATGATTCTAACTCAATATATAATATCATCTGTTTATTAAATCAATATTGTTTAGAAAAACAATTTGTTTACCAATTTCTTCTTGTATTAGATTCTTTTCTGTTTCTAAATTATATCTTTTCAACATGTAGATACTTCTGACTTATAATTCCTTGATTATGCTTTCTTTCTCATTCTCTCTATTCTTTCCCTTTACTACTCAATTTTTGTTGGACTTTTGCATTATATCTCCCATAGATTTTAATATGTCTCCTTAACTTTGATGTCTATAAATTTCATTGCCAGAATTCAGGATTATTTTCATATCTACCTGTTTCTTTTTCTTATTTTCATTTCTAGATTCTAGATAATTTGTCAGATATGTCTGTTCTGTTTTTGTATTACTTTCTCATGATTTATAGACTCTCCTTATATATTAATCATATTAAACATACCAATTTTATAATCTTTTACTTGTTGTATTAGTGTGGAAAATCTGATGTTTATCTTGCCAGAAAAATCTAATTTCTATGGGTTGTTTCTCTCTTATAACACTGCTGGTGTTTGCAGGGTTATGTCTCCATATTTGTTTTGTGTTAATTACCTGAAATGACTCAAGGATATCACTAGCATGAGACCATTTTTTAAAATATTATGTTATCTTGAGTGATGCATGAAATAAATGAAATATAGTAACTATTCAATAATTGAAACCTACATATCATGCAGGCCAATGACTATATAATTTCATATTTTCAGGATAGAGTTTAATGTTTTTTCTACCTAGAGACCAAGATATTTATCATTTAATCATTTCCTTTGAACACCCCAGATTGATGCAGCAGTTTGCATTCCATCTCCCTATTTTTCATGGGTCAGGATTTTGTTTTCTGTCTTTCTTGGCACATTAAGAAGTATCTATTAGTATCTGTGAACCTAGGAAAAAAGGAAAAATAATGACAAGCCAACCAATTCTAATAAAGAGAAAAATAACCACAGCCAACCAACACTACCGATGATTTATTTGGCTTTCCGCATCCCAGATTCTTTCCACAGCAGCTAATTTAACCATGACAACAAGCTTAAGAGGTAAAATTAATTAAAACCAATTTTCAAATATGGAAACTGAGTCTCAGAGATGTTAATAAAGTTGACTAAATAATGACAGACTTGAAATTTGAACCAATATCTATTTACAAAGTTGGTCAATTTAAACTAATTCTCTACACTGAAGAATAAGGCAGGGCAGTAGTTCCTCAACATATATTGTTTTATTTTAACAAATTGATAAATTATCCAATATGTAAAAAATAATACAATATGTAAAATATTAGTATGGTTTTATTTTAAATTAATAATTTGCTATAACTCATGGTTCAAGGGAATCATATGGCAACTGAATATTTTTCTTTTTAGTTGAGTCACACAGATAATCTCTTGCTGCATTTTTTTCTTTACTATTACTCCATATTATCAAATGTGGTAGAGGATGCATAGATGTCATCTCTAGAAAATATCTATTTTCAAACCCTTTCAGTCTATTACTAGAAACAATTGTAAACTTGGCTTTGTGACATGAACAAGTGGTGAATGAGCAACACCATATTATTCTGTGAGGCTGAAGTCAAAATTAATCTGTCACTTATGTAGCTCAGTTCAGTGTATGCGTCTTCACAATCCACGCCCATTATAGTGAGACTGACACAAATTAATCACCAAAGACAGGAGACCTATTATCAGGGGAAACGCTACTCTTAGAGTCACACATCTCAATAACTAGTAATAATAAGGAAAAGTTCTAAAACAAAAAAATGACATATGTGTATATTTGTATATGTATGTGTGTGTATGCAATATTTTTAAAAATTCCCATATTTTCATATAGCTCTACTGATACTTTGAGTTCTTTTCAAATATTTATAAATAGAATATTTGTTGGTGATTTTTATATTTTCCATTTAGAATTAAAACTTAGTTGGCCTGAGTTGTTTCATTTCTCATAGGCTTATTTTATGAATTTGTCTGCTGGTTGTTGAGAACTATAATAAAAGATAGAAATAGTCGGTTGCAGATTTTCAGCAATTACCAAAAGTTAATTAGAATTATTAAAATAACAAACACGCACACATAATGCTCTTGTTGATAAATTTTAACTACATTTAATAAGGAAATCCAAGACTGAGCCAATCTCATAAATTGCTTTTATGCTATGTTAATGCTTTCTCTGGCTGGTCACATTAAATATTGATAGACTGTCCTCTCAGAAAGGGTTAGATAAAGATATTTTATTTATCTCAAAGCCTAAAAGCTAAGATATAGACAACCTAGAAACAGTGGGCTGAATCAGTTAAGCAGTAAAAATGAACATAATTATTTGTTCATAGTTCTATTCTCATCTGATGAAGAAGAGAAATAATAATATGGGACTGAGACCACACTGGGTTGTCAGCCCATTTCTCACATTATGCTTTAAGTGTCAATAAATACTTAAATAAGATGTTTAGTTTTCTTTCCAAACAAAGAGTTAAATGAGGTTTTGATGGTAATTAAAAATAACTAAGGGCAAATTATTGCTTTTCTTGAGAATATATTTTACTCTCAACATTGTGTTGTGTCATAGAGAGATTTCCAAGGATATAAATGACAAGGCCCCTTTCTTCAAGAAGTTTATAGTTGCTAGGAATATCAGAGTGATACACATAATTTATATTATATACCATAAATACTTATATTAATACTTCTGTTTCATCTTCTCTATTATTACATAGGCTCTCAAATAAGAAGCTGTATTAGTAAAAGAAACTTTTGAAGTTAATGAGAATGATATTAAACATGGATTCAGGTTATGTTTATTTTTTACATGAATATTTCAAAGTGCAATTCATATTTCATGTTAAAGGAAGCAATATTGCTTCATCCATCAATAAGCAAACAAACACATAAATAAGGCACTATAAGTGCCCCAAAACTTGAATGTCTTATTTTCCTATTATCTATATTTGAATAAAAGTAAAGAAAGTTCAAATATGCTGCATGTTGTCTATTTCTCCAGTGTCATATTGTTCATTAAACTACTATTCTACTTCCTCTAACTCCAAAGCTGAATAAGCATTTTAATCTCACCGAGTATGTGGATTTTTGTTATACAGCAGCCCTAGAAACTAATACAGTTACTAATTTTCAGATCATGTATCTTTACTTTTTAGGAAGCTAGTTCATGACTACACAAAAAGAGGTATGATAATTTTATCTCTACCTGAGATGGCGCACAGAGCTATGATTAAGTTAAATTAAAAATCAGCTTGATTAATTAGTGATTATCATCATCACCTCCACCATCCTTGTCATTTAATCTACATGGCAATTTTTAGCTGCAAGGAACTTTGTGATTATTTACTAAGCTTTGTAAATCTCCAGTATAAAATTTTAAGTAGGTTTGGTATTGAATATTTTCTCCAAATATCTGTGAATCACAGACTGTGCTGTGCTTTATCCTATAGACTCAGAAGTTTTCTGCTTATTTTATAGTGAGAAAAGTCTGTGTATTTGCATACTGAGGTTAGTAAAAGGTAACAGTGTTCCAGAAAATTGAAGACTGGAATGTGTAATGTTTGTATGGTCATGTTTCCTCCCTCATTTTCCTAGGGTCTGCCAAGATGTATGTTTGGATGCTCTTAGTAGAATAGGGAAAAGATATAAATCACGATCTCCTACCCTAACTCTCCTTAGTCAAAGTGAGCTTCGCTCCACACTTGCAACATTATAGGTATTTCATTGGCCTTGTCTCCCTTTCCTGTATGGGGCTATGCAGTTACAAGTATGAGTATAGATGGAGGAAGGTGGTTTTGGTGGGCATGGAGCAGGTTTAAAAGACAGCCTCAGAACAGAAATGTAAGGATGAGGCCAGAAATAAAGAGGGTAATCATAATATTCTAATGGTCGGATACTCCCTTACTTTCCCCTCCAACTGCCAGACTTTATCTTTATTCTAGGGTTAAAGGCATTAACATCTCAGTGTTTAAGGAGGTTTCAGACCCTCCCTTGAGCCAATCGTTAACGTTAAAAGAATTAGTCAGCCATTAAGGCTTAATAGCCATTGTTTTCATTAAGCTTGTTGGTGGCTTAAAATTTTGAGATTTTTAAGACCATTTCCTTTATTTTTAGATGAGGAAACTGTGATGTATGTATTTTATAAGACTTGAGAAAGTTAACCAGAACAAGGACATTTATTTGGTATATGCTAAGGGTCCTACAAATTGATGAGCTCTGAAGTAGTTGAGCCACAACAAAGAAGAAGATACAATCTATATCTTCCAAGTGCTTTAAATCTAGAAAATAAGACACATAGACCTAAAACAGTTCTAGGTAACTAACTCTCCTGATAAAGGCTGTGTTACTAAGTGAAATAAAAATATCTGCAGGGGGAAGAGGGTTGTTTTTATTTGTAAAGAATGAGTCCTACATTTGAAGGAAATGTAGATTTCAACTGACAGTGGTGGATGACAATGTAAGTGGAAGCATCCCAGGAAAAAGCAGGGAAAAGCATTTAGATGGAGAAAAAACATATAAATATACACTGGGATTAAAAGGAGACTATCTCTAGTGAGAAACAAAGATCATCCTCAAAGCAGTTCAGAATTAAAGACTCAGGAAAGATGAGTTTCAATAGTTAGGATGAGATCAGACAGACAAGACAGACAAATTGAAAAGTTTGGCTTGATAAAGAATAGGAAATATTTAAAGAAGCACTATTTCTCAGAATCGAACAAGATGAACTCGAGAGAACAAAGGCTAGAATATTACTGCAAGCAAAGAGGAAATGGCACTGGAAAGGCAAGAACAAATGAGATGAGGTAACTGATTAGATGGTGAGCCACGTAGATAAAGTCCACTAGTCTATAAGAATCACATCTGAGTCAACTAGAAATGTTTTGCTCTGCAAAATGTCCTCCATCTGAGGTGGCAAGTACAAAAGCTGGAGTCCATTTGACAAGCCTTTGCCAGGGTGGGACTTTGACTACTTTTTGGTAATTCATCAGCTCTGGGTAGGAAGTACCTTTTCTATTTTATCCTCCTCCTGGCAGTTCCAATCTCCAATTTGCTAGTGGTGACCACAGAGGGTGCTTGTCTCTTATTCAATACTGCATTTCTAGGGCCCAGAAAAAAGCCTAAAATATTGTAGATGCTCTACTAATTTTGTATGACCTACTACCTATAAAAAGAATGTGGCCAAGGGGCCAGCCCTGTCGCCTAGTGGTCAAGTTCGGCATGCTCTGCTTCGGTGGCCCAGATCCAGTTCCCAGGCATGGACCTAAACCATTGGTTGGCAGCTATGCTGTGGCAGCAACTCACATACAAAATAGAGGAAGATTGGCACAGATGTTAACTCAGGGTGAATCTTCCTCAGCCAAAAATAATAATAATAATAATAATGCAGCCAAAAATAACAATGATTACAATAAAAACAAAAATACCTAGAAGAAGATTGTGTTGGTGACAGAAATTGGTTAAAAAAAATTATCTTGAATTTAACATAGGGGAGAGAAATCCAAGGTACTTTATCTCACAGTCAACTGGAAATTAAGAATAGAGATAAGTAGAGGGTTCTGAAAGGTGTTTAATATTTGAGGGTAAAGGATAGAACATTAGCAGTGAAATCAGCAGAGCTTTCTCTGGAAGTGAGTTTAATGGAAAAATAGAAGAGACTGAGAACTCAGCTTTGAGGTTTCCCCAAAATTACTATTTGAGACATTTAAAAGGGGATATCAATGATGAAAAGCAAAGGTACATTAAAAAATAAGCAGGAGAATGGGGAATGTTCAAAACAATAGAAACCACAGAGATAAAGAATTTCAAGGAAGAATTTGTGATTAGCAATGCAAATAGCACAGAAAGATGAAATGTGATAAAATATAAATAGAAATCTTTTAAATTGTCTAGAAAAATATGCTGACTTTCTAAAAAAAAAGGGTATAAAGAAAATGATTTTTAGATTCCAAATTATAAAGAAAATGGTGGGGGTGGAGGTGAAAAGAAGATGTAATTTCTAAAGAATTTGGCTGTGAAAGCAACAAGAGAATCATAATTCAATCAAGTGTAGCAATTAAGAGCTTTAGCCTTGGATTAGGGAAGATTTGAGTTGAAACATCAGCTTCTGCACTTACATATTCTGTTATCATGGACAATAAATCAACTTCTCTGAATCTGTTTTCTCGTTTATAAAATGGGAATAATAATATATACCTTATGAGCTTATTATGATTATAAAATCAAAGAAAGTAGAATTGTGTCTTACTTGGTAGCTATAGCCCTCATTCAGATTATGGGAACAAACTATATATAGTAAAAAAAAATTTTTGAAAGAGGAAAACTCTTATAAATCACAACATTTGTAATTTTGTGAATAGATCCTTATATAGTAATACACAGAATATAATTTTAGTATATTCCTACTACAGAAAAATTTATCTCTTCTTATTCTTTTCCTTTTAGTTTTCACTAAGCAGGTCGTATTAGTTTGCTAGGGTTGCTGTAACAAAGTACCACAGCCTAGGTAGCCTAAACAACAGAAATTTATTTTTTGCAATGCAGGAAGTTAGAAGTCTGAGATTAGGATCTTGCCAGATTTGGTTCCTTCTGAGGGTCATAAGAGAAGGATCTTTTCCAAGCCTCTCTCCTTGACTTGTAGATGACCATCTTCTCCTTGTCTTCACATTATCTTCCATCTGTATACATCTGTGTCTAAATTTCCTCTTTCATATGACTACTTTCATAATACCATATTAGGGTGCACTCTGAAGACCTCATTTTAGCTGACTTACTTCTTTAAAAAATCTATGTCCAAATACAGTCACATTCTGAGGTATCAGGGATTAGGACATCAACATACGAATTTGGGGGGCACAAAATTCAACTCATAATACAGGTATAATTGAATTTCTGTAAATTAATTACATTACTGTTTGGATTGGTACCTTCTACATAGTAAGGCTTCAATAAATGATAGCTGCTATTGCTAAGATGAACACCTTTGTAATGATTTTGAATTTTGAAAAGTCCAAACTGAGAAAGTGACGGCTTGGTAACATAAATTTCCAAAAATGAAAAGTTGAAAGGAAAATTTCCAAAGAAAAATGCCACCTAAATATTTTGAATCATGGTATACTATATCAGTAGAGATATTTGTGGTTTAACGCCTTTTAAATAACTTATCTCATATGGCTTATTTACAGGTGAATGTGTCAAATATTTGTACATCCATTGTGCAGATGGACAAAAAACCCAAAACTTGGAAAAGCAAGTTAAATAATTCTTAGTTCATCAGTTGTATAAATTATATAACTATGATGAGTTCAGCCTTCATAATCCTAGTCTACTAGAATTAATGTCTTCAAAGTGCCAAAAGATAAACTATCTGGCCTAGATTCTATATTTAGGCAAGCTATCCTTCAAGTATAAGAGTAGCTGGCAAAGACAGCATATCTGTACTGGATTTACTCCCTTGCCTACCATCACCATTGAAAAAATAAATAAAAGTTTTACAAATACATAAAACAACTGATTTCACACATCAGAAAGCAACCTACAGAGTGCTGCATTCTTTGGAAGAAAGGAAGCACATGAAGTGAGCCTCTTTACAGCCACCCTGGTTTTCTCCCTGAAGGTACTTTAGAAACTACTCTGTAGGGAAATAGAGCCCATATAGAGAGTAGCAGTCACACTGGGTGTGGGAACAAAGATAATTGTTCAAGAAAGCCAAAGAGCAATCTGTGTAACAATTCCACCCCAGTCCTTTGGGCAGAGATTTCAGAGACACACGCTACTGAGGAGACACTGGAAATCAGTTCCAGCCAGATTAAAAAGTCTTTGGAGAACACTCCAGGCTTTCAGTTGAAATCTCACCAAGGCTATATCCTTGAAGGAAGACCACATCCTAAGAGTAACGGCAAATTTGAAAAAGATCCATCCTAATACAACCTAAAGTCAAGCCTGCAAGGACATCAACCTCGGTTTCTGACATGTCAAGAGCTTAGAAGTTGTCATTCCCATCCTCACAACAATAAAAAGCTGAACAAAGTGAAAATCAACAACTTTTCTTAGATCCATCAGACAATTAAAGTCACAGAACAAGCTGATGCCCTGAAAACTGGAGAGACAAGTGATCACAAAGAATCATAGCTTAACAGAAGCAGAAGTTGCTAAAGCCAGGAATTGGTAGGAAAACATAAACTGTAACTGACCAACTGCTGCAGATTGAAGATCGATTCCTGAGGGGCAAGTATTCTGTGGGGAAGGGACACTTTTTTGAGATTTACGTCCAGGAGCACCACCAGGTTGTCATCATAAAGATGGATTCCAGCAGGGAGTACGGGGGAAAGGGAAGTAACCATTTTTGAGACATTCCCAGAGCATTCTGTTTTCTGCCTGCCCTCAGAGGAAATAACTTTAGCAGAGTCTAACCAAGCTTGGGAAGGAAAATACCCAACTCCATTTACCTCTAACCATATTCTTACCCAGATAAACATAAAACTACAGGCCTACTTACCACCATTCCTATTACCCAATACATCATGTCCAGCTTTCAATCAAAAATTATAATTCATTCTAAAAGACAAGATAAGTCTGAAGATAAAAAGCAAGTAACAGAATAAGACTGAAATATAGGTGAGATTATGGAAATATCACACCCAGAATTACAAATTACTATGATTAATATGCTAAGGGTACTAAAGGAAAAACTGAACAACGTGCAAAAACAGATAGAAAATGTAAGCAGAGAGATAAAAAATTCAAGAAAGGATCAAAAGGAAAAGCTGGAAATTAAAAAAAAAAACTGTGACAATAATTAAAAACCCTTTATGGGCTCAGCAGTAAACTGGCCACATCAAGGAAAGAATTGGTAAGATACGTCAATAGAAATACACCAAACTAAAGTGCAGACAAAAAAATTGTTTTAAGTGGAACAAAATATCCAATAACTGTGGGGCAATTCTAAAAGGTGTAACATATGCATTGTGTGAGTACCAGAAGAAGAATAAAGAGAGAAAGGAACAGAGGAAATGTTTGAAGTAATAATGGCTGTGATTTATGAAAAATTAATGAGAGACTATAAATAAGTATAGGAAGGTCAGAGAACATCAAGCAGGTTAAATACAAAAGATCTACAGCTAGGCATATCGTATTCAAACTTTAGGAGACCAAAGACAAAGAAAAAATCTTGGAAGAAGCCAGGGGAGAGGGGGTGGTGGAAATCACCATACCTATGAAGGGAAAAGGATAAGAATTACATTAGATTTCTCTTCACAAACCACGCAAGCAAGAAGAGAGTGGAGCGAAATACATAAAGTGTTGAAAGGAAATGACAACAACAACAATAAACACCCTACTCATGTACCCAGAATTCTATATCCGGCAAAATGATTCTTCAAAAATGAAGGAGAAATAAACAATTTCTCAGACAAACAAAAACTGAGAAAATAGAGAATTTGTCACCACTAGACTTGCTGTGCAATAAATATTAAGTCATTCAAAGAGAAGAAAAATGATAAAGGTCAGAAACTTGGATCTAAAAAGTAATAGAAAAGGAATGAATGAAAGTAAAATTAAACTTTTTAGCATCCTTATTTTTGATTAGTTGAATAGATAACTATTGTATATTAATAATAATAATTTAATTATTTTAAAATAATTTTAATTTTTAAAACAATAATAATTTGACATCTAAATAATAACAATTTATTGGTAATTATAGCCATGGATAAGTGAAATAAATAACAGCTATGAGGGATAGGAAGAAGGAATAAAGAATACTCCATTATAAGTTACACTGTCTGTGAAATGATAGAGTGTTATTTGAGAGTGGGCTTAGATTCATTTTAAAAGTATTCTACAAAATCTATGGCAGTCATTAAAAAAAGAATTAAAGAAAAGTATAAATGATTTTAAGAGAGGAGAGAAAATGAAATCATATAAAATTGTTCAATTAAAACTATATAGAAGACAGAAAAAGGGAAGAAACAAAGAGCAAGTACAATGACTAGAAAACAGTTATGAATATGTTTAGATACTAATCCCAACTATATTAATAATCATGTTAAATGTGAATAGTCTAAATACACAAATTAAAAGATGAGAAACCAATGGAATAGATAAAAATGTATTACCTGAGTACATATTGTCTATAAGAAACCCACTTTAAATATAAAAACATAGAGAGAATAAAAGTAAAGGGATGGATAAAGCTATACCATTCTAACACTAATCAAAAGAAAGCTGTAGTAGCTATATTAATTTCAGACAAGTTGGCTTCAGAACAAGGAAAATTATTAGGGGTAGAAAGGGCATTATCTAATGAAATGGGGGTCATTTCTCCAAAAAGACATATCCTGAATGAGTATGCACTTAACAAGAGAGCATCAAAATACATGAGGCAAAAAAAATAGAACTGCTAGGAGAATATGTAAATCCATTGTTGTAATAGAAACTTCACAATGCATCTCTAACAGTAATTGATGGGTCTAGCAAGTAAAAAGCAGTAAAGATATAGTTTAACTGGGCAGCATCATCAATCAGCTGGATTTAATTAACATTTATAGAATATTTCATCAAAAAACAGCAGAATAAACATTCTCTTCAAGGCCACATGAAACAGTCACCAAGATAGACCACATTCTAGGCCATAAAACACATCTGAACAAATCTTAAAAAAGAGGCATCAGATAAAGCACGCTTTCAGACCAAAATAGAATTAAACTAGAAATCAATAACATAAAGATATCTGGAAAATCCCAAAATATTTGGAGATTATACAACACATTTCTAAATACACATTGGTTAAAGAAGTCTCAAGAGAATATTAGAAATATTTTAAACTAAGTGAAAATAAAACTGCAACTCATCAAATTTGTGGGATACAGCAAAAACAATGCTTAGAGGGGATGTATAGCATTGAATGCATATTTTAGAAAAAAAGAAAGATATAAAATCAATTATCTAAGCTATCACCTTAGGAAAGAAAAGAAAGAAGAACACTATATATCTGAAGATAGCAGAAGAAAGGAAAAAAAAATAGTGCAGAAATCAATGAAATTGAAAAGAGGAAAGCAAGAGAGAATATTTTAAAACATTTTTTAAAAAACTATTTCTTTAAAAAGTTCAATTAAATTGATAAAACTCTAGCCAGGTTAAACAAAGAAAACAGAAGACACAAATTAATAATAGCAGAATTGAAAGAGGGGCCATCACTACTGATCGATAAACATTAAAATGACAATCCATGAATATTCTGAACAAATCTATGTCTACAAATTTGATAACTTAGATGAAATGGACCAATTCCTTGAAAGACACAATCTATCAAAATTCACATAAGGAGAAATAGATTATCTAAATTAAGCTATATCTATTTAAAAAAATTAGGTCCATAATTAATAACCTTCCCAAACAGAAAACACCAGACTCAGATAGTTTCATTAGTGAATTCCACCAAACATTTAAGAAAGAAATGTTACCAGCTCTTTATAATCTTTTTCAGAAAATAGAAGCAGAGGGGACACTTCTTAACTCATTGTCTAAGGCCAGTATTATCTTAATACCAAAAGCAAATAAGATATTACAAGGAAGAAAAACTACAGATAGAGACTGCCATTAACATCAGTATAACAATCCTCAACAAAATATTAGTATAGTCCAAGAATGCACAAAAAATTATACGCTGAAACCACAAGAATAATCCAAGTATGCAAGGCTGCTTTAATATTCAAATATCAATTAATGCAATCTATCACATTAACAGACTAAAACAGAAAATTCTTATGACTATATCAATAGATGCAGGGTGGGGGGAAGTTTTGACAAATTCAATACACATTCATGATAAAAACTCACAGCAAACTAGGAATAAAGAAGAACTTTCTCAACTTGATAAAGAAAATATACAAAAACCCTGTAGCTAACTTCATATTTAATAGTGAGAAACTGGGTATTTCCTCCCTAAGATCTTATACCAGAGAAGGATGTTCCCTCTCACCACTCCTATTCAACATCATACTGAAGGCCCTAGCTAAAGTAATAATACAAAAAAAGGAAAGAAAATATATATAAGTAATGGAGGAGGAAACAAAACTGCTTTTGTTCATAGATGACATGATTGTCTGTGTAGAAAATCTCAGAAAATCAACCAAAAATCTCCTGGAACTAATACGTGATTATAGAAAGATTGCAGGAAAAAAAGTTAATATGCAAAAGTCAATTATTTTGCTATATACCAGCAATGAACAATTGGAATTTAAAATGAAAAACACAATATAATTTACAATAGCACCATATAAAAATAATGAATACTTAGGAATAAATCTCACAAAATATGTACAAGATCAATATGAAGAAAACTACAAAACTCTGATGAAAGAAATCAAAACAGTCTAAATAAATGGAGATATATTCCATGTACATGAATAGGAAGACACAAGATTGTCAAAATGTCAGTTCTTCCCAATTTGATCAATAAATTCAATGTAATCCCAATCAAAATGGTAGCAAGCTATTTTGTGGATATCGACAAATTCATTCAAAAGTCCATATAGAAAAGCAAAAGACCCAGAAGAGCCAACAATATAGTGAAGAAGAACAAACTCAAAGGACTGAAAATACCCTACTATAAGACTTATTATAAAGCTATAATAATCAAAACAGTGTGGCATTTGTGAAAAAATAGACAAATCAGTGGAATAGAATAGAGATCTCATCAATAGACCCACACAAACATAGTCAACTGACCTTTTAGAAAGGAGCGGAGTCAATTCAAGGGAGAAAGAGTAGTGTTTTCCAACAATGATGCTGGAACAACTGGTCACCCATATGAAAAAAAAAAGGAAATCTAAACACAGACTACATCCTTCACAAAAATTAACTGGATCATAAAACTTAATGTAAAATCCGAAACTATAAAATGTCTAGAAGATAACTTAGGAGAAAATCTAAGTGACCTTGGATTTGGTGATGACTTCTTATATACAACATGCACCATGAAAGAAAAATTGATGTTTATTGATTCAAGATGTTAGTAATAGGGAAAACTGTGAAACTGTGTGCTTGGGGTTGGGGGGTGTGGAATATGGGAACTCTCTGTACTATCTACTTGATTTTCTGTAAATCTAAAACTGCTTTAAAAATAAATGCTATTAATTTTTTTTTAATGAAGGTGATTTGGGGTAATTTAACTGCATTATAGAGCAATCTTTATCCTTTGAAGAATACTGCAAAACCCAGAACCCAAATAGTGGCAATATCATATCTTATTTACAATAAAATATAATTAGATATATAATGAAGCAGGAAAATGTGACTGATCATTAAAAAATACAACATTAATAAAAGAAGACACAGAGAATTCACATATTATCTGGCAAAATATACTTCAAAACAGTTGTAATTACTGTGTTAAAGAAGATAAAGAAAAGATAGAAAAATGAAAGAACTGATAGAATATTTCAACATAGAAATAGAATCTACAGAAAATCAAGGGAAATTCTAGAATTTAAAAACATCAGAAATATAAGAACACATTGGATGGGTTGAGCAGGTGACTGGAAATAGCTGCAGATAGGATTAGGGAACTCAAAACAGTCATTGATGCAGAAAAGTTCTAACATACATGTAATTTGAGTTCTGGAAAAACGCAAAGAAAACCAAAGCAATATTTGAAAAAATAATGGTCAATAATTTTCCAAATCTGATGGAAGTCATCAACCCAACGACTTTTTGTGTGTGTATGTGAGGAAGATTAGCCCTGAGCTAACATCTGAAGCCAATCCTCCTCTTTTTGAGGCGGAAGATTGGCCCTGGGCTAATATCCATGCCCATCTTCTTCTACTTTATATAGGATGCCACCACAGCATGGCTTGACAAGTGGTGTGCTGGTTTTCCCCCGGGACCTGAACCTGCGAGCCCCGGGCGGCTGATGCGGAGTGCGTGCACTTAACCACTTCACCACCGTGCCGGCCCCAACCCAATGATTTTTGATTTAATAAATTCTGAAAACCCCAAGCAGGATAAATACAAACAAACTATGCAAGCACATAAGAATTAAACTGATAAACATTAAAGATAAAGGAAAAATGTTAAAGCATCCAGAGAATATAAAAAATTATTATCTGAAGATAAACATCAATAATTGGATGACTTTTCAACAGTAACTATGGAAGTCAAAAGACAATGGAATATATTTTTAGTAAAAACAAAGAAATATCCTGCCAACCTATAAGTTGATATAAAAAAAAATATTCTTCAAAAATGAAGGTCAAATAAAGATGTTTTCAGACACACACACAGACTATGTCATCAGGCTTTAACTATTGATAGAAGTTATTCAGGCTGTAGAAAATTATCCCAGATGGAAGCATAGAACTATAGGAAGAAATTAAGAGTATAAGAAATGTTACAGTATAAAAACTTGTTACATTGAAACAAATATTAATTGTTTAAAATAAAAGTAAAAATAAAGACTTTGTGGAATTTATAACACATACAAACCTAAATATATGTCAATAGCAAAATGCATTAGAGGTGGGTAAAGGGAGTTAAACTGTTATAAGGTTTCACATCGTTTAGGAAGTAGTAAATGTCCTGATTTAAGGTAGATTGTAATAAAGTAAGAATACCATTTTTAATATCCAATGTAACCACTAAAAGAATAGTAAAAGATGGCATAAATAAAAAGCTAATATGGAAAAAAAATGGAATAAAAAGTAGCTGATTAATCCAAAGTTAACAGAGGGATAAAAAAAAAAAGAGCACATGGGAAAAAGACAAAAACAAATACCAAGATGGTTGAGTTAAATATAATTCAATCAAGAATTATGTTAACCATATATCATCCATAAATATTTCACCTAAAAGATAAAAGTGGTCAGACTGAATAAAACATAATATCTGCTTTTTAAAGGATAGATATTTTATATAAGATAAAGTTTGAAGCAAAGGGATGCAGAATCACAGTCTCTATAAATATCAACCGATAGAAAACTGACATGGCTATATTAATATCAGATGAAGTAGTCTTTTGGCAAGAACAGTGTGATATTTCATAATGTTAAAGAATTTAAATCAGGAGAAAGATATAACAATGTCAATTTTGAATTCAGCTAAAAATTTAACTTCAAAATATATTAAAAATTGATAAAACTTAAAGAACGGATTGAAAAATTTACATATATAGTTAGAGATTTTAACATACCTTTCTCAGTAATTACTGGAACAGGTAGATAAAAAATAAGAAGATATATAGAATATTTGAACAATCACATGTAGAAGGCATGATTAAATTTATAAAGCACTATCCAACAACAAAAGAATGCATATTTTTCAAGACCACGCGGAACAACGACTCAAATAGAACGTATCCTGGGCCAAAAAGCACATATCAATAAAATACAAAGAACTAAATTCATATCATGATTTTCTAATAATTAGAACTCACTGACAGAAAACATAACTCCAAATATTTGAAAATGTAGCAACACACTTCCAAACAACCCTTAGGCCAAAGAAAACATCACAGTGAATATTAGAAAATATTTGTGTTAAATGGTAATGAAAATACAACATAAAAAAACCTGTAAAATGCAGCTAAAGCAAAGCTCACAGCTTTAAATGAACATATTAAAAAGAAGAAATACATAAAATTAGTAATTTAAACTTAAATTCAAGAAGCTAGATAATGAACAGCAAATTAAATTCAAAGAAAAAAGAGGAAGAAAATATAAATAAGAACAAAGTAAATGAACTAGAAAAAGAATATCTATCCCAATACAGAAAATCACCAATGCCAAAGTTTAGTTACTTGAAATACTAATACAACTGATAAACACTTAGCATGACTGATTAAAAAAGAGAGAAAAAATACAAATTACAGTCACCATAAAGAAAAGATATATGTCATTGCAAATCCCAAAGATATTAAAAGGATAACAGGATACTATATGCAACTCTGTCTTTTTTTCCTCCAGCTCCTTTAAATTTTCTTTTTTTTTTTTCCCTTTGACTTTCAGCAGATTTTCTATAATGTGTCTAGGAAAATATTTCTTTTGTTTTTTTCTTCTTTTCAATTTTTTCCTATTTGAGCTTTGTGGTGCTTCTTGAATTTGTCACTTAAAGTCTTTTGCCTGGTTTTGGCAAATCTGTAGCTATAATTTACTAAGAGTTTGGATAGTTGAGGTTTCTAGCATTTTTAGTGTAGAATACCAGAGGGGAGGCCCCTCTGCACAGAAAAAAAGGCCCCAGAAATCTACACTAGAGCGTCACCATATGTGCTTGGCTGAGGGCAGGACTGTGCAGATACAGTACAATCTCTGTGAGTCATAGCAGAGAGCAGTCCCTGGAAACAGAGAAACCAACCATGCCAGTTTTCATGGGACTGAGGGAGTTCCCAGCATATGGGGTTTTCAGTTTTAAAACTGGGAGAGTCCTGGGGAAACCAAGATGAGTTTGTTCATCCTAATTGGGAAGTAGAAAGCTAAAGAGGGATATCAGAGCACGTGCAATGCTGGAAGACATTGGAGCTCTGAGGCAGGCAGAGTAGAGACATCTCACCAAGAAATTCAGTTGAGATCCAGAAAAGTCATAACTCAGAGATAAGGATCACAATCTAGTTCAAGGATCACATTATAGAACTAAGGACAAAAATTATATAGATAAATTCTGAAAGAGGCTTAAACCTAATTTGACAGGATGAATATAGTTAGGAAGCAATTTATACAACTACTAGAAGAAAATTCAACACTTATTAAAGGAAAAGAACATATTCTGGATTCACTCTAACATAATGGCCACACAGTCTAGAATACAATTTTTTAAAGTCCTAGACATGTAAATAAGCAGGAAATTGTGATCTATAATCAAGACAAGCATTAGTCAATAAAAGGAGACTTCAAGGTGACACTGATGTTGTAAATTAACAGACAAGGACAGTACAGCAGGTCACTATACCCCTTGATTTCTTAATCTTCACACTATTCACTCTTGAACCAGATAATTCTTTGGTGTGGTGGCTTTCCGGTGCATTGTAGGATGTTCACACCATCCCTGGCCTGTATCCACCAGATGCCAATAACAACTCCCCCACCCAATTTGTGACATCCTGAAATGTCTTGTACATTGTCAAATGTTCCCTAGAAAGGGGTAGAAATTTTCCCCCAGTTAAGAACCATTGTTATACACTGGAAAATAGAGTGATTACTAGAATATATAGTTAAGTGAAAAAAAGGAAACTGCAGAATAACGTGAATGGAATGCTCATTTCTTTGTAAAAAGGAAGAGGATTAAAAATGTATATATATTTGAATATACTGGAAAGATAAACCAAAACTGATTATGATGGTTATTCCATAGAGAGAGAGGGAACAACTTATAAGAAACAGGAATAGAAGTGAAATTTCTCTGAATATAACTTGCTGCATAGTTTCAACATACAAAATATAAGTATTTTACATTTTCAAAAATAAAATTACATAAAAAGAAAAAATGCCTAAAAGTTTTCTAAAAATAGACGTAAATTTGATCATGCATCAGTAACAGGAATTATTCAAGTGACTTTATAGCATATTATTTTCAGTGTACATGATTAGAGGAATACAGGTTCTAAGCAAAAATGGAGCTCTGAAAAAATGTTAAAGTTTACCCCATAAGTCTAATTTTTACTATTAGTAGTAGTATTTTGCAACTAATTTATAATATTGTAGGATAATGGAAATAAGAATTGGAGGCATCTAAGTTACTAACTCCTGACTCTGAAAAATAGTGAATAAAATGAAATCATTATATATTTAACTCATTTTTCCTTTTATAAGCTTTATTTCAAGGTAACTGATAACTCCTAGTTTAAGATGGAAAGTTTAACTAAAGATTTCTAGCTAATAATGTGGGAGAAATTATAGAATTATGAAATCAATATTTTGCAACCCTAGTAAAGTAATCAGTTCAATTAATGATTATCAACAGAGAAAACATTAGATAAAAGTTAATAGAGTACTTCAATTGTGAAATCAGTCTTAAGTAGTTGAACCCGAAGCTCAGGTCTCTGGCATGAACTTTCATTTACAGAGTATTCTAAGGCAAAAAAAAGTTCATCGTACTAGTCTTACTACTTTTTCATTTATGTGTAAAAATGTTAACCAAATGAAGAATAAAAGTCTTATAATCATTTCAATAGATGCAGAAAAAGCATTTGACAAATTTCAATATCCTTTCATGAAAATCTCTCAACAAATTAGGTATAGAAAGAATATATCTCAACATAATAAAGGTCATATATGACAAGTCCACAGCTAACATCATACTCAACAGTGAAAAGGTGAAAGTTTTTCCTCTAAGAACAGGAATAAAATAGGGTGCTCATTCTTATCACTTCTATTCAACATTGTACTAGAAGTCCTAGCTAGAGTAATCAGTTAAGAAAAAGAAGTGGCGTCCAAATCGTAAAGGAAGAAGTTAAATTGTCTCTGCTTGAAGTTAAATTGTCTCCATTTGCAGACGACATGATCATATATATAGAAAACCCCAAAGACTCCACACACACACACACAAAACTATTAGAACTAATAAATGAATTCAGTAAAGTTGCAGGATAGAAAATCAATATACAAAAATCAGTTGCATTTCTACACACTAATAATTAACTCTCTGAAAAAGAAATTAAGAAAACAATCTTGTTTACAATAGCAACAAAAAGAATGAAATACTTAGGAATAAATTTAACCAAGGTGGTAAAAGATCTGTACCCAGGAAACTACAAGGTATTGATGAAAGAAATTGAAGAAGACACAAATAAATGGAAAAACATCTCATGTTCATTGATTGGAAGATTTAATATTGTTAAAATGTTCATGCTATCCAATCCAAAGCAATCTATCGATTCAATGCAATCCCCGTAAAAATTGCAATGACATTTTTCACAGAAATAGAAAAAAATCCTAAAATTCATATGGAACCACAAATGACCCCAGTTGGCCAAAACAATTTTGAGAAACAAAAAATCTGGAGACATCACATTTCCTGATTTCAAACTATATTACAAACCTATAGCTATTAAATAAATATGATACTGGTATAAAAACAGACACATAGACCAATGGAACAGAATAGAAAGCCCAGAAATAAACCCACACATATATGGTGGTCAACTAATCTTTGACAAGGTCACAAAGCATACACAATTTGGAAATAATAGTCTCTTCAATAAATGGTGTTGATAAAACTAGATATCAACATGTAGAAGAACGAAATTGGATCTTTTTCTTACACCACTCAAAAAATTAACCTGAAATGAATTAAAGACTTAAATGTAAGACCTGAAATCATAAAACTCCTAGAAGAAAACTTAGGGTAAAAGCTCCTTGACATCGGTCTTGGCAATGATTTTTTGGATCTGACTCAAAAGCACAGGCAACAAAAACAAAAATCAACAAGTGGGACTACATGAAACTAAAAAGCTTCTGTACAGCAAAGGAAACCAACAACAAAATTAAAAGAATCTACAAAATGGGAGAAAATATTTGTAAATCATTTTTTTGATAAAGGTTTAATATCCAACATATATAAAAAATTTTACAACTCAACAGCAAAAAATCAGATAATCCAATTAAAAAATGAGCAAAGGACCTGAACAGACATTTTTCTAAAGAAGAAATACAAATGGCCAACAGGTATGTGAAAAGATGCTCAACATCACTAATCATCAGGGAAACAAACCAAAGCCACCATGGGATATCACCCCATACCCGTTAGGATGGCTATTACAAAAAAGTTAAGAGATAATACGTGTTGGCGAGGATGTATTGTGTGCTGTTGGTGGGAATGGAAATCGGTATAGCCATTATGGAAAATAGTATGGAGGTTTGTCAATAAATTAAAAATAGAATTATTATATGATCCAGCAATCTCACCTCTGGGTATATATCCGAAGGAAATGACATCAGTTACCTTGAAGAGATATCTGCACCCTCATGTTCATTGCAGCATTATTCACAATAGCCAAGATATGGAAACAACCTGTGTCCATCAACAGTTAAATAGATAAAATGTGAAGTAAATATATATATAAAGAAAATATATACCAACACATACACAATGTGATATTATTCAGCCATAAAAAGGAGAGGAAAATCCATCACTTGTGACAACACGGATGAACTTGGAGGACCTTATGCTAAGTGAAATAAGCCAGACATGAAGACAAACACTATATGATTTCAATTATATGTGGCATCTAAAAAAAGTTGAACTCACAGAGCCAGAGAGTAGACGGTGTTTGCCAGGGGTCGGGGGTGTGAGGGAAATGGGGGGATGTTAGTCAAAGGGTGTAAACTTTCAGTTATAAGATGAATAAGTTCTGGGGATCTAAAGTACAGGATAACTATAGTCAATAATATTCTATTGTATACTTGAAATTTGCTACAAGAGTAGATCTTAAGTGTTGACCACATACACACACACACACAAAAAGGTAACTCTGTGAGGAGATGGGTGTGTTAACTTGATTGTGGTAATCATTTCACAATGTATATGTATATTAAATCATCATGTTGTACACCTGAAATAAAATCACATTGTACAACCTAAAAAAATAATAAAGAAATAAACTATTAAGGAATGTTTTCAAGAATATTTAATAACATGGGGAAATGATCATGGCATAAGAAGCTATTATATGTGGCCCCAATTTCATTATTTTTCTCTGAGTGGTAATATTATAAATGATTTTTTTCTTTAAATATGTCTTTATTTTTTATATTTTTAAAATATTAACAAACATTTATCATAAAAATGCATATAATTTAACATCAATATTCATAAAGTCATATTCAGCTCCGTACTAACCTGACACAGCTTTTACATCTTTGTCTGCTATGTCACACCTTTGATTATTTTAGCTAAGATTAACTTGTCACCTTCCCATTAACAGAGCTGTCAGAAATTTCACCTTTGGTATTATCTACTCTAGTATTTCAACATGTCTGATTATCATCATTATTAATAATTACAATTCTGAAGAATTTGATAATTTTAAGTCACAACACTATTCATTCAGCAAACATTCACACTGTGTCTAGTATTTGCCAGACACTGTTCTAGGCACTGTGGCATAAAACATTAAAAAACAGAGTCCCTGCTCTGATAGAGCTCAGAATCTCAGGCTCCTGGAGAAACAAAGGAATGACATAATCTCGAAGGTATCTAATAGCGATGCTAGCTCTTGAAACAAGGATTAATATGACATCTTTAGTCCTACAAGACATCCAGTTACCAAGAGGAATCATATGCAATCCCAACACTCAACAATTTGGCCCAGAGAGCATCATTTTCGTATGTTTCAACCTAATGATTTTCTCTTGCATATGTTTCAACCTAATGACTTTTGAGGTCATTTATTTAATTCTTTTTTTTGCATAGATGGTGAAAGTGTAGACCAAAATTGATAACTTAGATTCACAAAGCAAGTGAATCAGGGGTAGAAAACAAACATTGTGCAAAAAATAAATTAAGGGCCCCCTTTTTTCAGTTACTGGTAATATAAAGGAAGAACTAGATCCAGACAAAAAATCGTATATTCTAGAATGGCCATAACTTACAAAAACATTGGTCTCTCAAATTTTCCATGCATGTGGTATAAACAGATTGACTCTTAGATCTAGTGCTCAGACCTGGCGAAAAAGAAACTGAGTAACAACCAAAAACAATATGTGTGTGTGTGTGTGTGCTCATGCACGCTCATGTACGTACAAGGGTTTGGGAGGAAGGGGTACTTATGTGTAAGCTTTGTCAGGATGCTGTAGGTAGATATTGTCTAACCACAGGCACTCCAGCTGGGGAGGAGTGGGCAGCAGGTGGAGAGAGGGTGATACATGATTCTGCCACGCAGAAAATATTGGGTAACACATTTGAAGTAATTATTGAGTAACAAAATTTTAAAGATTAGGGGAGATGCATTCAGATGGTATTAAATCGTGTGTGTACGTGTGTGTGTTTTAATCAAACCAGTCCAGCAAAGTCCAGCAGTCCTCTCCTACAACTACCTCCAACATCGATAGGCTGCTGGGGAACGTATTTGGCAAATGCTGAGTGTGACTGTCCTCCCTTTCCTTGTGGTTTATATAAGTCACATATGAAAACAAAAAGCAAGAGCCATAGAAATACAATTGATTAAGCTGGCAGTTTAAAGGCTATTCTTTGAGTCGTTGCATGCACAATGACTCAGAACTCTGAAATTTATACATAAATTCAGATACACGTCTAGCCAGTCTAATATGAACCACGCTGCTTAGTGGTACAGAATGTTAACCTTATGTCTGAGAGGGAAGTGAAATTGGTGAACAGTTAGCCAGTCTCTGTCACTTTTTGTGAGAAAAGATTGGTAGCTAACTACAGACCCACATTGTAACTACATCTGTTTGTTTTCAAGTTTTTTAAACATGTTTATATCTAAGTTAAATGTTTTATAATATTAGCATAATTAATTTTAAATAGTAGGTTTAGTTTTTCTCAATGAATCCTTTTTCCTTTAGAAAATCCTAAGTAAAGACCCTTCCACTTGGAAAGGTTTTTTAAGTCTCTTTTTTATTGAATAACTAAGTAGCTAATCAATTAATTCATTCAACAACAGTTTATTACATAGCAAGTGTGAAGCCAGCATTAGGTGGGGTGTTGGCAATATAAAGGTGACTAAAGGAGACATGGATCCCTGCTTCCCAGACATCCACAGACAGTCTTGGGCTGTATTGTTCACATCATTGTTGATCATGCACTGGTTCTCATTCTTATTAGAAAGGTTTTAAGCTAGGTAGATGCTAACAGCCAGATTAGAAAGTATTACTTCATTCTTCTTCTAAGTGTTCTACAGAGGTGTATGTGACTGATAATATTAACTCATTTTACAGATAAAAACATCAAGTAACTATTTTAAAGAATAACAAGCTTTTAGCAAAGTTAGCAGAATAGAGGTATCTTAAAACCCAGTTCACATTATATTGAATTAATCAGTTTAACATGTGGGTTTGTTTCATTCATTTTATTTCCATTTAGTTTATATTTTTCTTCTGGTCCACAATCAGCATTCAGATAATTATTAAATGACTTAAAAACATGAAATGTATTTTCCAAATATAACGACATATGTTAGAAACAGAAAATGAAAATTTTTTGACACAATGTACCAAAAAGAACACGAAACTTTAGCAGTCAGAAGGTCAGGGTGCCAGTATTAGTTAAAAAGCTGAATTTAGTCAAATCTATAAAAATTTCTAAATGTCAGTCTCCTTATATATAAAAGTAGGGACAGTAGTTCCTTTACAAGGGTGATGGTCAAATTTGTTTTGTAGTTAAAATGCTTGAGGTAGCTTCAATTTGCATACATTATTATAAACTTAGTATGAATTTGAATATATCTCTTATGGATGGCATAAAGTTATGTTTTAACTCATGTTGAAAGTTTTCTTTTAATTTATGAGCTTATAATTTTTACATTTTTGTTATAGTAGATATACTTGATTTTATTTACGTTGTTTTAATTCATATTTTCTTTTTCTCCTATATTGCTTTTTAAAATTTTTATATGATATTACCTGTTTTTATTTGTTTGTTTTTTACATAATTTAGTATTAAAAGTAATGTAATGACACCCTCTATGCTCCCCCAACAAGGTCTTCATTTATAGTTTCTTATTTCCATTCTCCTCTCAATTGTCTGAGTTATGTCCTCAAGTAAAATTCTCTAGAAGAACATCAGTATTGTATAATTCCGGAGCCTTGTAAATTTGAAAATGTCTTTTCTTTGCTTTGTTATGTCATTTACATGTTTTATAGCTAACGAATTCTCAGTTTACAGTCTCTCCCCCTGTTGACTCTGTAGATTTTCTTGTTCTTATTCTTGGTCATTACTCAGTTTTTATTCTCATACTTGGTGATATCAATCATTTGTCTTGTGGATTCAAATTCTTAACAAATCTTTTCTCTAATTCAAATCCATAGTGCATTTTCTCTATGACCACCTTCATTCGTTTAGTTTTCTTAGACTTTATGATTTTCTTGATTTCTCATCTCTAGCACTGATTATGATTACTGAAGTATTTCTGCTCTCTGCTATTCTAATAAGCTTTAAGATTGTGCCAAGTCATTATTTTTCTTCTAAATTTATTTCCTTGCATCCTGTAGCTCTTTCTGTTTTCTAAATTGCATATAATCTTCAAATGCTATTATGACTCTGGATTTTGTATTTAAAATTGGTATGTTTCCTTTGGTGGATTATCTAAATTATTCTCTTTCTCTCCTTTTATCGTGCTATCTCCAATACTCTTTTTATATTTTCCCTGTAACCTATTGTCATACGTTCCATGCTGTTCTTCAGTATTTCTATTGTTACTATGACTACTACTATTACTATTACCACTACTGTTACTACTATTACTTTACTCCTTTTGTGCAGATTGATATAATTTTTCTAGAGTGCAATTGCCAATATATATCTGTAATCTTAAAATTATTCAGGAATTTAACCAAAAAATATTTAAATATGCACACTACATTTTTGGAACAAAGATATTCCTTTCAGTTTTACAAATAATACTAAAACATTGGAAACACACCCAAATAAAGGAATGGCTAAATAAATATCAATGTATACATTCACCTACTAGAGTATTAAACAATCGATTAGACAGAAAATTATCGTGGTCTAAGGTCAAAAATTAAAAGCTACATATACAATATATTTGCAAGTACAAACGTGTGTATATATACACATATATATTTTCTCTGTATAAAATATTATTTGTAAAGATACTCTTAACGTGCATAAAAATACTGGATTCAAACACACTAAGATGGCAAAACAATTATCTTAAGGAAGTTTGGAAAGGGGAAATTGTTGGAACTTTTTGTTTTATGTATTTACTGTATTATTTATAATGAGTATATGCTTCTTGTTTATATTTTAAAAGTATTAATAAAAACAAATCTGTATTGTAAAACTATAAAAAAGAAAAAAATTATGGGTTGAGTTACACTTGTCAAACAGGGAAAATATCCAACAGAAAAAAAATTTGAATGATTATAAAACGCTTGGAAAATAACATTTTTACTACAAGAAGGATGTAATTTTTGAGAAGTTAGTGTTAAATCAGGCTAACCTCACGGTGCATTGGGAGAAGGGAGGCATATGTTAAGTGGACTACTCTCCTTATATAATAATCATGGCTGATTATGGCGCTGGGATGGCTAGATTTTATTTTAAATTATTATCAACTTCATTGTAAGCAATCAATATTATTCCTTTACGTTATAGTACATTTTAATCAAGACCTACTTGACTCCAATATCTTTTTTGTGTACTAGGGTTAATGCTATTCTTTTGGCTGGAGTTCTTGCTTTTGTTTATTAGACAGTGGCATTTCCCAAACTCAGCTGTCAAGTGAGCAGGATATCTGTCTTCTACAGAAACGTTTCTCATCCAAAAGATTGTGTTCAAGTTCAGGGACAGTTTCATTTACATAAAAAGTTATTTTTTGTTGTTGTTGTTTTTGAGCCACTTGGTGTTCATTCAAAACTTCCTTAAACTTTAGCATACTTCTGATGTTTCATTTGTGACTTTGGAGCTGAGTTGAATTATTCCCATGGTCCAGGACAACCACTAAACTGTAACAGAATGCTGTGTTTGTGTGCTGAGGAGCCTTGTGACCCCAGCAGCTTAGTTTGGTGCATTCATTGTGACTTAACAGAAGCATTGAGACAGGTTTTTAGAACCAATAAAGGAAGCCATAGCTGTGAGAACCTGAAAATCCACCATGGGAATGTAATAATTTTTGCAAGCTAACTCCTTCTTCTTTAGGACTCAAACAAAAAAGCTTCCTCTAAAAGCTTTCTGGAAACAAAATGATCCTATGGGTTGGTGGTACAGTGACCGGCAATTGTTTTCTTGTGGTTATCCACGACATAAAATCTGAGAATATTTTTAACATCCTATTACCACATGAGGGTGCTATCTCCCCAAATATGTGTCTGCAAAGTGAGCAGGCCTCAGCCAGGAAAGAAAGTTGTTTTGTTGGTTCCTCCCATATACATTTGGGAAGACATGAAAGGATTTTTTTAGAATAAATATGTATGAGAGAGAAAAATAAAAAACAAAACAAGTCTAGACCTAAACATAAATGGACTTGTACTCTACCTACCTATACAGTGTGAATCAGGCATACAGAAAGATAGCTTTGATTTAAAAAATATGGATCTACACAAAGATTCACAGTGCTAGGCAAAGTGTGGCCCATGGACCACAGATGTACCATCATGGTAGTGGAAAGCCAAGTGTACGTGTGTGTTCAATAAGCATGTCTCTGTGTTATCCTGACCCACAGAATCAAAATATCCAGAGGTCAGGCCCAGAAATTTGCATTTATATTTTGCTTCTTGGGTAATTCTCATCTACCTTAAAGTTTAAGAAGCACTGGCATGGAGTCATTTAAAAATGATTACTATTGTAAACACTGACATATATGTGAATATTTAAATCTAATAAAACAGATGATTTTTTGACAACCATAGCATCAGCTTTCAGAAGCAGGTCAATTACAAGAGAATTTGATCTAGAATACAACTGAAAATTCTCACCCAACATTTTCACAATCATTACAGATATAGTAAATATAATACCTGCTCTCTAGGACAACAGAGAATATGAACTTGACTCATCTTGCCAGCTCACTGATTTTTTTTCTCTCTTTCCTTTTGACCTAGTTCAGTAAATAAAATATAACTCCATGTTTCAACATGTAAACTTCACACCCAAAACATTAGGTGATGCTTGCTATTTTCAGAACATTGCCTGAATATGGAAAAGTTTAAGAATTAACATATGAGGTAGAAATATGTCTTGTAAAATGGAACTGTAACTACAATTGTGTTTTATGAAAACAAAAATAAATTTATATTGGAGAAAATTTAAAACTTAGGCCAACTAGTAATGGTTGGTAGAAACGTTTGTCAGCATGGCCAGTTCTTGATCTTTTAAAGGCCCAAAGTTATGCTTATCATCCAAAGGCCTTTATTTTGTGCCTGGAATTCTATGTTCCTATAGAGGAGAAAAGAATGGAAGGAAACAGGTTATAGAGTCTGAGCTCTGAGCTCAGGCAAAGGTTGATGAGTTTTACACGCAGTAAGGTGGTCTCCAGGATCAAATTATTGTCCATAAAAGTAAAACTGGCATATTTATCTTATATATATATGTATATGTGTGTACATATATAAATAGATATAAAATATGTACATAAATTTTATATAAACCTAATCAAATATGTACCTACACATATAGCTACTCATATAGCCATATTTATGTATATATTATACTTAACAGCAAAAATTATAGAATATTAGAACTCTGATGGGATCTACAAGCCTCACCTTCTATCCACGGCACATCTCATTCTATAGTTTTCTAGACAGTTAACCATCTGGTCTCTGCTTGAGTGCTCCCTGGAAAAGAAAGCTTCCTACTGACAATTACAGATCATACTATCTTAAATAGTAATTGTACAGAATATTGACAATAGTGTTTTAAACATTGGACCTGGATCAGTAATTTTCACCTATTGCTACTAGTTCTCTCTGAATCTACTTATAATAAGTTTATTTTTTCATTTAAAACTTCAAAAATGTAAAGTGTATTAATTTAGTTTAACTTTCCCAATTTCTTACTCTATTATATCTATGATCTCTAAATTATTTTTTTAAACTTTTTAACATTCTCTTCAGAATCCTTTTGAAACATTGGTGTTTTTCAAGTGCCTTCTTCAAAGGCATAAATGCAAAATAAAAAATTTGTACTCGTGCAGAAAATAGCAGATTTTTATGCCTCTTAATCTGGAACTCATTCCTACAAATCCAGATGTTTTTCTTTCCTAGATGCCTCAGCACTGATGAACACTTAACCTGGATATGTAAATCTGTCATCGTTTTCAGAGTAGCTTTGTTTAGTCATTCTTTAATTTGTTCCCACGTGCATGCATTCATTCAGACATAATTTCTGCTCACCTACTATACGCCAACACTATTCCAAGAGTAAGGAATAAAATGGTGCACAAAATAGGCAGAAGTTCTTGACATTGTGGAGTCTATATTTTAGGGGGAAAAGATAGATAATGAAAAATATGTTATACTTTAAAAGGAAATACATATCATGGAGAAAATTAAGTATGGAACAAGCTTGGGATCAGGGGAAATTGAAAATCTTAAATAGAGGAATTAGGACGGTCTCATTGAGAAAGTAACATCTGAATAAAAATTTGAAGGATATGAGGGAGTCAGCAACAAAGATATCTTGTAGAAAAACCTTGTAAGCAGAGTGGAAATGCTCTGAGGCCAGAGTGAGCTTGGAGTGCTAAAAGAACAGAAAAAGGCCAATATGGTAGAAGAAATTGTATTAGGTCAGAAATGTAATGGGGTAGGAGTAACTTGTAGAACACTGTAAAGAGACTTAAGGAGTATATTCTGAGTGAGAAGGGGCCCCATTGCAGGATTTTGAGCTTAGACGTTTCAGGGTTGTATTTAAGTGGATTAATCTGACTACAGAGTTCAAAGGACCTGAATACAGTAAGGGTGGAAATAAGAAGAGAGTTAGGAGGCTATTGAAATATCCAGGTGAGAGACGATGGTAGATAGAAGCAGGGTCACAGAATTGGAGATGTTGAAAACCTAGTAATTCTAGAAATATTACGAAAAAATTTTCTGACTGATTATATTTGAAGTATGAGAAACAGTAAAGAGTCAAGCATGACTCCAAGTTTTTGTCCTGAACTACAGGAAGAGTGAAAGTACCGTTAATTGAGATGGGGAAAACTGAAGGTGTTACAAGTTTTGAAGAGAAAACTAGAAATCCAATCAGGTTAAGTACGAGATATCTACTGGAAATTCAAATGGAGAATGTCTATCCATAGGCTGCCGGATATATTAATATGGAGTTCAGAGACAGGTCTAGGCTTAAGATTTAAATTGGAGAAGTCCCCATACGTAAGGAAACCAATGCCATCAGCTAGCGATTGCTCACTAAAGGAATGTGTAGAGACGTAAGAGGAGGTACAGACACTGAAGATTTCCAATGTTAGGAGATAACGGGAGATGAGGACGAACCAGTAAAGAAAACTGAAGAGAGCTTTGTAGCGTAGGAGGAAAAGCAGGAAAGCACTATTTCCTGAAACCGAGTGAAGAAGGCATTTCACAGAAGAGGTGTATCAGCATAGCTGGTTTTCTTTTAGGCTGAATACAAGGGCATCACTGCTAACCACTTTGTTCAATTCAACATAGAGTTCTTGGCTGTCAAGTTAGTTTAAATCTTGAGTCAGCAATTCACAATTTCTCAAGTCCCTGCCCTTTAAAAAATTCTCCAGGAGCCGGCCTGGTGGCATAGCATTTAAGTTTGAGCGTTCCGCTTCGGCAGCCCAGGGTTTGCCAGTTCGGATCCTGGGCACTGACCTACTCACTGCTCATTAAGCCAAGCTGAGGTGGTGTCCCTTATAGAAGAGCTAAATATACAACTATGTACTGGGAGTTTGAGGAGAAAAAAGAAAAAGAGGAAGATTGGCAACAGATGTTAGCACAGGGCCAGTCTTCCTTAAAAAAAAAATTCTACATTAAGCATCACCTTTTTAAAAAAAAAATTCCTCCTACCTTGTTAGTTTTGAGTCAACACATCTGTTCAAATTTTAATTCTGACATTGCATATATTAATTTTTCATCCCAGCTTTGTGTTACCTGAAAATTTGATAAGCTTGCTTTCTATGAATTAATTCATTCAAGTCATTGGTAAAAATATAAAACATGAGGCTGGCCCCACGGCATAGTGGTTAAGTTCGGTGTGCTCCACTTCATCTGCCCAGGTTCAAGGGTCTGGATCCCGGGTGCGGATCTATACCACTTGTCAGCCATGCTGTGGCAGTGACCCCCATACAAAATAGAGGAATATTGGCACAGATGTTAGCTCAGGGCTAATCTTCCTCAAACAAAAAAAAGATGAAGATTGGCAACAGATGTTAGCTCAGGACAAATCTTTCTCAGCAAAAAATATATACAAAACATGACACATCTCAACATATAATCTTCTGATTTTATGAAATGTCACAAGAGATCTCTCCCAAGTTATCATTATTTTAGTAATTCTATTTTAAGTAGAGTATTGACTTCAGTTATAAATCCACCTAATTGTTCTAAGGCTTGCATTCAAAGGTATTCTTTCAGGAGTCAAGGCTTAATATTTTTAAACTTGAAGAAACCTGGAAGATCAGCTAGGCAAATCACCATCAGGGAAGACAATAAAATGCCTTGAAGTTCTTCATTAATTCGTTTGATACAGTGGTCTAACTAATAGGCATTTGGCCATTATTTGTTCTTCTTTGAAGCTGGTTCATTATGCAATTGTTTTCTTAAGTATTCTAAAGCCATCAGTTTGGGGATCCATTATATAATTACGCCTACCCAAAGATTAATAAATGCCCTTGTACATAGTTTCCATAATTTTTCTTTTTTTTTTTTTTTCAGGTTTTTCTTCTGGAAATTTCTCTGTTCATAACCTCAGTTGCTGTCAGTGGTGGTTTTTCCTATTCCATGTATAAATACTTTCGCTTCCTTAGAATGCAATCCACTTGGGCCAGTGTGCTTAAATGGATTTAAGGAGATTTAGATTATCTTTTTAAATACTTTCCCCTTCTTGTGCTTCAATTCAATGGGTGCTGGTTGTTTACTTGTTTGTGCTTTAGCATTTTCAATTTGAAGTCTATCATCCTTGGATTTTGCTTTCATCATCGTCATTTGTAAAGATTTTACTATCTATATTAGTATTGTTCAATACACCTTTTTGCAATGATAAAAATGTTCTCCATCGATGTGGAAAGACTGCTTGAAATACAGCTAGAAATGCAGCTAATGCAACAGAGGAACTGAATGTTTACTTTTATTTAATTTTAATGAATTTAAATTTTTAAATAGTTGTATACGTCACATGGCTACCATATTGAACAGTGCAGATCGATACTATCCTGTTCCAGCTTTGAATGTAGTTCAATAGGCCCCTTAATTTAGTTCTCGTAATTCAAGGACACAAACCTTTGTGGGTTTGAGATAGGACCTACAAAGCCAAAAGCCAAAGGTGCTGGACAGATCACATAAATGAGTGAAGGAGCCCAGTGGTGACTGTGGGGGACTAAATAATGTATAATCATTCTATAAAGTAACACTACCACTCCATCAAAAGAGGCCAGCTGGTTTAGCCAATTGCAGCTATGCTAAGATGCACAACCAGAATTGCCAGACTTAAGTTTTCAAGAGAAGCACAAATCCAAATTTTTAAGTGCTGACAACATATTCAAATGTTTACATGTCAAATAAGACATGCCTAGAAGTTTCCTGTTTGTGATAAATTGTCTAAGACATCTTGATGGTATCTTCACAGGTACAATGTATGCCTGTGTGCCCCTCCTGATTATGCACCCTACTCCAGTTTCTCTTACACAACTCATAATAAGATTAGCTAACCTAAGATTCCCTATAGCCTCACCCTTTCATTTCAGAAGACTCCCACTTTATCACTGAACAACCGTTTCTGATTAGTATCTTATAAGAACTATTTAAAATCCTCAATGAAAGGTAAAAATTCATAAAAGCTCTCTATTCTCATGAATTTCTCCAAGATTTATTGAAGCTCAGAATGTTAGCAGCCATGGCAGTTTGAAGCTTGCAATTTCTCCACTTCCAAGTTCCAGGGTCACCTCAGAAGTCAATTTCAGGCAGTTTACTCGCAGAAAACAAGTATGCAGTAATTTATTTAAAGGCACAAGGCAGAGCTATCTGAGGATTTGTTCTAGGTATTCCTAGAGAACATTATAAGTAAACAAAATTAAATGGAAAGAGAAAGAGTTAAAACTAAACTAAAGGCATGTATGACTTCATCTGCTTAATTACTATTTCCTGAATAACCCACCTCATGCATGAGCTCTCGCAAGCATAAGCCCATAATTACTTAGCAAACAATCATTTATTAAAACAACTATGTTCACAGCATTGCACCAGGCACTAAGGAGGAGTGTTGGGGAATAAAAAATGTAGTGCGTGACCTCCAGGAGCTTAAGATGCTGAGAGAGAATCCCACATGAAAGCATCCAGGAGCACATCCAGAGGAGCAAAATGGTGTAGCACACAGACTACGTACAAGCTAAGGGTTTTGTATATCATTTGTTTCTTATTTAATAAAATTGATGGGATTTTCTTGTAATAACGGGCTGAATGTTGGCTGAATCTGTTCCACCAACAGACATTGATGCTTTTCCATAATGGGAATGCTTAAAGTGTAAAACATGAACACTCTGTAGTAGAACTTCTGCATACCCCTAGGGCAAATGATATGTTAAAGCTTGTCAATTAGAGTTGCAACACATACCGAGTTTCCTTCAAAAATTAAGTGTCAATTAAGTCTCATCCTCAAATGGAGAAATTTAAATAAAATATGAAAAAAATCTTCTCTTTCATAAATGTAGGAGAAAAAAGAGTGAACTCTTTCTATGTAAAATCTCTCTGCACACATATCTTCTTTTTTACTAAAATATCCATTTTGATTTGCAATTTATTTGCTTTTGTCCAAGACAACTTCTCTGAGCCTGTTTTCTTATCCCATTAAATAAAAACAAAGGGCCAGATGATCTCTAATGACCTAGCCTAGATTATTCTGTCATCCTGAAATTCTTATCAAACCCACATTGTGTGTGTGTTTTATGGGAAAAACTTAGCTCTATACTGGCATTATGAAGAATCAGACAGGATGTCACTTGAAATATCTATAGCTTTAGTTTCTCGTTGGTTAAAAGTCTAATGACAGGGGCCAAGAGCAAGATGTGAAAAATTCTGCAAATGCTACTAACACCTACACTTAATTCAAATTGCTCACTTATTATTTCAAATAGTGTATGGATGTCACTTAATGAGAGGATGGAAAAATGGTGCAGCTACAGATCACTCTACTTAATACCTAGCCTTAAACAGAAAACATTTCACCAATGCAGAAGAATACACAATAAAGCTCACAGAAAAGCTCACATTTCTACCTCTCTGAAACCATCGTATCTTCTTGTTTACTGAGAAAGGGAAAGTCTCAAGTTCTAGAAACAGAATAATGATATGACTTTAGTGACTGAATCTTTACTTTCAAGATAAACTCCATTATTTAATTTAAAAAATAACTACTACTGTCAAATCTCCTGAAAATCACCAATTCCTTCACCTCCTAAATTAAAAGTTTATTTTATTTGAGTCTCCACTGTAAAAAGCCAAGGGACTTCTCTGAATAAGTTATTTCAACTTTCATACAGGTGGCCCTTTCTGAGGTTTGTGATCTTTTGTTTGATTTAGTATTTTGATGTAGTTTAAATATGATTTTACTAAAGGAATTGACAGTAGAGTCAATGTTTATTATAGCACTGCACTTTAATCAGATAGACTGACCGTGTAGAAACTATTAAAATACCAAAATTAGTAATACCATCTTAAATTAATTCAGGTGTTATTATAATCACACTTTCTTAGCAAAATAAATGACAGTAGAAAGCACTGAAACATATTAAATGATTTTATGATAAAATGATAGCTATTTTGGAGTTTTAGCTCTTTTATTTTTGTTGACTCTTTAAGATTTTTATCTAATATCACCATTAATATAGGTTGGAAGGCACACCATGGAAGGCATCTACCAGTTCCACACACTCCTGAAAATTTCACCTGACCTCTCTTATCTACAACCCTCTTCCAAGCGTGTCTTTACACGTTAAGTGATCTCAGAACTTCACCAAGGTGATTTGACTAGCGATGGGATTTTGACCCCCAAACAGCATTTTGTTACTTAAGTTTTTACTCTCAAGATACACTCTAGGGACAGTTAATAACAAATAAATACTAGTGGTGATTCTCCTGAAATGGTTCCTAACTTTCCCTGACGTAAGACTTACACCAGAAATGCATTATATTTTGTGAATCACCACCTAATTAGATCCCTGAGTTTGGAATACAAGACACACAAAACAGGAAGCAGGTAACAGGATGAAGAAATTTGAATATATACAAAAAGAGAAGCCAATAGGCAGAATCTCTGAAACAATAAAAGCCTATACAAGCCATAAGTAAGCAGAAGTCTTAAAATAAAGATATATTACGACAAAGGAAAAGAAAGGAAGTGAGAAGTTAATCAATTTGCAAGAGCAAGAAGTTGAACCTGAAAGTAACGGAGTCGTCACAAAGGTGGAACATTAGTGAAGAATGCTCTCTACTGAGATAGTTCCCCAAGATGCTTTGCACCTCAACATTTCATTTCTCAAAAAGGATGGCCATAAAATTTATTTTAAATTGTGTGCCAATATTTCACGGGGTCTGCTGAGATAATTTGCTTTCATTTTTAATTCCGTACCCATCTTACAAACATTTCCAATAACCTAAGCTAACCTGAGTGGATCTCTCTTATTCGCCCCCACTTGCCTTTCTTGAATTTTCTCTCCATTTCCACACTTCTCAGTCTTTCATGAGAACCAAATGCTTGTTATTTTTATGAAGTGACTTTGTAACTTACAGTACATTATTGCTATTATGATTGTGTTTCTAATATTTCATCTATACATTTAACATTACAAATCTGAGGGCTAATTCTAAGTTTAGTTGTAACAACATGGGTAAATCTCTGAAGCAATGCATATCTATCAAAGTGATTTTTTCGATAATATTTTGAATGATTTTTCTCTCACCATAGGATGTTAAATCTAATTACCAACTAAGTCATAGTAATTATATATTCAACAGCAGTCTTCCACCAAACGTTGAATTTGTTTTTGACAAACCATATTGGCACATAAAATGATACATAATAATGAAAATATGAAAATAATTATTTATTTTCTAGACTAATATTTTACTCATTGATTTTCTGATGCACCAACTTGCAACATTTTCAATAAACAGTGGACATAAAAGAAATTTAAACTAGTTTAGCTATCCCTATCTAATTATAAATTTTTTTTTCTGCTAGTATTCATATATTTCAAGTAAACATTGTCAGACCCCCTAATCATTCTTTTATTTTCTTATTCATTTATTCATTTACTCTTTCAACATTTTAAAAATGCTTACTATACAGAAAGTGCTAAATACATGAAGAAAAATGATTTGCCATTAACTTTCTTTATCCAATGATGGTTTTTGTGTTTTATTACTGCTAAGACAACAATACAAAATGTATTTTAAAATTTAGGTGTTTTGACTTTTCCAGAAAGGTAGAGTAGAATTATCATAGTACATGTGTGCCTAATTCACAATCTAAATTTTGGGAGAAGAGGAAAAGGAAATATAATGGCTGGTCCCATCTAACGTGAATGGTCCCCAATCTCCTAGACCTCCCTCCATGCCTCTTGTCTCCAGCTCCATCGAGAAATCTGAAATTTGGAAAAAAATTGATAAATAATTAAATAGGAAAAGGTTGTAGAACAGATAAGTAGATGATAAAGTGGGGAGCTTTATCCAAAATAGTTTTTACACATTTTAATAACAGAAATCAGAATATAAACCTTAAAACAAAAAAAGAAGCTTAATGATCTCTTTCCTCTCCCTCCTCACTTCAAGCTCTGCCTCCTTATTAGATATATTGTTTAACATCACTAGCAATTAAGGCAATGCAAATAAAAACAATACAGAAATCCATTTTTCAGCCAATAAAACTGGCAACGATCAATAACATGGTATTAGCAAGGGGATATTGACATTCTAATACATTGGTGATGAGGTGTAAATTGTCACTGCTCTTTTATCAGAAGTCTTACAATATATCTGTTCTTGCATTCAATAATCCTATTTCTAGGAATTTTTCCTAATGATTTGCTTTTTCAATAAAAGATCTAGATTCTAGTAGCTAAAGTGAGTAAATAAATGGCTGCAAATTTTGCCCTTATTTTTAAAGTGTGAATTTTGTGGAGAAACATTTTTAACTGGTGAGCACACTTTGGTAAAATAAGATTTGTTTTCCGCAGTAGTAATCGCATGCAGGAGCTTTATGTTTTCTAGCGCTGGAGATTCAACAGCATTCTTCATAAGCATTCATGTCTGTGATGATGGTTAGAATCTCAACAAGGTCCACTGGTCCTACCACTAGGAGGGATAAGAAGAGGAAACAAAGTACTCCACACTGGCTAATAACAATAATTATCATCACTGGACCAAGGAACCTCTGAAAGTTTATAGCAGCCTCATTCACAAAAGTCCCAAATGGAAAACACCCTGAAACTTCCATCAACTGTGAATTGGACAAATAAACTCTGGTATATTCACAGAATGAAATGTAATATGAAAGTAAAGATAAACTATGGTGACATAATAATGGATGGATCTCCCAAGAATTAACTTGAAGGAAAAAAGTCAGACATATACACACAAACACATACTGTATGATGTATATAAAGTTAAGACAAAGTTGGCAAAACTAATCTGTAATGTTAAATTCAAGATAGTGGTTAAGAAGGGGTAGTCAACCAATGATATAAGATTCCTACAGTTAAACCAGAGAAATTCAGCCTCAACATCCAGAGCTTTCCAAAGTCAAATTGATATAGTAAACATTTGAACTGTAGTCTAGCACATGTATCTAGGGGTTTGAATATACTGCTGGGGGTACAGCAAAACTTTCCAAGGGGCACACAGGCTCCTATAGTCAATTTCTAGATCTTCAATGGAAATACACACTCCTCCCTAAAACTGATCTGACCAGAAAAAGTAACTACAATGGGAACGTCATGCAGGCTTTCCTTCTTCACTCACCTTTTACACTCACCATTCTCCTATGTTACCAAAGCATAACTACTTCCCAATCAAACCGAATCTCAGTATTGCACAATGCCTTGGAATGCAAAAATCTATAAGGAACCAAAAAGAAGAAAGCAATTCAAATATTCATATCAAAGAAGACTCCTTTAATTAAGACACCATTCTTCTTGTGGAAGAATCTCACAAGCATAACTTGGGTGTTTTGATTTAAGATATATTTTGGAGGAGGATCGTAGAAATGATGATAATATTTATTTTATACTTCATCTGTTCTGTCCATTGACCATCATTAAGGAATCCATTGATTTGATGTAGCATCATATGAGAACAAAACAGTGTTAGTACGAAACATTGAGGTGAGTGGAAATTGATTTCATCCAAGTGACACACTAACGTAAGGCTCTATGCTTTATCTATTTACTAATATATCTAAAGTTTAGAAAGTTTAAAATCTGAAAAATCATGCTGAAAATATTTGCTACAAGGTATTCCTTCTCTACAATTTCACCATTCTCAGTAATGAGAAAGAGTTTGGGGAGGGGAGTCTCATGGACCAGGGTCCATGTCTCAGTGACATATTTTCGCCACGATCTCAAGGAGGATATAGTAATATAAATTCTACATTTATTTTCAACAGATCAACATTACATCTTTGAATAAATGGATTATATACTGGAGGCAAGATAGTGTTGTGTATTTTCTCGCTTATTTAGGCTCAGAGGACAAATATTTTAGTGATTTTTATGGAATGCTTATTGTATTCTGAAAACTCATATTCATTTTTACTTAGATAGAATTTTAAAAATTTTTCATTCCCACCACGTATTTATAAGATTTAGACTATTCTCATAAGAATATTTTGTAGGATCTACTCTAAAAATGGACTTATAATAATCATCAATATAGTTTTATACATCTTGTATTTAGTGGCCCAAGAACTTTTCTTTTTCTTGCAATTAATTTCTACTGAACCTTATATCACTCTAGCAATAAGTAACATTAATCCAAAAATACATGAATTGCAAAAGTATCACTAAGAGATTCATTGCCAATAATTTTATTTTTTGTTTAGTAATTACCTATAGAAATTTGTCATATATGTTCTTCTGATAATATAAATAAACAATACTTGTAATTATAGTGGATCCAAAAGAAACTTATTAATGGTAGAGGAAATAAAAAAGCTAAAATGTGGACAGATATATAGATAGAAAAATGTTGCAAAGACGTAAGAAAAGGTGACTAATAGAAAACTTTTAAAGACTAAAAAATGTTAATACTCTGTATGTATAATAGAATGGAATACTGAAGGAGAAAGTCAAATTTTTGACTGGCTGTGAAATAGTAGAAAATATATATATATAGGTCTCTGTCCCCAGTTCCTGGCACAGAGCTCCTAAAACTCCTAATTTCCTAAGTGATAAGAGCACTAGGAGCATCTTTTGTTCTAATACTTGGACTTTGACCTCGGTTCTTGACACAGAGCTCCTAAATCCTTTGGAATTTTCTGGGTGATAGGAGTCTCTTTTGTTCTACTTTAGGTAATGCTTAGTGGGCTCCTGGATGTGAACTGGTTAACAGAAAGACCAAGCCATGATTAGAGACTTGGAAATTTCAGCCCCATCCCCCATTCTCCAGATAAAGGCTTGAAATTGATCAATAATGCCCATGTGATGAAGGCTCCATAAAAATCCCCACACAGAGTTCAGGCAGCTTCTGAGTTGGTGAGCACATCTGCATACCAGGAGGAAGGCACACCCTAACTCTGCAGGGAGAGAAGCTCCTACCTTGGGACATTTCTGGACCTCACCCTATGTATCTCTTCATCTGGCTGTCCATCTGTATCTATTATTGTATCCTTTATTATATAATAAACTGGTAAATGAAAGTGTTTCCTTGAGTTCCATGAGCTGTTCTAGAAAATAATTGAATCCCAGAGGGAGGGGTGTCATGGGAACCTCCAATTTGTAGCAGAGTCAGACAGAATTTGTGGGTGACCTGGGGACCTACTAACTCTGTTTGTCATCTAAAGTGGGGGCAGTTGCATGGGACTGAGCTCTTAACCAGTGGGATCTGCACTAACTCTGGTTATTGTCGGAATTGAATTGAATTGCAGGACACCCAGCTGGTGTCACAGAGAATTGCTTGGTGTGAGGCAAAAAACCCCATACATTTGGTGTCAGAAGTGTTGTGAGTGTGGTAGTAGTGTGAGAGTAAAGAAGAAATACATTGGAGGAAGAGCGAGTTTTTCTACTCACTAGCTAAGAAGAACTTGCTCATATATTTTAAAATTGATTTTGGCAGATATTAAATTACTAAAGCAATTAGATTCTACTGAATACTTTTAAAGAATGATATGACTTTTATTTTAAATATTAAAAATTACAATATCTCAGAAGTTGCATCCTTTGTAAGTATTCAAATTTATCATAAAACAAATAGAATGCCAATTTAAAATGTGCAAAAAAATAAATTATTTTTTTATTTTTTATTTTTATTAATTTTGCTGGAAAATTTTTGCCCTGAGCTAACATCTGTTGCCAATCTTCCTCTCTTTTTTTCCCCCCTCCCCAAAACCCCAGTATATAGTTGTATATGCTAGTTTTAAGCCATTCTAGTTCTTCTATGTGAGCCACTGCCACAGCATGGCAACTGACAGACAAGTGGTGTGGTTCTGCTCCCAGGAACCAAACCTGGGCTGCTGAAGTGGAGAGCACCAAACTTTAACCACTAGGCCATCAGGGTTGGCTCAGAATAAGTTATTTTTTAAAATTATTTTACAAAGTATATAAGCAAAACTTATGAAAGTAACTCCTCTATCTATGTCTGTCATTAAATTCAGGAGGAATAAAGGTTTGCCAGGTATGTTAATAAACATTCGTTTCCTTTAGAAATTCCCTCACAAATTTTTAATGTTTCCATTATCTTCAACTTATTTCTTATTATAAGACATAATAGAAATAGAATTTCTACATAATCTGCAAAAATTTTATGGGACATGTCTTTTATGAAAAAATACTTTTGATATCAACTTCTTCTTATTGAATGCTAGAAATAGTCTCTTCATCCAAATAAATTCTAAGTTCCCTTTGATAACACTATAAGAGGGATCTAATTCATCTTATTTTCCTATATGATTTGCCTGTTAGAAAGCTTAGAGATAAATTTAGGGCTTAACTCTTCAGTAGTATAATAATTTCACCCTTCATTCTCCACATGCCTCTAGCCTTTCCCATTTTTATTTGATTTTTTTTTGTATGTCTCTTATTTTAATCTAATTTAAATCCCTTAGAAGTAAATGCTGCATTGCATAGTGGTAAGAAAACACATTTTGGAGTCAGACTGTCCCTGTCCAAACCCAGCTTTACCACCTAGTATGGTGTGAACTTAGGGCAATGTAAGAGCCCTGTGCTTCAGTTTACTCGTTGGTAAAATGGGAAGATAAGAGTACCTAGCTCATAGGGTTGTTATGAGAATCAATCATTAGTTATAAAGCACACAGAACAGTGCCTGACACATAATAAGTGCTATTTAAGTGTTTGTTAAATATTTATTTATAAATAAAAAAGCAAAGCGAGGACTTAAATCCTCGCTGTGAAGTTCTGAAGATCACATATCATATTTCACATCACAAACTGAGTGCCAACTATTTACACACTCTTTTGCTCTGAAAATCCCATAATATGGAAAAGGCATAAGCCCTGTAATCAAGACGTTGTTAATGAATATTAGGTATATATCAATGCGACAGTGTGCCAACTTGAATTAAAAGAAGTAGTTAGTACTAACCACTAGAAATCTCCATCTCTAGCCAATTACTAAAAATGTTTATGTAAATGTTGGGAGTTGTTCTCATCCTCGTCAATAATCCTAGGAGAAAGCAATGACAAACTTAGATTTCCTCCTCCTTATTGTGCTATTTGCTAGGTAGGTTACAGCTCTCCAAGTGGAGCCTGAGTCCTAGGTTTAACATAATACCATTCCAAACTAATCTGCAGAGAAATTTGAGACTGCCTCTGAAGTCTCAGATTTTCAGCTAGAACTCCAAAGCTGAGAACAATACAGTCACATGTCACTTAATGATGGTGATACATTCTGAGAAATGCCTCATTAGGTGATTTCGTTGTTGTGTAAACATCATAGAGTGTACTTCCACAAACCTAGATGGTAAAGCCCACTACACACCTGGGCTATATGGTACTAATCTTATGGGACCACCATTGTATATGCGGTCTGTCACTGACTGAAACATTGTTATGCAGTGCATGACTGTACATGTGATGTACCCCAATATCCTAGAGTAGTAATAAAACCACTTTGCAACACTGACCAAAATGGATCAAAACCAGTTAGATATCATGACCTCTAAAAGTCAATATAAGAGAAGATTTAAAATTTAAAAATAAAATATTTGAAGAGAATTCTCAGGAAGACAGAGTGCTGTAACTCTTCTCCTTTTCCTGGGAGATGGGGATGCAGTCTTCTGTCCTCATTGAAGCCAAGTGGTGGACACCCCAAGAAAGCTACTTATTAGGATTAGGGTGCTTATAAGAAAGAGAAAAGTACCTCATTCCCCAGCAAGAGGCTTGTTCGAGCCCATTTTGCTCCTGCCATCTAGATGGGGTAAGGTGAGAGAGTTCAAGAGGAAATCCAACTTTAGAAGCAAAGGACAACATAGAGAAGGGCGCCTACTGTTTACACTGAAAGGTCTAAAAGAAGAAAGCTGGCTAGGACTGCCTGCTAGGCAGGATGAGAAAGGCAGAGTCAGATGTTAGGCAAACTGTCTCCCACAATTTGGTGAGACAAGGATGCATGAGTTTCCAGTGGGCCATGTATACACTTGCAGATGGCAGCAGACATAAGGCACTTTAATGGACTCTGACAAAGAGAGAGCTCAGTCAGGGGAAGAGAGTACACCACCAGGGATACAAGAAGACCTCAGGGGGAGTCTCCCAAAATCCTGCACGCTTATTCTAGGTTTCAAATATCTGCCATAATCATGATAATTAAAGACATAAAACATCATCCAACAGAAAACTACAGAGAGCACCAGTGAGGTACAAACCATTTGTATCTCTTTCTCTAATCTTTCCTCCCTCCTCCTGCCCCAACCCCAGAAGGAGAGAAGATGGGGGTGGGAAGGGAGGAGGAGGTAGAGAAAAGTGATGAAGGAAGAGACCATCCTCTCCCCACCATTTAGCTCACTGGTGTTTTTCTAAATTAGCCACAGATCATGCCTAAATGAATGAGAGGGGAAAAGTTTTTAACTGGATGTGAAATTGAAATTTTAATTTAAACAAGACCAAACATTTTAATAACTGGAAATGAAACTATTCATATAGTCAAAAGAGATAAGGAAGTTATGAGATCTGTTTGAGATGCCATCTAGAGACTGGCGGGGGAGATTTGATAGCTCTTGCTTAAATGTTTGGTGAAGAGAAAAATAAATGAATTTCCTGTCTGTACTTGCTTTGAGTTCAGTCTGACTAAATCACCATGTAGAAAAGGTTATGTAACTTATGTCTCCAAGGTCAACGGTAATGCCTTCTCCCTAGACAGTTCTTCACGGTTTATGATATAAAAAGTAATATAAAAGATGACTTCAACTTATACCCTTTATAATATTAAAGCCCACTAATCTGAGGCATTTATTCATTAGGATTTGCCTAGCAATAAAACAAGCTACTCACACAATTTCCCATTAACAATTAAACATTCTGTATTAATTCCTCCACCCACCCTTTACTCAGTTTTGCAAAGTGAAAAAATTAGTCTAATATTAGTATGCACGTACATTTCCATTGATTTAAAATATTCTGCCATTAGTTCTGACAGTCACATGAAAAATGATCTCTTCCTGATAAAAAATAGTTTAATCGCTTTATTCAGATTCTCGCATTAACTAAACAATAAAATGAGTTCGGTTTTTAAGTCTTTGTTCATTCCTTTCTATTTTCTAATGTTGTGTTCTCCGTTTAGATCAAGGCGTTTGTTTGTTGGTAATTCTGTTTTTCCTAAAAATCTCTTGACTTCAACAACCTACCAGACTAGCCACACATTTCCCCACATCAGTACTCAACATTTCTCTATCCTGAAGACTCCAAATTCTAAAATCTCCTTCTCATTTCACTCAGTCACTGCTACTACACTTGGGCTTGGTTTGCATCACAAATTATAGATGTTTCCCTTTTTCTTTTCTCCAAGTTCATTCCATCTTTTGTCATTTCCTTGGCCTTTTTAACAAACTCTGGCCTCAAAGTAAAAACTATTACTGTGCATTCACTTTCTACTGAAGAATTTCTACCATCCCAAATACTTCTTGTCAATCCCCAGGTCTCAATAACCCCTCCAGTCTACATTCTCTGTTCTATCTCTGGGGCTGCTATTAGTGGAAAAATCACATAACTATGCTAATGAAATTTATTACAAATCCGAGCTCCCTAATCTTAATTCAGTGCTCTTTGCTGAATGGCGTACATATATTTTATTTATCTGTTGTTGGTACCAAAGCAAATTTATAAGGATGGCAATTCTAGACTCTTTCATTAGCCTTAAGTCCTATATACAATCCTTACTGGTTTATAGTAAGCACATGATGTCATATACTACTTTCCCAAGAAATTCTGAATCCAATGAGAAATATCTCTAGCAACTTTACAGGACGCTTCTTTCTTTCTTCCAGTCTTTGAGGGAGAATATACCCTTCCTTCTGACTATGTTTCTCCTTCCACCTGTCATGTTGGTTGCTTCTCTTCTTACTTAAATCAATCTAAGACTTGCTCTATTAGTTGTTTTATTCTCTCGTGTCTTCAGTTTCTTCTAGCTCCATGTTCTCCTCAAGCTACTGTTCTTTATGCTTCTTTTCATCATTTTGAATTTCTTCACAAATTGTTCTACCTTAACAGCTTCTAATTCTCCTTCAAGCACACCATACACTCTAGCAATTTGGTTCCCAAACTCACCAAGATAATTTAAACTACTTCTTCAAAGTTCATCAATGACAACTTAGTCTCCACCTCCCCTGGTTCCTCCCAGTTTTCTGGTGTATATCTGTTTTGGGTTGAATTGTGTCCCTCAAAAAAGCCAAGTTGAAGTCCTAACCTCAGAATATGACCTCATTTGGAAATAAAGTCTTTACAGAGGTAATCAAGTTAAAATGAGGTCATTAGGGTTGGTCTTAATCCAATATGACTGGTGTCCTTATAAAAAGGAGAAATTTGAACACAGAGAAAGACACTTACAGAGGGAATATCATGTGATGACCCACAGAGAGAAGATAGCCATGTGACTGGAGTGATGCACCTATAAGCCAAGGAATGTCAAGGATGGCAGCAAACAGAAGTTAGAAGAAGAAAGGAAGAATTCTTCCCTAGAGCCGTCAGATAGAGTATAGTTCTCCCAAAGACTTGTTTTCGGACTTCTAGCCTTCAAATCTGTGAAACAACAAATTTTGTTGTTTTAAGCCACTAAGTTTTGGTACTTTGTTATGGCAGCACTAGGAAACCAATACAACACCTGTCTTTCGTAGTCTATACTGTGGACCATCCTGCTTTATAACTCTCTTCTATCTTGGTTTTCAAAGTCATTATAACATCCCAATCCTCTCCCTTACTCTCAACTACAGTCTTTATTCTCTTCTTCTTCACTCCTGAGATCTTCTCTCTATTTTTCCTGCTCTCAAACTTCTCACTCTCAACTCTACTGCTTTCAAAGCATCAACTTTATTTAACTATGTCAAATTATTCCTACTCATGCAGCCTTTCCTCAATATTCCAGCCAAAAGTGATCATACTCTCCTTTGCACCTGTAAAATATTTCATTTTCTGTCTTTCTGCCAGCATTCATGTTTTACATTTTTTCTCTAACATAATTACATTTATTACTTATTCAAAACCATGGGTCAGCAAACCTTTTCTTAAAGGGACAGATAGTAAATATTTTAGGCCTTGCAGAGCATATAGTAGTTCAGCCAACTAGCCGACTCTGTTGTCGCTAAAAAGCAGCATAGACAATAAATAAGTGGAGGCATGGGTGAATGTCAGAAAGACTTTATTTACAAAAACATGCAGTCAGCCAGCTGCCCATAATTTACCAAACCCTGTTCTAAATTATAAATTTCTTGAATGAAATTATTTATTTATTTATTTATTTATTTACTTATTTATTTATTTTGGTGAGGAAGATTGGCCCCGAGCTAACATCCATTGCCAATCTTCCTCTTTTTGCTGAAGAAGATTAGCCCTGAGCTAACATCTGTGCCCATCTTCCTCTATTTTGTATATAGGACACCACCACAGAATGGCTTGACGAGCATGCGTAGGTCTGCACCCAGGATCCGAACCCGCGAAGCCCGGGCCACCGAAGCGGAGCGCGTGCACTTAACCACTACACCACCAGGCCGGCCCCCCAGAAGTTATTTTTTAGTCTTATATGCATACCTTGCAGAACTTCTAGCATTTGTCTTTCATACTGCATATGATCAATAAATGTATCTTGAATAAAACTGACACAAATATTCTCATGTACTTCCCACCTCTCTTTCCCTGTATTTCACCATAAAAGTGTTTAAGAACAAAATGCATAATGAAATGCAAAACCCACCAGGTTTAATTTAACTGGGACAGATGACTAAAGTCTTCAAGGACACTAAATACAACTTAAAGGATAAGTGGCCCTGTCTCTTTAAAATATGCCAGACTATAACAAAAGAGCTTATATTTTATTTGGGATATAGGAGAAGTTTCTTAAAACATGAGTAGTACAAGACAGCATTAGCTGATATACAATGTCATAATTGCTCTAAGGAGGAAGTAAATGCCAAGGGATACAGTGTTCAAGGAAATCATAAGTGAATTATGTATCAATTATCTATTGTATTGTATTATTATTTATTATTGTATAGCAAACCATCCCAAAATTTAGTGGCTTAAAATAATGATTTATTCATTCTTGTGATTCCGTGGGTTGACCGAGCTACTCCTCTGCTGGTTTCACCTGAGCTCACAGATGAGGTTGCTTTCAGATGGAAGATTGGCTGCCCGAGAAGTTGGTGGTGGTCATTTTCTGGGGCACTCTGGTTCTTCTCCACATGGCCTTCATACTCTAAGAGACTAGACTGGCTTCTTCACTGCATGCTGTTCCCAGGGTTCTGTGAAACTGCAAGGCCTCTTTGGGGGTAGGCTTCAGAATTCACACAAAATCACTTCTCCTGCACTCTGCTGTTTCATGCAGTTCCCGAGGCCAGCCCTGATTCCAGAGGTGAAGGAACAGACTCTACCTTTTGGAGTGAAGGAGTATGGACTCAAGGAGGTGTGATTCATTGAGGCATTATTATATTTCTCCTCAACATGATCCTAAAAGGGAGGCAAATTTGACTGGTATTGGGAGGTTGCATAGAGAAGTAGTGAACGAAAAGAAAGGGAAATTAGATAAGGATGAAATAACAGAAGTTGGCAAATTCCAAGCTAAGGATTTCAAATGTATCCTTTAACAGTGATAAGTCAGTGTCAAATAATTCCCATTTTGAAAGAGAGGTCGTACCTAATTTCAGTGTGGTGGTGGTGTTATTTTTATCAAGGATGAGGTGGGAAGGGGCAAAATGATGATGTCTGGCTTCACTAGGAAGCCAATGACCTTAAATCATAGCATATAGTAAGGACTTTCTTGTTGAGAGAATATCCGGATGATAAGCATACAAGCATTAAGTTACTGAAAGATGCTGAAAGCTGTCTTCAAAATTAATCAAAACGAGATCGTTTTATCCATTTGTGATGTCTTCATTTCAACACAAAACATAGGCGCATGAGTCTAGCATTTGGGAAAAAGAGAACTAAAGGGCTTTATAACTTTGAAGATCTTCCTGTTGTGAGATTTTCAGATATTCCTTGTCATGCCTTTGCTTTCTATTTATTTGAACCTCTGTCTGGAAGCTGATAGAAGCAAATAAATAATCTTTCCTTCACTTCACTTTCCACTGTGGACCACAATTCTCAGGATATGTTTAATTCAAACTATCTGATTTAGTCATTAGAAAACTCATAGGCAATAGCTTTGTTCTATGCAACTCATAAATAATAAACTATATTGGAGAATGTAGCATAAAGATGAGGAACTCCTGCTGGAGGTAATATCCAGAGCATGCTGTTAATCAACCACTTGGCCTACTCTTTTTAATCTCTACCTAATTTTACACAAAAGAAGTTTGTTCAATTAAATTGGCTACTACAGGGAAAATTCCAAAGTTGTATAATTTAGTGGCTGCTATTAAAAAAAAAAAAAAAAAGGCCTCCCTATTCACACTATATGTAAGTGTAATGCTTTGAGATACGAAAGGACCTGATATATTTTAATCTTATTGAAAGTACGTTTCTACAATTCAGATATCTTTTTTGAATGGTCATGCCAGATTATATACATAAGCTCCTGTAGATAACCCTAGGCTCTCTAAACACAGTATTCTGAGCAGTAAACAGCACCAATAGTGAAAGGATATGTTGACATTCCTTGCTGGTTGCCACAGGCATAAAACCAAATTGAAATCTTCAATACATATATAAAAGACCAGGGATATTAACACTCAAACTACTCAGTCTGAATTTAAGACAGACCTAATTCTGTAACCTTCCAGGTGTTCTCAATATGTCTGAATCCTAATGCACTTAACAATACAAAACTATGTGTGTACATAGGAATTACAAAGTTAGCACTGCAGTCATAAAATGAGGCTACAAATTCCTATTGATTCAGATGGTATACCTGCATTTTTTGCTTTAGTCTTCATGTGGATTTGAGATGAAGCTTGTTTACAAAGATTATGAATGCTTTCTGGGGTGTGTGTATGTGTATACATTTTGAATATATGGTGTAGCAGCATTTACCAGGAAAATATATCCCTCCCTTATCTCTTTTCATTTTTTAACATATAAAAAAGGTAAAAAGAAAAAACACTTATCCTAGTTCATTGCACAGCGTGATGCTTAGAGGCCACACCATCTGAAGCTCATATAAGTCTTCTCTTTTTAATAAGGTAACTAATGAAGTTGGATATTATCTGGATTCTCAGATAATTCACGGTGCTGAAAAGTAGCATCATGATATTCAGACAATGCTGAAATTCAGGAGGGAATAGTAAGAGAAAAATAAACGTCATGCAATTATATGATCTAATATCCACTAGGTATTAAAATCAAAAAATGTTAAGAACAATTTAACAAATCTACCCTGCTTTTTGGGCAAAATACAGTGTAATGTGTAATTTATATAAGGCATTAATTAATTTTACTTCAGTTATCATGCTTAAAAAACAGATGTCATTAATCACACATTTTTAATTCCATTAAACTTGTGTCTAAATCAATCCTTTCTCATAAGCTTTGATATCTTGAATGTCATAGAAAAGTCAAGAGACAGATTGCTCCGTTTCATTCAAAAGAGTCAATCTATGAAGGTACACGTGAGGATTTAAGGACTGTGTCGGTTGATAATGCACTTTCTTGAGTCATATACTTTCTATGTGGCACACCAAGCCGCAAAGATAAGCTAATTTAAGGACCTTTACCAGGACATACTCTAAGAGAGTTTAAAGTCACCATGGCAACAAGTTACCAACTCTTAACAACCTCAAAGATGAATATTTACTCAACCCACTAGACACCCACTATGCCTTCATTGTCACTAGGGCAGATAGTTCCTATTTGCCAGTTAAATCATCCTTGCTGCTATTTATTCTGTTTCTCACATGTCTGTGCTCTCTCCTCATCATCTAAAGTATCCCCCTTTCCTTGCCAAACACTTAAGCAGCTCTATTTATTTTCTCAGTTCTGGTTTCTGTGCTGCATTACTCCATGGATTTAGTGTTCCTCTCTATCCACCCTTGAGGCATAAATTCTTAGTTTATTAAAATAATAGTTATAGTTACCATTTATTGAGTGCTTACACTGTGTTGTATACTGCACTTATTTTTTCTTATATATCATCTTTTTTAATTTGTGCAATAAACTTGTGAACCCAACAGTAGCCTGACTGGATCAAATCCTGGCTCTGCCTCTTGTTAGCTATAAACCCTTGGATAAGCCACTCATCCTCTCTGTGCTTCCCATTTGCCATGTGAAAATTAGAGTCATATGCTTAGCCCATGGGTTTATCATAAGAATTAAATGAGTTAATATACGTAAAGCACTAAGAAGAGTATCTGGCACATAATAATAGCTGGCATATACTGGCAGCATGATATTATCTCCAATATATATGAGGAAGGGGTTGGGAGACCAGGTAATTTGCCGAGATCACATCACTGGAAAGGGGTGGAGATGAGATTCAAATGCTGATCTCTTTACTCCTAAATCTTCATGACTCCTAAACTGTGTTTCCTTTTTCCCTTGGGCAAGTCTTCTGTTGCAAACACATTTTTATGATAATTTATAGTTCATATAGCTCCTTATATAGTTTGTCTCATTTGATCTTCACAACTCCTAGAGATAATATCAGCCCCACATACTACACTGTTTTTTTTAGCTGAAAAAACTGAGGCTTAGAGAGATTATATGACTTAAATCTGGTGTCACAAAGAGAAAGGAATCCGTCCAGGCTTGGGATCCAGCATTTCTGATTTCTTGGCTAAAACTCTGTTAAAACTTTTAAGAAGCAAATAGAAATAAGGAATGAATTAGTTAATTTCATTAACATATCTTTGTCTTTGTTTCCTCATCTGTATGATAGGAATCACTTACCTACTTCACAGGGTTGTTGTGAAGATTGAGTTAATCTGTGTAAAGCTCTTGGCACAGTGTCTGGCACATAGTAAGAGCTAATTAATTAGTTAATTATAGATACTAGGCAGAGGAATGAAAAGAACAGAAGGTGATTTTTTTTTAAAGAATCTTGTACTGTTCTCAACAGATTTAATGTATAGTGCGAGAATGAGCTTCATTGCTTCACCTTTCTCAATTCGTTCTGCCATTCATCTGGAATTTATTTCTGCACGTGATATGAAGTAGAGATAAAGATTGACTTTTTCCCATATGGCCATCTAATTGATCTAGCACCATTTATCAAAAACACCATCCCTTCCCAATTGTTCTGCAATCGTTGTCATCAGTTTAGTAACCTTATATTTGTAGGTCAACTTCTGGAACTTTACTTCCTATTCCAATTTTATTTATCTATTCTTTGGCCAGTACCCTACTATGTGATTTAGTGTAGATTTATAAAAGGCTTTGATGTCTGTCAAAGTCAGTCCTCTAATTTTGTCACCTTCTTCAATATTGCCTTGAACATTTTTTGCAATTTTATTCCATAACAAATTTTATAATCAGCTTGTTAATTTTCAAAAATTCCTCCTGAGATTTTTATTGGTATGTCACTGAATTTGTAGGAACTGACATCTCTACAATATCGAGTCTTCCATTCCATGAAAAGTACATAATATAAAATGGTATACCCTTGCATTTATTAAAGTTCTCTTCAATTTCTCTCAAAATTGTTTTGTGGTTTTATGTTAGATTTATCCATAGATATTTTATGTTTTATACATAATATTGCATTTTTAAAAATCTGATTAGTTTTTGACAGCAGATAGCAATATAATTGAACTTTGTATATGGACTTGTATCCAGCAAAATTGCTAAATTTACATTTTAAAGTTATTACTTATAAATTATTTTGAATTTTTCAACACACACAATGATGTCGTGTTAACTGTAACTTGTTTCCTTTTTTCTTTTTTTGTCTCATTCTCCATTGCAAAGGAAAAGTTTTCAATTTAAGCATTGAGTTTGATGTTTGCTTTAGGTTTTTTGTAGCTACAGTTTATCAGATTATTGAAGTTACCTTCTATAACTAATTTGTTAAATTTTATCATGAATGGGTGGTGAATTTTGTCAAGTAGTTTTTCTGTTTCTAAGATACTCATTTTTCCCTCATAATGTGTAGTGAATCCTATTTATTGACTATTGAAAGTTTAACCATCTTTATATATCTGAAATAAGCCCTACTTGGTGATGATTTGATGTTACAATAATAAGGATTTTTATATCTTTATGAGAAATATTATTCTGAAATTTTCAATTTTGTTTGGTAATTTCTTTGACTGATTTTGGAATCAGTTTATGCTGACCTCAAAACGGGCCAGAAAATGTTCCTTATTTTCAAGTAAAGAATACAAGATTTGAATATTTTATAATATTTGAAATAATACACTGGTGAATCCTTCAGTGTCTGACACATTTTCTTTGTGAAATTGAGTTAGAGAAGGGATTCAACTTTTTTATTATCTAATAGACCATTCAGATACTTAATTTCTTCTTTTGTCAGCTTTGCTAAGTCTCTCCCGAAAGAATTTATCCATTCCTTCCAAATTATGACTTGTTTTTTTGTAATTCCCTCATTGTCTTTTTAATATCAATAGGACTGTTTTCTCTCTCTTTTTTTATTTTTGATGTTGGTAATTTGTCATTTCTCTATCTTTTTTTTGATCATTCTTTTTGAAGTTAAGCTTTGTATCAATGTTTTTATATAACAAACTTTTGAATGCTTATTTTCATTGAATTGTACTTTTATCTTTGTATTATTTTTTTCTTCTACTTTTCTTTATTTTCTTTGTGTTTTTTTTTGTTGTTGTTGTTTGTTTCTTTCCTTTTGGTTCCTAAGATAGACGCTTATATCATTGATTGTTCAGCCTTTCTTCTTTTCTGACACACACAATTAAAACTATGTATTTTTATTTAGCACTGCCTTTAATTCAGCCCACAAATTACTATTGAGTTTTAAATATTTTCTAAGTTCTGTTGTAACTTTTTTGACCCATGGATTATTTTGAAATATACTCTAGGCAGTTGGATTTTCTCTATTTATCTACTTGGTATTGATTTCTAGCTTAATTTCATTAGATCAGAGAATATTCATGAAATATTATATATCCTTGGAAATGTGTTGAGGTTTTATTTTTAGCACAGAATATAGTCAATTTTGCTAAATATCCCATGGATGCTTGAAGAGGATATAAATTCTTCTATTGTTGGGCACAATATTCTATCAGTCAATCACATATGACATGTTTTCCTTATCATGGTCTTCAGATATTCCATATCCTTACTGAGTTTTTTGTCTTCCCTTTACATCAGCTTTCGAAAAAGTTGAGTTAATGCTTCCCATTATGATTATGCATATGTCTATTTTCCCTTTTAATTCTATAAGTTTGCTTTATATATTTTAAAACTACGTTATCGGATGCATACACATTTATGATTTTATGGTCATAATATTGCATTGGAACAATGCCTTAATCATTATGAAATTTTCCTTTTTTTCTACTAATAATTCTTTCTTTTAAGTCTCCTTTATTGGTCTTGTAGTATACTCAAACCTGCCTTCTTTGGGTTAGTATGTAAATAGCATAGCTTTTTCTTCCCTTTTAATTTTTTGTATCCTTATATTAATGTATGAGTCTTGTAAACTAGTGTAGTTTTGTTTGGCTTTATATCCAAAATTAAAATCTGCCTATTTATTTTTTCTGTGGTTTCTGATGTAGAGTTTTATCTACCATCGCACTATTTGTTTTCTATTTCACCCATCTGTTTTATGATTTCCCCTCCATTATAGCCTTATTTGGATTTAATCAAATATTTTCTAACAGTTTTAAGTATAATTGATATGCAACAAATTGCACATAATTAAAGAATATAATTTGATGTTTTCATGTATGCTTATACCTATGATACCTGCACTACAATAAAGATAATGAACTAAACAATCACTCCCAAATATCTTTGTGTCTTTTCATTATCCTTCACTCTTGCCCTTTCTTGCCTCTTTCCGTCCTCTATCCCCAGGCAACTACTGATATGCATTACATATCATGCATAATATGATATGATTAACAAACACAATACGTTTGTTAGTTTTCATTTCCTGGAATTTTATATAAATGGAATAGTACAGTATAAATTCCTTTTTTTTTTTTTGTTCTTGCTTCTTTCCCTCAACATAATTTATTTTGCTATTCATCAATGTTGTAGCATGCACTAGTAGCGTATCCCTTTCCATTGCTAAGTAGTATTCCATTGTATATCATACCATAGTTTATCCATCACTTGTTGATAAGCATGTAGATTTTTTCTAGTTTTGGCTATTAGAAATAAAACTCTGTGAAGACTGGTGTGCAAGTCTTTGTACATACATATACTTCTTTTCTCTTGGGTAAATACCTAGGGGTATAATGTCTGCATCATATGATAGGTGTATGTTTAACAATTAAAACAGTTAAGAAACTACTAAACTATTGTCCAAAGCGATTGTCACATTTTACATTCTTATCGGTAGCATACGAGAGGTCTAATTCCTCCATATCTTTGCCAAAATTTGGTATGGTCATTTTCTTAAATTTTAGCCATTGTAATAGGTGTGTAGTAGTATTTCATTGCAGTTTTAATTTGTATTTCCCTAGTGATCAATAATTTTTAACATTTTTTCATGTTTTTGCCATCTGTATAGCTTCTTTAGTGAAGTTTCTGTTTGATTTTTCCCCATTTGTACTGACTTGTTTTCTTATTATTGAGCTTTGAGAGTTCTGTATATGTTATAGATGCAAGTAATTTTAAAATATGTGTTTTTTAAATATTTTCTCAGTCTGTGGCTTGCCTTTTCATTATATTAGAAAAGTCTTTTGATAATGTACAATTTATCTATTTGTTCTTTTATGGATTTTGCTTTTGGTGTCATATCAAATGTGTCTTTGCCTAACTCAAGTTCACAAAAGTTTTTTCTATTTTTTTCTTACTAAAAGTTGTATAGTTTTATGTTTTACATTAAAATCTATGATCCATTCTGACTTAGTTTTTGCATATGTTGTGAGGTATGGATTGAAGTTCTATTGTTGTTGTTGTTGTTTTGCATGTAGGTATCCTATTATCCTGTCATATTTGTTGAAAAGACCATTCTTTCTCCTTTGTATGTTTGTTGGAAATCAGTTATCCATATATATGTGACCATTTCTGGACTCTCTACTGTGTTTCATTAATCTATATATCTATTCTTACACTCCTACTATACGAGCTTGATTACAGTAGCTTAACAGGAAGTCTTGGAAGCAGGTAAGTAAATCTTCCAATTTTGTTTTTATTTTGGAAAATTTGTAGGCTATGCTAGTTCCTTTGTGATTCCATATACATTTAAATGAGTTTATCAACCTATAAAAAGACTACCTGGGATTTTGATTGAGATTGCATGGAATCTATAGGTCAATTGTTGGATAATTGCCATCATAACAATATTGAGTCTCCTAACGTATGAATGTAGTTTCTCCCCCCATTAGTTTATATCATCTACAACTTTTCTCAACAAATATTGTAGAGTTTAGTGTACAGGTCTTCTAAATATTTTTTTTAATTTATTCCTAAATATTTATATTTTTATATTAGTGTAAATGGTTTTGCTTTTTAAACTTTAATTTTCATTTCTGTATTGTTTGTCTATAGAAGTACAATTGGTTCTTACATATTGACATTAAATTCACTTATGGTTTTCTGGAACTTTTTGTATAGATTCTTTAGAAGTTCAGACAATTGTGTCATCTGCAAATAAAGACAGCTGTACTCTTTTTGCATCTAGGTTTAGATTTCTCTTGGTGGGATGGTTTTAAACTCTAAATTGGATTTCTTTAGTTGAATTTTCAAAGAACTTCGGCTTCTGCCAAGATTGCCTCTGTCTGCTCAGTTCTTGAGACTGCCGGTTTCTGTTAAGCCCCCTCCCACTGCCTCCAGTCATAACTTGTGTAATCTTATCTCCCTTCTCTTGGGAATCACAGTGTTGATTAATGTTCAATATCTGAAACTCATTATAATGCCAATCTTTGTTACCCCATTTTAGACAAAGCAGAGGTATCAAAAACTCTCATTATATACTATCTACTATTTAAAAGAACATTTCCTCTATTTGATCTCTCTTCCAAAGCCACACTTCACATTGGTTTAAAGTAAATCTCCTAAACATTACTTGTTTCCAAGCCAAATTTACGTAAAGCATCATCTTCCCATCTAACATGATATAATTATTTCATTCTTAACTATAAGAATGATTCCATGGTAATACCAGGTGGTTGTCTGATGCAAAAAGATGTTATATAATTTAGGGTGGCTTTGAATGTTTAAATCTGGTATTCATGTTCAGTTTCTAAGCCTTATTATCCTCTCTGCATTTCATGCAACAATGGAGGTAAAAGTGATCTAAAAATATAAGCTTTTCCATTGTTAGGGAGTAATGGACTGAAATCAGCCAATAGTTATTATTCTGTCAAGACACTGTTATGTCACTGGATGAAAAATATTTCCTCTTCAATCTTCTATTCTTTTCCTATCAGATATCAGTGAATTCTTTTCCTATCAGATATCAGTGAAGGCAGACATCAAGTCCTCATCAAAAGGTTTTTAAAATCAATAACTAGCAAGAGATACAAAGCTCCCTGTTCTCCATTGATGTCACCAGTTCTCAGAATCAAAATTCAGCACAATTAAAAAAAATAATAAGTTCATCTTGGGCTCTTAGAAAAAAATGTAAATATTAACATGGCTAATTGTGAAAATATATACATACATAGGCTGATGTGCGTGAATCAAGTATGTGGTGAATTTTGGGGAGCAGAAGCTGTTTTAGAGGTCATAACTTCTCAGTTCCTGACCCAACACCAGTTTGAACAGGTTTGACGTTGACTGCATTAAAACCTCTATAAACCTTAGTGACTCTATCCGTAAAAGAGAACAATTCTGTTCTGTGATAGTAAAATAATAGATTGAATCTTATAAGACCACTATAAAAATTATAAAGAAAAATATAAAGACAAAGTCAACATAAACTCAATTTTGCTGGCTATAATTTGCAATCCAAATTATGGTCCTAGATTTCGTCCATTCTATATCATGGACGTAAGAATAAGATAAATATTATCTAGTCGTTAGAAGCAGAGAAGTTAAAATATGTTGCAATTCAGAAAAAAAATGGGCTCGAATGTTATCTATGTACTTTAAGAAATAGAATCTGAAGGCAGCACCCTCATTAATGGCTTTGTGTGGTGAAAATACGAAAAAAATTCAGGTGTGTCTTTGACTCCTGCCCAAACATATCTGATGCTTCCTAAGCTAGCATAAAATTAGAAGTATGCTGAAATAAATGGTATCTGTAGCAACTACAATTCATTCTCATTCAACATTAACTGAAATAAACATCAAATCAAAAAGCTTGGCATAGTATAAACTGAAGTCAGTATATAAGCAAGTGAAGCTTCCAAATAAAGTTAAAACACACTTTTCCTACTGAATTTTACAGCTTTTAAAATCATACTTTTTCCACTTTATCAATACTCTCTTAAATAAAAGAATTCCATTTTTCAAGGAACATGCTGTCAGTAGAAGAGAGAGAGCACCAAAAATGGGGTCACAAAGCAATGCAGGGCGTGGTCCAAGTCCGTGTCCTTTCACTTAAAATCCATGAAATCCTTCCTCAGTAAAGACAAGTCAGATCAGATCACAGATCTCTTTCCTCCAATACATAGCAAAATAGAAAAATCAAGTTAGATTCAGACAAAATTTACTGACAGAACTATCTAAGGAAGGATGCACAACCTCACAACATATTCTCTGCACTGGGGTGGCCAAAAGAAAAAAATAGAGATGCTAGTGTATTTAAGCAGAGTTAATTATGTTCACCTCTACTCACAGCGGCAACAAAAGGAGGTGAATTGACAAGATCCTGAGTATTCTTACTGAACCCAATTTTGAGAGAAAAAAAAAATAGGAGTAAGAAAGGAACCTGGGGAAGTAAACTCTTGAGTCTGAGGAATAATCTCAAGAGTAAAATTCCTTACTTACGAACACATTTCATTAGATGGGGGAGTTTCCAAAGGGCTTGTTACTTTTCCTTATAAACCGGAAGAAAAATAAGGCAGTGAACAAAAAATGATCATAAACATCAAAAGTTAATTATTTTCAGGGGTGTGGTAGTTTTCAAATATGTCCATAAATTCTTGGATATTCCTTCCTTTGGGGGAAGTGAATTCCCTTCGCCTTGAGCCATTATCCTATGCCCATCCCATCATCAACTGTCGTGTGTGTTGGGGGTAGGTAATTGTTCTAGTTAATGCACAGATCTTCAGATCAAAAGATGTTATACTTGAGAAACTTTACATAAGCACTTACACCCCAGGGGGCCTCATCCATACCTGGATCTAATTTAGAAGCCAACGTCTTGGACTTTAAGCTGAGGGGGTAAAGGGATGAAAATTTAGGGGTCTTGTAGGAGGTAAGTACATTTTGTACATGGAAAAAATGTAAATATATGGAGGTCAGAAGGCTGACTATGGTAGTTCTAAATTACATACACAAATTATTTAATTCTCCTACCCCTGTTAGAGCCTAATTCTCTGCCCCTTAAGTGTGGGCTATACATAATAACTTGCGTTTAATGAATGGACTCTAGCAGAAATGATGGAGTGTGACTTTCCAATGTAGATCAGAGAGGTTTCCTGGCTTCCATATTGGTAGCTTTCAGATTTTCACTTGCAGAAACCTCTCTGCCAGGAAGTGAGGACACTCTATCAGTCCTGTGGAGATGCCCATGTAGTGAGAAACTGAAATCCCTGGCCAACAGCCAGCAAGAAACTGAAGCCTCCTGCCAACCACATAAATGAATTTGGAAGCTGACTCTACAGCCCCAGTCAAGCCTTCAGCTGCTCACCAGCCTGAGTAGAGAACCTCATAATTCACTGGGTGTTGGCAAAGTACATAGAAGATTTTTGCCTTAGTGGAAAGACAAAATTATCCCTGAACACTATTCTGCTACCACTTAACAAGGCTTAGAAGTAATATCTGAAGAGTCAAACTGATTCCAAGTAATTTAACTGTGTTCTAAAACAAAGCTTAAGAGTATTTATAGATGTGCAAAACTAAAACCCAACAATGTAAAATTGATGATATCTAGAATCTAATAAATTGTTAGACAGTCAAAGAATTCGCTATCTATAATCAACAACAAGGAAAAAAACTCAATCAATCAAAATAATGAAATGACACATATGACAGAATTAGTACACAAAGACATTAAAGCAGTCATTACAACTATATTTGATATGTTCAAGAAGTTAGAAGATGGATTGATCATATTAAATATAGAAAAGAAAGATAAAAAAAGACCCATATCAAACATTTAAAGGTAAAAACTATGATTTCTGAGATGAAAAATACACTAGATAGAATTGAGAACAAATTGGATGTTGGAGAAGAAATATTAGTGAACTTGAAAACATATTAATAGAATGTACACAAAACACACAAGGAAAAAGACTGAAAAAAATGAAAAGAGGATCAGTTCTGTGGCCCATCAAGTGACCTGAGCTACATGTGAAAGGAGATCCTTAAGGAGAGAAGAGAGAGACATAAAACATATTTAACATAAAAATTTTCAAATATGTTCCAAATTTGGTGAAAATAATAAACCCATAGATCCAAAAAGCTCAACAAAACTCAAGCAAAAGAAATATGAAGAAAACTACACCAAGGCACACAGTAAAACCAACAATAAAAAACAGTCTTACAACAGTCAGACAAAAAAAGACATATATGTACAGAGGAACAAAGATAAGAATGACAGATGATTTTTCACCAGAAACAATCTAACTCAGAAGACAGTAAAGAAACATTGCTAAAGTCCAGAAATAAATGTCAACCTAGAATTATTTAGTCAGCAAAAGATATCTTTCAAAATCAAAAGTGAAAAAAAGGCATTCTCAGAAATGCAAAAGCTGAAAGAATTCATCACCAGCATACCTGCACTGTAAGTAAAAGAAAAGTGAAATCAATCAGGAAGAAGGAAAATTATACCAGACACAAATCTGCTTCCAAAGAAAGGAATGAAAAGGACTGAAAATAGAAATTGTATGAGCAATTATAAAATACATTTTTCTAATTATTTAAATCTTTTAAAATAGCAATTGATCATCTAACAAAAAAACCATGTCCTAGGCAGAATAATGTACCCGCCCCAACAAAAATAAGCACATTCTAATACCCAGAACCTGTGACTATGTTAGGTTACATAGGAAAGGAGAGTTAAGGCTGCAGACGGAATTAAGGTTGATAATCACTTGACCTTGAGACAGGGCCATAAATCCATGTTGTTTAAAGCTATTAAATATATGATAATTTGTTATAGCAGCCACAGGAAACTAATACAAATGATAGAAATGTACTGTTGGGTTTAAAACATGTAAAAGTAAAATGTGTAAAAAATAACATAAAAGCTAGATAGGAGAAATGGAAGTATTCTACTGTAAATTTTTTATATTATACCTGAAATAGTATACTATCACTTAAAGTAAACTATGATAATTTAAGTATGTATACTTTAAATACTAAACTAACACAACAAAGAATTAGCTAAAAAACCAATATTGGAGGTAAAATGGAATCATAGAAAGCTCTCAATACAAATGTAGAAAAAGAAGGAAAGGGGAACAAAGAACAGGTGAAATAAATAGAAAACATTTTGTCACTGCAGCAAAACCTAGCTTATATTGATTAACACACAAGTTAAACTATCATTTAAATCTAAAGCAACAGACATTGTCACATCTGCAAAAAATCTTTATCTTATGTTTATTACTCACTAAGTACTTTAAATACAAAGCTCTTTTAAATGAAACCAAATAACTTAAAGATGAATCAAAATAAAATTTAAATTGGAAAAGGTATTGTAAAAACATTAGGGCTGTAAATACAGAAATAATACTTTAGAATATTGATATTATAAATCTCAAGTTAAAAAAAGAAAAATTTCAATAAATATTAGAGTGGAAATAGAAGTAAGTGTAACTGAAAATGTCTTCATTTTATCAATAGTGGGAGTTAAACTATACCACATTTAAGGCAAATTGCATTTGACCTTAAAAACTAATTTCTGTATTTATAATCTTTTTAAAATAGAGGAAAATTTAGGTGTTTTGCATTAAGTTCATTAATTCTTACATTTTCATATCTAATTATTTTCATGTTAAATTAAATTTAATACTATTTCATTAAAATAACATGCAGAGTAAAATACCAAAATCTCAAAGTTTTGACTGCCCATTTATCTCTCTTGTAATCCACGTCTGAAGTCTGTGAGTGAAAGTCTAGGAGTCTAAGAGTGAAGCCTGAAACAGCGTCCATCTAAAATTGATAATATTTATTTCTAAGAGTTGGCATTTAGGGTGATTTTCTTTATCTTCTTTTACATCCTATATTGTTGTGGTTTTCTTATGAAGAACATGTTAATACAAATAAAATCACTATTTAAAAAAATTAATTTAATCTTAAATGAGTTAAACTTTTCAGACTCATCTTTTTATGTTTTTTATTAAATCTTTTTTATCAAGAAAAAAAAGTAATCATAATATCTTCCCAAAAGATGGTATGTAATGAATATGAAATGAGAATGTATGAGAAATGAGAATATATGAGAAAATACAATGTGAACTAGAATATGATCAATAGATGTTATCATTGAATTGTTACTTGATCTCATGCCCTTGTCAACATAATACATTTCAAGACTTCCAGTCAAGATGTCACACTGAGGAGATGGAGGAATTCCCCTTCCTGTTTTAAATTTAGAAATGAAGAACAAAATATAATTTAAATATACATACATACATACACACACACACACATACCAGCCAAGTGAATTAAAAGAAATCTGAAAATGCCAGAAATAGAGGGCACTCAAACACTCAGCAGTGAGTCAGAGTTGAAAGTATGCAGTCCACAGGGGGACCTGCAGACTCTGTGAATGGCACAGGCTCCATGGACCTGGGCTCCATGAGTGACTTCAGGAGATTCCCACGGTGGGCCGTGTGCACCACCAGGGTGAGCAGTGAGAACCTGAACTATGTACATGGGATTGATAAGAGACAGAGAAACCAGCAACAAAGTCAGCGCAGTAGGTCAGGTACAGGACAAGGAGGCTGTGGACGAGGGTGGCAGCAGCAGTGATAAGATCACTGACTGAGGCTATGAGTTGAAGATAGACTCAACAGAATTGCTTGAACCAGAGAAGAACACAGTAAGTGAAACAGTGGAGTCAAGAGAAACAGAATAATTTTAAGACTTGACATAAGGTAAGAGCTGAATAAATGTTAGGAATTATAATTATTAGTCACATATTTCATTTGGGAGAAGCTAATGACTAGCTTCTTCCAACCTCCTTTACTGAAGAATGCTAGATCTGGACAGCGCTGGAGGTGAGGAGAGCCATAGATCAGAGACCCACGGTTAGGAAGCTACCTCACGTGAGGGTTCTTTATTCCAACAGCACTCAAAAAAGACACTTAAGCCTAGGAGCTTGCCTCTTCAGAGATCAAAAGCCAACATGTAGAAATAAGGATTATGGCCGAGTTGATCTATTCTGATCTTCTAAAATCCAGAAGCTAATTCTTAGCTTTTTACGTAAAACCTCAAATTATACCAACAAACAAAAGGCAAAGCCTCATCCAACAAATTTCTCTTAACACCAGAAAGGTATATACAAATAGAATTTAGAAACCTGAAAAATATTGCATTTAATAGTCACTATTTCCTCCATTTTTACCGAGTTAATGCTAACACTCCAATCCACTACCCTCTCAGACTCATCTCCCCACATCTAAAAACAAAAAAAGCCCACAGACCGATTTCTTCCTAAAGTTTAAGTGAATTACATCACTATCTATGGCGGTAGCTCCATTATTTTATTATTTTTAAACTCTTTAAATTGAAATATCACAAATTTAGCGTAGTATCTAAGTACATACAAAATTACATATAATTATATACACAGATAAGCATGCGGCTCTACCGGTTTTCTAAACTTGAAAATACTCATATTCCACTCCAAACAAAAAAATAGAGTATAATCAGCATTCCCATAAGTACTCATTATGCTATCTCCTATTTGCTAGTTCCCTTTCCAAAGAGATTCTGATTCCCACCAGCATAGGTTAGTTTTATCAGGTTTTGAATTTATATAATAGATTCACACTATGTAATCTTTTGTGTCTGGCTTATTTTACTCATTATATTATTATGATTACGATTGTGAGATTAATTGATGATGTTGCTTGTAGCAGTAATTTGTTCCTTTTTTTGCTGTGTAGTGTTCCATTGTATGAATACATAACAAATTATTTATCCATTCTACCTATTGATGAACATTTGGGTGGTTTCCAGGTTTTAACTATTGCAAATAGTGCTGCTCTGAATATTCTTGTACATGTCTTTTAGCACACATGTGCAAGCATTTCTGTTGGTTATATAACTACGAGTCCTAAGATGAGTGAATGTTCAAGTTGCATAGAAAATGCCTAAAAGTTTCCGAATGTGAGTTTACCCATTTACACGCCCAAGACCATCTATGAGAGTTTCAGTCTCCCCACATTCTTGATAATACTTGGAATTGTCAATAATTTTTATTTCAGTCCTTATTGATGGTGTGTACTAAAATCTCATTGTGGTTTTGTTTTGTACTTCCCTAATTATTAATTAGTTTGAGCCCTTTTCATGTTTACCGGCCATTTAGATAACCGGTCTTGTGAAGTGCTTGTTCAACACCTAACTGTTTTTCTACTGGAATGTCTGTCTTTTTCTTATTGATTTCAAAGAGTTCTGTATTCTGCACATGAAGTAGCTCTGCTTTAAAACTAAAGCAATTATAGGCAAACAAAAATCCTTGTATTTTAGTATTATTTCAATGTGATAGCTAAGTAATGAAAATAACTTTAAATAGTCTCTCCATACGGATTAAGAAATATAATGATGATGGTGATGATATTGGTGGTGGTGAAGATTATATATATATTGATATTTATACACATACATATATATCAGAAGGAAAGCACCTAACATTTATTGAGAGCATGTTCTATGCTAACAGATTTAAATGCATAGTTTCCTTAAACCTTTCCAATTAACATAAGAGCTACGTATGATCTATTTCCAACAGAGGAGATCAATGGGTCTTAAAGAAGTGAAATAACCTGCCCAAGGTCACACAGTTAGGGAACTGGCACCACCTGTGGCATCTCCCTGGTCATGAATACATGATGAATACAAGATAACTGGAAGCACCGCAAGAGAGAACTGTGAGGCCTCGTGTCCAGAAGAAAGGTACCAAATGAGAAGATCAAGATTCAAGTAGAAACTGAGGATTTTCTTTATTTGGGGGGAAAAAATCAATTTGTGCCCCATCCTCAAATGTTGTCACAGGAAGTGTTATTTGTTAAGCTTATATTACAAAGCATCAAGTTGTTTATTGACACACATGTGGCATAGAGTAGACACTCAAAATATTTCCTGGATTAAAAGATAGAGTATTAATTTTACTTTCTCGATAAGCACAGAGAACTTCTAAATTGTTAATGCAAAGTGTCTTTACTCAAGTCTAATAAGAGGTAAAAAAGAAATTAAAATACTGCCTATGTATTCAGTGTCAAATAAGCAGACAGATATTATACAATGCAGTGCATAACTCTGTAACACCTTTTCTGTAAAAGAAATTGCTTGATGTAGATTTAAACGAGGAAAAGAATTCACTGGCACAGTATTTGACAAGGGAAAGTTGATTTATTTTTTTCTTTTTTAACAACAATTCACATCTGCAGACAAATCTCCAAGTAAGTAAATCAGGTACCCACTCCAATCCCAACTAAAAGAAAAAAAAAATCACACTCTAAACTAAAATTAATATGCTGCAAATTTATTCATAGATTTACATGCATATTAATATGCACATATACACACAGTGATACACATATTCTGAAAGAAATATATTTGTTGTGTAAAAATGGATAAGTATCTAAAGTGAAAGTCCTTACCTGCTTCTTCTTCCCCTCATCCACCATGAATAACCACAGTTTGGGCTACTTTATACATGTTTTTTTAAGTTCAGATATAGAGCTCTTTCCCCTATTTCCTGAACTTCTCAGGATAAACTAAATGTGTCACGGTTTCTTTCCAGAACCTGGAGCTCCCAACCACTGTTAGGAACTTGATCTAAGCCAATTCAGCTTTTCTCAGACTCAGATTCTCTATGGAGAGAGTAGGCAGCCCCCAGTGGCTGAAGGTAATTGAGAGCAGAGGTTCTCCTTCCCCACAACCTAACTAGCAGGTAGCATGTTAGAGTGAAAGCAAGTTCAGGTCCAATTTTCCACACATGTAGACATTTTACTCTACAGGCACAAAAAAATACATAATCTGTTCATAAACTCAATGTATCTTCCACTTCCAGTCTCCTCCTATAAGCTCCTTCTATAATTTTTCTAAGGCAGATGTAAAATTATACTAAAGACAGGATGAGGTCACCTTCAAATTAGATTACGAGACAGAATCCTCTATTAAATGAGTAGAACAGGACAGAACAGCGTTTTGACCTAGTGCCCTTCTCTGACGATTCCTACCTGACTAGATTCATATAACCTATTTACAGACTGAGGCGCTGGTATGATAGGTCTAGCTAACTCCAGATACTAACCAACACTCACTGCATAATTGAAAAACTATTTCTAATAGTCCTCTTGTTAACTATGTATATCTCAAGTGCAGACTCTGTGATATTTAGTGCTTTTGTTTTAGCTACTTCTAAAATGTGGATTCTTAATTAGGGCACTTCAAATGCTAACTAATTGCATAGCCACACAATCTAGCCTCAAGTATTTTAAAGAGTATATAGAATTAGAACTCTCAACTAACAAATATTGTGACCAGTGTGATTGCAGAGACGTGATTCCCGCATAATCCAGGAGAGCAGGTCCTGCCATAGCGCTGTTTCTTTAGACATTAAAGCCTCAAGCTCCTGCAATGACCAGAAATTTGGTGAATGACATATTTGCAGGGCAACTGCACTCCCTGTGCCAACAGCGAGGTGATTTCATGAGTTCTCTTGTTGGGCCACTTCTCTGTTCCCTACATTAGGTCTATTCCCAGTGAACTATTCCCCAGAACTTTCCAGGCCTAAGTATCCCAAGCATATCCTCAAAGGAAGAGCTCACCTCTCAGCTTTCCTAAAAGTCAGAGCCAGGGCTCTTTCCTTCACTTTCTTCCAGCAACTTCTTATTATTATTACTTTATGACCTTTAGTACCAAAAATGTATGTTAAGATGGTAGTAGAGATCGGAGTTATGCAGCTAGAAGCCAAGGAATGCCTGGAGTCACCAGAAGTTGGAAGAGGCAAGGAAGGATCCTCCCTTAGGAACATCAGAGGGAGCATGGTCTTGCCGACATCTTGAGTTAAGACTTCTTTCTGTTGTTTTAAACCATCAAGTTTGTGGTAATTCGTTATGACAGGCCAAGGAAACTAATAGTATTGGTTTGTGTTTTTAATCAAATTTGGAAATATTCCAGCCATTATTTCCTTAAATACATTTATTCCTTTATTCTCCTTCTTGGGGACTTTGATTATAGGTATATTTAGCCAACTAAAGTTTCTCCAAAGTTCCCTAATGCTCTGTTTGTTTATTTCAGTCTTTTTCTCTCTGCATTTCATTTTGTATAGTTTCTATTACTATGTCTCCAAATTCACTAATCTTTTCTTCTGCAATGTATAATCTGTTATTAACTTATTTGCTGTATTTCTTATAGCAGTCACTGTAGTTTTCATCTGTAAAAGTTTACTTTGTGTCTTTTAAAAAAATACCCTGCATATCTCTATTTCATATATTCAATCTTTCCTCTAGCTTCTTAAACATGTAGAATATAATCATAGTTACTCTTTTCATGTCCTCTGCAAATCTGATCATCTGTCAATTCTGGGTCAGTTTCAGCGGATTTTTAAAAATCTTCACTATGGGTTATAGTTTTCTATTTCTTTGCATGCTGATAATTTTGATTGGATGCCAGAAATTATGTTTTAGTCCACTCAAGCTGCTATAACAAAAATACTATAGACTTGGTGGCTTAAACAACAAACATTTATTCCTCACAGTTCTGGAGGCTGGGAAGTCCAAGATCAAGACAGTGAGAGATTTGATGTGTCAAGAGGACTCACTTCCTGGTTCATAGATGGCCATCTTCTCACCATATCCTCACATGGTGGAAGGGATAAGGGAGCTCTCTGGGGTCTCTTTTATAAGGGTGCTAATCTCATCATGAGGGCTCTGCATTCATGATCTAATTATATCCCAAAGGCTCCACCTCCTAATACCATCACATTGGGGAATAGGTTTCAGCATATAAATTTTGGGGAGGACACAGACATTCAATCTATAGCACTGTGAGTTTTACATTTTAGGTGCTAGTTTTTAAAATTCCTATAAATATTCTTGGAGTTTGTTCTGGGAAGTAATGAAATTACTTTGAAACAACTTGATATATTTGCATTCTGCTTTTCTGCTTACTTCAGCAGAACCAGAGTCACATTCAGTTTTGGGTTAATTTTCCCCAGGACTGCAGCAATCCCATTCTTAGTACTGTAACCAATTCTTCAAGCGTTATGAGGCTTTCTGCTCTCTGTTGGGAACAGTTGCTCCTCTTGGCCACTGTTCTTTCTCATCCTTTAGGTTTTTCTTTTCCTGGCCTCAAGTGGCATCCCCAGACACATGCACTGATGACTACTCTGCTGCATATTCTGAGGCACCATGAATTTGAGGTCTTTCTTTGCAGCTCTCTCCTGTCTGGCTCTGCTCTGTGAACTGTTGCTGCCTTGGCTTCCCTAGAGTCACAGTAAAGTCTCCTCCACTCAAGAAGACCATTGTACTTCACTTAGGTCTATCTTTCCTGTGCTGTGGCTTGGAAACTTGCTCCAGGCAGTGAACTGGTGCAGTCAGAAAGTGTACCTCATTTGTTCCCTATACCTTGGGAAATGCTGTCCTTCTTGGACAGATGTCCAATGTCTTGAGTGCTGTTGCTTCATTTATATTGTCCAGATCTTGTTATTGTTTCAGATGACAGAGTTAATCCCATTCCATTTTACTCCAACTTGACCAGAATCAAAATTTCTCCTTCATTTTTGGTCACATCCTGGACATTGTAGATAAAAATACATAGAGTCTCTAGAGGATGTTACATTTTTCCAAATGTGAATTTTCCTTTGGCAAGAAGAAAGACCAGCAGCACATCACTCTGACACTGCATAGATTGGGGTTTAAGCATCATTAGCGCTGGTACATTTTATTTTTTCCTGTTGTCCTAAAGCATAGTACTTCTGAGGTTTCAAAGAAAAGCTGAACATTTTCACCCAGCCCCTGTAACTTGGCAGGACGTGAACTCCAAACCCTATCTTTGTTTGCCTGGAAGCTGCTAAAGTCTTTGTACAGCTCTTCATCCTCCAAGCTGTAGTTTTCTGCTAAGTTCTTTGGAGTGTAACCCTGTGTGTGTGCAGTTTGAGAGTTAGCTAACTATTTGAAACAAATCTTATGCAGATATGGGGATTCCCTATTCTGTGGCTTCCTCTGACATTTTTCTCCTCAATTTTCAGCTTCCCTCGCACACTCCAACATTGCTCTCTGTTGCCTCAGTCCAGTAAGACTACTGCTTATTGCAGGACTCACCTGTAGCCAGAGGATCTGAGGGCTGTGCTCAGGGAAAAAGCTTGGTATATATTGAATTCACCTAGGATTTTCCCCTTCTTTCAAGGATCATGTTCTTTCTAGTTTATGCCTCCCTACTTTAGTTGTTCTTCAGTACCTTCAAATACTTGCCTTTTATATTTTGTCCAGCTTTAATAATTGTTACTGGCAGGAGGTTTAATCTGTTATTCTGCCATGACAACAACCAGTACTCTTTCTGTTATTTGGACAGCTTTTAAAAATACCAATGCTTGGGCCTCACTCCAGACTAATTAAATCAGAATATCTGTGAGTGGGGTCCAGGCATCCGTATTTTTAAATTCTTTCCAAGTGATTCAAATATGCATAAAGAGAACCACTGGTCTAGGTTGGCTAGTACTGACAGCTGGCCTGGATTTCTTTAACCCAAATCAAAATCCCTGTGGTCCAGACCTTAGAAACAAATTTGATTGCAAGAGCTTTAGTGGGTGGATAAAGAGCTCCTAGTCCTAGGGAGCAGGAGGAATCTCTTGCACCAGTATCCCTTCTTCTCTAGCTCCGATGCTATTTGATGGCAATTTCCACAGAGGCTCATTCCCTCTATTCGGTGAGCTGAACTGCTGGTAATCACCACAGCTATAACTGAGAGGAAAAACTGGCATAGTTTTTCCACATCTCTTCAAGTCACCTTCAGACATCCCCACTGTTCACTTTCATTTCTAACACACACTTCCTCTGATAGCAGGGCTATTCTAGAGTTCTGATTAGAAAATATAGTTTTTGGAACTTTTTTTAACTATATGGTATTTCTGGTTTCTTGGAAATAGGGAGGTTGGAATTCTAAGCAACCCCTTGGCTTGATTACTTCCAAAATTTTCTGTAATATCCAAGTCTTGTGATGGGATTCTTTGTAGATTGATATCACATTTATGAATTTATTCTTAATTTCCATTTCTTGTGTAATTGTAATAAGTCTGGGGTTGGATATAAAAGATGCTAGTCATAATAACCTGGTAGTTTTAGGCTACGAAACAAAATATTTTGTTTCAGATGAGATGTACAATATTTATTTCCATTGAATTTATGCTAGTTCCTCTGCCTTGCCTCAATGCTTAGAAAAAATCATATAGGTCAAAATAGTTAGTGTTCTTCTTAAGCAAACAGTCACATCAAATAATTCAATAAATTTTGATACTTAGGTCATAAATGTTCAGGAATAACTCATGCTATTTCTGCCACCTTCCCTTTTCCAGGGTACCTTACTGGGGATAGCCATCCTCTTTCCTTGCTTTGAAATTTCCATTAGATTCTTTACTTTATGTAAGATATGAGAAGGCACAGTTAAAACTTATAGTTTTCCCCTGGGAGAAAGACAAAAAGCTAACTGCTTCACTATTAAGTCATTGGCTACCCATTGATTATTAGCTTCTGATTTACAGGTCTTTATTGGCATTAAGGAACCATCATCTTTCGGAAACACATTATTTCACCTTCTGTGAGTGAACAGTAAGCCAAAATGCTAAAATTCACACTGATGCCCCTTGATAAATCATAACACAATGCTGAGAATCTAGTCCTCACAGATACTTTTCCTTTTTTGGTCGTGCACATGATTGAATAAAATTCTTTATCCTCGTCTCCTTAAAATGTAACTTCTTTCTCAACTGAGATGGTGACCGCTGATGCTGATTCATCCAATCTATTTCAACTTTTATTGTAAAAGTCCAGAAACTCATCAAATGACAGAATTTGGGGGAACAGAATTTGGGGGAAGAGCCAGAAAAAGGCCAGGAAGAAAACAAAATAAGTGAAAAAGAGATAAATATGAGAGGAAAGTACAAAAGAAATTCAAAATTCTTTAGAATAAAATTCGATGAAAGTTGGTAACTCTTACAAATATTTGAAGAATGATTGCAAGGACATTGATATCCTGTACTCCATCTTCATTGAAAACTAAACAGGAAAAAATATGTTTAAAACCAGTCCATGAGGACTTTTGTTAGACAAAGGGTGTAATCTCTGCTCAATAGGTAATTAGCAAACGAATGCACTTAAGAGTTATCCAACATCTGGAGAGATTACTTAAAGGGTTTGCAGAAAATCCCTGCCAGAGCTCCTTAGGCAAAGGGCAATCCAGGTGCCTCTAATGGTTGTTTTAGAAATATTCACCAAACTGCCCTCTTCAAAACCTTTTCTACTGTATAATATAAGCTCATTATGACTTACAGATGATAACATATGTTTAAAAGAAACTTCACTGACACCTGCTGAGGCTCACACTACATAGTCAAGAGGAAGTGGGGAGGAAGTAAGAATAAAAGGAGAGGAAGTAAGGGAAGAAAGAACTTTTTAAAGAGTGGAACAAGTGATGAGGGAGGGAGAGAATCAAGTGCGAGGCATCAGAATCTCTAAATTGGCTATTTCAGACACTGATAGAGCTCTAAATGAATAGTTATGGCCCTGTCCAATGGATATATTATACACCCCTCAGGGATTTTTCCTTTTTAATCAAAACACTCGGATGTTTTTGCAGGCAAAAAACTCCTTGATATAAATAATAAGGAAAAGTATGGTTAGTCTCCGGAACATCTGAGAAACTTGACAAATTAAAGTTCTACCATCACCAAGAACAAATTGGATGAAATCAGCTTATTTTAATCAATGGCACCAATAGACAGAATCCCTTTGCAGTGACTCTCCTAGGATCTTCATTAGAGCACATTGTTGTTCCAGTAACAATAGTAGAGCATTTAGGAATATGTGCTTTCCCTCTAATGAAGATAAGGATGATCATTAAAATGATGAAACATTTCTAGTCCAGGGTAATATGTCTAAACTAAAAAGCACGGGCATGAGATCAAACCATGGAAGTGTTGTGCCTGCCTCAAAAGTGAAAAATGATGGATGATGACAAGATAAATCAGAAGAAAAATAAAGAGTTTATACCAATCTAGAAAATACCACAGGGCACTTGAAACAGCTAAATCCTGTTCTCTGATCAATACAATAAAATACCATCAATAAGCTAAGTGAGCACCAGCCCTCACAAGGCACACAGCTTGTAAGCTACACCCATAAGTCATCTCAGGCTCCACAAAGAGTATTTTCCTCAAGAAGCTGAGTGTATGTGTGCATTTATTGCAGGCATAGCCTATTCTCACAGAAAAGTTTGAAGAAATCTTTCCTTCTTTTGGCCAAGTATAATTTTGTTACATATTTTAAATACAGAGGAAATTTTAATAAGAGGTGCACTTGACAGAGATCTAAAGCAACCGATAGGATAAATTAAATGTAGAATGATTAAAAAAAACAAAAAACACCTGAAACAGTTCCCAAGCAAGGTGGTCACATATGTAGTATTTCACACAGCAGCAGGATAGGGATTTTATTGGATTAACAGTCAAGGTTGAGTTGTGGAAATGCAGTTTGATACGGAAATTTACGGAATCTAGTGTGAAAGGTTTCCATAACCCCTTAGTAAAGTATTGGCATGTTGAATCTTCAGCGAAATAAAAGCCCCTTTTCATTGGGAAAGAAGACTGTGTTGAGGCTGGGAGTCTAGTCCTGCTCTGCAGTGACTTATAAGTGTGGTCTAAATTAGGTAATGCCACCATTCTGATCTTTAGACTTCAAATGGAAAATGAGAGCATTGCAATGGATCTCTTCCAGCTAAGATTTAAAGTCATATAAATCCATGCCTTTAACAGAACAGCAGAAGATACATGGTCAATTCCCCATGGTGTATCTTGTGTTGCTAGAATCTTAGGAGAAGGTTGGGGAGGCAGCACAGCAAAAGTGATTCTATTAAAAGATTTGAGAATTTTAAATGCAAGGTCATCATATCATTCCACAAATTTCTTCTCATTCTTCCATGTAAATATTATATAAACTCTCTCCCATTTTTTCCTCTCTTGCTACCATCATTGCCATTTAAAGGTTTTATTTTCATTCCATGTTTATTTTAGTACAGTTGCACCTGTGTAGTAAGAGTGGCTTAGGACATATCCTCTAAGGTTGTAACTGTTCCTTTTCTAAAACGTACCGTTGACCTAGAGGAAACTCACTGGATTTTCTTGCAGGAAAATCCTAGGGATTTCCCCAACTTACTTGCAGTATTTGAAAAACAACTTGGAATCTGTTAACAGGCTTTTACACATTTTGGAGTCATATATGGAATTTGTCTGATTTACATGCTTATTGGCAATGTGACCTTGGGCTTAAAACTCTTTGATTTCCAGTTTTATCATTTATAAAATCTAGATAAAATATCTACTTCATGGAATTACTACATTTAAATTAGGCAATTTCTGAAATACATTGTGTTTACTCAGTACTTAGTCTCCCACACCCACCGCAATGCCTATTTTAAGAATAACATTAAAAAACCTGAGTTCATGGTAGTGAAGTCATAGCCAATTCCTAGGATTGCCAAATAACTTCACAGTCTTCTGAGAAAAACCGTGGATAGTCAAAAGGGAGTTCAACTGAGGCAGATTGGGAGAGTCAGCAAAATTCACCCCTCCTCCTGGAAATCAACTCAGAGTCATCCTTTAAGTGAAGGACAGTCTGTTATATTGTACTTCCACTGCATTTGGAGAGAGTATCTTCAAATCTAAACTGAGCCAAACTGTTGGAAATGTATTACTCATCACCAGCAAAAAAAACCTGGACTTTTGATGCATTCAGTTCAAACTATCACAGAATGCCTATTCCTCTATTTGATTTAACATCAATTCAATGACTGGCAGAATACAATACCTCCAAATTTACAAATTAGCTTTGATTAAAGGTATTCGTCTTTGGATATAATAAAGGAGTTGGCATCCTCCATTTTAAAATGTATGGAAAACACTAAGACTCAATGTACCAATAGCCTGCTCTACTAATCAAAAATTTTATCTCAAGATTCAATCATTTAGTTTTCAGTCAGAGAAGGCACTTACAACTCATGTTCCAACAAGTTGAAGCTAATACAAGCATCTAAAGCTATCTGATATTCTATCATGCAAATATTCATTCTGATGACTTGCAAAAAAAAAAGTAATCCCGAAAATTTACTATCATAAGTTAAAAACACGTTACAGTGAACATGCATGCATGCACCAGGAAAACATTTAAGTCACACAGGAGACCAGGGAAGCGATTGTTTAGTGGCCGGTAGTCATATCTCAGCTCTTCTCCTTATAGGATATTCATTGTATATTAGGATGGGCTATCGTCTTTCCTACATATTCAGGATAAGGATGCCTTTTCTCTTTCCATCAAATGTTACTCAGGTAATTCTTCAACCACGAAGTAACTCAGCCTAATTGCATTATTGCTTATTTTATTTTGCTAAGAGTTATTTGTACTCATCATGTAGCTTTAACACGCATTTTTTATATCACACTTTATTCATTTCCATGTAGAAGAAAACAATTCATATCCAATACCATACAGTATTGTTATATATTGCACACACACAGGCCCACTTATGAGTTTGTTAAATGACACTTAATTAAGTAATTGGTGTTCTCCATAATTTATATTCTACAGAAATCCATGACAGATGTTATATATACGTTTAAGAATATCTTAGTGATATTTGGGGTGTTGCTTAAGGTTTTGTGATAAACTAAGAATAAATTCTTTTCCTATTTAAAAAATACAAGATGTAACACTTTTTTGGGAGCAGAATAGATTCAGATGACCTAATATTGGTGTTTATGGTTAACATTAGCCAAATGACTGTTACCTAGCTATAATCAGTAAAATTGTTTTAACAATACTGATGTATTTGAGGACTTCCAGTTGCTATTAATATAAGATTGATAAGAGCTCAGATATTTAAAACCAAATTGTTTGGGCTCAAATCTTGTCTCTATCATTACCTGTGTGAACTATGTAATGTTACTTAATGTGTCTGTTCTTCATTTCCCTCATTTATAAATTGGGGATAATGGTGTTACCTCAAAGGCTTGTTATAAAAGTTAAATGACTTAACATTTTAAAAAGTGTTTAGAAAGTGCCTGGCACATTGAAATCACTAAATGAATATTTATGAAAGAAAAAAACAAATGAATGAAGAAAGGCCATTTTAGTAACATGAAAAACATTTATTTAGTTAAAAAGTTGCTCAAATTATTCAAAAGAGATATACTGTTTTCTTTTTTAAGTGGAAGATGGGGGATGCATAATGTAAGTTCAACTGATAAAGACTTGAGTTTATAAAAACTTGACTTGAGCACCTGATGGAGAAGCTACAAAATATAGATATCCTAAGAAATACAGGGGAGAGGTGAAATTTGTTGGCAGAGAGCTATAGTTTGGTTACCAAGGTAACAGAGGTAAATTCAATTGGGTAGAAAATAATCATGGGACAAGTAGCCTAAAAGGATGCTGTCTCCTTCTCCACTGAGCTTAGTCTGAATGGAGTTTGTGTTTGAGGTTGAATAGTATAAAACAAAAAAGTTCCATTGTACTATCTCAGCATAGGAGAAAATCAGACTCTTAAATGGAAAATCTAGTTACTGAAAAAAAAAATGGTGGCTCTGTAGCCAACTACAAAGCAAACCTCAACAGTGTTGTTAGTGGAGTCAGAGGGCAGAGCACTCGTCTGCACTTCTTGCGTAGAAACTAAACAGGAGAAGAGCTGTTAACATCTGAAGCTAAGCATCTGTTCAGCTAAAGTGACTACCGTTCCTGTGTGAGTTTAGGTTTGTGTGGATTCTTGTTTCAAATTCCATCATCATATTTAATGTATTTTAAGAATGGGTTATATTAAGCATGTAATAATATTTTTCATTAAAATAATCTCAAAACAACTACAGTAAATGTTTGTTTTCAAATGCCTGCAAAGAACGCCTAGAGACACTTGATCGGCAATACTTAGCTACTAAATAAAATATGTGCCATCCAGTGCCAAAACCCTTTCACAGCACACAAAACAAACTAGAGGCCAAGAGATGCACACCTCAGAGCATGTGTCCAATGTACTGTGTAGCCTACTAGTAGAATTTTTGTTGTGACACAAACATAAATTCTATTTATTTTGACTATTTCCATTAATACTTTTAATAGGCATGTTTATGATAGTCTTTTAATAGAATGGCTACTCTAATAAAGTATATAGAAATTAAATAGTTTGTGAACATAAATGCTAACACGACAGGATCTATTAATTTGCTGATCTATAACTGCATACCATGAGCAGCTCAAACTTGCAAATAATAACTGGGATAATTTCTAGTTCTTTTGTATCACTTAGGGTGACATTGGTTATAAGTAACAGAAGAGCATGATACAAGTTATTTCAAATAGTAAGGAAATGTCTTTTGAGAGTGAGGAAATATTTCCCAGAAGCTTTCTCTCGTCTCATTGGCCATAACTGGTTGCAGAGTATCCCTAACACAGTGGTTCTCAAAGTGTAGTCCCTATCAGCAAGCTAAGCATCAGCAAGAACCTATTAGAAACGTAAGTTCTCCAACCTCACACAAGACCAACTGAATCAGAATCTCTAGGGGTGGGGCCCAACAATCTGTGCTTTAACAAGCCTTCCAGATGATTCTGATACATAATCAAGTATGCAAACCACTTCCCTCCACCAATCATGGGAAAGGAGTGATGACTACAATTGGTTTAAACTATCTGAATATACAACCTGGAGTTGAGGGAAAGAGCTTTTCCTGAGGGACAGATAATTGAATAAAACCAGTATTCTGTTAGCAAAGAAGAAATCAGAGAATGGGAGTGTGGAGGGATGAGTGGACGAATGTTGAGAGGGCAAGCTTTTCACATTCCTTTCTTACCACACAGTATAATGCAGTAGCAAGACTATGAGCTTTTGAATCCAAACAGATTCAATTTGGAAACCTAATTCCACCTCTTATTAATAAATGGCAAATTATTTCATTTCTAGGCACCTCTGCTTGCTCATCTCTGAAATTAGAATAATAACACTTTTCTCAAACAGATTTCATGACTGGGATATAGTAGGCACTGAATAAATTGTAATTTCCCATCACAATTTCACCATAGCTACCAATGGGCAAGATTAGCACTTTTGAGCTTCATTTTTTATTCCATTTCTGACTACCCAGTTTGGCTGTGTTAGCAAGATTATCTCAAAATTGTGTTGCTTTATTATTTCTTTATACAGCAAGGGTGCTACCTCAAAATAAGTTATCCCTTCTTCAAATGGACTTTTTTAAACTAAAAGCTGGTTCATCTAATAGATTAGATACTAGATTTCAGTAGACTTTTGTCTCTGCCTTTGGAACAGGAACAACATTTTATTGTTTTAAGTATAGACTTTTCCAACATTCTATCAAGAACACTAGTTCTTAGGGACACCAGATTTAGCAAACAAAAATGCAAGATACCTAGTTAACTTTGAATTTCAAATAAACAAAAATAATTCTTTAGTATAAGTATATCCCAAATATTATATGGGACATATTTATATTAAAAAATCATTTTTTATCTAAAATTCAAATTTAACTGATGTCCTGTATTTTATCTTGCAATCCTACTAGTATTTCCACTTATCTATTGCATGGCCCCACTACAGAGATAAGCTATGGGAAGCAGCCAAGAAGATTTATCAGTAAGTTTAATCCTCCCACAATCATAAACACAAATAGTGTCAATGCATCCAGGCTCAGTTTACTCAGGTGTAAAATTAGGTTATTGGACTAAAGGGCATCTGAGGCCCCTTTTTTCTAAAACTCTGATGTGTAGCAAGCTTCACAGCATTTCTGGGATGATATGAAAAATTAGATGATGAATTATTTTAAAAGCTATAAAGTACTATACAAATATTGGTAATGGTGATGATAGAACAGTCTATCATTTTAAATTATGTGTCTGACCTATAAAACTATTCAAAGCCTTCTTATACATTATAAGTTGTTAAACACCCTCCCAAAAATATTGCCACAAGAGAGGATAATGTAAGTGATATCTTTGAATTTGTTTTATTTTTATTGTGTATAGCTGTTTATTAAGTAGGACTTAAAAATTCCTTCTACCTTAGAATCCCACTTAGTTTAATAGAGTAAGCTACATTTATCTGTTGCCAACAAACCCAGTAACAATCTATAATGTAAAATATGTGTTGAGCAATAAAACTGTTTTCAAGAAATAAGTAAAACACAGTATGTAAATAAATAAGAATAACTGAATAATCAATATATGGTGAATTTTACTGAGATATAGTCTAATAATCATATAATTATGTTAACACAGTATTTTTTTAGCTATTTCCAAAGTAGATATACGTGAAAATAATTTTTTCCTCAATTTATTTGTGTTAAACCTTATTTTGAAAATATAAATTATAAATTGCACATTTTTCCATCCTTCTATTATCTTAGTAATATATATTAAAGCCATGAAATAAAAATATGACAATAATACTTATATTAATAAAACAAATTATCTGTTTGTGTGTTTGTATGCTACTATGACAATTAAAGATAACTAGCTTAGTAAACTTAGAGCATCGAAATTAAAGAATTGAAAGACACATTAGCATTCCCTATTTATTGTGGTCATGGAATCTTTAAAAAGTGAACCCACAACTTAATGTTCAAAAAATAGCCTCATTTTATCAACACTTTAAGTGGCAATTTTCCTCAATGTTACAAATTGGTTATGTTTCTAAAGATCATTCACCCCTGCTAGCTCCTGGCAAAACAGTGTAGGTGATATCATGTTTATGTACAATAAAACCTGATTATAGAAAACATGTCGCTGAATATATTTAACTAGAAAGCAAATAGAAATAAGAAATTGATTTCCATTTACACTATTTATGCTTAAGGAAAAAGACAATTAAAAAGATAGTAATAGTATAAATTAAGGCATAAGGAGGTTGTGAAATAGACTTATTTTAGATTTATTGATAGATTTATTTATTTATCCATTTATTCTATTTAGACTATGAAATTGCTATTTTTAAGGTAAAATGTTATCAAATGTCAGTAATTTCATATGATTCAACCCAATGGAATGGCTTTCAAATGCCTTGGGAGTTGAAACTTGTTCTTTAAAATTTAATTTTACTCCAGATTTATGATTTATAGTTTCATATATAAAGATGCTCATTGCAGCAAAATATAATTAAATAATTAGAAACAGTTTTAATGTCCCTTAATAGGGATATAGTTAAAACTATAGTTTACATATACTATGGAATATTATTCAGTATTTAAAATAATGTTTATATAATTTTTATAATACTTAATAGAAAGTCTATGAGAAAGAAACAAAACTACATATGTAGTATGATCTCTACTACATAAATGCATACATCAAAGTATCATCAATAGACTATTTATGAGATTCTCCTGTATGTGCCAGATTTTCTACTACAAACATCTAATCATTTTTTATAATTGGATTGTTTTAAAAATTTATGATTCTTCTCCTCTCCAATGGAACATGGACATAAGTGACCATGTGTTCATTCCACATGGAGACTTTGCAAATTTATTCATTCTCTTTTGTAATTTTGCCCTCCACCATGAGGACAGCATGCTCAAGCTAAGAGCTGTCCCTTCAGCTTAGTTCTTGCACTGAGAAAACATGCAAAGCAAACCTAAACGTGACTCACAGCCTGGAGCAGAGCCACCACAGCTGACCTGAAGATCTATGGGTAAAAAACAAATATTCATGGTTGCAAGCCACCAATATTTAGGGTTTAATGCAATTATGGAGGATTATTGCAGCACAAGTAGACCAATATAGGAGAAAGATCAGGAACTAGCACATGTTGAAGTTGGGGTTTCTATTGGACATCCAGATGGGGACATGGGTATACAATTGGATATATGAGTCCTATCTGGTCTTTGAGAGATATGCAGTGTCATTCTCTCTGGTATCTAAAGCTTCAGATATGGCCTCTATTGTGAGGTTTACTCTGCTCTATATCTTCCTTGGCCTCCTCTCAGATCTCCCCGGCCCTTCAACTTTCTCAGCTTTCATTGCCTGTTCACCTCTCATCCTTCTTCCCTGGCCAGCTGTTTCTCCAGGCTACATGAGTTGCAGGTTTAGGCACCTTGCTCTTCTGGTGCCATGCTAGGTGAGGTTTCTCTAAGAGGCTTGCAGCCTCCTCAGGCTACCCTAGGAAAGTGAAAAAGAAGCCCCCTTTATCTCAGTGGATGATCTATCAAAACCCCCTGGGATTTGACCTCTAGGACAGAGCAAATGTGGGCTCTTTCATTCCTAAAACTTTTCATTCTATTTGCTGATTGAAATTTTTATTGGGGGAAAAAACCCATTTTTATACTGTCTAGTACACTCTTTCATAGTCTAGAGGTCAAGATATAAATTCTAAGAGTTGCCAAGATCCTGGATCCTTACAATCAAACAGCACCAAACATACAAATAAAGTTTCGGATTCATAACTGTGCTTTAAATTTCAGGAACATTTTGTAATTTAAATTCAATAACTTGGCTCCCTCTTTTTTTTAAAAGTTGTATCTTCCCTCTGAGTGTTACGGTCGCCTGCAGAGGCAGATACACCCTCACCTAAAATTTGGTTCTAGTGTCGAGACTGATGATGTCACCTCACCCCCTACCCACTACCCCAAGAGGGCACCAAAAGTTTAGCACTTACGTAATTGAGGGTTCTGGGAAGAGCAGGGCAAACCTCTCAAGCAGGTCCACAATGGTTTGAGAGAGTAAGGAAAGGAGACTAGGCACCCAGGCTTTCTTATCAGCTTGCCAGAATGTAGGCAATTAGCTGCTGTGGCCAGGTGAAGAGGGAGAGGTGAGGATTAAAAGCTGTTAACAAACATTTAAAAAAGGCTTCAGCCTTCTCATTACACTAAGGCATTGCATGTAGAAAGGTCTGGAAGTCAGGTGGGATCAGCGACAATGGGGACAGAGGAATGCACTCTCTTAATATCACCTTAATACCTCAAATTGTTATTTTACTTGATCAGTATTAGCATTAGCTGAGATCAGGGCTTTTTTCTTTAAACTAATCAATACATCAGTTTTGGAGAAAAGGAAAGAAAAAAAGGAAACAGGAAGAAAGAAACTAACATTTCCTGAGCTTGTAATATATTCTAAATGTTGCAACCTACGTGGTGGGAAATTTATTGAGATGTTTGTGTTTTGTTCTAAATTAATTTGTATATTTTTCTGTTCTCCTCTCCCAGTTAAGTAGTAACCAAAGCTGTCATTTCTTTGCCCAAGGGAGAAATTTGTGTGAAAAGTGCCAAAGCAGAGTTGTCTGAAAACAATATTCTTTTTCTAGATTTTGCTTATCATGATCTAAATTATGGGGATCACTCTAAATCACATCCAAAGGAAAGGGAAAAGAGGTGGATGCCCTGAGGAGGTGCTCAGAGTCAGAGGAGAGGGGAGAGTCTTCTCTGGAGCGGAAGGAGGACGAGAATCAGGACTCTGAAACCCAACCCTTGAAATGCCTGAAGAGAGGCGGGACTTGAGGGAGCACTATTAAGCCTTGCATGTCGTCGTAAGGATGGCCTGTGCTCTGGGGCCTCGTCGAAGATTCTCGTGAATGCACTTGATGAAAAGCAGAATCATTAAACTTCAGGGACTCTGCAAATCCAGATAATGGACGTATTAGTGGTGACCAGCGTGAATGGCAATCAAGAGGCCTTACTATAGTGTTATGTTCTGCCAAAGATCCTGGGAACTGTTTCCGAGTAGGAAGAGAACCAGTCATCCCAATGACTGAGTTATCTGCACACCCAGCATGATGGGAGCACAGAGACATATTTCATTTGATTTTAGTTAAAAAGAAGACAGGCAATATTTCTTCTACACTTAAATTTGAGTAGAAAAATTCGTCTCCTCTAGCACATATTCTCCCATTTGACTGGGCTAGTCAACAAAATGCTAGTCTATCTTCAAAAGGCAGGAAAAATGATGATTTGGATTTGGCTTAAAGTGCTTCCACCATCAAACTAGCAAACATTTGGTGCAAAGGAAATGCACAAGATGAGGATAAAGTGAGTCACCTCTGTCCTCAATGATTCCTTCTTTCAGGTGCATGATCAGAATTCAGTAGAGAATGCGATCAGTGCAGAGTGAGAAGTTCAGAAACTTAGCTGCACTGCCTTTTACACTATAGGCTGGGGGAGGGGCCACGAATGTTCAAGGGTCCATGTACCACCATCAAAGAAATGCTGGCTATACCACGGCTGAGTACTTGCAAGTTTTCTTACCAAGTCATAACATGCCATACATTTAACGACCTTAACAACCCAACAGTCATAACAATCCCATTTGATAGACCAGGAAACTGAGGCTCAGAGAGATTGTGCAACTTGTCCAAATTAACTAGATTAGTAAGAGTAACTACTGAGATTAAAATTTAAATCTGTCTGACATTAAAGATTTTGCCTGTTGTCCTAAATTATGTTATCACCCGGTAAAATCTTTCTTTTTCCCTCGATGTTACTGGACAAGATTTAGATGAGCTTACAAAGCAGATTAACGTGAAAGCCTAATATTATATTAAAGGGAAAGACTGAAGGGGAAAGCTGATCTTAAACAGCAAAAGCCAGAAGAAATTCAGGGAAAGCAGGAGGACTGCTACTTTTTTCTACTTCTGCCCATGAAGGGTTCCCTGACAGCATGCAGGCAGGCGGATGGACTTGGCTTGGGGACTCAAAGACCAGAATTCTGAGACAAAGTCTGATAACCTGGAGAAGGAAGAGCCAAGGAATAAGTAACAGCTGAGATTGGGGGGACAACTGAGGGTCAAATGGAGGAAATCAAACTTAGGGATACATACAATGTAAGCGTGGAGCCAGCCTATGAGGAAAAAGTAAAGAAGTACAAAACTGGAGGGGGCTCAAAGACAATGGAATCAATCTTCCACAGGAAAATCAGACCAGTCACTCAAGTGCCTAAAACATTTCAACTGCTGTTCATCACCCTTAGGATAAAATTGACATTTCTTCTTCTGCTCTACAGGGCCCTTTGGGAGCTGGCCCAGCTTATTTCTACATACTTATTCCTGTCCAATCTGCCCTTCCTCTTGCGTCTACTTTTCTGTCATGTGCCACACTCTCTTTGTCTTGGACTTCCTGGTTGCTATTTTCTTAGCGTGTAAAATCCTCAACTCCTCAATCTAAAATAGCCTAAACTCCTCAGTCTAAGTTCTATCTGTTTTTTAGCTATAATAAAAATAGCTCCCTTGCTCAAGGGCTCAGTACATTCAGGACATTACAGAAATAATTTTATGCATAATATATAGTACAATGCTTCTAACAGCCTTTGAAGGTAGGTAGTTCTTGCATGTGACACATAGGAAACTGAGTTTCAAAGAGGTCAAGTATTATATCCATCAATCTCCTACAATAAATTACAGAGCATGGATTTACACCCGTCCCCTCCTGACTCACAAGCTCTTAGATTCCTGATAAACCTATTAATGCTGCTTCTAAAGCTGATAGGTAACACAACATAAACCTCACCTGTTCTGAAGAAGAAAATGTATAAGAGAGACTGTAATCATCTTCAAGTTCTCACTGGATTGTGTGTGTCCCAAGAAGAAAACATAAAACAAACACATTCCATTTCATCTGTAGAGATTTCTGCTCAGACGGGGTAACAAATCTGTGATCTAAACCAATAGATTCTTTCAGAAAAGTCTTTTCTGTAACCAGACTGGAGAGTCCGATCACCCAGGTTCTTGGTCAGTGTAAGAGAAGAATTCAGACACCGACACAACGGCAACAGGAAGCAAGCAAAGATTCATTAGAGGAGAGGTCAGATGCACTCCGAGTGAGGAGCAGGCAGTGCCAGAGAATGCATCTGCCCCATGTGGTGGGTTAGGTTTATTTTTATTTGGGCTGTTTTAAAGGGAATTAGCATTATCTAGTTATCCACCAATAATGGTCTTTCCTCCACCCACACATCGGGAAGGGGAGTTCTTGACCTTCTAGTGGTATCTCCGGAACTGTCATGGCAGTCATCCCCCGTGGAAGGGGGGCTAATGCATATGGAATTTGTATGTAAATTAAAGAAAGATCAATGTCCTCTAGAAGTGTATAGCAGAAGGCTTTGCATGTGCTGTTTGTGCACCCATTATTTTTATCGTCACGGTTGATGGCCTCAGACTCCAGCAGCGGCGGCACCAGGCGGGCCTCAGTTCTCCTTTACCTGCATCTTGTAGGATGCCAGCAAGATGTTTCACTGATGCAGGAAGGTCTCCAGCCATGATCCCCTACTCATGTCTGGATGCCAGTAAGGCGCTCCATTGATGCAGCAGGGTCTCCAACCACCCTCTCCCGCTCATGTCTACCTAGCTACCTATCTCATTTTCCACTAGAGGTCTTAGGAAAGATCTGCAGCTGTCCGTGCCCACAGTATGGGCATAATAAAGGTGACTCAGAGACAGCTTGTCTACTCTTGGGTGTGGACCCCTTTTCTTATTTCTTAATTTAAATTCTGAAATAACTATTTAAATATACATATTAGAAGACCATTAAAAAATCAAGTGAGACAAGTTATGGTCTTCTGTTAAAGAGATATTATATATGGAAGTTTTCTAGAGCTCTATAGTATACCCATTGACTATTGCTCTAAAGATTGTGCAAGTGAGACTTGTGATGAAGATATCAGCAAGCGTACATCTGAAGAGACACCTAAGGCACAGGTAGAGAGCCAGGCTTTCAATGTGTTACAATTATTACCAGTGCTTCCAAGATCTCTCATCACAGGATAACATAGCACTTTCTCTTAAATAGAAATTTTAAAAGCATAATGTAGCATTAGGTTCCTGAATAATTTTCGTTTGATAGGTGGTTATATTTTTGATTAAGAATTTCTCTGGAACTCGGTTTCAAATTAGATCCTACCTGGCCAGCCCTCCCTTAAACTAGACCCCAAAAGTGATCACTATCAGTGTTTATAGAATCGTGATTTTTTTTACAATCATTTAATACAAGTCTCTTGTTTTAAATGTTGGGAAAATAAGGCCCAGAGAGGTTATATGAGAAGTTAAAGGCACAGCTGGGGGTAGAACCAAAGTTTCTTCATCTCCTTTTACTATATTAAGCCATTCTGCATGGTCCACTGAGGCGGCGGTACTACAGGAGGGTAGCTAGCCTTATTTCCTACATTGGGCAAAGTTCATTTAAATGAAACTATAAACAGCCCTCCAATTGCTAGAATCCGAATTAGACACAATGGATAATAAGCAGAATAAATTTTGCCACTCCTTGATGAAAATATAAATGTTTATACACAAACGTGTAATTCAGGAAAAGAGGCTATCAGTTTCTATATGGCATATTTTCCTTGTTCAACCAAGGGTGACAAATTGGCACATAGTAAACAGCATCAGTGTTGTGAGCTGTTAAGCACTGCTGTTTATTTTTTCTTTCTTTTTTTTTTTTTTAAGTAGAGCATCATCTAAGGCATTGAACTATTACAGGAACACAGGAATGGCAAACAGCAATTAACAAGCTGAAACTGATTCACATGTAAACAAGCTTGGGCTTGTATTTTCATGAAAAATACTGACAAAATTTTTTAATATTTAACTCTTATTGATTTGATTTTTTTCCTGCCTCGTTACTCAGGACTTCTTGTCCTTCCCATAGATCCAGAATCCACATTCACCTTTCTCGTAAGAGGTGTGGATTTCTTCTTTGAAGGAAAAACAGGAGCACAGTTGGCTTTAGTTAAGTGCTACCTTCCAGCCCATTATATCACCATAATTTTAGTAATTAGTGCATAGATTAATCTGCTTTTCTTCATGGATTACTTTTATCCATTTTTGTATTTTATTCTCTTATCACATACAATTCCATAAAATATAATTTTATTTGAATTGATTCCCCACCAATTTGAGAAATTGCAGTGTAATCTTTCACCGCTATGAAATATTCTATGACTAACTCATTTCCTGCTCTAAAACGCATCAGTGGGTCACGGCAGCTCATAAGAATCTTCTGAAATACTTTGCTGGAGAATTTTGAAAGATTTCATGTCTATTCTGAAATGGCAACCTAAATCACTATACATATATTTTTTTGCTAGAAGTGCTTCTCAAACGTTAACGTGCTTATGAATCATCTGGGAGCTTGTTAAAATGCAGGGTTTTGGGCCCTACTTCTTGAGGTTCTATTTCAGGAGGTCTGGCCTGGGGCCTGAGGTTCTGCATTTCTAACAAGCTCCCAGGTGATGGTGCTGTAGGTACTGCCCTGTGCTGCTTCTGCCTTCAACATCCTGGCGACGCCATACAGGTTTCCTCTTAAATGTACACAACAAAGAGACACTAAAATCTACCCTTGCACATTGTAAAACGAAATTTCACCGTTTAGCTCACATCATTAAATCTCTTAAACGAAATATGACATTTAGGAAATGGTAGCATAGAGGTTTCCACCAAACCTATCACATGATGATCTCCTCCCCTTCTAATTATGCCTCCTTACTTAAAAGTCACAAATTTTTCAAGAGAAAGCAATGGCTTGTGCAGGAAGCAAACCACTATAGAGCTCCACCTGTATTAAAATATCCGTGTGCTTATGAATTCTCATTATTAACTGTAACTGCCCCCAAAGCTGCAGTGACTCAACTCCTCATCTTTAACATTTTACGGACTGAATTGGTAGGTTTGTGAAAAAATCTTTGTAGGATATAGAACATGAAGAATAAATATTAAATAATAAAACGTAGATAAATTATCTGTGTGCCAGTCAAGGGCATGCACATTTCAGGGAGAAAGGCTTTAGGGGCCATGGCTTAGGAAATGCCTCAGACTTCCTAGGGAATAGTGATGGACAACTGTCAATTCTGCCCACTTCTGATCTAGGAAGGGATTAAGGAGAAGTTTGAGCTTTCTGGATGAGCTGAATGATGAGAGAGTTGACAATATTGGGGAAAGAAAAAGGAACCAAATTAGAAAAAGAACCAAATTACTTTGATCATGCCCATCTATCAATAAAATATTTTTGAGCACACACACCCGATGTATGCATATTTATTTATTTCAAGGTCTTTATTATATCTAAATATTACAAAACACACACTAAAATATATCTTTTTGAAAGTTGAGATAAAGATGAAATAAACAGTTTTAAATGTCTTACTGATCATGATGTTTTCATATTAAAAAAGCATAATAAACACTTAAGGAAAGATTTATCATTGGTGATATTAAATATAAATCCATATTTTAAATGGACTTATTGACAATTTCAACTTTTTAGAAGAAAGTGTGTCAATATAATTAGATAATTGTGTTTTAGCATCCTAATATGGCTAAATGCCCACACCAGGAGTAGGAGAAACATCAGCTGTGCCAGTTTGTTGTCATTTGCCTGTGCAATATGACATTCAATTTGTGGCTCCTTTTCTGGAATCTTTTAAGCTTTCCCTTGAAACCATAGTTGGATTTCTCTTTTTCCTCCAACTTCCCTAGCACTCTTGGTCTGTGCTTTACTCTTTGGTCAATGATCAGTTACAGTCTGCATATTCTTGGGCATCTTTTACTCCTTATATTCTTCTCATTACCTACCACAGTATCTTAGCCACAGCATGTGATTAATCAGTATTTATTAACTAATGAGTGATAGAGGGTTGAAAACACATCTTTCATATAGAAACATGCTAAGAGACAGGAGAAGCTTTTCATTTTCAGTGGGGAATCACATCTACTTTATTTCTTATTTTATAAATAAAGCCTTTAATTACAATTAATTTTCAGCAATAATCACAAAAGAGTGTTTTTCGATGAATCTCCTTGCCATGCCAACAGGATGATTACTCATACTCCACGAGAATCTGGCACATCACATTCCTTTCACTTATTTTTACAGCGTGTAAATTGTCTCACATCCGATAAGTCGGCAACAGAAGAACTCCCTGGAGATGGACTAAAATAATTCAGCAGGAGCAAGTGTCTTTAAATCTAAAAATTTTTCAGAAAATATCTGCTTTGAATGTTATAGAGAGAGGATAATAAGTGTACATTGGCTAGTCTCTTTCATCAGTGTTTCAATATATACATATATCCATAATTCTTGTGTTTTATAAAAGCATTGATTTTTTTACATAAACTTATCGAAAATATTAGCTTTATCAATAGAAAATGTCAACTATTTCACATAACATCCCCAACTTCACAAGCTAGGAAACTTTAATATAAATGAAATATAAAAAAGAGTGAAAAACTTTAAAATCATAGACAGTGACTTTCTTGGAAAATAGCAATAGAATCAATGAATTCACATACGCAACATGAGCAAAGGAAGCAAAATACTTGTTCAAAAAAATCAGAAGGACTATTTACGCATCATATCTCCTTTCCTCTGAAAAATCCTATGAATGATTGAGCTTGCAGGTTTATTGAACAATCTTCAGTTAAAAGAAGGTTAACAAAGATTATTTTTAATTTAATAGTTAATTTAAACATGGCAAACTTCAAGTCCTCCAAAAATGCTTTATCATGGTTTTGTTGACAACAGCCTGGGACTTTCCTTACCTTTGAACTTGACCAGCATGGGAGAAAGTCAAATAGCCACAGGTATCCCTTAAAAGTTTTACTGAGGCCCGTTTGCTTTTATTTCCCCTCCATATTTAGGTAATTTTTCATTTTCAGCAGGTCTGTGGGCACACAAAATCATTTAGTGAGGCATGAGCTTCTAAACTCAATTTATCTTTCATTTGGAAAAAAATAAAAAGGTTTATACTTTCCATTTAATGCTGTGTTAATGAAGAGTCAACACACCAACTTTAAAAAGCTCAATTGCTGATGTAAACTGGGAATAAAATGTGGCTGTAGATTATGTTTTGCTCCAGAGAGCGCCTGCTGCCAGTGGCTGTAAAGGTGAATGCAGGGGTGAGAATGAGATCTCCAAGATCCCTGACATCTGCTGCTATACTGGGATAGGAGCGCTACACAGATGGATAAACTGTTTTATCCATAGGAATCCCGAATATTCTGGAAAACAAGGACTGGCAGATGACCAAGGGGCTCACTCAACAAAATGTGGTTCTTTAATTCCACCACCCACATACAATAACTGATCCTAAGACAGTAATCAATTGTAGCACATATTAAGATTCTAGAGTCTTTTTTTGACCCTTAACATCCTTAATGCTCCCAGATGGAATCTGGCAAACTCCCTGGAATTTTGAATAACACTATGAGTTCACTGAGAAAGATACAATTCCCAACAGAGATAAAACCACCATAACCTCTGAACACAGTGGGAAGGAAAATATGTAGACATTAAATCTAAAGGCATATCCCTGTACTTTAAGACAGTTTTGTGATACAGATATAGACACACACATATCATACATTCTAAAATTGTGCTATGACATAAGGTGACAGACAAGGGCATATGACATATTTTTTTTAAACCTTCAGTCTTAATCATTTGATTGACAACAATTATGCTTCTCTTAGAGAAGTATTAATAAGAAAGTATCTCTACTCAGAGTTTAGGCATTTTTAAAAACTGGAATCAATACTCACATACTCATGTACACACACATTAGAAGAAAAAATAGAGTCTTTTAGGAAAGAAAAGATGAAAATGTGAGAAAAAGGTTTACAGGAGATATTTCTAACCTAATATCATTCCTAGTTAGAGTGATGTAATCTTTGATACTCTCTCATTTAATCCTAGAAAACATTTTAGAAAGTTTCAAAATCTATTTGGAATTTATCTAATTCAGAAAAAAAGCAAAATACAATGTCACCAAAGTAAAGATTTTTGCTCTGGGAAAATATAGATAAAATTAAAAATCATAAGATCTGCCTAACTGATAAGCATTTCAACTGTCATCAATACAGCAAACTTGTGCCTACATTCAAGTGAGACTCCTGTAAGCCATATATGAAACTTGAGGTAAGGAGTCTCCAGTCCACATAGAAAACAGATATGGAATCTTAGGAAGGGCAAGGCTAAGAGCAGGCATGGTACAGGCAGACAGAATCCAAGGAAGAGTGAGCGTAGTTCTTCCAATTATCTATAGCCAGTGATATTCACAGTGGGGTGCCAGGGCCAGCAGCATCCTTACCTGATGTGGTAGGCGGAATAAGGGGCCCATAAAAATACCTACATCCTAATCCCTGAAACCCGTGACTGCTACTTTACATGGCAAAAGTGACTGTGCATTATTAATTGTCTTGAGATGGGAAGATTAGTCTGGACTATCCAGGTGGCCGCAATGTAATCACAAGGGCCTTTACAAGTGAAAGAGGAAGGCAAGCGAGTCAGAGGTCAGAGTCAGAAAGAGATTTGACGATGGCTTTGAAGTTGGAGGAAGGGTCCACAAGCCAAGGAATGGAGACAGCCTCTAGAAGCTGGAAAAAGTAAGTCAACACAGTCTCCCCTACAGCTTCCAGAAAAGGGACACCTTGATTTTAACCCACACAGACTTATGTCTGACTTCTGACCTCCAGAATTGTAAGGTAATACATTTATGCTGTTTTAAGCTACTAAGTTTGTGGTAATTTGTCACAGCAGCAATAGGAAACTAAAATATCTGGGAAGTTAGAAATGTGAATTCTGAAGAACCACCAAAGGTTTGCTGAATCAAAAACTTGCAGGGAGGGGGCAGCTGTTTTAACAAGCTCTCCAGGTGGTTCTGATGCGCACTAAATGTTGAGAACCACTGCTCTAGATCAATTCCTCTTCTTATATGCTGAGCTTTGCCTAAATATACAATACATAATACATATTTTAATGTCAAGTCATGCCATGCTGAAGAAAGTGATCACAAAATGAAAACAGAATTATGCTCTGCAAGGGATCTGTATTGGTTATCTATTGCTGTGTAATAAATTATCACAAACTTAGCAACTTAAACCAACACATATTTATCTCACAGTTTCTGTGGGTCAGGAATTTGGGCACAGCTTAACTGGATCTTCTGCTTCAGAGTCTCACAAGGCTGCTTTTAGGGTGTCAAGCAGGACCAGGGGTTCATCTGATGGTTCAAGTGGGGAAGTATTCACTTCTAAACTCATTTACATGAGGTTGGCAGAACTTCAGTGCCTCAAGGCCTCAGTTCCTAGCAGGCTTTCGGTTAGAAGCCTCATTTTCTTGCCACATGGGCCTCCCAAAAAGGGGAAGGCTTTCATCAAAGCCAGCAAGGGGACGAATCTCTTTATAGACTATCAAGCTATTTACTATAGACTATAGCTATCAAGATGGAAGTTGCAGTCTCTTGTAAGCCAATCCCAGAAGTGAGATCCCAAAACCTTTGCTCTATTCTATTGGTTAGAAGCAAGTCACTGGGCCAGCCCACACTGGAGGGGAGGGGATTACAATAGGGTGTGAATACCAGGAGGTGGATATTGTTGGAGTCCAGCAGAGAGCCTGCGTGCCACAGGCCCCAAAATAGTCAATAAGATGACACAACTCAATTGAATATTTCAATATGTTATTAGTACTCCCTGTATTGCCATACCTTCTTCCTGCCTTTACACATTCTTTAGGAAAATTTCTGGCAGGAAAAAAAAGAAAATCCTGTCCTCTTCCTGCAACTGCGTTCCTTCTCTTCCTCAGATTTCCCCCTAGGACTCAGACTTGAAAGCCATCCTTCAAGATGCTGTATTATATCATTTAAGCCTGTCCCTGTGTCTTTGGTGTATAATCTCTCTGGCATTAAATGTATTACCAATCAATGCAATAAATAGAATTATTAGTAATCAATTTTCACATAAATACATTATATGAATAAAAATATTATTTATAATTAAGATAAAATCTGCTTATACGAAGAAGTAAGCCAGGAATATCACATTCAGAATCACATTCAGCAATAACAAATTTGACTCATAATCAAATGCCCCATTCCTTAAAAAAAATATCCTAGTCATTGAAATTGAAAATGTTTGAATCAGCACTTATTTTCATGTTGGGAACTCTTTATTTGCTCAGATCTATATCCTTAAAAAAGACTTCCATATGCTGATAGTGGAATAATTCATCTTGCGTGTTAACCACCAGAGGTCTTATTTTCCCTCGATATAATATTTTTGGTAATAACTAAAATATATATAGTTTGGACTGAAATTGAGGTCGTAGGCATAAATCATTAAAAGAAAAAAAGAGAGAGAGAGAGAGAGAGACCACTCTTACAGGCTTTATAATTCCCTATCACCTTTGAAAAGCCACCTAAGATTCCCTAGCTTGTCTAAGTCTTGAGGAGGGATTTATACCTAGAACACTATCTGAAGATTTCTTTGTGGCTTTGAGAGCAAAGAGGGGAGCTGGATTATCCTTGAAGCCTCCTACTTGCCCCAGTACAGGTTGATAGCTCGTCATTAGAATACTTTCCAGACCTTGTAAAGCACAGCATAAATCGCAAGGTGTTCTCAACTAACATCCTACTGAGGCCACATTTGGAAATCAGGATAAATGGGTTAGTCTAAATAGGTGCCCCAAAAGGACTTAGATCTCTTGTATAATGTGGAAGAGAGGAAGGCAGCCTCTTCACCAAGTTGTACAACGGAAGAGGGATAGCTTAACTGCCGATTGATTGCAATACTAAGATATTTTCTCTAGATTTTTGTGGGGTTTTTTTGGCTCGAGGAAAATCAGCCCTGAGCTAACATCTGTGCCAATCTTCCTCTACTTTTTATATGTGGGACACCACCACAGCATGGCTGGTGAGTGGAGCAGGTCTTCACCCGGGATCCAAACCCACAAACCCAGGCCGCCAAAACAGAGCACGTGGAACTTGAACCACTCAGCCATGGGGCTGAGGCCTAGATATTTTTGATATTAAGATGGAGGTAGAGGTGTCTCCTTCTTCTTGGTCAATAGTACTTCTAAAATACTGCTTGTGTACAGTAGATTAGGGACCAGGCAAACCCCCAAACATCCCTTATCCTAAGAATGTTTCTGACAGTGCTCCACTGGGCAGTATAACTTACAGAAATAAACACACACACAAATCAGTGTATTCCTCTTTAGCTAAAAAATTGGTGACATTTGGACCCTTGGAGCAGAGACATAAGATAGGTTATTCTCTTTATTTTGATAAGATATAAGCAATCAATTTAACTCCATTAAAAGAAAATCAAACCTTTGTTTCTTTAAATGAGTAAAGGTAGGACCATACCTTAAAAACTCTTGGAAAAAATATTTTTATTCTAGTTGGCAATTATGCTTGATAGGGAAATTAATTATAGCATGACTTTTAATAGCAGCCTTTAACGATTTGATCACGACAGCACGACACTCCTTAGAGTCAAGACCAAACTACGGAATTGGAAGTTCTTATTTGTATTAGGCATTTAGTGCCAAATGAAATACATAGAACAACTAGAGAAAAAATTTGATAACTCTACTGCATGTTTAACGTAGATAATAAAAAAACTGAAAATTAAAATGATTCCAACATTTTGCAATTAAGTGAGAAACTTTAGAGAAATGAGGTGTTGGAAAGGAAATACAACTGTAGCTATTTATACCCTCTGTAATATTGGCACATCTTTTTCAACTGACAGGACATGTAGATTAAGTCAGTCTTCTGCAAATAGAAATAAAAATCAAATTGAAATTGCATAACAAGTCCTTCACCACTAGCCTGCCAATATGAAAGCAGTGGGACGATACACATTTTCCTTCTTCTAGGAGAACAAGCTATAGAGAACTTTGGTTAATGCAGTTCCAAGAGCAAAATACTAAAAAGAATGAAAAACACAAAATGCGGAAGTGTCTCAGAGTCCCCTCCCCACAGTATCACCAGAAGGTATATTTTCTCCAAATCTGCTTTCCTATTATTTCTCTGAGGCCCTGTATTAACTTGCGCTGGTTTATGCCATGGTAGCAAATGGTCCAGTCTCAGTGGTTTGCTATAAGAAAGTTTATTTCTAATTTCTCGCTCTTGTTACCTGTTGCTACAGCTGTACTCATGTTCTCTTCCCTCTGAGATCCAGGATAAAGCAGCAGCTCCTGTCTGGATATTGCCTGTCTCGTTGCAGAGAGAAAAAAGCAAAAGTACAGCCTCACAGTGTCTCTTAAGGTCTTTGCTTGAAAGTAACATATACCACTTCCATGGCCAGTCACTTAGCCAAGCCTGATGGCAACAGAACAGAGATGGAGAACCCAGCACGAGGGAAAATACCGGATAATATTCAAACCTATCACAGATCATCACACCAAATAGATAACCTGGTATCAAGAGTGACCAGCTCAGGCTTTCTTTCATTATGACAATGCGAAGAACAGCAGTTGAGAGTTGGGGTCTTAAGTATCCTCCCTACTGAGAAAAACATTCACCTTCATCAGGTGCAGAGGTACAAATACACCCTAGCAGGAGTGGGTCAGCTCCCTTTGGCTTATTATCTTGGCATCTATTCTAATTACCAGACTATGAAGTACTCTGAAAGTAATTACTATGACATTACTATGAAAGTAATATGTGATCATGAAAAAAATTCTAAGAGCAATAGAACGCAACATGATGAATAGAAAAGACCCACTACATCCCGTAGTTCTACTCTCCAAAGATACTCATTGCAGACAGTTTCTCAAACATCATTCTAGAAATCATTCATGAATATACTCTGAGTTTCCTCACTTGAAAATTGAGAATAATAATATCACCTCAAACAATTGCTGTATCAAATGACTTAAGAGACGTACATTTAGAAGAGTACCTTACACATAGTTAATTGTATATAACTTTTAGCTACTGTTTTTATTTTTGCCAAGTGCCGTTCTCAGTGCTTTGCACATATTAGCCCACACACGCACACTCCGCTACCACCACCATCACACACATATATACTTTAGTTATTACTTAACATTATCTTAGAATAGCTTTCCATGTTAATTCAAATATATCCCACTTGCTTATGAAAGGCTATGAGATACCCCACTGAATGGATTTAACTCGATTTATTTAACCAGAAACTTTTCTTGAGGACTTTTTTACATTTTGCTATTACAAAAAAACACATAAATGAATATGTTTGTGCCATAATAAAAATTCCTAGAAATGGAATCACTAGGTCAAAGCTATACGTTTTTAATTTTGAGTGATTTTTCCCAAGTTGTCCGTGAGATAGTCACTGGGGCTTTTACCAAGACCATAGTTCTGGTTGGATTGTACTTTCCTTCCTCACTGAAATTAGGCATGGCTATGTGATGTACACTGGCCAATAAAACGTTAGCAGAAATAACATATTACATATTTCACTACAACCTGCCCTTCCGCCACTGCAGTGAAAGACCACATTCCAATAGCGGTTGCTCCACTAGCTTGTTCTTTTAGTGAGGACAACATGAAGGAGCTCTTCCCCTGCTGATCTGAGAAGGACATGTAGTGTAATCAAGAAATAAACCTTTCCAATTATCAGCCCCTAAGAATTTGGGATTGTTTGTTTTCACAAATAAGTTTGTCAAAATATCAGTAACTATCACAATGGACTTGCCCTTTATAAAGAAATGACTAATATATATATATATATATATATATATATATATATCTTTACAGGTGGATTCTTATTCAGCAAGAATCAAACTGTAACCTGTTACCTGTACTAGGAAGTAAGGGGAGATGCATAGGTATTACAAGGTACATCTGACAAAGGCATGTTCCAAAAATGATAGATTACTTTTACAATTAGTCAAACTATGATAGATTCCATCTCTGTGATTATGTGAATTTTAAAGAAAATGGGTCTCTCAATAAGCTAGAAAGGGCAGTTTTAAAGTGGATTTTTCCTTTTTATGTGACATTCACTGCATATCATAAAATTGAGACAAATACTTGTCACTTAAATCTATGTAGGTACATAAAAATCAACTATAAAATTTTACTGGCATGCCATGATCTTCAAAGGAATTAAGAGTCTGAACTCCATTTTCTGTATATGTGGGAAAATGTAATATACCAATTCTTCCGACCATGTTTATGACATGTTGCATTCTATATATCTTTCCTAGACAAAAGCTTGTAAACCCTAAGATGATGGACCAGGTATAGCAGGCCAAACCGAGAGAAGAATTCTTAAAGTGCTCCATTGTTTTCCCGTCTGAATTGAACTGTCCCCAACCAAACACTATTCCTGATCTGAGTGGAGAAGACTAGAGTGCAAATATACTGGGTGCAGATCAAATCCCAACAGCAGCTGATTCTTCTGGGACAGAAGCATACTGCTTCATGCCTTAGGGAATTCCACAAATTCCTAATTTTTTTCCTGAGCTTATTTATGACCTCCATGAGTGCTAGATAGCCTCCTTCATGTCCCCAGAGGCGGGCAGCTTGATCCTGTTCATGATACTATCTGTTCCAAGTCCCCGCCAAAGGACAAGAGCCATGTTGACCGTCTTGCACGTTTGGCAACATCTCTAAACACTGTTGTGCACTTCTAGGCATTCCGGTTAAACTTTGTAAAACTGCAATTGCTCTGATAGCTCATTTTCATTACAGCTGAGAGATTAGAGGGAACATTTGTTTCTTGGATGAATTTCTTTAACAAATAAGTATTTTGACCAGATACTGCCTTGAAGTCTGATAAAGGAGAATGTCAATCTGCAGGCTGGGCTGAGGTGGGAAGGAAGGCCTACTTTAGGAGTCTCTGCTTATGTCACCATCTTATTCAGCTCCTCAGATTCCGTGCTGGGAAAGAAATGTTTAAATTTTGTTAAAATTCAAATTGGAGCTCAAGGAGAAAAGCCTATGCATTAACATACATACAGCAAGACAAATATTTCATGAAGTTAAAGGAATTCATATTGAAGTACCTTTCATTTTAGGGTTGAAATGTTCTTCAATTCTTAGTTTCAAATTCTTATATATTTTACTGAATGCAAAAAAGGACAGAGAACACAGATGAATGAGAATTTATTTGTAAATCCTATGTGACTTTATTTTAGAACTATAGCTAGATTTTGCTAGAGAAAATTAAAACGTTATTCCCATACAGTTTTGCTTACAAAAACATAACCATGTAATGTCTTAGAGATTTTAAAAAATTGCTGTAGTAACCGTTTCCCTTTTGCATTTTCTAAGCATTGATTTTTCCAGTAGAGCTCAAACTGAAGTGGGTATATTAGCAATTTCTATAATTTATTTACTTAAACATATCTATGTATCCCAATGTGTAATCGATTGTGTTACTACTATTCCAAAATAAACATTTCTTTGCTAAATTTTGCATCAAGGGCTATAAGAAAAATATAATATATTGGTTTTACATTACCAACTATCAAAAATATCATTCAATTGTTTCTTGGCTTTGTAATGGTATACTTTAATTCAATGAGTAAGTCAGAAATTAAAGCTATTTTCTATTGAAATTAAAGTAAGCAAAGGATAATTTGCATATATATATTTGCTTCTTTGGGGGTAAAATTCTTAGTGAAGCTATTTAACATAATGGAGAAAGAAGACTTTTCATCTTCTATTCTGTGTGTGTGTGAACTATAAAGGATTCTTGTACTTTTAATTTGCAAACCTTTTTATCTTATAAAATACAGAATCATCTCAAAATTATTTTATGCTTTATGAAAAAAATCAGAGAATAAGCAATGATTCACAAGTAAATACAGAACAGAGTTTTAAATAGTTCTTGAGAGGTACACTGTGATTTTATTCTCCATCCTAAGGGATGTGTGGCCTTGCGTATTATTCTGTACTTTCAACATTGAGTTCTTTGAACATTCTCAAGTAGATTCCATATTTCCTTTGTAGAAGATCTATCTACAAAATAAAAGGACAAAAAGCAAACTTACTAATGTTTGAAGAATTGAGAGTCAAAGTAGTAAAGTAACTAAAGTCTCACACTAATTTATATAATTTCTGGCCTTAAGAACAGGTCTATAGGCTTCAAATTTGTGTTCTTTCTTGAAACAAATAGTTTGCTGCCAAAGTAATCTGGAGGCTTCTGTTAAAATAGCATTGGATTAGCAATCCTAGAGATTTGTTCACATAGAACTTATTAAGAGCCAAAGAAAAGAAGAAAAAAATGTAATGATTCCAAAAATTTGCAATCATTATTTTAAAATCAGTATTTGTTTTGCTAATTTCCCCATAGAGTTTATACACACTTAGATTAATCAGTTATCTGCTGCCTTCACTTCTACTATCAGGCTATGAAGAAAAATCACATAACCTCACAAATTCATTTAACTTTAAAACTCATGGCCCGCAACTTCAACCAGACTTTCACATCTGCCTAACAATCGTTCTGGTTTTCTTTATCAACTCTATTTTCTACTTTTCATAAACAATATTGAAAACTCCCAGCCTATCACCTTTCTCAACATTATCAGAAGAGATTCTCAAAAATTATGGGAGATATTAGGGATATTAGAAAGATTTTGGGTTTCTAGCATGATATGAGGGCTCAAACCATTTTTATTTGAATGTTACAATATAAAATGCCCTCAGAAGTTTGGAGGCCTCTGAGACAGCCTAACAGCTAACAACTGGGTAACACTGACATGTCAGATAGATATATCCCTGTCTCATTCTCCTCCTTATTTTCATCACTGTAAAAAAAGTAAAAATGAAGTTCTTATAATCATTAAAATAAGGTCAATTATCTTACAACCTTGGAGGTGGGATTATTACTCAATCATTCAACAAATATTAAGTGCCTACTACTATGATTCATGTGAAATTTCTCAGTCATAAAGAGTTTTATTTTCACTATAGGAGAAAAAATGGAGTCCTCAGGTTTTATTATATAACTCAAATATTTCTATCCAATATTCTTTTTTTCTTGGTAAGAGAAATGCACAGAGTTAACATCATTGAACTGGGTGGGAGCTCTGTTTCTCTTCTCTGGGTGGCTAGTTTTTCAAGAAAGCATCTCCAACCAATTTTCCCTACTTTAATTACTGTCTCAATGGGTTATATATGTGGTGAAACTAGATCCTATCCTAGCTACACAGGGTAAGGCTGGAGACTATTATTAAAGTCATATATAAAAAATTACTACAGCAATTTTTTAAATGTCTAAGACATTACATGGTTAAATAAACATATATGAACATATGTCGCCTCTGAGATAGTGCTCATAAACTCATCCAACAGAGGTGTCCAGGGTAAGGAGTGTCAAACCAACTTGACTGAATCCTCTTACAAAGCTGAAAGACAGGATGGAGCTCTCAGCTCAACCTGTTTCTCCAAAGAACTGCAAGCAACTCTCCCAATATGTTTATATATAGATGGTTGCACTGCTGGGACTACTATATATTTCTATGTGGTTGGTGGAGCAGATTTTTGTTCTTGCAAAAACTTCTACTACTATAATAAATAAACACGACTCTCTCTTTTGCCCAGTGTTGAGAAAACTGACCAGCAGTTAGGTCAATTAATTATTAACAAATTAATTATTAATTGACCATATGGTAGATAAATTGATTAATTAGTAATTTCTGTTATACAAAATATATATAATAAAGGCAATTTCTACTTTTTTGAAGCCCTGTCACCTCATACTGATTCAATCCCACCCGTGTACCTTCTAAGCAAAAATGTTAAATGAAGGAAATTTTGATGTGGGATAATCACCTTGACAAAATTCAAAAACCTCAATTATCAAAGTTAGACTTGTTTTCCTCCCATATATTATAAAAATTAAATTACATATTTTACACATTGCATTTGTTTAGATAACTTGTAACTCACGAGAAGATCCCAATCATTGAGCTAATCAGAAGCAAGTTCATGAGGAAAAGAGGGGACTTTAGACCATGTTCATCACTGAGATGGGACTTGCAGAGGTTAGGTAGGTGGGCATTCCTTCCAATGACAGGCTGATTGGTGTTAATGACGACCACAAGGTGGATGAAGCATCAGAAGCCACTCCAAAGACAAGTCATAGGTCTGGATCCCACCAGTGAGACTTGTGCAAAGATGGAGCCAGGCGGGTAGGCAATAGTTGGACTGGGAGCTGCCTACCGAAACAAGTAGACTCCTGAGGAGAATCAGGAGTAGGATACTAATACATGCAGGGGTGAGCTGTGTGGTCAGAAAGGGTAAATCCCCAAGGAAGCAGAAAAGTTTTGGTGATGCCACAGCCACCCTTTTGGGAAGGAATAATAATTACTTTCTTGTGTTTCTTGAGAAAACAGTAATTGTAACAAGATTTACTGATAGAGAGATAAAGTATAGTATGCGTCCTTTACAATGTGACTTTGAAGTTCCTCACATCAAGAGCTAGACTCCATTTTTCCCTTCTCCTAAATCTTGGCTGGCCCTGTAACCTGTTTTGGTCAGTAGAATGCAGCAGAAGCGATGATGTGCCAGATCCAAGCTGAGGCCGCAAAGGCTTTGCTCACTTCTGTTCATTGTCATGGAACCCTGAGCAGTCACTGTGAGCACAAGCTCAGGCTATCCTCCTGGCTGATGAGAGAACACATGGAACCAAGATGAGCCGCCCCAGCTGAGGCCATTCTAGACTAACCAGCCCCCAGCTGACCTGGCAGCTGATTGCAGACACAAGCTCAACTGAGCCCAGCCCATATTAATGATGAGCAGGATTATGAGCTAAAAAATAAAAAATGGTTATCATTTTAAGCTACTAAATTTTGTGATTTTTTTTTAACATGGCAAAAGCTAACTGATGGAGAAATAATTGGTTCCTAGAATTGAGGTGCTGCCATGACAAAAATCTAAAATAAGTGTAATTGGCAGTGAGCTCTGAGCAGAGGCTGGAAAAATGGCAAACAAACTCTTAGCAAATGTTGGGAAAAAATAAAGCAAATTGTTATTGGAGGTTAGAAAAAATGGTGATCTGTGTTTTTTAGAATAATTGGCAAAAGTGTTGCCGACAGGAACTTGAAAGATGGCAAATGTATATAATTAACTTTTGATTTTGGCTAAAGAGATCTCCACAGAATGTTGAAATGTCAGCTGGTTGGTCCTAGCTGCATATAGGTACAGGAAGAAAGAAATGGACTAAATAAAGAACTGGCCAGTTTGCAAGAATTTTGAGGGAATACAAGAGGGGACAGAATTTTCTGGGATGTAAAGTAAAATTGTTTCTTATTTTCAGTCTTCTCAGCCAGTAAAAATTCCCAAAGTAAAATGAGGTCTGAGGAGAAAGCTCCATCCAAGAATGTAGCTCCACAACGTTTTCTTAAGAAATCTGAAAGAATTAATATGTTGTCAAATAGACTCTCAAATAGACAAAACTGCTCCTCAGATTCTTAGGAGCATGGCCTCACAGAAGCCCACTCCCAAAGTGACAGTAAATAAACCTATACGGAGAGGCGTGTCTTGAAAACAATCACAGTTATGGCTTTTCAACAAATGGAATGGACACAAATCAAATGCACAGTAAGCCCACAATGATTTGGAGGAAACTGTATGTGTAAAAATGACATCAACCTAGATCAAAAGAGAATGATTTTACTCAAATTGCAAAAAGGCCTCTGGGCTCCCAACTTTCTACAATCAGGAAGCTGGCTGAGAAAAATTTTCAAAGGGCTAGGGAAGAAAACTGAAAAAGAAAGATATCCTAGAGGGCAGAGCCAGAAGCCCAGAGGGTAGAGCCAAGATCCATGAGAAACAAACTGGGAAACCACTGCCAAGGAGCATAACCTTGTCTTAATCAGAGTATATTTGTTATCCCAAGGTAAGGGAGCCTGACAACATTTTCCCACCTGGATTTTAATATTGCTATGGACCAATTACTGCTATGTACCTACCACTTTTTTCTCTTTTAGAATGGTAGTATTTACTGAAGTTGTCTATCCTTGTATCAACAGTATATGTTGGATGTTTGTGGAACACATAATTTTTTCATTTCATGAGTCTCTTGATCAAGGAAATCCACATATGATGAGCTTCATCTGGACTTGACATAGATAATTACATTCTAGAACTTTAACCCTGATGCCATAGTTCCATGGCATGACTTTTAGGGATCCTTGAATTAGGAAGAGTATATTTTCTGTGGTGAAGAATGTTAAAATTGTAGTCAGAAGGCAGACTGTGGTAGATTCCAAAGTTGGTCATAATCTGTCATTCCTCCTTGTATCTATGTTCTTTGTAATGTGACTATGGAGTTTTTCTCTTTAAGAGATGGACTCTATTTCCCATTGTCTTGACTCTGGGCTGGCCTTGAGACTTGCTTTGGTCAACAGAAGGAAGTAGAAGTGATGATGCACCACTTAAAAGCCTAGGCCTCAGGCAAGCTCAAGTTTTCCACTTGTTCTCTTGGAACCCGCCCAGCCACCAGGTAATTCTTTACCCAGGACCTCGTTCTGGAGGATGAGAAACCACATGGAACAACAATGAACCATCACAGATGAGGCCATTCTAGACTAGGTAGCTCTAGCCAACCAGGCAGCTGACTACAGATACATGCCTGAAGCTGGATGAGTCCAGAAAAACCATCTAGCTAAGCCCATCCCTAATTGTTGACCCATAAAATCACGATCTAAATAAACGACTGTTATTTTAAGCCACTTGATTTTGAGGTGGTTTGACACACAATGAGACCTAACTTTGTGCATGTTTCTTAACTTTTCTCAGCTTCTCTTGTTCACCCAGAAAATGGTGAGAAAGAGTACCTACCTGCTGCATTAAGCACTTAGGATAATACCATATATACAATAAAAGCTCAAATATCAGCTATTATCTTTATTGTGTTTCTAAGGAGGAAACAATGGGTCTTCATCAATATTATAAATACATCCTTATCATTTGTTGTGCACCTATTATCAGGCCACTGTGCTTGGCACTTCACCAACATTATCTTTAATCCTCACAAAAAAATTCTAAGTAATTATTTTGATTTCCTTTTTACAGATGAGAAAACCAAGTAATGAAGATGCTGAGTAACTACACTCAGATCTATGAACAAGTCAGTCACTAAGCTATGGTTTGAAAGCCATTCTGAATCTTTTTATTATACCATGACCTCTGTGGTAACAGACATATACTTCCCTAGACTTTGGCATTGGCCATGCGACTTGCTTTGGCCAATGATTAACAGATGTGACATGAGCAGAATCTTAAAATATTATTAGGCACTTATGCTTGTCCTCTTGTGCTTCTGTCATAGCCATGAGGAGAACAAACGCCAGGTAGCTGCTTCCCCTTCAGTTAGGTACTCTAAATGAGACACATTGAGCAGAACTGCCCTTATTCACAGATGCAGAACAGTTATAGCCAATTCACAGGTGTATGGGTGAGAAATAAATGCTTAGTGTTGTTTGCCGTAGAGATTTTGTGATTGTATGTTACCTAGCAAAATCTGACTGATACAGCTTTCTGGAGTTTTGAAATGTTGCACAATACAGCAATAATAAAACACTTCATAGCATAAAATGTGCTGTAACCTGGTGGAGGTAGACAGAAGATAAGTGAATTTCAACCAGAAGGGCAAAAAACAGCCTTTCATATGTGAGATAAAATTATAGCTTCAAATTTGATCTATTCTACTTGGGAAATCTATGGATAGGGATCTTGTGTAAAGTTTAGATTTCTAGTTTTGAGTGATAAAATATGCTTATGCAGGGAGGGACTGACTCAGCAGGTCTGGGATGTTCAAACCCTGCACATTCCAAAGAAAGGTTTGGTCCTTGACTGGTTCCTGGGAGATAACGTCTAACCGTTTATAATACTCTGCCTCAAATGAGTGTCTCCATTTATCTGGGGTCTTGGGCCATGACAGATAATTTATGCTAACAATGTAATTTATGGTGGGGGTCTTAGGTCACATGGTATTAGTTTGACCTTTGGAGGGGCTGGAGTAACTAAAGTCAACCATATGGGCACTCCATGCCTACCTGACCAACCCCAAATAAAATCCTGGCCACCAAGTCTTGGGTGAGCTTCCTTGGTTAACAGTACCCATATGTGTTGTCACATATTGTTGCTGGAAGAATTAGGTGCTGTCTGTGAGACTCCATAAGGAAAGGCCAACTAGAAGCTTGCACCTAGTTTGTCTTGGACTCTCCCCTATGTGCCTTTCACTTTGCTAATTTTCACTTGTATCCTTTCACTGTAATAAACTATAACCAGGAGTATAACAGATTTTCTGAGTTCCATGAGCTCTTCTAGCAAATCATCGAGCCTGAGGGTGGTCTTTGGGACCCCTGACAACAATGTTATTGGCCTCATAAATTCTTGGAACTCAGATTACTTTCCAGGTAAAAAAAGAGAACAGAAAAATTATTGTGTAGGAATGGTTACTAAATCCCCAGGGAAGGGTGCTGCAACATCTCTAGGGAATCCCTCCAAGTATCCAAAACTGTCTTGGTAGCCAGGCCTTCCTTTTCTTTTAAAGTATTGGTTCTAAGGAAAGTATACTGCTGGATTAGATGAAGACTGTCCTGGGATTGGACAGCCTCTGGCATGACATTAGAGACATCTGGTTCTCTCTGTGAGTGCTGTGGAATCTGAGCAATCTAAACTTAGCTAACTCATTTCTTTACTCCCCTAAAATAAGAGCAATATTTGAATAGCGAGTGGATTATAAAGCACCTGATCATTCATTACTTTGATAGATAAGACAATTCAATGAAGAGAAAACTGAGTCACAGAGTCACATTATACATTGGGGATGAGGAGTAGGACAGATAACTTTCTTTCTGGAAAAAATCCAAAGTCTCTGGATCAAAGGTTGGAAGGGCTTATAAGTTGAAAATGAATGATTGTGGACTCAAAATTGGCTACTCTTCTAGAAAATAGAAGACTGAAAAGCAAGGTTCTCAAAATTATAATGGCATACTCATTTTCAACATAGAATTATACATATAGCAAAACTATCAAATAGTTGGAAAGCACAACATGTCAGAAACTACATGTGGCTCTTACAGCCTAAAATATTTACTCTCTGATCTTTTGCAGAAAGTTTGCCAATTCCTATTTTAGAAGAATATTGCTTGCCATGGGTGGGAGGGGCAATGGCTAGAATATAGCATGAGGGGGCTTCTAAGGTTCTAATGTTCTGTTTCTTGATATGAGAGCTAGTTATACTAGTGTGCCTAGTAAAAAATTCCTCCAGCTGTACACCTATGTATGTGCTTTTATATATATATATTACATCTCAACAAAAAGTTTGTGTGTGTAAACGCATTTGTGTGTGTGTGTCTATACACACATATATATTTTTTTATACCTCCACCATTATTTTAAACCACCTGCGTCTTTCACTTGGATTATTACAATAACTTTCCGTAGATTCTTGCCTCCCTAGAGTTGATTCTCCACACAGCACCAAGATAACTCAACAAATCTGTTCAAGAGATTCCTGTGGCTTCTTGTCTCTCTCCAAGTAAATTCTGAAGAGCTTGTTATGATACACAAGGTTCTATATGACTTATGTCCTCTCTCCTTCCCTGACCTCTTCTTCAGTTACTCTTCTTCTTGTTCATTTTAATCCAGTCTGAAGGTCCTCTTTGCTTATCCTTACAAACACCAAGCATAGCGTATTTCCACATTAGAGTCTTCGCATCTACCGCTCTTTCAACCTGGATTTCTCTCTCCCTAGATATTTTCATGGCTCACCCCCCACTCAAATGTCACTTTATCAAAGAGGACAAATAGGAAGAATGCTATTCCCCTGCACAGTTATACTCTTTCCCTTTACCCTGCTTTATTTTTTTTAATAGAATTTACGTCCACCATACATAAAATACATATTATATTTGTGCTTATCATCTGCCCCTCCCATTAGAATGCAAGCAGCATGATATTCGTGACTGTCAGTTTTGGTCACTGCTTACCTCAATACCAAGAATAGTGCCTGAGACATAGTAGGTGATGAATAAATACGTGTTTAATGAAGTATAAATTTGGATGTGATCATGGAATGAGGATCCCTATAAATAATAAGAAAGTTTGGAGGTCTTAATCTTATTTTTACTAGTCAGATATCTTGCCTCTGTAGCGCATAGGTCCCTCCTACATGTGGCTTCTGGAGAGCAGTGACCCTGTTTCAGACTTTGTTTCTGCCAATTTGTAGCTGAGTGAGCATGGTAAGTCTTAGTTTCCTAGGCTATAAATTGGAGCTATTGTGGCAGCTACATAATGATGTGGTTGGAAAAATCATATGAGCAAATCCATATAAATCACTTGGTTTACACTTGGCACAAGTAAGCACTAAATATATATTAACAGTTTATTATTACCACTATTAGAATTATACTAGTGCCCATAGGGTATTTGTGAATACTTTTACTCACAGCATTTGGGAAGGCCAGTGGAAGTTCTTCATATCCGGGGCTGGATAACTGAAAAATGTTATTGACTAATAAGTAGATTTAAGGTGGAAGATAATGAGGCAGAAAATACTGGCTTACACATTTATGTCCCAGGCTGAAGAGGTCAGGATAAAATAAACCAAGGTCAATTCTGGAGGAGGAGTGGGATTTAAGGGAAATGAAGAATAATAATTAGCAGAGATCAAAGATTTGAGGAGAGGAAGGAAGTAGAGAAGAAGTAGGTCAGCCAGGAAAAACAGACCTCAGCTATCAAGAGAGAAGGAATTAATAACAAGATGTTCAGAAAGCTGTCATCAACTACCAGCAGAACCAGACTGGGGTGAAAGGAAGAAGCTGAGCTGGCTAGGCAGAAAAGTTAAAATATTCCTTGGGAGACCAATTGAGTCGATATTTTGTTGATTACTTTTAAACACAGTTGCTCAGTACTTCTTACTTCTTCATCAACTCTGGGCAATGAGAAGGGAGGTAAAAAAAAAAAAAAAAAAGAGGGAAGAGGTGAGCTTCTCATACTTGTGACCAAGTTCTCTACTTAGTAGATTTTAGAATGATCTTAGTGTAATCCATTTTCCAAGCAAATTTACTGACAAAAGTTGGATTGAATAAAAATTCCAGTATGGATATAGATATACAAACCACGTATGTAGAATTCATAAATTTATTAATAATTTAACTTAATTGTTTTAGGGAGGTACAAAATTAATACATCTATCAGAGAACACCCAATTTTCTAAAATAATGTTATATTTGCCTAAATATTTCAAAAATTCTATCTTCTTTGAACTTATTAACATTTCAGGATAAAGTCAGTGCTGGAGAAAATTAAAGGGAAAAATCTTACTTTTAGTAAAACCAGGAAGAAAGATAAGAGCAATAAAAATTAAAATATTGTGAATTCATAGTGTGTGAGATGCCCTATAAAGTATACTTTAAAAAAATTCTGAGATAAATTTATGTTTCCTGCTGTCATGTAATAGATTCCACTTACATCGTAAAAAATATACCTCTTTAAATGTAAATATTTTGGGGGCCGGCCTGGTGGTATAGTGGTTAAATTCACACACTCTGCTTTGGTGGCCCGAGGTTTGCAGGTTCAGATCCCAGGCGCTGACTTAAACGCCACTGATCAAGCCATGCTGTGGCAGCATCCCATATAAAATAGAGGAAGATTGGCAACAGATGTTAGCTTAGGGCCAATCTTCCTCACCAAAAATAAATCAATAAATGTAAATATTTTTATATAAAGAGATATTATTTGAGAATCATAAATTCTGAATTCCCCAACTGTCATTCAGCTTTTGAATAATTTTAAATAAAAAGAGCCAATTATCTAATATGGAACTCACTTTCTTCTCAAAGTAATTTTCCATCCTATTAGTTTCATATCACAAGTGATACAGACATGCTTCAGACACTATATATCATTTCCCAGTGCAGTTTATAAAAACTCTAACAGAAATTATTCAAATCTTGGTTAATTTGTTACTTATTTGAAAGCTGGAATGCATTTTCCAGTTCAACCTCAGACTATGTTCTACACAAACTCCTTTCAAATTTACTTGATTTCACACACACAAAAAAAATTTGCAATTCTCTCTTCTAAAATAAAATGTGAATCTGAAGCTAGTGAATGCATCCATAAAAATTTGAGGATCTGTCCAAACAGATAACATCAAGTACAAAAACTACTGTTTCAGTTTTCCAACTGTGTTAGTGACTAATCTGTAGTGCATGTAACATTACATAAGCAGTAGTGTGATCTGTCCCATGTTTTTTCATATTCTGGAGATGGAATTTGATATTTACTCCATAACTCTTTCTTGAGACTATAACACTCTTTGTGTCTGCCTCTCTTTAACGCACCACACACACAACACACACACACACAGCTGTACGTACACTTAACTAATTATATTAAGGGGTATATCTGGAAAAAGGTCCATATTATACAAAGTTACAGATCAAAACCACCTTGACTGTCAATAACAAAAAAGCTTATATCAGCTTACCTGGATTTATCACCACTGGCTGCTATCACAAAACCCTTTCACAGATAACCGTTTTCTGAACACAAACAGCAGATTCATCAACCAAGACATCGTTAGTCCAAAATACATCTGAATAGATCTTACAAGAAAATCTCCAGCATAGTCAAGGGTTGTGACTCCCATATAGCACAGCAACTGATGATCGTCAGGGTTAGTGAGCAAAAGGTTGAAGTTTCTGCTTTTTTATCAGAAATACATGTACCTATCACACCAATACACTGTGAAGAAAACCAGAAAGAGTTCCACATGAGTTTGCCTTAATGATTTAAAATGCTACATAAAAATATACTTTAGCAAAGAATTTAACACTGTACTGTCTGATCTATTCATGTGAATTTGTACATTCTCAACTGAAGTTAAATCCAGCATTAATTCACTGGACCTGTTTTGTATAAAGATTAAAATTGTTTTTCAATTATATATAACACAACAGTTATTTACTGAGACCTTCAAAGTACATTCCCATTGTGAAGCATTATGGTATTTATAGGTATCATTTAAACATGATCCCTAATTATCTAATTGTTTCTATGAATATTTGGCTGTAAGTATTCATATGGATAAAAAGGAAGAAAATTTATGTATTAGCCTATCTGAATTAGATCAGGCTATAGGGAAATTCAAATGGTATTTATTTGTTGTCAACAACCAATAGAGTAGTTAGTTATTAGGTCTGTTTGTATTATACTCTTTGTTATTAAAATTTAGATAGTATTCTAGTTGCTAACATAGTCTCATTCCAATTGTTAGGCAAATGAGTTTCATGATATTTAACAGAGAAAGAGGATGCCCATTTGTTTTGTTGTTGTTGTTACTGTTCAAGGTGAACTTGACATGATATCTAAATAGGTTTAACCGGATGTGAAGATGATCAAAAATCTCCGATGAAAATGTCATACCTTATTTACATTAGTCATTACATACTCACTGGAGAGAATGGGATAATCCATCACACGTCTGCTAGGGAGTAATGAATGGAAAGAGAACTTCATCTCTACTGCTCATCACTAACCAATCAGGATTTCTCATGCATCCCACCCCATTTGTAAATGTATTATGACCTGTTCTGGGACATTAAGAACACCTATGTGCAAAAATACCGTTCCTTAACACTACCCTTTACTTCCCACTTGGTCATCTACAGTTTTACTATGTCAAATTCAAAACAAATAGTCATTCTTGCCATTTATCTTTAACGATTTATTCTGCTTTATGAGTTGTGAATTAAAACCTAGAGACCTTTACCTTAAAAAGTGTCACAGACTGCCCAGAAGCCCAAATCTTCACTCTAGACTTGAAGAAAAATGGGTACTTTGTTAGACACAATCCATAGGAAAAAAGAAATGCCTAAGTTTCTGGAATGATTCCAAGATAAAACCAAAAGTGGGAAGAACGGAAACAAATGAGAGAATATGATTTTGCTAGTTCTTAATAACTCTGAGGTTGTTAATTAGACACAATTTCTTTTCAGAGTTGTCAAACTGCTAAACCTAATTCCTGTTTAACATTTGATAAGCTCTCTTTTCTTCTGTGTGCAGTACTGAGTCTATTTGTGCAAAGACAATAGCTGACCCTCATTCTCCCTTGGAATTCTTCACTCTAATCTGGCTAAAATTCAAAGAAGGGAAGATAAGAGATTGCTGGAGACTAACATTATTATTCTCAAATTATTTCCTTTCTGCAGACCCCACTGGCAAAGCCAGTCAACAGTCACATTACTAAACCAATAGCAGCTTTTTTCTTCTCAGATTGTATATGTGCAGAAAAAAAAAAAAAGTGTCCTTAACACATGGAATTCTCCCCGCCAGCATATAAAAGGTACTAGGTAGCCTTGATACTTTCACATGGAAATATGTTTCAACAGGAACAGAGCCCTGCCAAGTGCCCTTGTGATCAGTCGAGGGTGGAAGTCAGCTATACCCCAAAAAAAGGGAAATAATATGTAAAAATAAAAAATCCAAAGTAATTAGAAAAGGTTTTCCATTAATAATGTACTTATTATTTGTATTCTTCCATTTGACAGTACCATGTTAGATCAATTGCTTAATTTTTTATCACAATATATTCCATGCTACATTTACCTTTCAGGAAAATGACATTGATATACTAGCCTCCTTGAGAATTAAGCTTCTGTAACTTTCATTTAAAGGTGTCTTGAGCTTTTACTTCTTAGTGTTTTATGACATGTCTTTAGTTTTTGTAATTTCACTTTGTCAAAACATTATGTATGTTATTATTCATACTGAAAGACAGGATATTATGAAGATAAAAATCTACCAAGGACTATCTACTAATCACTTTTGATATAGAAGATTTAAGGAATATTTAGACCACAAAGTAAACAAACCTACCTAAGGAATATTTCTATACATCAAAAAATATGGACAGTTTACATTTCTAGGAAATTAAACACAATTTGAGGTGGACTCAGCAGAAATTAATTTAGGGCCATAATAAAGATTTCATATCATAGCCATAATCACAGAAGGTAATAATAGTTGATAACCATGTTCAAGAATAAAAATAGATTCTGTGAATATAGGACTAAAATACTAACTAATAAATAAATAAACTTGAGAAAGATTATCCCTGTAACATCCACCACTGAATTTTTCACCTTACAATTGAGATGATATTTCATTGGGTTTGGAACACTCCACTTCAGTGGCCCAGGTTCGCAGGTTCAGATCCCAGACACAGACATACACCACCTGTCAGCCATGCTATGGCAGCGACCCACATACAAAATAGAGAAAGATTGGCACAGATGTTATCTCAGGGCTAATGTTCCTCACGCTAAAAAAGAGGAAGATTGGCAACAGATGTTAGCCCAGGGCGAATCTTCCACAGCAAAAAAAAAATCATAGAAGTACTTCGTAATTGAAGAAAGTTGTGAAGCAAAAAAAATAAATATTTCAGCAAATTTTATTAAGGATGATTCTGAGAGCATTCTGAAAGTAGTAAATATTTCTTTATAAAAATATGTAAAAATAAAATGTAAATTCATGGTAAAGATGGATTAATACTAAGGAAAGTTTTTCTCTTAAAGCCCTACCAGATAAATTCTTATTTTGAAGTGCTACCAAGATAATTTAAGATAGAAGTATTAGCAAATATTCCATATGTGATTTTCAGGGAGGAAAGCCATCCATCACAGCGTGTTAAGTCAATATTCTAACAGAGGAGACATACATAAAATTTATAGAAGGCTTCTACAGTACCCGAATCACGACAAATGAATTGCTATAACGTATCTGATTTTCAACTCGTCATAACCCCAGTGTTCATTCCTATTTTCTCTCTCAGGCAGGGAGCTGGCTCATAACCCATGCTTTTCACAACCACAAGTTCTTCTTTATCCCTAAATAACCGAATCCTCAAGAGAGCAGCAGACAGCGGGAGAAGACAATTTATTTAGAGAACTATTATGTGAGGAAGAAAACAAGTTGCCATTTCCAATTTGCAACATAATTAGGGAGACAATAGCCTCCTGACTGATGCTCTTTGTTCCCTCTGGATATTTATGTATGACAGTAATTGGAGTGTATTTTCCTGTTTCATTTCACATTGTCTAGAAAAGGGTTTCTCATGCTCCATGACTTTCTAGTCAAATTCAGAAGAAAACATCTTGCAGCTACTGCCCTGTGCCATGGCCACACATCACTGCCTTCTGGACACTGTCAGCTGCTGAAACTTCTCTTTTCAATTCTGCCATACAGCTGAGTTAACAGGATTATTAGAAGGAAAAGGTGGTGACATGGGAATTGGGTGATTGAAGGCTTTCTATCTACTATTGGGAACACTAGGAAAAAAGCCACTCTATTTTTTTTGAAAAATTGACATATATATTCCAAAATTCAATTGAATATAAATGTACATATATAAATATATCAAAGCATTTGGTCAACAATAACATCAAATGAAAGATAAGATTGTGGCATATTATATTTCCAAGGAGATCCTTTCAGGAGTGAAGGGGGACAGCTAACATCTTTCCCTATAGAAGCAGAGAAAAATCATTTTGCCTCATCCCTTGCCTATGGATTGTCCAGCTACTCATGTAGAAAAAGTTTCCATTGACTCTCATCACATTGTCCCAGTGATAAGCTGTGGGGCAAGGGGGACAGATGCACTTATTATTTACTATGAAGTAATTACTGAGAAATCTCACTGATTCAAAGTACCCCAGGTGCATAATACAAGACAAAGTTTTAAAAGATGAATATTAAAAATCCAATGTATATATTGAGCAACTTCTCTGACACAGTGATAAAATCTCACAACAAATTTATGAGATAGCTATTATTAGCCTCAATTTTTATAAACTAACATTGGAATTTAAAACAAGTATTTAGGGCCAGCTCCATGGCTTAGCGGTTAAGTGCGTGCGCTCTGCTGCTGGCGGCCCGGGGTTCGGATCCCGGGCGCGCACTGACGCACCGCTTCTCTGGGCATGCTGAGACCGCGTCCCACGTACAGCAACTAGAAGGATGTGAAACTATGATATACAACTATCTACTGGGGCTTTGGGGGAAAATAAATAAATAAATAAAAATTATAAAAAGAAAAACAAGTATTTAGGGCCGGCCCTGTGGCTTAGTGGTTAAGTGCGTGTGCTCCACTACTGGTGGCCCGGGTTCGGATCCCGGGCACACACCCATGCACCGCTTCTCTGGCCATGCTGAGGCTGCGTCCCACATACAGCAACTAGAAGGATGGGCAACTATGACATACAACTATCTACTGGGGCTTTGGGGAAAAAAAGGAGGAGGATTGGCAATAGATGTTAGCTCAGAGCCGGTCTTCCTCAGCAAAAAGAGGAGGATTGGCATGGATGTTAGGTCAGGGCTGATCTTCCTCACAAAAAAATGAATAAATAAAAAACAAGTATTTAAATCAAGTAACACAGCTATTAAGAACTAGATTGACAGGGACCAGCCCCATGGCATAGTGGTTAAGTTCGGCGTGCTCCACTTTGGTGGCCCAGGTTCAGTTCCTGGGCACGGACCTACACCACTCGTCAATGGCCATGTTATAGCAGTAACCCACATACAGATGTTAGCTCAGGGCGAATCTTCCTCAGAAAAAAAAAAAGAACTAGGGCTGGCCCCGTGGCTTAGCGGTTAAGTGCGCATGCTCCGCTGCTGGCGGCCCAGGTTTGGATCCCGGGCGCGCACCGATGCACCACTTCTCCGGCCATGCTGAGGCCGCGTCCCACATACGGCAACTAGAACGATGTGCAGCTATGACATACAACTATCTACTGGGGCTTTGGGGTGAAAATAAATAAATAAAATCTTTAAAAAAAAAAAAAAGAACTAGATTGACCCCTTCCATCATCTCCTCATTTATTTCACTGCAATATACCTCCCCCAGGGAAGTCAGTACCCTAATATTACAACACCCTGATCTTGAAGAATCAAGAATTCTTTGGATTCTCTACAATGGCACCAGTTTTTCAAGATACAGTTTTTTTGAGAAGTGAATAGATATATCTACAAGCATCTGGAACAGGGCTAGCCTGTGCCTACCATTGGCTGGGTAATCATCCCCGTAAGCCTCAGGAGAGGAAACTGGTGGTCAGCAGCTCCCAGATACTATGTAGACAAGTCATCACCAAGGTGATCTGCTGGCCCTCCATGCCTCATAATCTGAATGTGATGAAACTTTATGGAAAGCTTTATGCTATGTAATAACCTTGATATAATCAGTAATATATTAAACTAGTTCAATATCCTGCTATTTTCTAAGCTGTATTAAATGTTAACATTATCTTCTAATAACTTTTGCCTTCTAAGTATTTGACAAGTTTTGGACTTTAAAACTTGATAATGTATTTATTTTCATATTTAATACTGGATACATTATTCAGAATGGGAATGTTAGGCTACAGTAATCAACAACCCCCAAATCTCAGTTGTTTATCACAGTAAAAGTCTGTTTTTCCCACATTTTTTCATTGAAATATATTTGACATATCATTGTGTAAGTTTAAGGTATACAACATGTTGATTTGATACATTTATGTATTGCAATATGATTGCCATTGTAGCGTTAGCTAGCCCTTCTATCACTTTACACGGTTGTTTCTTTTTTGAGGTGGGAATCATTAAGATGTAATCTCTTAGCAAGTTTGATGTTTATAATACAATATTGTTGTTTATAATCACTATCCTGTGCATACTGTGTTTTTTTCTACACATTATATGCCCATCAGAGCTTAGGTAGGGGTTCTGTTACTCATCATCCTAATTCTAAGATCCAGGCTCATGGAGCAGCTGGTGTTTGTAACACTGCCAGTAGCCATGGGAAAGAGAAAGAGAGAGTATGGCAAATCTTGCACTGGCTTTCAGAGCTTACAAATAGTGTGGCATATATCATCTCTGCTCATATTTCATTGTTCAAAACCAGTCACATGGCCATACCTATTTATAGGCATGGGAAAAATGCAATCCCATCACTTGTTCAGATGGACCAGAAATATTTGATAAAGAGCTCTAATGACTAAAAAGCGTACTTTTTGGTTACCAAATTTGTGGTTCACTCTCTTTCCTGAATGTGAATACACTGACCCTCCCCAAAGGAAACAACCCATGTAGTCATAATTTCAAGCTCAAAGTCCATAATGCCTGATGTCTCTTCATCAGGTCCAGTTATAACTCTTCTTGATCAGTATGAAGTAAAGACAAGTCTATTACCCTATTTTCTAACATAAGTTGTGTTCATACTTTGACTCTCTAATTTGTTCTTTAAGTTACGGGACATAAAAGAGGGATTTGACTAGGCTAGGACAGGATGAACATCACCTAGAGATAGAAATGGAGGGAACTTTGTGTCCTCCTTTTTCTGGAGAAGGTGTTAATGGCTTCAGTCATATGAGGGATATGTGTGTCATGTTGACATCATGATTTCTTGTTGGTAGTGGTGGTGGTGATCAGAAACTTAAATGGGGGTAAAAGAATGTCATGGGATGCTGAGATGAGACATGGTTGGACTGTGCTGGATTAACTGTTGTCAAGTCAACATCACTGTCATCCCCTTTGATGGTCTTTTCTGCACTGTAGAAGAGACTAGTACCACATTGCCCAGAATCCTTTCTCCTGTATGGTTTCCTATAGGGTTAGATTCTACCACTGACAGTCACCTATGTGAGCTCTGGAAAAAGAAAAGGAAGAAATATTATTTCATTGGAGGCAGATGCAGCCAGACACATGAGCAGATATTCAGACATGAAGTTTGTAGGAACTTCAGAGGGAACTTCTACAAAGTATCCACTTAGGTGTTTTAGGCAGCTGAGATAGCTGATGAGGCTTCTTGGGAATTACTCACTTCAGTGCAGTGGCCTGAGATAGTAGTGTGGCACTTCCTGGAGGTAGTAGAGTTCTGCAGCAGTTCCAACACAAGCTCTTGAGATCCCCCACTTCCATTCTGCAGGCTAAGCCAGTTAGTGACAGCTTCCTGCCCTTCTCCTTCCTGGCGCCCCACTACCGTGGATGCCTCTAATTCTGTGTTTTACCAAAGACACATAGAGCAGCTTCTGTTTTTCTAAACAAACACTGACTGATACCCTGAGTAATACTGAATATGATGGGGAAGATGTTTGACATGTACCACAGATTATATTTTGTTGCTATTCAAGAAATAAATTTAAAAATTTTTATATTTGAATACCTATAAGAAAACTTGCAAGTATTATAATGATAATGAAAATGAAAATATATATTTTTGTTTATATTATTATTAATTTTTCAAGTTATCAATAGTATTACATTGTCAGGAAAAATATATATTTTTAAGAAATCAACCTAGAATTTCTCATTCAATCTCTAAGTAAAAGTATAAACCCACAAGAAATAAATGGGAAATATAGTTTTTTATTGCTTTTAATTTTAATTCATTTGAAACTCAGGCATAAATGACATATGTGTTGAATAATAACTACTTAATTGCTGGTATTTTTTGTTTCAATCCAAACTAAATAAAATCTGCAAGGAATGACACAAAATTCCACTTATAAGCATAAGGAATCATAGATAAGGGACATATAGCATTTCAAATTACCCAGCATCTTTCACAAATGACATGTCTGGAAATCTAACAACTAGCTCTCACCCCTAACAGACTATCACGTCCCTATTTAGTTTCTTATTTGTCTCTGTCAGGCTGATCCATGGGTTTAGTCCCCAAGCCATCAAAATGAGACTTGGCATTGATCACTGAAATTTATGATACTTTGAAAGATCGCACCTGACTAATGGCACAGCCACACTTGATGTATTGTCATAGTCACAGTCATTCACAGTCAGGGTTGGTAGCAGGTGGAAATTGTGGGAGGACTTTTAGGTAAATTGGAGATTGACAAAAATCCTGGGGTCTCTATACTTTTACGATTAAAAAGATGCCACATTTCTCCAAGGAGTACCAAAGGTTTGAAGTGCAATAAATGTCTTCATTTTAGCCTAATCCTGCAGGGTAAAAGTTGACTTCTGAAATGTTTTAAAATCGTTAGACTCCTAAAAATTTTTAAACTCTGGCACTGTTTCATAGACTAAGTCATATTCACCAATCACATGTTGTTCCCTCTCTTCCTCTTCGAGTTCTATATTAATAGATTTAGCATCCTTGAGCCTCAGTTTCCTTACGTGCAAAAATAGGGGTAATAACAGTGCATCTTTCAGAGGGTTGTCATGAGAGTAAATGACATAGTCATGGAAGCTACACAGCCCAGTGCTGGGCATCTAGTACCTATCAATAAATGTGACCTATTAATTTGCTCAAATAGTATCCTATAATATAAACACCAAATGAAGATTAAATAAAATAATTTAAGTAGAGCCATAAAAAGTCATAAAACTGTTTTCTAACTTTCCCTATCTCAATTTCAGATTTTTTTTTAGGTTCTAGTTTAAGAAGCCATAATACTGCCTCATTGCCTTGTTGTATCGGTAACTCTGGAGGTAAGTGATCACATGCACAAATCTCCTAGGTGGTCTTTCTGCCCCCCACAAGCTAACTTTGGACTCAACTTCGCTCAGTCTATAACATCTAAGGAGCTCACAATCCAGGGTGGTTTGGCCCTAGGCAAATGAATGCAAAACAAAACATCTAATGAAGAACAAAGTCAAAAATCAATTAACTGAAAGCGAACAAAATTCTTGGAAGTGATATCCACATTCCTTTTTATTTTATCAATACTGGTTCCCTCATTTACATGTGTCTAGTTCACGTTTTCCTGCTTTAAATCATCGCTTCCCACAGTAGCATGTAGACCTCCCAGGTACCTCACCTGTGGGGAATTGGAGGTCTGCGCTCACCTGTCTTCTCTGCTACATTCCCCACAATATGAGCTCATCCTCCACAGCTGTCAGGAGCTTTTGAAGTTCTCTCCATGTATCCTGTCATGTATTAAATCCTTTTTCCATGTTATTTTCCTTATATAAACGATGTTGTTTTGTCTGTAAAATTGCCAAAAACACAAAGGAATGTCTTTAACAAATTTCAAAGATCCTTATTTTTATCATACAGAAACTTCAAATCCTTCTAAAGTTTACAAACTTAAAAATTGAGGTGGGAATCTGCACCTGCTACAGTGTCTAACTTCCACACCTGGAATATTTAAGGCATCTCGTTCTTGTTCACGTCAGAGATTTGTATTTTTCCACAAATAATTTCCGAGCCTGGTCACCTGACTTATTTTTGATGACAGGAAACAGGTTACCAGACTCTGTGGATAAAATATCTTATAGTAAAAAGGGAAACAGATGGTAATTAAAGGTAACATTCACCTGGGAAATATGGACAATTAAAAGCAAAATATTTCTGATCCATGATTTATCTTGATCATCTTGACAAAGTACTAAAAAATGCAAATAACTGAAGATTAGATATGATAGATTTTCTATATCTGAGGGCTAGGACAAGGTAAAACCTCATCCTTCTTCTAAAAAGCATGTGTGTATCTTATGGGTCCAGCCCGGCGGCGCAGGCCGTTAAGTGCGCGCGCTCCGCTGCAGTGGCCCGGGCTTCGCAGGTTAGGACCCTGGGGCGCACCTCTTGCCACGCCACGGTGTGGTGGCGTCCCATATAAGGTAGAGGAAGATGGGCACGGATGTTAGCCCAGGGCCAGTCTTTCACAGCAAAAAAGAAGAGAATTGGCACCGGATGTTAGCTCAGGGCTGATCTTCCTCATAAAGAAAAAAAAAAAAAACTATATATGTGTTTTAAATAAAGAATATTTTTCTTCAACTCATATAAACAAAGCTGAAGGATTGTGTAAGAAATTTTGTTCTGCCTTTTGTCAATGACTACAGATTCCATCCCTGAAAACAGAACCTGCCTAATTCAACACTGTTTAGTAGGTAGTTTATATCTGGAAATTTTCCAACAGGAGTCATCATGGTAGACAGGAAAACAAAACAAAAAATATAAATTTAAAGTCTAGACAGACTTGGGTTCTTATTCCATATATTAACCGTGTTATGCTTACCATCTACCAGCATCGTTTTCTTCATCTTAAAAATGAAAATAATCATTACCTTGCAGGGTTAGGGTTCTTAGGACAAAAGAAACTCAGTTAATGTTATTTTCCTTCTATCAGCCATTCCTAGCTCCTCTCCCGCCACAGCACTCTTCCCCCACTGCTGGTTTGCCTGTTATTCTATTGCCTGACTTCATCATTCAGGTATTTTACAATTATAATCCTCAAAATAGTCCTCTGAAGTAGGTAATTTTATCTCCATTTTCAGTGGAGGAAATGGAAGTGTAAAGAGGTATATCAGTCAGGGTCTAGTCAGGAAAATAAATGCCACTCTAGGTGTTTCAAACAGAGGGACTTGAAACTTAGGAACTGTTTACACAGGTGATGGAAAAGCAGAACAAGCTCTCAGGGGTAGCTGAGGGAACCCTGAAATCAGCAACAGCGAGAAACACCATTCCTTCCCACCCAGGGCTGGAGGTCTAAAGGAAGGAAACTCAGAACCAGGGCCATCCTGTGGGAGCTTCCCCAGGCAGCTGTTAAGAGGGAACTGAAGCTACTAGAATATGCAGCCACTGCTAAAGGTACTGCTGAAGTCAGAACAGGAGAGGTACAGTTACATTCCTGAGGTCAGATGGCCAGTAAGCAGAAGCTTCGGGATTGGAATCCAGATCCTTCTCACTCCTTTCTTATCAAATGAATAAAACGTATATGTGAAAAAGCTTGTAAATCATAACTTACAATAGATATCTAAGGTATTATAATACTATTTTAGAATGAAGAGAACTTTTGAAACCCCCTTCAAATAAGAAATCAGAAAGAATCCTTGACTCTAGAATTTACTCAACACTGTTTCCGTTGGCGATTCCATGTATTCTAATAGCCTTGTGTCAAAAGCAGACCTTCAATAAAGGTTTGTTAGAAGAAAGTGAGCCCAATGGTTTTTTTACCATAGTTTTCCTTATGACATCTTTTCATCCAATGGATTTGACCATGAACTTTCATTTCTAAACAGAAAATCAGAAGACTAGAGGAAATATACAGTAAGATAGTAGTCTGAACAGATCTTTTGTGTTTTTTAGTCTTATTTCTGATTGAATTAAATTTTTGAAAAAACTATATAAAATAGAAGTGTTTGAAGCAATGAATAATAAGATTGGACTTCTGAAATGTGGCTCACACCCACCTCATTTCCTAGCCAAAATCCTGGGATAGTACATAAAGGGATTTGCAATGAAAGATAGTCAATACCGTGTATATCAATTACCCATACATTTCAATTGATAGTGAAACTAGAAAATATATTCAATGAGTGGTCTTTATTCCCATAAAGTAAGAAATGCATAATGGATGGAAAAATGAAGAACTCACTTTTTAATACTCATTCATAACAGCCCAGTACAAGAATGCTTATATGTAGATAAAGTTTTCGAAGTATTTGTTCCAACCGCTGACCAAACTACCAAACTACATTTGATCTTCTACCAGCTATAAAGGGCTGTGCTTGAACTCCATTTCACAGTTCTTTGGTTTCATAGCCTTTAGGCGAGCACAATTCATACCCGTTATATGCTTGAAAAGATCCGTGTCAGGAACTGTTACACAAAGATGCTAGCACACGTTATCCTAAAATGTTACCATGTTTAACCAAAAAGAAAAAAGAAAGAAAAGAGTTATTTGATTTCTTAAAGTTCTATGTCACACAAACCATTGGGATTTGCATACGGAAATTTTTAAAGCATTAGTATCTACAGGCTTTGAAACCCAATAAGTGTTAACATTTTCAGATATTTGAAGTTTGACCAATTTCTCTCATTTTTCCAACTAATCTGTGAAAAAGAAAAGATATTTCCTTGTAAATGATGAAAGCAATAAGGTATGAAAAAGGATAGACAAAACTAGGAAAAGTAAATGGTCCATTTTACTTATAAACACAAGTGACCAAGAGCTATAATCATGTGCATTATGACAGCAAAATCTCAATGAAGTAATTACTTTCCATTGGAAATACGGGTATAATTTTATTCATAATAATTTAGCTAAATATTATTCTTGACATTTGGAAACTCGAGATTTAAATATATAGGCAGTTCACCCTGAAGCAACACATAAGATTTAATTAAGGAAGAAATTAGTAGAAAAATCCCTAGTTTCAGATCGGTACAGAGAAGAAAAAATAGATGATTGAGTTCAGCATAATACACAGTAGGGCCTAGAAAATGTTCGATAAGACAAAATTGACTCCTTCCTTGTCAAGAAAGACAATGCGAAAAAGCAAGGAAAACACAAAGAATATAATTATTGCAACATGAATCAACAAGTGCATGACCAGGAGCAACTGTATCATTACATAATATTTCAGGTCAAAACCAGTTGGGCTTAAGTGATGGGAAACAACGGCTCTTTCCAAGTCAGATTGCAGTTCTAAGAGAGTTGAGTGAGATGGTTTTATTTAGATGAGGTTGTTTCCATTAGTGCTTGCCCTATGGTTTTATGATTGTTTTAGGATTGGAATCTCCTTCCTTCCCTTTTGCATGGCTAACTTGATTCTTATTCAGTAAGATTCACCTTCACTGTCATCTCTACTGGGTAGGTAGTATAACCTGATTCTTCCTCCAGGCTGGGCCCTGTCACCATCTTCTTTCTATGCATAGTCTGTAATGTATTACTATCCTGGTTACTTGTATGTTTCTATACCTATATAGTAAATTCATGGGAAGCAGGAACCACTTTGATAACCTCAACACCTAATACAGAAATTGGATGGGTAGATACTGAATAAATATTTGCTAGTTAACCAGGTGAAAACTCTCTTTATAGATATTGAGACTGGTAAAAAAAATAGACCTTCCCAATTTGCCAAACTCTGTTCTACAACAATCTTTAGTTGTTGAATTTTGTTTCACTTCAGCCCAAATTTTAAATGCTGGTTGTTCATGTTAAGAAAGACCCAGCTTCTCAGTTTTTAAATGAGAAAAGCAAAGTCTAAAGCCATTATCCATGTCAGTAGCTAAATTTTAAATAACTGAGTAGACTACATCAAATTTTAATGGAAAATTATATTTTAAATATTGTTTAAAAAAATGTGTCATAAAACTAGAATAAATCCACTAAAAATGAAAAACAAAGAAAAAGGGAGAGAGACTGCATTAATAGAAAAATAAACAATTCTAATCCTTTAAATTTTATATTGATTATTTATTTCCAAAATTTGAATTCTAATTTTGAATCTAGAGCATTCTCAGTCTTTGAATGCCGACAAATTAATTGTTTTCTTGAAGAATATTCTTTTGGCTACTCAGGATAATAATGCTTAGTTCGTTCGATTCCTTGTGACCCCATCATCAATAATGCATCATCACAATGTCACCTTGCCTGTCAGGCTCAACGAAGGAGGGACGAGCATGGGCACTTAACTGCTTTCTCCCTTGCTGGAACTGGCAGCTATTATTAAGAGTTAGTACACATGGGCATGATGAGCCTGGGGAGACGTCTTAGCTTCGGCATATATGCCATACCTGAAAAAGTAACTTTGAGCCTCAAATCTGCCAAGCTGATATCTTGCACAGGCATAATGTTCCCTAAAAATTTAAAAACAAAAACAAAACCCTCACATCTGGGATTACTGTCATATAATTTCTATATATTGCTGGCTTCAAAAAGACTGAATCCTTTGCCATGTTATTTCAATCATTTTAAAAATAAAAGGATGCAGCCTTGGGATGGTTGATCCACATAGAAGCTCAGCGGGACAATGATAATGCTTCTGAATTTTAACTAGAAAGTATCCATACTTTGCAAAGCCACAAACTTTCCATTCAGGATATTAGAAAAAAGGAATGCTGTCAATGAGATGTTGTCTCTGAACTAATTATTTAGCTAATTATAGCCTCCTGAGCACTAGAGAGTAGTTTTCACACAGATTTTGTTTCTTTAAGATTTTATTTGAACTTCAGAATTTGTACCCCTAATTTTTATTGTATCATAAATATCTATACTTGCTCACTGAGTTAAAAAGGACATACAGTATAAAAAAAAAAGAAAGAAAGAAAAGAAAATTTATCATCACCTCCAAACAACTCCAAGTCCATGTCCTAGTAATGATAGAAGTAGTCATTTCTTCACATTTGTATGATTATATATGTCCATATAAATATGTAAATACCTTTAATTAATATATAACCATAATTATTTCATGACTGATCTCTCCCAGGAAATCCTGTAAATGAATGGTTCACATATCACGAAGGGGAGATGTGGAAGGAAAATGAGGAGGGAGAAATAACACTGGAAAGATCCCAGGACTAACAGTGAAGATCATGGGTTCAGTCCCAGGTTGACTAGTAATTAATTGGTTTTTGGTGTTGGATGAAACAACCTTCTAGATCTATTTCCTCGCATGTAAAATGAGGATGATCACTAAAGTTCTGATCTAACATATTATGATTTCGTGCTACTAAGAAGTGTGAGAGAAGTATTTCTCTTTCTTAATTCCAAGATACAGTGCAAGTTAAAGTGGGCAGAAGCACTCTGGAGTTAATACACTTGCCTAAGTATAAACTACGGACCTGTCACTTTCTCACTGGATACGTTGGTCACTTAGAAGTCTACGCATCAGCAAAATAGGTATAATAACAATTCTACTTCATAGGTTTGTTTCCTAAGTTTAAAAGAGAGAATGCACATAAAAGAATACAGCATGGTGGCCGAGTAATAGGAAGAGTCCAATAAATCTTAGTTATGGTAATAATAATGGTAGACAGGCTTCATTGTAGCAGCAGCAGTACTTCAGAGTCAATCACATTAAGGAGAGAGAATGCCTTCAAGGTTAACAAAACTTAGCCAGAACCTGACTGAAGATAGGAACATAATTCAAAAGGGCAGATATCAATCCAAAGCAAGATATTTAGCAATAGAAGCATAGGTACAGAAGAGCCACTGAGAAAACATAGGCTTTGACCACGTAAGCACTTTCAGTGTGGAGAGGTTGTGTCAGAAGCGTGCAAGTATAGGTCCACCAGATAGGTACATTCCTACTAAAGGAATTGACATATCAAATTATGAAGCCCTAATAATATTAAAACTCAAAAAATTGTTAAACAACATCCCTTCTTGTTGTGATTCCAGCCAAATGACTATCTGTTAATTTTTCTTTTCATGTATTTATCTACATAGAGAAAATGTAATGATCAGGCTAACAAGAGAATTCACTCATTCTGCCTGACACATTACTCATTGTGAATCAACAATCTAATGTTCTGGATTTCTATCTACTTTAGTCTCTGTGAACTATTACAGCAAGATTTGGCACCAGAGTTCGATCAACTTCAAAAAGGTAGAATTAGTTTATGAACCATAAAGTTTATGAACCAATAATGAATTCATTTAAACACTGTTTTAAAAATGTTCTTAGCATTTGACCTCTTTTTCTTGACAAGCAAACCTCTTTAAATGCTATTCTTTTGATTTTCTAATACAATTCAAACATTAGGTAATTCATTAGCCTATGAGCAAATCATCACTGTCATATATACATATATGTAAACAAATATATAGTAAATCTGTGTCCTACATTACTTCCTAATTTAGAAAAAAATCAATATATTACCCAATGCTAAATGCTAGTGATAAAACAACAAGCCTATATTCTTCAGACAATGACAGTGAAAATCTAAAAGAATACAAATACTTCTGAAAAAAATTTTTTCATTTGTAGCAAGAACCTTATTAATAGGAAAAGGCAGTAAAAATTTATAGTCTATGTAGTAAATCTATAATGAACAAAAAATTAAATTAATAAAACCTGCATATAAAAATTGACTGAATTCAAGTCTCACAACATGTGGATTGAAATACAGACTTCCACCTTTTTCCAAACACTTAAAAATGCTAAGTAAAATATAAGAATTAAACAAAAGAAAAAACAAAGCTGACCTTGAAAGAAAGACAGAAAAATGTCTAGGTGTCAATAACTTGAAGTCAGAAAAGCAAATCCCATGAGGTAACACTTTAATGTGTGTTTATTTAACTCTAAAATATGAGATGAGGGAAATAGGAGATCTACAAAGAGCCCAACATCCAAAGGGCAGGACACTATTACACAGACAGGAGCAGGGGCCATGGTCTTGGTTCCAGAATAGCCACACAATTGGAACTGTAGTCTCTGAATGAGACTTGGACTCTGGGAAATCTTCTCTCTTAATGAAAATGGAATTAGAGAAATTAAACCCTTGGGCCCAGAAAAGTCGTAAGTAAGTTTTTGTGTCTGACTAGGATTCTTCATATTTTTTAAAGTATCTGCTTAGAAACTGAAATCTCGACTGTACCCTGCATGTATAAATTTCAAATTTACAGTGGTGCAGAAATCCCCACAAAATTTACATAAAAATTGATACTTGATCATTTAAATCTCTGAGGGCACTGGCAGATGTAAACTAAAAATCACTCTGAAAACTTGCTTCCACGATTTAGGGCTCATAGAACACACATAAGTAAAAAAGGGAAAAAAGGAGCAGAAACTCCTCAAAAAGATTTCCACCATGAGGCAGAGAGGAGATACAATAAATGAGAGAACTTGTGAAACAAAGCAATCTGAAGTATTCACAAAATAAGTATTTTAAAAATGACTTAAAGTACAAAGGAAGGAATAGAATCCTATAGCAAAGAGACACAAGAAAAAGAATACAAGGGTTTCAAAGAGAAATCAAGTAAACTTAAAGAAATTAGAAATATGATTATTAATACTTACAGCTTGTTGACACAGTTTAACATCAAATAAAGCTCAACTCAAAAAGAATACATTAACTGGAAGCTAGATACGACTATATTATCTGGGAAGCAAAAGAGAAAGATGAAGGTAGACAATACAAAAGAAGAATTATGGAGGCTAAAAGAAAGAACCCAACGTATGTTGCATAAAAGTTTCAATAGAAGAGAATAGAGTTAATTGGAGATAGGCAAATTTCAAAGAAACAATGGCTGAAAAATCTCCAGAATTGATGAAGGACATGACTCAGGATTTAATAAGCAAAATGAGTCCTGATTCCAATAAAAAAATATAAATCCAAACATAGATACATTACGGTGAAAATTCAGGATATAAAAAAAAGATAGATAAAAATTTTAAAGAAGATAAAGTTTCAAAGAAAAAAAGACTCATTACTTACAAAAGAATTAAATTTTTATAACAGCTTACTTCTCAGCAAAAATGTAAGAAGACAATGGAATAATATCTTCAAAAAACTGAGAAAGAATAACATTCTAAAATTCCAGAGTTCCAATGAAACAATTTCAAATGCTAATGCAAAATTAAGGCATTTAAGGGGGAAAGTGAGATAATTTACCACACATAGATTCTGATTGAAAGGTCAATTAATGATTACTCTTTAATAAAAAGTAAATTAAATCTAGAAGGAAGGAGAAAGATACAAGAAGTAATGATAAGCGAAGAAATCGCTTATAAATTTCTAGACACATTGTTTAGAATTTTAGATGAATTTAAACTTCAAAATAAATTGTCTTTTAGATCAAGTTAGACTTTCAGATAAATTTTATAAATTAAAAATCAGAATTACTAAATTAGTGGGGAGTTGACAAAATTAGAATAAAACTTCTAGACAATTTGAAAGTGATTGACTGGAGCAAAAATTTCTAAGTTCCTTTGAATTCTTTAGAGCAAGTGGAGATAAACTGATTAAATTAGACATTATTAAGACAACTGGTCATGTTAAAATTGTAAGACCAATCACTAAAATAATGAAAATTGAATAAATAATTTCTAAACAAGTAGAATGTGGAAAGGGAAAAATAAATTAATCATTAACAATCCAATGGAAGGCAGAAAGGTGGAAAAAAATAAGCAAGGAAAAAATACGGTAAAAAGAACAAAATAATATAGAAGTATGTCCAAATATACTAGCAATCACAGCAAATTTTTATTAAATTTGATCCAATGATTGTAGTACAGATTCTCAGATTAAAAACAACTATAGAAATTCAACTGTAATCTGGCTATAAAATTAGAATAGACAAGGCTATGCTGTGATAACACATTAACTCCACAATCTCAGTTTTTTAAGGAAATGAGTAGGTATTTCTTCCATGAACTTGAAATCCATTGGCTGGATATCCTCTATCTATGAAACACAACCACCTCACCAGAAGACACTATTGCTCATTGGCCAGGTCTAGTTACAACCGAAATGAAGTGGGGAAAAATAGAGATGACATCCATAATTTGGTGAACACTATCTCTTTCACACACATTTAAATATAACTCAGAAATATTGAAAATAAAGGGATAGAACAAGATGCAACTGGCAAATATTAACCAAAAGAAAGCCAATGTAGTCATTTAGAAACTATGAAATTGACTTTGTTAGAAGAAATCACTCAGAAAAAAAGAACAATTTACTAGGAAGATATAATATCTCTTAATTTGTATGTACTTAACAAGGCAGTCTCAAAATATATAAAGAAAACATTACAGAAATAGAAGGAAAACCCAGTAAATCCACTATCATAGAGATTAAATACATATCTCTCAGAAATTCACTAGTAACTATATATACGTGAAATATATTTGGCTGCCAAGTGTATTGTATATATAATAAAAGTGTTTTAATTATTTGAAAGACCTAAGGCACCCAAATCACATAAATGACACAATAAAAAATGTTGGGGGCCTACTTGGTGGTGTAGTGGTTGAGTTCACACACTCCACTTCAGCGGCCCAGGGTTCACAGGTTTGGATCCCAGGCATGGGCCTACACACCACTTATCAAGCCGTGCTGTGGTAGGTGTCCCACATACAAAATAGAGGAAGATGGGCACAGATGTTAGCCCAGGGCCAATCTTCCTCAGCAAAAAGAGGAGGAGTGGCAACAGACATTAGCTCAGGGCCAATCTTCCTCACCAAAAAAAAAAAAAAAGTGATCTAATAAATGTGCATTTATATATACGAGACCACATTTATAGAATGTACACTTTTTCCAAACACAAATAAAATTTATAAAAATTGACTATGTACTATCTATGAAACAAGTCTAAATAAGCCCAAATCAATGATCAAGACCAAATCCTCTTCCAAAATGCAATAGAATTAGAATTAAAAAGTCTATGATGCAACAAAAATGTGAAAAAATGTGAAAATTTAAACTATGTTTGTGATATTTCTTTGGCCAAAGAATGCATCTCAATGGAAATAGTAAAATATATAGAATTGAACAATAATTAAACTACAAAGCATCAAAACTTGTGGAATATGGCTAACATAGAATTTAAAGTTTTCAAAAGACATATTTATAACATAAAATTGGTTTAAAAAATCGACACACACTCAAAAATGAAGAAAGCAAGGCCAAAGACAGTAGAAAAGAGAGTGTGATGATACGAGCAGAAAATTGAGGAAAAGAAAGTAAAGAATTAGTAGAAAGTATTAGTGAAACCAAAAGAAGTCTTTCAAAAATACAAATAAAAAATTGATTGAGAAACATGAATGGTTAAGAAATAAAGCAAAGATATAACCAAAAATTATTAGGGATTGTAAAGATAGATTTATAAAGACAGAATGGAAATACCATGAACAACTGTATGAAAATGTAGATTAATTGCATATTCTTTCATGAAGATATAAAATATAAAAATTCACTCACATTGATATAGAAAGATGGAGAAGACAAATAACTATGAAGAAAATGGAATTATGAGTCAAAAATCTACTCACAGACAAGCACTCTCAATTAAAAAAATAATTAATTTTTCACGCAAATTGTTCCAGATTATGGGGGAAAAAGTAAAAGTACTCCCAACTTATTTTATGATACTAGAAAAACCTTGGTATTAAAACTGGGCAATGACAGAATAATAAAGGAAAATTATAGGCTAAGTAAATTTATGAGCACATATAAAAAAATCCTAATTAAATGATTGGTAAATCAAGTTATGAAACATCTTTTATGATGAGAAGGGTTTACTCAGTAATGAAAGGATGTTTTAATTTTAGAAAATCTATTAATGTGATTTTCCACTTGAAGCTATCATATGATCGCATAGTTATCGCAATAGATAGATAAAAAGCATTTAGTAAAATTCAACTCCTAATTTTGGTTCAAAACTGATAGCAAACTAGTAACACTAGGAAGTTTTCCTAGGTATTTGACCAAAAATTCATAATAAATTGTGAAATTTTAGATTTCTTTCTTTTAAATCTGGAACAAAGCAATGGTGCTTATTACCACCTCTACTACCATATTGTATTGACTATATTAAAGAACCAATTTAAACAAAAAGAAGATTGAAGATTTTTTAAAATGAAAATAGTAAGGGGAAGTTGCCATTATTAACAGATAATATGAAAGTGAACTTAGAAAATTCAAGAGAATCTCCAAACAAAATTTACATCTAATGAGAGATTTCTCTAAGTTTTCTAGACACAAAATAAACACATGAAAACTTTGTTTATTCATCAGAAAATGTATTATTAAAAGGAATTCTATTCATTAAAATAAAAAATATATAAATTATCTAAGAGTATATTAAACAAAGTAATTTTTGGCGAAAATAATTATTTTTTTATTAAAAGACAAAAAAAAGAATATCTGGATAAATGTAGAGAAATACCATGTTCGTGAATGGGAAGATTCAGTATTGTAAAATGGTAATTCTCCCTAAATGAACCTGTAATTAATTAAATACCAATTGATATTCCACAGAAACTTTTGAAGAATTTGAGAAGCCGATTCTAAAATTAGGATGAAGAACAAGGTTAAGCAGAAGCCAAGATGAGTTTAAAGAATAAGAAGAGAGGAACACATTCTATAAAATATTAAGCATTTTTATGCAGCTAATCTAAAATATGTATATGTGAATATATTTATAGTATATAGTATATTTATATATGTATATAACATGTAAATATGTTAATTATATATTAAATATATTTTATTTATATAAAATATTTGTATTTTTATATAAAATATTTTATATTTATGTAAAATATATCTATAGTATTTTAAAATTTATAATATATAGTTTGTATATATAAACTATAGTGAGCGTACCTGAATTTTTTAGTAACAGAATGGTTTAAAAGTTTTAGTAACAGAATGGTTTAAAAAAATGAGTAGTAATTGAATGATTAAGAATGGGCACATTAAAAAAATCCACAAAAGGCAAGTTATCAAAAAAACTACCCCATGAATATAACAATTAATATATGACAGATCAATCATTACAAATCAATTGGAAAATGAATGATATGTGTATTAGTCTAGATCTAATCAGGAGCCAGAAAATACACAGAAATTTAACCATAGGAAGTTGATATACTTTTATGATAGAATAGTAACTACGAAAGTGTAACAAGATCTCTGAAGACTACCTTAGAGCTGAGGGAGGGGAGCCCAGGAAGGGCAAACGTGGAATGAGGGTCCCCCTCCCACAGGCAGGGGTCCAGAAGGTGTGCTGGAAGCCTTCCCCTGTCAGACAAGTCCCTGGATTGCCTGGCCCAGAGAAGGCCTGGAGCATGTAGTGTCTGCCTGTGAAGGTCTGGAAAGATGGTCGCTGGACACGGGCCAGGCTGGAGCAGTTGCCAAGGGCTTGAGCACTCCTGGCACACAGCTGAGTCCCCGCAAATTTCCTCCACAACCACACCGCTGAGCAGCCATGCAGCAGGGAGCAAAAAGCAGCAGAAGGAAACACACCAGAGCCAGGAAGAGAAGTCCTCTTCCCATTGGAACGTCCTTCAAGGGCCCTCTCCTGACATGCTTACGGTCATGCCCATTGTGAAAGAGAAATGTTAATGATTCTAAGTCTATTACGACAGAACAGAATACAGGCAAATATTAAATCCTCACAACATGAAAAAAATATATGCAATAGTCAATGTTTGAATACTAAATTCAATATTCAGAAATTGACAATTCAAATTAAAAAACGATAGAGGGCCGGCCCGGTGGCTTAGCGGTTAAGCGCACGCGCTCCGCTGCTGGCGGCCCGGGTTCGGATCCCGGGCGTGCACCGACGCACCGCTTCTCCGGCCATGCTGAGGCCGCGTCCCACATACAGCAACTAGAAGGATGTGCAGCTATGACATACAACTATCTGCTGGGGCTTTGGGGGAAAAAAATAAGTAAATAAAATCTTTAAAAAAATAAATAAATAAAATCTTTAAAAAACGATAGATCATAAACAATTTGAAAATTAATTCCAGTTGGATTAAACACCTAAAATTTAGACAAACATTTTAAAATATTAGAAGAAACTATAAAATTTTAATTTAATCTAGGAAAAAAATGTTCACTTAAAAAATACATATATATCAAAAGTGGAAATTGTGATAAATTAGACTATGTTTAGCTTAAAATTTTCTGTACAACAAAGGACACATTAAATAAAACTTGAAACAAGCTACCAATTGAGAAAAGATATTATAATTCACGTAACTGACAAAGCTTTAGTTTCAAGAAATAAATTCTACAAATAAATAAGAAAAAGGTTACTAATAGAATATAATATAAACAGATAATTTAAAGAAAAGAAATACCAAAGGGGTAATAAATACATGAAACATGTTCAATCTTACCACTATTTAGGGACTGCTAATTAAAATACCAATGAAGTACAATCTCACATTCATAAGTAAAAATGTGAAAGGCTGAAAACACAGATTTTTGATAAGAGTAGGAAAAGAGATCTCTCACAGAATGGGATTATAAATTGTTATATTCACAACTAAGAGCAATTGGCAAGACTAAGAAAGTTGGTATATGTGTATCTCATGTCTCAATAAGTCTAGGTACATATGCTAGAAAAACTTTCATGCATATGTAAAAGAAAAAATCTCAACAATATCTATAACAATGAAAAATTAGAAAACAACCTACATATATATCTACTAATAAACAAATTATATATATTTATACAATGAGATGTTATGTATCCATTAGAATAACGTACCAGATCTATATGCACCACCAGGGAACTATCTAGAAAAGAAAATCAGTGAAAAGGAAACATCAAGTTTCAAAAGAACAGCAGTATAATAACATCAGAAGTCTTATTTATGGGTACACATGTGTGTATAAGATAGTAAAAATGAGGTATTTAACACTGACATATGCAGACTTTGTTTTGTTTATGGTATGAGGAAGACATCCTATTATGTGTATGTATGTACGTAGGTAGGTAGACAAACAGATAAATAGAAAGAACATGGACAATCAATTATACAACACTGTGTATTGACTAGTTTATTCCTTTCTCTCTTATTTTAATTACTATTTTTGTGATTATTAAATTCCAATAGATGTGTGATACATTTGTGGGCTTTCCGTCTCTTTTCATTCATCTACTTTTCAAACCCTGCAGTAATATTGCACAATTTTAAATATGATAGCTTAATAGCAAAGCTCAATTTTAGAATACAGTTGAAAAAGTTACACTAATACTTTATAACATTATGTGCTCAATTTTGTGGTATACACTCTAAGGAAGAAAATTGTTGTAGAAAGCTTAATAGAAAAAATGTATAATTGGAGTTCAATTTCATGACTTAGATTGAGGCAAGAATTGGACTTTCCAAATAAAGGAAACACCTTGAGTGATGATACATCGGCAAGAATAAAGTGACATACTTAGATGCCTAATGTGTATAGATATCCACGGATATAGATATATACAGTTGCACAGGTTGGGTAATGGACAATACAAGGGGGTGATTAACATTGTAGTCTATATGAACTGTGCAGTGCACAGAGTGCAGTAATATCTGACCAACCGACTTAATTACTTGAAAAATAGTAATGATATTAATTTCATTTAATTAGTTAAATAGCTGGCCAATATCAAAGAACTATAAATCTTAAAACTGGAAGAGATATAGGTAAATAAGATTCTGCTGACATTTCCCCTTTACACATTGGACAATCATCTGCCCACAGCCATAGAAATAGTAAATGGTAGAAATGCTGATGTTAACTCAGGGTCAATCTTCCTCAGCAAAAAGAGGAGGATTGGCAACAGATGTCAGCTCAGGGCTAATCTTCCTCACCAAAAAAAAAAAAAAAAAAGAGAGAGAGAGAGAGTTATTGCCTTGTCCATTCTTTCTCTGAAAGAAATGGCCTTTGTTAGTTAGTGGCCACTATTTAATCATGTGATCTTTCTACCACTTACCAGCCATTCACTATTAGACTAAATACAGCTGACCCATGGGTTGGCAAGCATCAAACTACTAGACATAGAAAGATAAGCTGAGATAATCAAATGCTCACCAGGAAATTGAGTTACCAAGAACTACCTACACTTTTTTCCTCTCCCTTTTTACTTCCCATTCAGTTTTTAAACACTTTACACACACATACATACACAAGTACACATATTATAAGTGTGTGTGTGTGTGTGTGTGTGTGTATATATATACATTTTTTTAATTAGACAAAATAAGTCTACTGTTGGGTAACCAGAAAATCCTGAATTCTCAGTGGCTTAATATAAAAAGGTTATTTCCTATCTGTGCAAAGTCCATTATGTGTCAGTGACTCTCTAGGGCAGATCCCTCTAACCAGTGACTTAGGGACCCAGGCTAGTTTGATTCTGAGATGCTGCTGTCTCAACAGGTAGATTCCAAGTTCACTTGATAAAGGAAATGAGAGGTATTGAATTCATACCTGTTATTAAGGGCCTAGATCTGCTCACAGCTCACTAGTCAGAAAGTCACACTGGCATGCCTAATTGTAAGTGGGCTGAGAGGACTTCCCACCCACTAGGAAGGGAAAGAGAACCAGATATGGTGAGTACTAGTCACGTATGTAGCCTCTACGCTATACATACCACAAACATGTATACAGAGTTAACAGTTATAAACAGAACACTCGAGAACCAACAGAGACAAGTAGAACACTGCCTAGAACTCAGCACGCCCTTCCCAATCACAAGACTCTCCCTCCTCCCTGGAGGTGACCACTGTCTTGATGGGTAATCATGAAATGTGGCCATAGTGACAAATTGACTTCAATGTTATGAGCCAAAGAGAACATAACAGAATGTTAAACTCAATTAAATTTTAACTTAACCAAGTTATTTTCTGAACTGATGTAAAAATTTCAGTTTTTTTTTTAACTTACTGAACAAATTTTCTGTCATAAAAAATTCCTTACTAGATTTAATATACTATTATATTGTTATATAAAACCACATTTTAAATTTATTATTGAAAGATATTAAAATATTATAGCTTAAAACATAAATCTTATTGAATTATATCATAAAATTTTGACACTAACTTGGTTATTTTAGCATTTTGTTTTGATTAATTGGAAGAGAAATATGTATAAGATCTAGAAGAGAAATATGTGTAAAACTGGGTAAAATTTACATGGGAATTATTTACAGATTATATAAATATCACTTTTTTCTTTCTTTTTTTTTTGCCACTTGCTGAAATAACTTGGATTTAGATTTACAGTGTGTTAAAATGAGCTTCCTGTTAATATTATCTAAAGACAGTACCCCAAAGTATCTAACTACTCTCAGAGAAGCACTGGGGAAGGTGCTAAGTATTTAGATAGAATTGTATTTGCATAATAAATAAGAAAAAGTACAGATAAAAATAAATTGTGACATGGTTTAAAGTTTCTCCTTTAATACTTGATTTTTATGAACAAAGACCAGCCTTACTTATCTACTGCTGGTCGATACCCCGCAGCTATATTAGCCCTCTCTGGAAATCGTCCTTGCCTAGACAAAACCGTCTTGCCCAAGTCATGCACTCTTCATAGGGTCAGCCATCATCCAGCAACTTGTCCAAGTGAGAGGATAAAGGCCCAGCCCCTTGGCTCTGACTGAGGACAACTCTGAAGGGCCATCTCAGCCTCAGTCTCCACTGCAGCTCCCACTCTGCCAATCTCATTCCCTCCTCTTCCCTTCCACAGGTATTGATCTCATGGGCACTCCCTAAAAAACGGCCTGCATGCCAATCTTTCAGACTTTGCTTCCCAGGGGATTCAACTTGTAATATCCACCTCAAAATTAGCAACATTAATAGACACACACAAAAAATAACGTGTGAATGAAGATCCTATAAAAAGTCTGTTAGGAAAAATATTTAATGCTTACCCTGAAAAAAAAATCTGAGTTAATAAAATGGCCAATTTAACACACACAGGTTGGGAAGAAAGCTAAGCTACGGCTAGATAATTGAAAATAGCTGGTGTGTATGTTAACATTTTTCCAACCTAATGTTTTGTGTATTTAGATATACTCATTAATAGAATTTGGCAAGATAAAAGAGATTAAAAACACAATCGGCCTAGGGAACAAAAGAATAAAGTAAACACGTTAAACAAGACCGCTTTGCCATATTAATTAAGAACTCATTAATTAAAATAACTACTTTTATTGAGAAATTTAATTGGTTAATTAATTTTCTATAGTATAGAATGCATGCCTGTTCTGTGTATTCTTTTTTTGTTTTTCCCTGCCTGTTAAAATACATAATGTCTTTGTGAGAGAGTATTAAAGGAGTATACCTAGAAATTATTCTAAAATATATTTGATCCATCCCTTTGCTCAAATATAACTAAATCATCTTTGCAGATGAGGGGAAAAAAAAGCCTGTAAAAGTCTACAATGGCGTAGGTCTTCATATGAAATCTAATTCCATGTCATTTCCCAAGATGCATAGTACATAAATTGATAGCATTAACAGCTGAATTTCTCTCTACGGAAGTCTTCCTTGAATTTTGGAAGAACAGGAATAACTTGAAAAGTTTTCTCTTTCTGCTTTAGTCTGGCTGGGTTGTGGGGACTAGGAGTTGGCAGGAGGTGAGAGCATTCTATAGAGGTTTGGAGCAATCACAGTAAAACAGCCCGGTGATGGTCTTGTGTAACTGACCAGAAAGCAGACAACCTGGAGTCACTCAAATATTCATCTCTCTGACTGACTGGAGATAAAATGTCAAAGCTTGTGAAGGAAAACGGTGGATGAGTAAACGACTATTGTCTTGGCTAGCTAGAATTAACATGCGTTTATGTGACGACTTTTGATTACAGGTCAGCGGTGGAAAAATACGTACGTCTCCATTTCTCACTGTAGCCAGCTTGATGGCATAGCGGGCAGCGAGGAAGGCGTATCTACAAATCTGACTAGATTACAAATCGGTGTTACAGGGAGTTCAGCTCTGCCTCTGTGTCGTGCTGGCAATCTCTCTTCGCTGGACCTCCCCCCGTGCTTGCAGGAAAACCATGTGCGGGCCAGAGAAGTCACGCGCTGAGCTCTGCATGCTGTTCAGCAGCGGCTTTCAATGGCGCAGAGGAGTGGCAGAGAGCACCCATGAGGAGGGAAATGAATAGGACTGTTTTACCCGCAGAAAAGAGTCACCTTTTTGTGTCCTCTTGAGCTGACACTTAGCCCTTCTCTTGCTGCTCCACCATCGTTTTCTCTTTACATAGTAGTCCTTCTTGTTGCAGTTAATATTAGAATTTTATCTGCACTTAAAAGGTCTTAATAGCTCTTGAGAAATAAAACTTATGAATATCAAACCTACAAAAATTTCATAGTCATTCCCTAGCCTCTTACTCTTCTTGCTTGTATTACCATTACACAAGTTACTCCAACTCACGGTTTAAATCAGTAAAGAATCTATGATGGTTAATTTTTTGTGTCAATTTGGCTGGGCCACTGTGCCCAGATATTTGGTCAAACATTGTACTGAATCTTTCTGTGAAAGTGGTTTTTGGATCAGATTAACATTTAAATCAATGAATTTTGAGTAGAGCAGATTATCCTCCATAACTTGAAGAGTAACTTTGAGTAGAGCAGACTACCCTGCATAATTTGGAGGGTAATCTGCTCTACTCAAACTGGCCTTGCCCAATTAGTTGAAGGCCTTAATAGAACAGACTGACTTCCCCCAAGCAAGAAGGAATTCTGCCAGCGGACTGCCTTTGGATTCAGACTGCAATGCTTCCCTGGATCTCCAGCCTGCTGGTCTACCCTGTGGATTTTTGGACTTCCACAACTGTGTGAACAAATTCCTATAAATAAATCTCTCTCCCTCTCTCTCTATATCTACACACACACATCCTGTTGGTTCTGTTTCTCAGGAACACTCTCATAAATACAGAATTCAACCTCAGTTTCCTTGAAACCAAATGTTTTTATCACCAACATTCTCTTCCATGGGATAAGTACATGTATATGACAAGAGCTGTATATAGAAATCCTGACTCTGGACTGGCACCTCTGCAAGATGGAAGCAGATAGAACAGAAACAAAGGTAAGCATCACTTGATATCTTTAAAACAAGTATGTTGACGCTTTTAAAAACCTTTTTTTTTCAGTTAAAATAATAGTTCAAAAGGGAGTTAATAAAAATATCGTTATTAAACTCTGTTTCATTTGTTATTTTAAGCTCCTTTTCCTTTCAAATTTTTTGTCTAGTTATATTTAATATGACAAAACTATTTTTTATTAATATCAATAACTTTAAATTGCTCTAAATCAACATTTAGTCTACATTTAGGCAGTTTCTATTTATCAATATGATAGGTGGTCCATTTGCAAATCATCTGGTTTCTCCGTAGTTGTCATAATACAATAAAATTAATGTTGTACCTCCTATTCTCAAGTAACTTGGCTGATTAATTCAAGGTGATTCCAGACTCCCAAAATAATTAATCAACACAGTGATTTATGTCCATGTCCTTCTACATGGATTAATGTCTGTGCAATGAAGTAGTTGTGGGAGTAACCATTACTAAGAAATTACGTATAATAAATATAAAAATATCAATTTTTTCCCAATTTTCAATTATCAAAACCTTTGAGTCCTTTTATTCTATTTAAATGCCAGCCTGTTTTAATATAAGCTTTAGCATTGGCAATTATTGATAATTCTCAAGACAGTTCTCCTAAAAAAAAAGGAAGAAAATCCTCTCTGCCCCCAACTAAAGAAACAAGAATATTGCTCTTGGCCCTGGGCATTGTGATGGTCAAATTTATGTGTCAACTTGGCTAGGCTCTATGGTGCCCAGTTGTTTGGTCAAACACTAGTCTAGATATTGCAGTGAAGGTATTTGTGGATGTGATTAACATTTACAATCAGTAGACTTGAAGTAAAGCAGATTACTCTCCATAATGTACGTGGGCCTTGTCCAATCAGTTTAAAGCCTTAAAAGCAAAGACTGAGGTTTCCCAGAGAAGAGATTTCTTCTCAAGACTGCAACATACAAATCCTGCCTGAGTTTACAGCCTGCCCTATGAATTTAGACATGCCAGCCCCCACAATTGCATCACATCATAAGCCAATTCTTTAAAATAAGTCTTGCTCTCTCTTTCTGTATATATATATCATTGGTTCAGTTTCTCTGGAGAACCTTGACCTTGACTAATACAGGTATATACAATATAATGTACATTATAAAATCTAATATCCACCTTTTACATCAGTTTTAAATTTGGAAAACCCATGTAAGATTTCATTTGCTTTATTTTTTTGACCAATAACTTTGGAGTATATACTCCTTTACTTACTCTTATGACTGACACAGGCCTGAGATATAGTAGACACTCTATTTTTTGCCATTCTTTTAGCAAATAGTTTCCTATTATTGGGTGAGCACAGTATTTTTGATTTTCTTTGTACCAAAAGAAGAGTAGTTCTGATTTACAGTTAGCTTAAATTGCTCTTTGGAGGTATTTGAAGGGCAAATACCTGGACTCAAGGTCATTCTGTAGAATAAAAGCAAGGCCTAAGTGTTAAAGATCCAATCATAATCTGGCTTTCACATTTAGACTGAAAAAGATCCAAGCTGCAAACATGATAGTAATGAGTTAGAAAAGAATTTCCTCACAACTCAAAATGTCTTTCCATCTATATTTTATCTATTTCGAATGGCTAAAAGCTGGATTACTTATTAAATTCAAATATTTATAATTTTCACTCTAACATTCTGTGTTAGGCAACATAATTCCCTCCCCTAAAGATGTCTACATCCTAATCCCCCAAACCTGTGAAGAGTTACCTTACATGGCAAAAAGGTACTTTACAGGTGTGATTAAATTAAAGATCTTGAGATAGGAAGGGTATCCTGGATTACCCACACGGGCTCAGTGTAATCCCAGAGGTCCTTATAGGTGAAAGAGGGAGGCAAAAGATTTAGAAGCAAAGAAGGAGATGTAACAATGGAAGCAGAGTTCAAAGTGATGTGGCCACAAGCCAAGCATTGTGAGAAGCCTCTAGAAGCTGGAAAAGACAAGGAATGGAATCTCCCCTAGAGCATCCAGAAGGAATGCAGCACTACTAACACTTTGATTTTAGAAATGTCATACCCATTTTGGATTTCTGACACCTTGAACTGTAGGATAATAAATATTTGATGTCTTAAGCCACTAAGTTTATGACAATTTGTTAAGCAATAGAAAATTTATACACCTTCTTTCCCTAGACAGGTCAGAGTTTCCACATCTGTCTTAAACCTTACAAAGAATGTCTATGACTCCAAATTCATATACTTTCCTCAGGATAATCTTATAAAAGATAATCTAACTGTACATTAGCTGCTTTGCTTTGCTATAAGTTCCCACAGCAGAAATTTTGCCTCTGAAGATCTAGTCCCCAACAGATTAGTTGCCTATTGTTTGCTTATCTTTTCACAACTGCGTTTGTGAGTACAGGGACCGTGTTTCTCTTGTTCGCATCTGTAGCCTTAGCACAAGTTTATTGCCTGACATAAAATAGATGCTAAGTATATTTTTTTAAAAGTATGAAGTCCTATTGCTTCACCCTTAAAGAACATGAAGGGATCTGGAACACATATTTCCTTAAAAAGTGAATGATGGGAAAGAAAGGCTGAGTAACAATCCTGTTAGTGTTCCCAAGGGCCTTCTCTTATGTGAATAATTTTTGCTAACCTAACTCAGTAGTTATTCCTCTCACGCTGTTATATTAGAATTTAACCTTTGGCAAGTTAGTTAACTTTTCTGAAACTGTCTGCTTATCTGTAAAATGAGGATAAATGAGACAAGAGCATGATTCTAGACTTCCTAAAATCTCAGTTATAGGAGAAGGGAAGGAACTTGAGAAAGTTTTAATTTAAGGAAAAAAAAGCAACATGATAATAATTGCACCTGGATGGTTATGCAACCATCATGCTTATTAAACGTAAAGAACTTAGCACAGTTCCTCATAAACTGCAAGCACCATATATATATTTATGTATATATGTATGTGTGTATATATGCATATGTGTATATATATGTATTTATATGTGTATATATGTATTTACGTGTGTGTGTGTATATATATATATATAATAGCCATTATCTCCATCATCATCAATATTTTTATTATCAATTGTTTATTATTTTTCAGGAACCTCAATACTAATAGTTCAACTATACCCTGGCAATAACAGTAATTTTAGGGACCTTTCAGAGATTTTTCTCGTATTCCTCTCGATTTACATAGAAAATCAAAATTAGTCATTGCTACATCATTATTCCATTGGCACTCTGACCATTCTCATCTTCCTCAGTAGCATGCAACATAGACAACACTCATTGCCATCCGTGTACAACTGCCATCATTCAGTTACCTAGATGAGTGTATTACAGCTGCAGATTTCGCCTCATATACATTCACCCAGCCCTTACCAGCTGCACATAAGAACACAAATGGAAATCACGTTCCCGGAATAGCCCCACGTGGCTTATGTGCCAGATAGACCTAGAGTAATCAAGTCTCACAAACAAGCAATCCGGCACACACCAACATTTCCACAGTATTCGTCTCTCAAACTATTTGAGGCATCAGTGGTTTGATAGATATGCTTATTGATAGAAATAAACTATACACATATATTATATTGAACTCTTAGTAATATAAAGGATAACGGCTTCTAGAAAAATGACATTTCAGAACTTTCAGGTTGTAGAATCTAAATAAAAACCCATTTTTCCCTTCTTTTGACACCTTATTTAATATAGAAAAAGAAGTTAATTGCTTCCCCACTACTCAACAATTGCTATGAAGAAGGACACTAAGAGATAATATATTTAGTTATTATAAAATGACTCTGTTTAGATTTTTTTTTTAAAAAATCATTGGGCATCATGGGGTCCTCAACCTTAATTATGGGATTGGCTTTTTCCGGAACCTTTCCTAAGAACTTAGGAAAATTACCTGAGCAGATGAAAAACAACTCCTCTAGCAACAATGTCTTTAATCTTCCAAACCACAAGCTTATAACCAGAAAAATCATAACCAGATTTTATCATAACCAGAAAAATATTTACCTTCCAATGACTTCATTCACACTCTGAATTCATTAATAAAAAGCCACGTCAAATTTCTAATTTTGCTTCCTTTATTAAAGGTTTTTCCTGATGTATGAAAGGTAATTTCAGTTAATATTAAAATGAATTACATACCTAATACATATAATACTCACTAAAAGCACACTGCTTCTCCAGAAAGATTTGTTTTTATTTTTAATCTTTATTATTTTTCTTTTTTTCTCATAATTTTTAAAATTATGGAAAATGAAATATTCAATATGATGGGGACTTAGTACCCTCTCCCATCTTGAACTCTTCCAGTTTGAAATATTCAGAAATATTTGTATTTATTATAGCTCTCTTTCCCTAGACTTAGATTTTATTTTGCAGGGAAGAGAGAGAAACTATCATTTTCTTCATACTTAATGTATGTCTGATGTGTTCACCCATATTCTCTTATTTCGTCCTGTCAAAGACCCTTTTTTAGGAGCACCTGAGACGTAAAGTAACTAACTCAGCTAGTGAAGTACTATGCCAAGAGTCACGCAAACATAATATACTGTCCCCAGGGCCCCAGAGAGACTACTAGGCCAAGATGAAAATAGGCAGGAAAGACATAGAGTAGCCAAGTCTGACTTGTCTATTCATCTCCCACGGAGCTCTACATCAAGGTTTGTACACCAGCACTGACCTTCTGGGAAAGCAGCTGGCCGTTCTGAGAAAGGACTATACACAGCAGATGGAGTTCTCTGATGAGCAGCTACCCGACAGTCGCAGTGTACAGCCATCACCCTGGACAGCTCAGATCACTCATCTGTCCACACCCTGGGTCACAGTTAGGTGAAGGAGGACTAAAGAAGGAAGAAAGTACCTGGGGATGGTAACCAAAGGAAGACAGGTCTCTAAGGAAAACTGGGGCTCAGGCCCCATGAAGACATGTTCATTAGCAGAAGGGAGCCCCAGTTTCCTTCCTGCAGAGGGAGTACAAACTCAGATACTTATAGATTTTAATTTTCTCAAGTTTCTTGAGTCTACAGAACCATTTTGATTTGTCTTTCTGCCACATTTACAGCATAGAACAGGTTGACTGTCGTCTGTTCTTTGATTTCTTTTCCTACTTGGCAGTTCCATTTCCTCCTCACTCAAATGTGCTTCCTCTCTTTGGGAAAGCACAGGATGCCACTGACTCAACCCCAGAAGAATGTGTGCTTTGGGTTGTTTTACCAGTAGTGGGCATGGGCAGAGTGAACGAGGGAAGTAGAGGAAGAGGCGGGGCACCCACTGCTGGCTCAAGCTTCTCTCCTTCATTTACAATCTACATGACCTTGGGCAAACCATGTTGGTCTCTCATATTCCACATTTGTAGAAAATGAGAGGAGAGGATGTGATAACATCATACCTGAAAAGCAGAGGTGGTTAATACAATGGGCTTTTGCAAGTCTCTTCCAAGTTAAAGTCCAAAATTATAAAAATAGTAATAGCTAATACTATTAACTATCCACTGTGTTCCAAGATCCTTGTTGACCATCTTATATATAGCATCTCTATTCCTCACAAAATCCTACATGGTAGGTATCGCTAGCCAGAGTAAACAGAGAAAAACTCTCAGAAGAAGGCTGTGTGAATGGTGGTGGGGAGCTAAAGTTTTTAGTCCTTTGTCCATATGATACCCAACCTTGTGTTCTTTCCTTTGTGCTCTGCTACTCAGAGGTCTATGATTTATACCATGTGTGATCAATGTTCCTTGTAATTCTTTCAGGGTGAAAGCAGTCAACCATGTTTCATGAGCAATAGTCTCTGACAGCCGAGTATGCACAAGAGGAATTTTGTGTTGCAATTAAAATTACAACAAAGTTAATCAGACACATATTTAATGATATGTATAACAGCTATTGTGCCACACATCATTAGGCATAAGTGGTAAGCTGTTCATATGAATGAAAATAATTATTTTTACACTGCTGAAGCAAGCATGGCTATACTCAGATAGGAATTGAGACGGGATAAGAAAAAATGGAATAAAAATAATTGTTTCCATTTATTCATTTATTACTAATATATAAGCATTGTGCTATGTGCTTTATATGCATTATCTCATTTAATCCTATTAACAATATGAAACAATATTATCAGTAACATCTTTTTTACATATGGGGAAACTTAGGCTTAGAGAGGTTAAGAAAATTGACCAAGGTTGTCTACCTAGTAGAGGTTGGGGGGATATACAAATCCAGGAGGAGTCATTTAAAGTCCTTCCTCTTCTACACTGGTGCCCCACAGCCAAATCTAAATGGAAGAACCACTCCTTCTTCCTCATTTCACCAGCTTTGCTCTTAATGAGAAGTGCTGCCTTGCCGTCAAGTAATTTGGCCTTAGAACACCAGTGTACATTCTGCCTAAATTACTAATTGTAATATATGAGCAACTCTTCAACCTCCTGTTTCAAAAGCAAAAGTCCATGGGACTTTTTATCAGGAGGGAAAACAGTGAGAAATGTATCAGTTAGGACAAGCTAGCTTGTGCTTAGGATTTAGTAATAAATTAAACCAAATTGTCAGTGACTTAAGAGTTACGGATTACGTTACGTGTCCATCACAGGATGGAGGCTAAGAGGGCAGTCTCTAAATAGAATAGTCCTGACCATCTTGGCAGAAGAAAGAGAGGACTGCAGACCTTAGCTCTTTCCTTGTCAATGTTACATGCCGGAAAAAGTGAGGTTTGGGTCAGCCAGAAGCCATTTTGATGTCAGATCTCCAGGACATCCGCAGATAAGATGTTTCCTTATTGATTAAAATAGAGATCATAAAAAGAAAATTCAAAGAAAAACTTCACTAGCTTTGAAATTTTGATTTGAAATCTACCTTCTCTGACATGAAAGGTCAATTCAGGTATCACCTAACTTTGGCCCATTCCTTTTCCCATCTTCCTCTTTCTTCACCTCCACTGCCTAGAATCCGGAGACTAAGCAGGCAGGGAATGTTGAGATATTCTGGCGATCGATATTGATGTGCTTTGGGTGTGTTCTTGGATATTAAAAGCATTTATTTGCAAAGCTTATTATTCCTTTAGTGGTGGAAAATATGTACTGATTTGTGAAAACCATTTGTGCCCCAGCCTGTGCCCAATCACAATGTCTGGCTTGAGTCAAATGTAGTAAGACAGAGAGCTAAGTGGTCCACGATAGGAATAAACATTGACCTGGTTAGTTTAGTGCATGCATTGATACAAATAACTAAGTACCCAGGCGTCATGGATTTATACAGCAATAAATTATTGGAGTAAAAGAATACTTATTAAACTTAACACCATGAAGAATAAGCAGCAGCAACCAATTTCCTTTCTGGTCAATCAATTAGCTGTATTATTGAGAAAATGTGTGCACATTTTCACAGTACAGAGGGAGTGATTCAGAATCAGAAATTTGAGGACTCAGTCTTCTACCTCCATTAGGTGATGTGACATTTCTGGACCTAAATTTCTTAAACAATAAGAATAAATGAGATATATATGAGGTCCTCAGGAACCAAAACCCAGCACTGTCTCCTCTTCAGGTTTCAGTTACATTGCAAAAGTGTCCCTTAGTTTTGGCAGGTGAAAACCTCTAGGAAGAGGGTGAGGAAGGAGCGAGGAAGAAACACCCATGCTCCCACACTGATATAGGATTTCAGGTTTGAATGAGAAAATAATGAAGATGTTTTGCCTCACAAAAATCTAATTGACTCAGAATACATGCAGTATAAAGGCAGCACTGATGAGTTAAGATGCTTTAAATTTCCCTATAAGAGTTGGGTCAGATGGATGAGTTTGGCCTCAACTTCCTTGAAAGTGTCTCTCTTTGTCCAGGGGGGGATGAATTAAGACTGTGGTTAGAGACTGAGGCAGAGTCACTGAGAGCTACCGGGAACAGGCTCCCCTGGCATTAGGAATGTCTGGCAACCTCTAGTCCTGAGATATGGAGGATTTCCTGCTTGAGCTGAGGTTCTTGATACCGGTTGGCCTCTCTCTCTTCACTTTTCCCCTCCTTTAATTATAAGTTCACTCCTTTTCTTATATTTGTCTCCAAATTTCCAATACAAAGCTCTTTCTGATAATTATGTTTCCACTCCTCTGTCTCACCATTCTGACCACTGTAGTGAAATGTGACCATACTGATTTCCTGACGGCCAACTCAAAATATCCATTCTGCTGAGTCAGTTTTCCCTGCACTAAAACCTTCCACGCTCAGAAGACCTGAAACCATGTTGGGAAGTGAGACTGGGAGAAATTGGGCAAGCTGTTCAAGGACAAATCGTGCTTGTGCATGGAGGAAAACAGATGGAAGGAGAGAGAGTCCTGAAAAGCATATGGTTGATGGGGCAAGGAACAAGTCTCCGGAAATGAGTAGCAGATTTGGAGATGGGGGACATGGTTCCACTGTCTTCCGTGGAATAACTTGCTTAGCTTACGCAAGATGTTTGAGATCTGAATTTCACTTAATCATCAGCAAAATGAAGATTTAAAAAACCTACTTCTTAGAGTTAAGAAGATTAAAATATATTATCAATTTGAAACTATTATCTAAATGTTAATTATTACTATAATTACTATTATTGAATATTATTCTATCGTCTAACACATTAAAATGAAAAGAACAGAATACTGTTGGAGTCATAGATAATTTTGAAAGTCTGACTTTTCAAAGAAAAAAAAAAGCAAGAAACTTCCCAAAGAAAAATGCACGTATACAAGATGTAGCACATGATTTCAGGAGGCCCATAAACGCTTTGAAGTCCAGCTGTGGATTTCTGAAATGAAATAAAACAAAGCAAAATGCTCAAACATATGAAAAGCTTAACTTTAAGTAGGAGTTTTCTGGAAACTTCTCTTCTTTTAAATTACTATGTCTTTATTGTACGGTTTGTTCCATAAGCTATCGACTCATTGCTCATTCATAATTATTAAAATTTAGAAATTCTCAGCAAAGTAAATAACTCAACAGGTAACTGAGTAAGAGTGTGGCTGAAGGAAGAATAAGATTTGTTGTGATTATTTCACTTGTTTCTTTGGAACCTGTTTGGAAAGCCATGTTGGCAAATGCATGATATTTTTGCAAAAACTCCTGTCAACTAAGAATGTGTGTGTGTAGAAAAAGAAAGATCATTAAGTTATATATTATACATACATATACATGAACATATGTGTATACATATAGATATATGAAATGTCTAAAACTAAAATGGAAGTATCTTAGTAAAGGCTGAATCTAGAATTCACAAGGAAACTTAAAATCACCACTTCCCTATTTCTTTCCTCCAGATATTAAGGAAGCATTACCAGAGAGCCAGCAATCCTGTGACCATTTTTTTTCATTTTCTAGGGATAGCTTGTTTTATGAGTTTTCCACTCTGCTGTAAGCATTGTGATACTGGAAAGAATTTATTTAATTAAATAGATATTCTATGATCATATACTATGCTAGAGATAGATTAATAGGGACAGAGTCAGCATGGGACATAGACATGTGAAGGAATGAATTACACTTGGAATGTACCATATAAGAAGAGTAGTACAAAATCTCATTGTACAGAAGAGGAGGTAATTAACACTACCTGAGAAGGATCAAGGGATGCTTTCTCAGAAGGTGACCTGGAACATAGACATCTGTCCTCCAGAAAAAGAGAAGAAACGAGGAAGGACAAGGTCTTTCAAAAGGGAAGATTAGGTGATAAACAATGGAGTTTGGGAGACACTGAGTGAAAAAGGGAACACAAGGAAGCTTAGAGTTCTTTCATCTCCCAAAAAGAGAATTAGATTACTAGGTATCTGTCTTGATGTGTAGCCACAGAAAGAACAGTTGCATTTTCTTTTAGTACCTCACCTTGCTTCTTTATTCTATTCTAAATAGAGTGAGGACCTCTTTTCTTATGTATTTGCTTTTGGTTCATTTATCTGTTTGTTTCTGTAAGGGACCTTTGTGCTAAGACTGGTAATAAACGTCCAGTGATAGTCTCCCAATTCATTCATTCAACAAATATTTATTGAACACCTACATTATGCTGGTTTATATCTATAAAGGTAATCTTTCCAAAGACTTGTTTTCTTCAAATTACTACACTTCTTTGGAATGCCAGTTCCTCCATATTCTGGGGAAAAAAAATCTCCAAACATTTCTTTACTTCTCCAATGAATCTACCCCTCCAGCTAAAATTGGTTACTTTCTGTCTCTCAGTTTCTTCAGCTCTACATCAATAATCCTATCAAGAATGTCTCTCCCTCATCACAACTACCTGTGCCAAGCTTTGCCTTCATTAAATCTCACTTTGTCTTCCACCAAGAAGATTTTCCAGAACAATGTAACCAAAAATAATTTTCCCTATCAAATATACTGCCTTGAATGTTAGTCACTGCTCAAATATTTTCTCCTTATCTTTCCTACTAGATCTTAATCATCTTTAGAATTAGAACCACATCTCACACTTCTTGTTATCCTTATAGCAGTCAGCATACTGCCTATTTCATATTTAATAAATGCTCGGTTTGAAATTTAGATTGAATCTCTACATTCAATTCTAGCAAAGATGTTTTAATGGCATGGACAAACATTGAAATATCTTTAGACTAGATTAAAAGGATATAAAAAGTCAATGCTTAGACCCAGCACTGCTTGACCATTCTTAGAATCACTTTCTTTTCAATTATAAGAATTTCAAAATGAGATCCAAGGTTCAAGCATGAAACCATCTGAATTTCATTTCGTCTGCATAAATTTAACTTTGCCAGAATCCTGTTATTTCCCATTTCTAGACTTCAGCACATTACTACTAACATCAAGCAGACTATATCTCCAGATTACACTGTTCCTCCCTGCCCTTCCTGGCAGTGTTATAGTTGAGCTATATGAAAATCAGCAAAGAAGTTCTTGGTGTTGTTATGTTTTTCTATCTGCTGTGGTAAGAATTGGCACCTAAGGCTATGTCTATATTATTTATATCACTTTGATAGATTAAATCTTAACTGTACCGTAGAGCTTTTAAAGACATGTCTGTAAATGTTTCAAGATTCCACAGGTGTTCATTCTGACTGCAAACAAAGACTCCTTTTTGTGGTTGAAAAACAAAATTAAAATGTAAGTGTCCTGCAAGCTATGGTTTTTGCTTAAAACAGATCCTTGACTGGACATGTCAGATAGATTTATTGCTCTTGACACATTTTTGGAGTTCAACAAAGTAATCTACATCAAGGGAAACATTTCTGTGATCCTATGTTTCTAAAACTAATCTCTCTGATGGTGACATTTCATAAAGGAACTATAATGTTGGTATTCTACCAATGTGACAATATCCTAAAGGATTTTCATCCTGAAATGTCCCCAAGCTCTAAAGTATTCTTAAAACTATTTCATTCTTTTCTCTGCATTGTTACCAACTGTATGCTACAATTTTGATGTGTTACTAAAAGAGCTTTATTTTTGAAAAGTATTGTTGTCAGAGCCGCTGAGGATTTTTTTTTTTTTTCTGTTTATAACTAGAAGATCTGCTGCTATTCTCTGAAACTCAGAACTTGCTAGAGTTCCTTTTCAAGCAGATGGTAATTTCATGAGTTTTCTTTGAAAAGAATTATAATCACCTTTGATTCAGTTAAAAATAAACATATTCTCAACTATCTAAGGTCCACATCAGTGCATATCATTGATTTACTCAAAAGTACAGGAGCTGTGATATGTCATTAAAATATTTAACAAAGAATAAGAAAAAGCATGATAATAATTATGTTATAAGGATTGTAATCATTTTCCTCAATAAGATAATTGAATTCCAATTGGATTTTAATTTTAATTTTTCAAACATCATAGTTTCCAAGTACAAACCCAGTTATTTATTGGATTCAACCTTTCATTCTTCTCTAACCCTCCTTTGTTATTTCACTCTTCCATTTTTTCTCTAGGATATTACTACAGAAATTTCCCACCCTGGAGTAGTGAGAAACAAGATATTTCGTATAAATGCTGATGTGAAAAGTCACATACACATGGTGAGAATGTCTGAAAATATTTGTCAGTGGTCATTCTTGGGCCATATTAGATTTTCTTCACATTCCTCCATTTCTCAAAGTGCCATACTTAAGCTTTCTAAATCAGGTAATCAGAGCTGTCTAACACAATGGATATTATCTTTCTACATCATCAGTGATCTCAAGATCATCAATTCCGTAGGCGGGAGAATAGTCAAGGCTAACCAGGAATCTATCAATTCTCATTCCGACTCCAAATTTAAGACTCCTATCTGTGCCCTAGAGGATACCATGCATTCTTTTTCTTTTTCATCTAGTAATGTACTCTTCAGTATGTCAATGTAGAAATAGATTGTTGGAAGCCCTATCTATGCTATCCAATACAGAAGACAATAGCTGCATGTGACTATATTTATATTTAAATTAATTAAATTATAGAATAAAATTAAAAAGTCAGTTCTTCAATTGCACTAGCCATGTATCAAGTGTTCAACAGCCATAAATGACTAACAACAACTGTATTGGATATCTCATGTATGGAACATTGCCATCTTCACAGAAAGTGGAAATTAAAGCTGGGAATTAAGTAACAAACTTTTAAATTTCTATTTGTCTAAGAATAGTCACATTGATGGTTAGAAAATATTTTAAAATATATGAAAATTAAGCATCACATATGACATATAAAAACTTATGGATAGAGTTAAGCAAACGGAAACATATAGTCTTAAATGAAAGTACTAGAGAGGAATAAAAATGAATAGAATCCAGAAAAATAACAGTAAATTAAACACAAAGAAAAAGGAAGCAAAATAATAAATATAAAATCAGAAATTAACAAATAGAAAATAAATCCATAATAGAAATGATCAACAAAGCCAAAGATTGTTTTTTCAAAAATATTAATAAAATTGATAATCAACTAGCATTAATAAAAAAGAAAAAAGGGTGACAACACAAATTAACAATATAATGAATGAAAAAGAGGACATCACTAGAAATCCTACATTATTTAAAAAAAGATATGCTAAAATTTGTGCAAAAAAATTAATTTCAATGAGCTGTAAAAATTCCTTTATAAGCACAATTTACCAAAATTGACAGGTAGAAAAACTATAAGTCTGAATATTTTTATGTCTAACAAAGAAATTGAGCCAATTATTAAAAATTTCCCTACAAATAAAACTCCTAGACCAAATTGCTTCAACAGTGAATTCTTCTTTAAAGAAATAAACCTAATATTACTTTACCTCTTTTGAAAACAGAAAAAAAGAAAACCCCTCTCCAAATTTTTATAAGGCCAGCATAACTTTGATACCAAAATCTGACAAGGACATTAGAGGGAAGAAAGATTAGAGACCAATCTTTCTCAAGAACATAGAGATGAATATCCTTAATAAAATATTAGCAAACGTAATCCAGATGTATATATAAAGGATAATTCATCAGCTCAAAGTAATTTCAATCTATTAATTCTAGGTTGGCTTAACATTTCAAAACTCAATCCGTATGAGTCAACACAGAAATAGAAAATAAGGTGAAAAATCATATGGTTATCTCAATGTATGAATTCCTTTGATAAAATTCAACTCTCATGATACAAATATTATTCAACATTTCTTGGGGGTCCTAGCAAGTGCAATAAGGCAAGAAACAAAAAGACATAATAATATGAAAGGAAGAAATAAAAGTGATACTATTTCTGATAAACTGGAATACTCATTCGCTTCTGGCAAGAATGAAAGTTGGTACAACCCCTTTGGAAAACTCTTTGGAAATATCCGTCAATGCTGAATATATGGATACCATGCAACTCAACAATTTTACTCCTCCTAGGTATGTACCCAATGGGAATCTGTATATAGATTCTCCAAATGATATTTACAAGAATGTTTACAGAGCACACTTTTAATAATAAAACCTGGAAAATTACTCAGTTGCTTATGAATGGATAAATAAATTGTAATATATCCACATAATGGAACACTATATAGTCCTGACAATAAACAAATGGCAATTGCATAGCAATTTGAATGAATCTCACAAACATAAAAATACATACAAGTAGAGTATATACTGTATGATTCCAGATACATAAAGATAAAAATTTGCAAAACTAATCTATGACGTTAGAAGACGGTGTATTACCATTGGATGGTAGTGAATGGATAATTACAAAGGTTAAAGCAGTAACTTCATTAAAGAGAAATCTCTCAGACACCACCTTAACCAAATGATCAAAGTTAATATAACCATAATTGAGACAAAGCAATGTCAAGTTGCCTCTTCATAGGATTCATTAAGGACACATCACTCCTGTGGTTTTTCAGCAAAAATATATAGCCTGAAGCTAATCCTAAGGAAACATCAGGCAAACTCTAAGGGACATTCTACAAAATGTCTGCTGGAAAAATGTCAAACTCAAAAAAGACAAAGATTGGGTGAGGAACTGTTAGATACAACAAAATAAAGAAAGATATGACTATCAAATGCAATGTATTCTTATGGATTTGACACTAGACTAAAGGATGGGGGAAGGGGCTATAAAGAACATTTGGGGAACAATTAACAATTCGAACATGGACCATGGATTAGATAGATAATAATATTATATCAAATTAAAATATTAATTTTTCTGATTTTTTATAATATGTAGTTATATGAGAGAATGTCCATTTTCCTAAGATATACATACTGAAATATTTAGAGGAAAGGGAACATGATGTGTCCAATACATCATTAGAAAAAATATTCCTGTACACACACATGTGCATATATATGCACATATATGTACACAGAGAAACTGATAGAGAAAATGGGGAAAAACATAAACAATCCCTAAATTTGGGTACAGAATATAACAGGAGTTCCTTGGATTCTTCTCTCAACTCTCCTGTGAGTTTTAAGTTATATCAAATAACGAGTTAAAAGAGAAGATTGAGGGGTGTAGGGTTTTAGTCATCTTCACACCTCTGTGGATGGGGAAATATACGTTTCAGAGAAGTCTTTGAGGACCAGAAAGTTGACCATTCAGAGATCCAATTATGATAATGTTCAAGGAGGCCAACTCATGTCAACCAAGCTCATAAGAAACTGATACATCAAGTGGAATACCAGTTTATTAATTTAACAATAATACAAAGATGATATTGCTTAATGGGATGTAAGACTTGAGTGAGCAAGGCTGTTACATTTTTCTTCTTGGCAGATGTAGATGGAAAATCACTTAACTATCAGAGGAGTGTTGTGTGAGCAGGGTTCAGAGCACGCAGAGTTGGATGAGTGCATCAGATGCTTAATATTCAGGGACTGAAAGTCTAATATATCTATTTTCATAAACATTCTTACCAAAGAGACATTTTACTTCTAAACTGCTTTTTTGCCTAGAGTTAATTATGTACATTATGCTTGATTTTTTTTTTTTTTTTTTTTTTTGTGAGGAGATCAGCCCTGTGCTAACATCCGCCAATCCTCCTCTTTTTTTGCCGAGGAAGACGGCCCTGGGCTAACATCCGTGCCCATCCTCCTCCACTTTATATGGGACGCCGCCACAGCATGGCCTGCCAAAGCAGTGCGTCGGTGCGCGCCATGGATCCGAACCAGCGAACCCCGGGCCGCCGCAGCAGAGCGCACGCACCCAACCGCTTGCGCCACCGGGCTGGCCCCCATTATTCTTGATTTTACAATTAAACTTAGTGTTAGGAGGGTCTTGCTTAGATCCAGCCTATACGTATTTTAGGCTCCTGTTCAGTCTGGAAAATCAGAACTTATTTTCAGGATTGCTAAGAACGTCATTATATTTCTTATTAACATAAGTAAAAGAAACAAAGTCAAATGTGAAAGCTTGAAATGATGAGTTTATTGGCAAAACATTTTCACTAAATATGGAATTCTGGGCTGACATATTTTCTTTTCAAACTTCAAAAATTTAGTTGTCTTCTGATCTCCACTGTTTCTGAAGAGTTGTCAGTTACCATTTGTATTGCTTTTCCCCTGTATATAAAGATTGTTCTCTGGCTGCTTTTGAGATAATCTCTTTATTTAAATCACATTCAGTAATATGTAAAGTAAATTGTTCTTGCAACTTGTGGTAAATATATTAAATAGGGAATATTTCTAAAAATTTCATTAATGTGATGTCCTTTTTTGTATTAGATTCATATTTCAAAAGTAATTCTAATGATATTTCAAGTCATTTATATATGGAAGTCACAGAGCATTTAATACATGCTCTATATCTAAATAGTCAACATGGTAACAATATACTTTTTGTACAATTGTCTGAATTGTTGGCTGTACAAATCTTAGATATTTACCACTTTCATTTGAAACACTGATGCCCATCAGCAGCATAAAATTGAATTACAGACTCTATGTCTAGCTGGAATTGTAATAAATTCAAATATATTAAGTGATGGGGGGGATACTACAATTCCTAACATAGTGTTATGTTTAGCATACATTAACACACATGTGCTGTTGCCAGACTGATATTTAAGGTATTGCACAGAAAATGTACTATCTGCTGTTTCCGTCTGTAACTTAGACTCCAATTAGATAACTCTTCCTGTCCAAAAGGGTCTGTTTCTGGATTCTCTATTCTACTCCATTGAATTTTACACCACTACCACAATCATTCCACTAATGTAATTTTATAGTAAATCTTGAAACCAGGTAGTGTTAAGTCCTCCAACTTTCTGAGTCTTCCAGTCCGTGAACATGGTATATCGCTCCATTTATTTAGATTTTATTTCATTTCTGTTAGCATTGTCTAATCATTTTTACTCTACACCTCTTTTAAATTGCCAACCCAGAATTCTATATTTACTAAAAATATTTTTCCAAAAACCTCATCATTTCAAGCTTTCATATTTGACTTTGTAAAATAATGTTTCCCTAAGTCTTTCATGCTTTCCAATTAAATTTATCATTTGTTAAATTTTGCATTTTCAAGTGTTTGTGTCTAGTATATGGAAGAGAAATTTTAAAACTAGATCCTTATATCCTATCACCTTCACTTAAGTAATTTTAGTAGCTTTTTTGTAGATTAGCCAGGATTTTCTTCGTACCTGAATATGTTGTCTGGAAATAAAGACAATTTACTTTTTTCTTTCCAATCTCTGTATAATCTCTCTCTCTCTCTCTCTCACACATTGCACTACTTAGTTTAGGGACTGGCAAACTTGTTCTTAAAGGGTTACATAGTAAATATTTTAAACTAACAAATTATATTTTGTCTGTCACAGACACTAACCTCTACGATTGTAGCATAAAAGCAGTCATAAACAATATGTAAATAAACTGGTGTTGCTGTGTTTCAATAAAATTTTATTTACAAAAACAAGTGACTGGCCTGCAGGCTGGAGTTTACTGACCCATGACCTAGAACTTCCAGAAAATGCTGAATAGAAGTGGTAGTGTAGACCCTCTTACCTTGTTTGCAATCTTAAGGAGAAAGTGTTTAGTCTTTCACTAACTATGATGTTAGCTGTAGTTTCATTTTGATAGATAATTTCCTTTATCAAGTTTTCCAATCTCTAAAAGATGAATCTCTTCATTTAGATTTCCTTCACTTTAGGTTCAACAAGGTCCCTTCTATTCATAAAATGCTGAGAATTTTCCATAAATGGATGTTGAATGTTGTCAAATATTGCTTCTGCATTTGTTGAGATAATCTTCTGTTTTTTCTACTTTATTCTACTAATATGGTAAATTACATTACTAGATCTTCAAAGGTTAAACCAGCTTTGCATTACTAGGATAATAAATCATGCCATCTGGGATTTACCTTTTCAATATATTGCTGAATTTTATCTCCTAATATTTAGTTTAAGATTTTAACATTTAAGTTCACAGGGATATCAGATTCTAATTTTCTTTTCTTGTAATGTCTTTGCCTAGCTTTGGTATCAGGATGATAATACATTCATAAAATGACCTGGGAGTATTCACTTCTATTCTGTTTTTGAAAAAAGGCATGTGTAGCATTGGTATTATTTCTTCCTTAAATTTGAGATAGAATTCATCAGTGACGCTATCTAAGTCTGGAATTTTCCTCATGGGAACATTTTTAAATGCAAATTCAATTCCATTATTGGATATAAAGCTATTCATTTAAAAAAATTTTTTCTTGAGTCACTTTTGGTTATGTGTTACTTTTAAGGAATTTTTCCATTTCATCTAAGCGTTTTTCACATATTGGCATAAAAATGTCATATTTACTTACTAAAATATTAATGGCTGTAGGCTCTGTAGTGATGCCTTTCTGATTCCTGCTATTGGCAACTGTATTTTTTTTCTTGATCACTCTAGCTAGAGATTTATCAAATTTATTGATTTTTTTCAAAGAGCCAAATTTTGTTTTCACAGATTTTCTATTTTTGTCCATTTTATATTTTCTTTATGTCCAGTTTCACCCATACTATATCCTCCGTTCTACTTATTTTGAGTTTAACTCATATTTTTTTCTAACTTCTTTAGGAAGATGCTTAGATTATTGATTTTAGACTTTTCTTTTCTTCTGATAAAGCATTTACTTCTATAATTTTTCTTCTAAGCAACTTCTTCAGTTGAATCATAAATTTATTGTGTTTTCATTTTCATGAAGTTCAAATATTTTCTATTCTTTGACCTAAGGCATTTATAAAGAATGTTTTAATTTTCCCATATTTTGGAGTGATCTAAATAATTTTATTATTGACTTCTAATTTAATCTAGTTTTGATCAGGGAACATACTCTGAGATCATAATACTTTAAATTTATTGAAACTTGCCTTGTGGCCCAGAATATTGTCAATTTTTGTGAATGTTCCATGCGCACCTAACATATATTCTGCTGCCTTGGAGTAGTCTATAAAAATAAAGGAAAGCTGGCTGAGGCTGGCTCAGTGGCGTAGTGGTTAAGTTCACATGCTCTGCTTCAGTGGCCTGGGGTTGTAGGGTTCGGATCCCAGGCACAGACCTACACACCGCTCATCAATCCACACTGTGGCGGCATCCCATATACAAAATAGAGGAAGGTTGGCAGTGACAATCTTCCTCACCTAAATAAATAAATAAATACATAAATAAAAAGTAAATACATAAAAATAAAAGAAAGTCGGTTTTCAGTGCTGTTTTAGTTTTCTATGTCTGACTTTGTGGTCTACTTGTTCTATCAATTACAAGGAGCAGTGTGTTTAAATCTCCAACTAAAATTTGTGTATTTCTCCTATTCTATCAGTTTCTGCTTCACGTATTTTGAAGCCTTGTAATTACATGCTTATACATTTGGGATGGCTGTCTTGATGTACTGATTCTTTATGATTATAAATGTTCCTTTTCTTTCTAGTAGTATTCTTTGTCTTGAAGACTGCCTTTCTGGTATCAATTTAACCATTTCTGTTTCCTTATGATTAGTGTTTTCTTGGTATCTTGCTATTTGTTTTATCTCTTATTTGTTTCTTTCTTCTTTTTTCCAGCCTTCTTTAGGGGATGAAAATATATTTGTATTTCGTTTTGTCTCAGCTGTTTGATTATTAGCTATACATCAGTATTTTCTTTTTAGAAGTTTATCTAGAGTTTACATTAAGCTTCTTTAACTTGTCAGATTCTACCTTCAAAAAAGATTATACTGTGTCATGTATAATGTAAGATCTTTACATCAGTATATTTATATTTCTAATTTTACCTTTTTTTCCATATATATGTTTAAACCACAAATTTAATTTTTATTATTTTGCTTAAATGGTCAATTATCTTTTAAAGAAATTAAAATAAAACCAGGAAAAATATTTTATTAGTACCAATACATGCACCAATTCTGTTGCTCTCCATTCATTTATTTAGCTTCAGATTCAGTGTGGTATTATACGCTTTCAGTTTCAAGAATCACATTTAGCATTTCTTCTCTCTTTCTCATTGTCTGGAAAAATTTTCATCTTATCTTCCTTTGGAAGGACATTTTTGCTGATTATAGAAATCTATGTTGAGTTTTTCCTTTAGCACTTTGAAGGTACTATTCCATTGTCTTCTGTTTGCACTGTTTTCAATGCAAAGTCTGCATGCATTCTTATTTTTGTTCAATAGTATATAATGTGTGCCCTTTATCTTGCTGCTTAAGAATTTTTTTAAAATCACTTGTTCAGTAATTTGATTATGATATTCTCGGTGTGGTTTTCATTGTATATTTTCTGCTTGGAGTCATCATTTTCTTGGATTTGTGAATTCATTCCTTTCATCAAATTTGGAAAATATTGGCCATTATTTCTTTAAATATTTTTCTCTAACTCTCTCTCCCTGCCTCCTGGGACTCCAATTATGTGTATGTTAGATCAACTGGCATTGTACCATCCTGAGATTCCATTCAGTTCTCACTTTCTTTGCTTCAGTTTCTATTGCTAGGTTCTCAGTTCATGGATCTTTTTTTCTGTAGTGTCTATCCTATGGTTAGCCCATCTAGTAAATTTTTCATTTTAGATATTCTATTTTCCAGCTCTAGGGTTTTAATTTTTAATTTTTCTCATTATGGCCATGTTTCATTTAATTGTTGAGTGTATTTCTAATAATTTTTTTTAAAGTTTTTGTTTCCAAATTCTTCATCTATCTTATCTCTTGCTATATTTCTACTAACTGATATTTTTCCTGTTCATGCACCACATTTTTATGCCTCTTTGTATGCCTACTAATTGTTGAGTGCAGGAGAGACATTATGAATACTATGTTATTGAATATCTAGATTTTATAGTATTTCTTTGGAAAGTTTTAAATTTTATTGTGAGAAGAAGTTAAATTACTCACAGGTCAGTCTGATATATTCATCTCATGTTTTTAAGATTTCTTTGGGCTTGTTTAGAGTAGTCTTTACTCAAGTGTAGTTTGGACCCACTTTCTGGTGTCCTACAGAATGCCTGAGTCGTCCAAACAGATCTCTCCATTCTGCATCATGGAAGCTCCCAACTTTGTGTAAGCTCTGGGAATTGTTTGACTTACAGCTCATTGATAGTTGTTGTCTCATGAAGTTTCACCCTGAACACACATACGTTATTAGTGAGCAACATATTGAAGGCTATGCATATTTCAAGAACTCTTTTTTCTTCATAGTTTCTAACTCTTTGGTACTCTATTCTACAAATTCAAGCTGCCTCAACCTCCCCAAATTCTTATCTCTACCTCCTGAACTGCCCCTGTGCTATGATTTAGAAAGTGATTCCACGTAGAAAGCCAGGGATATCATAGAGCACCCCTCACTTGTTTCCTTCTCTTAGAGTCCATATAGAACAAAGTCTGTTGTCCAATATCTGAAATCAGTTCTTATATATTTGGTATAATTTTCTAGCTGTTTACAGTAGTAGGGCAGGACTAATATCAGTTACACCATCATGACAGAAGTAGAAGAATTCTATAAATTTTAATGTGCATAATAATGTTAATTCTACATATACAAGGATCTTTCAATTCCAGGGAGATTATACATCTTTTCTCGATTACGCAGCCCTGTCCAAGAAATCACAAATATGGTTAGGCCTTCTCAATATTTAAGACTTTTTCCCTCATTACCGCTTACAGCTGATGTACTTGATTTTCCTGGCTTATTTTTCCTCGATGATGTCTTTCAAACCTACTCATTTCCTTTTCCACTCCCACTTTAAGTATACTCATCTTGGGCAAGTGCCAAAATCTCATAACTGTTGTTCTTGACTCATATCCCTTTCTTTTTCACCCATATCACAAGTAATTTCAAAATTGTAATTTTTCAACACCATTTACAGCATGGCACTGGCACATTCAATCTGATCATAAATCTAGAGTAGCTTTGTGGCCTACCTACTACTTCAAATATCACCTGCCTAGCCCTTCACAGAAGGTGTACATGTAGAGCGTAAACTATCAAGCAGGACTAGTAGCCATTCATTCATTCATCTGACACTTTCAATATACCAAGTACTTTGTTATGCACTGGAGATTCAAAAGTAACACAATCAGGCAGGGGACCCAAACAAATAAATATGATAAATATTGTGATAGTACAATGATAAAAATATACAGAATAAGTTTTACCATCCTACACTGGGCATTAGCGAAGCTTCATAGCATTAACGGCTATGCTTAATCTTAAAATATGAGTAACAGTGGATAGGGCATTCCAGGTAGAGAAAAGAGTATGAGAACAGGGACACAGAAGGGAGAGATACAGCATGATGTACATGGGAACTACAGCCAGTTTATATGTTGCATGAGCATAAAGTCAAAGGCAGAGGGTAACAGAGTTGGCCAGAGTGTAAGCAGGGGAAGGTTCAGGAACTAATTGTTTACCACACTTCAGAGCTTGGATTTTAATAAGCTACTGAAGGATTTTTAATCAAGGGAGTGATATGTTCAGATTTTTGTTTTAGAAAAACAGCATTCTGGATATGTTATTGAAGATAAATTTTAGTGGGACAAGATTGTAGCAGGAAAGTTGTTAAGGGAGAATCTAAGCAAGTAATGAGAAGTCTGAACTACTTGTAATGAAGATAGAGAGGAGGGAACGATGGGAAACTTCACATTATGTAGTAATGTATAGGTCATGAGGGGTGAAGGTGTAACTGAAATATCAAGGGTAACTCTTACTTTTCTAGATTTGGTAGTAAGTGAGTGGATAATTGTGTGCTCTACTTGAGATAGAGAACATAAAAGGAAGAGCAAATTGAAGGGTGGTTTAAAAAATTGTTAGTGCAGGTTTGTTTATCTGAGGTACCCACGAGACCATCAGTTGAAAAGATCACATATGTCATTAGATATGAGTCCAGAGTATATTTATAAAAACTGGAAAGCTATCATCCCCTAGCAGGTAACTGAAACTATGAGAGAGGGTAAAATACCCAAGAGACAACGTATGAAGTGAAAGAGAAGCTCGTCAGCATTTAAAAGTCAGGCAAGGGCATAGAAGCACAGTGTTTCCGCTGAAGTAAAAATAACTTGGCTATAAAACTCATATTTTTATTCCACGTTCTCCTGAGGTAAGGGATGTAAAATACATAATTAATTCAGGTGGCCCTTTTTTGGCTTTATCCTGTGATATGGTTGACAGCTGATCCACGAATGCCCTTGCAAATGCAAGGAATTGAGGTGCACCTCATTTCAATTTTCCAGGCAGTGCACTCTGTACCCATCCCTAAAACTGCAAAGTCCATGTCTCAAATTCTTATTGGTCTCTTTAAAGCTCCCTCTCTTGATTTGAGGTAGAGTGAGAGGATCCTACACTCCTTCCCCGTGGGAGAAGTTGTGACTCAAAGCATATTAACCACTCTCTCCAAACTTTTTCTCAATCTCCCTTACACTAACATTCTTTTAATTCCCTTAACATGGTGAGGGCTTTAAGAGTCATCCAACTGACACTTGTCCTCCTTGGGAACTGATTCTGTTATCTTCTTTATTATGTGATACAGTGTCTCTTGGTGCCTCTGTCTAATTTCTACTGTAACATCAAAGTACATGGCTATCTCTTCCCCAGGAGCATGAGCTCCTAAATGAGAAGGGTGGTATCTTTTCTACCTTTGTGTCCCCAGTCTTTAGCACAAGGCAAAAACTGAGAAAACAGTGATGTAGAAATGAACATCTAGGAGGGAAGGAATGACATTCTAGATTACAATCTTAGGTGCCCTGTTAGGTGGATTCAAAGTCACCATTAGTGGAAAGCATTTAATTACTTGGGGCAGAGAGAGACAGTATCTCTCAAATTCGGAGAAAAATTAAGTTGTGTTAATAGAGATATATCTTTTAATTCAATGATTTGAAGCTAATGATGGACCTCTACTGAAAACCTCATATTGCAGAGATTAATGAATGGACATTACAAAAAGGGATGTGGGCTCAGAGTTGAAATGGGTAACTGTAATAATTATACTAAAATGAAGGCAACTCATTGATTTTCAAGGAATTTCATAACTCATTGATTTTCAACGAATTTCATAACTCACTCTTGAATATAGGTTTTCTTTTAACACAAAAGGAGATTTTTACAGATTCTTAAAAAGTAAAATTTTTTTCAAACAAAACTTATATCTATATATCTAAAATCTGTATAACTTTAAATAAATGCTTTGAAATATTGGCCCCTGTCTAAAAAGTATTAGATGGTAGGCATTATTTGAATAACAAGTAAACAAATGTTAGTCCTGAAATCAATTCCCTTCCAAATTTCTTTAGTACCAGGCACAAGAATGCAGACTACTTTCACAACTAAAATCTGAAATAATGATATCTTATTCAAGAGACCAACATAGTTCATTTTTCATTCTGATGGATATCTCATTTATTAGGCACAGAATTCACTGTGCTCAGTGCCAAGAATTACTAAGCAACAGAACATATGTAGGCGGATGTGATGTTTGCATATTCACACAATATGACATTTACACCAAGATCAGAAGTATATTATTGCTGAAAGAGACGAACAGTAACAGAACGAAAGGTAGTAATATTCTTTTATTTTATAAGGTACCATTCACAAAAGTATCTCCATGATCTTAACTAATAACCCCCTTCTACAGAGAACAAGCAAATCCAGAGGGACATTTACAACTCCCCATTTAGTTCCTCCTAAATGCCGGAAAGAAAAACATACTGCTTGAAGCAGTTTTTTGTGCCTTCTATAGTATAACACCTAGTATGGCATGAATACAGGAATTGCCTATCAGTCTGAGCAGAATACTAACTGTTTTACAGCATCAAAATTAGGAAATATTCTGGAGTGTTCTACTCAAGACATTTTCCTTGGGACTCTGAAACTTGGCAACTTTCTCTGATAGGCAGCCACTTCTGTTCCCATACTGTCTCTCTGCTAAATACGGGAACCAAAGATGAGGACAAAGTTGAATCCCTGAATAAATGTGACTCTTCCCTCACAGGAAAAAAAACAAAACAAAACAAGTCCCCAATGCCAAACAATACATAAGCCAACTCGGTTCAAACTGATGTGGGGTCTAAGGCAGTGACCTCAACGCTGTGTCCCTTTGCAGCCCACTGTTCATATGCCCATTTCAATCGCACAGTGTCAACTTTTAACACAATTCACATACAGATGAAGTGAAAGATGTAACGTTTTCAAAGGAAAACCTCGGAATACCTCACCAAACAAGATGGGCCATTCTGTAGGCATTACCAATAATCCTGAGTGAAACATAATATTTTACATAGGTTAAAATTCTGAGTTTAACAGTAGGTATACATATCTTTAAAACATCAAATATTCCTTCCTATGCTTGTCTAAATGTCCTTAGCTGATACTGTTCATGGTTTCTTTGATAGACACCATTAGGTTTCTAGATAGAAGAGTTTCCTCTGGCAGTATTCTGCTACAATGATTTATTCACTAAAGTTGTTTTTAAAAGAGCAAAAGGTTCGTTAGGAACTGGACCCCTCCCTCCCTCCCAGCGAATAGATTTTATTAATGGCTGTCATAATTTGCTTGAAGATTTAAATGTGCCAGCTGCATCTCCTAGAGACTTACGCCCTATTCATAACCGTGAGAGCAATTCCACCAAACTATTTTTTGAGGGCAGCTGGGAAAGCGATCTTTTTCCCTGGGCAGGAAGATCTGAAGTTCTTTGTAAGCATGCTACTATCCTGTATTACAGTGGATCCTAAACTGGGGTTTACAAAAGGAACAAGAAAATAAAAAGAAAGCTTGCAACAACCGCTGGTAATTTTTTTAGAAGTGCTATATGTTTTCAAATCACAATAGTCAGTTGACAACACCCCTATCTGTAGAGATTTCCATCAATATGGCAGGAATATGGTTGCTATCATCACATGGAAAGCTGAACAGTCACTGGAATTTGTTAGAATGAAGCTCTGTGCACTCTTCCCACGGGCTCTTTGTCATTTGAATTGATTTCCACAACTGGGAAGAGCAGACTTATAAAGAGATATCTCACCTCTTCTGAATTTAGATAGACCCAACAGTTACATCATATAAAAGATCTCCAATATAGAAGAATTTGATCTTCAGATTATTAAGTAGTAAACCGAACAATTTTCAAATAAAGACCCCAGTAGTTAGAAGGGATAGAGGTCACTCAGTGAACAAAGCAAAAGTATACTTAAACTACTCTCAGAAAGAAAAACATTTCTATTTTACTCTTAAAACTCCAGAAATGTTTAATAATAAAATAATAATAATAAAGGCCATCAGTTTCCCTGAATAGAGTTCCACCAAACAAACCAACAAATAAATAAATTAGCAATTGCAGCAAACTCACCCGGATGGCCTATTTCAGGGCTTCATGGGGGATTTCCTGACTAGAGATTACAAAGGTGACACTTAGACGTCTGCATTTTTAACAAGCGTCTATTGCCACTTTGCTGCACCCTAAGTTTTGGAAAACATCAGATAAAAATTTGAAGTTACAGAAATTACAATACTATCAGTTAAAATATTCTAATATTAATCACATGATTTTAAATTCACTCGTACTTGTCATTATAGCTGCCCTTCTATTTTTCTACCCCTAGTGTGGCCTTCTTGTTGCCCAGGTCTCCCACTTGGGGAAGCAAGGTTAGAGAAGCAGGTCTCAAACAGTTGTTTACACTGAAATCATGTGAAAGGCGTTTTTTTTTTTGTTTCTGTTTTTGTTTTGACCTTAAAATAATTTAATTTATGTGGCTGGGGAGCTCCCCATGAGATTATGCCTCCTGGGTACTCAAGTCTAATATGTAATCAGGCTTTAGTACCACTAGCCTTGGTCAGTGGGTCTCAAACTTTAGCCTACATCAGAATCACCTGGAGGGATTGTTACATCACAGATTTCTGGGCCCACCCTGAGACATTCTGAGTCAATAGGTCTAGGATGGGTCTAATTTGCATTTCTAAAAATTTTGTTGCTGCTGGTTCTGGGAATCACAGTAGTAACCCCTACTATCAATTCAGTTCGCCTAAAGCAGAGCAAGAGGTAGTAAATCAGTGGCCAGAGGATTTGAAATGTAGCCGGGTAATATTTAAGTTCATGCATTTGTGAGTTCTCTCATTCGCTCCTGTAGCAAATACTGTTACACATGCTTCACTACCTCCTCTGTCTCTTTTTTTTACTCTTTCTATGAACCAGACTTTTTACGAACACAGCAAACCTTGACAGCAAAAGGAAATTCAATTTAATATTATAACACCTCACTTTTTCCAAGGTGATTTATCTAACACTTTCATTTTTAAAAGCAAAAGAGGTCTCTGGAAAGCAAAACAGATCATACAAGTACAAAGTCCATGCAGTCAAGAGGATTTGCTTTACTCAGAGGAGAGCACTCCAGGTGCTTACTTTGAGTCAAATTACTCCTAATTTATTTCAAATTCTAATTGGGTTGATAATCTGATTTCTTGGTTTGCTGCAGATTAAAATTAGAAAATTGCAGGGTGAGCAACTGATAAAGGAATCAATAAATGAAGCTAATAGTTTAAAAGTAGAGACAAAAAAATAATAAAAAGCAAACAAAAGAATTTAAAAGGTGACGAACTTGAAGACACTTACATCTGAATGCCTCCTAAAAGTAACACTGAATTCCTAATAACGGGTGCATCAAGGCAAAGTTAAAGAGCAGGACGGAAACGCATGAAGATGGGAGCGCTCAAGGGCGAGGAGAATAACCACAAATCCTCAGATGCATTTACTATTGGTCAGGCACCATTCTGGTGCTTTTCCATGAACTAACTTAATCTAATTCTCATATCACTCCTGTGGAAAAGTCACAATTATCTTTATGCTCACTTTATAGATAAAGAAAACAAAGCATGGAGAGATGAAGTAATTTGCCCAAATTCACAGGACTGGAAGTGCAAAGAGGATATTTGAGCCTCTGAGAGCTGTGCCCCACAGTCAGGGTACTGGACCAACCCTGCACACCTGTCCTATCACAGCATCTGTGCTATTAACCACTCTCATCATCCTGAGTAAGGCAGTAACCATGGAGTGTGGTGAGTATGTGCTGGCAGGGGCAGGAGGATGCTGGTTAATGTTTTCTATTTTTTTTTTTTAAGTAATATATTAAATAAGACAATGATTGCTTCAAGAGAGGACCTTAAATGCAACTGCAACAACACTTGGACAATGTGACACTCTTTATCTGTCAATCAATTAGTCTTTATCTTATGATTTGAGCAGTTCTATGCTAAAAAATGTGTCCCAGAAAAACAATCATTTCCAGAAACTTTGTCAAGATATTTAAATATATATTTTCAGAACTATTGCAAAAACAAATTAAAAGGTGGCTTCATTTTTTTTTTTTTTTTTTTGCAGTAGAGCCATCTAGAGCCAAATAGATACATAGCCATTGTGATTGTCAGCCAACAGCATGCAGACTCTATGGGAAATAAAATAACCATCCAAAGAACACAGGCTTCTGTTTGTTGAATTAAAAGAACAGTTCTATCAGCTCCATGGCAGAGAGAATTAATAAACATTTGGTCCTGCTCTCACATTCAGCCAGTGGAAAGCCACTTCACAAAGTTTGCAACATCTCTAACAATATATTTTTAAACTTCTGTTTGGCAAATTAAATGTGAACATTCCAATTACCAGGACAAAATATTTCAGTTAGTTTAAAAAAAAAAAGTACAAATAATTAGTAAGTTAAGAATTCTGCTGAGGATTCCTTAAATTTCCTGGAACACTCTCCAAGACTGGATGATTTTCAATGCATATGGGAGAGAAAAGTCATTTGTGAGGAAGCTGCTCTTATTTGGAGAAAGTGGGATTCTTAAGGGATTAAAAAGAGAAACAAGGGTTGGATTGGCTTCGTTTAACCTATGACTCAGATTTCTCTGAAAGTCCCATATCCCTCCATGTTTGTTTATTTATCTCACTGTCCCAAGTGAATAAAACTAATCTTTTGATAATGATAGCCTTAAATAATTGCTTTATTTAATTTGACATAAATTAACTCATTTATGTAAAATAAACCCTTGATTTTTCTATTGAGTAGGGGGTGACTGCTGGGAAAATTATTCTGGTCAAAGTTTTGTATGCCGTACTCCATGGTTAAAGCACTTTCTCCAGTGTTGCAGAAAATCGAAAGATGCTTTCCTGTGGAAAGTTCGTGCTGTCCCTACAGTTTACCCTCTTTCAGTAGTGGAATGATTTTCTTCTATGTAAGAACAATGCTTCAGTTTCTCATCCTATTAACATCTTATTGTCATTCAACTCTACCTAATGTTCTTCTGGTCTTCAAAGTATGTGGAGCTATATTAAACCAGTATCACATAACATTAGCAATGTCAGAAATTGCAATGATTTTAAACATATCATCAAACTACCACCACGTTAACTTCTAACTGAAGCCTTCTAGAGAGAAGAGAATCTAAGGGATACACTTATTCTCAGTTCTGATATTTTATCACATAAGAATCACAAGAAGCCTACATATGGAACTTCATTGGTTTAATTTCTCATGTAATTCACTTTCCTTGAATTGTACCCTTAAAAGCTCTAACCTTGATTGGCCCAATCTCCTTGTTAAAAGAGTCACACGACAATCACTTCTATATTTGTTTTAAAACTACTGTAGAGAGCAGTATTCAATACATTACTCTGTACCACATACATAAAATCCAAGATAATAGATTTGTCCTTAAAATCAGTTCTTCATTGAGGAATGAATCCTCCCATATTTCTCTTTTTGCCCCAGTCCCTAGGAAACTCAGACGCAAGACCAATGCTCAGTGATAGCAAATATATGAGACTTCATGATTAGAATATGAATTTGTCCTCGATATTGATTTTATTATTCTTACTTACATTTAACATATATGTCTTTAAGTCTTCTCAAAACTGTTGAAAAAAAAAAGACTTCGTACATAAAGCCCAAATCAGCATTTTGTATCTTTTATGTAAAGTTACAGGTAGGATTCTTTTTAAGAAGTTTTATATGTTAAGTTACTTTAGCTATTGTGATGGACCTTGAAAAATGCATTTTTCTCTGTTATATTTCTTTTTTTTATTTTTTTAACCGAGGAGTATAATCAATAAATAAGCCCTCACTATCAATCTCCAAAATATATAGTCATATTTCATTTTCAAAACTAAACACCTCCTGTGATGAATTACAGTCATTAGCATGATGATTGTCTGTACAGAAACTTCAGACCACTTGGAAATGGCTGAGCAGCTGACAGAAAAGGTGGGAGGGGGCAGAGGAGTTTCTGTTCCAATTACTTTCTGGTTCTCAAATGCAAATATTTCTGAGCCTATGCAGCTCTGCTTGACACTCCATCAAACTAAATTATAAAAATGTTTCCAACATTTTTGTTTTTGCTGTTATATTTCCAAATGAGGAGAGAGAAGACTTTTCTTTCTGTCACGCTTCATGCTTTCCCAAGTACCCAAGGCAGTATACTCCCTTACCATGACCTTATCATCCAGTGTGTGGACAGATCCAATCTCGAGAAGTCAACACCAAGAGGATACACTTTACACCTATTAGTATTATTTTATGTAAAAGCTGTCTCATCCAAATCTAGGTTTTAATTAAATCTGTGTCCAGGGTCTTAGAGGGGATGCAAAATGAAATGCTGTCCTATTATAACACCAAGGCCAAGAGTAATAAAATGAACTTAACCAGACTTTCCATATTGGCTCCAACCAGAGACCTCAAGATTTCTGGCTATAGAAGCAGGGCTAGGCAACACACGGAAGCATTTAATTCTGGTTTTCTGGTCATCAAATTATCCAAGAGCTTTAAGTGCTCTTCTGCTTGGAATTAATTCATTCTCTCTAATTTCTTCCAAACTCTCTCCCCATAAATCTCTAGATAAACTTTTACCTTCTCCCCTAACCTCACCTCAACCTACTTTTCCAACTCTCTTCTATTTCAGTAGTTTTTAAACTTTGGTGAGCATAAAAATCACCACTGAGGGCTTAGTAAACCCAGACTGCTGGACCCAACCCCAGAGTTTTTGATTCGGTGGATCTAGTGTGAGCTTGAGAATTTAAGTTTCGACAAGTTCCAGGCGATGCTGAAGCTGTTGGTCCACATACCATACTTTGAGAATTATTGCTAAGTACTATCAAACCCATCAGAGAGAAGACAGAAATTCCCACCTGACTTTCCAGCGAAGCAATTCAGATGACTTCAATGACCTGCAATTGAAAGCTGGCTATCAGCTGTTTTTTACTTAATCTTGGCCAATTTGGCACATATGGCACAGGGTTGCCAGACAGGAAGATCATATCCGAAGGCCCTGCAAGCTTTTCAGGCATGGCTGTTCTGAAGTGTTCAGGCCTCCTTCCCATGATAGTCTCTCCTGTGATCCCTTGGACAAAAATTCTTTATCAGAGCCTCTCTCCCACCTGTCAGTAACCTCTATCTTACTCTCTCTTTTCATACCCATCTCCCTGACCCCTCTGCCAACCTAAAGAAAGTTATAATACTATTCAAAGTCATGAGAATTTATTTCAAATAAAATCTCCGTATGTCTGAATGGGTCTGCATATGCCAGTGTGATATAAGCATATAAAATTCTGAAAGGCAAGTATCAAACTTTCCAGGTATGGGAATGGAAAAGACAAAGGTAAACTTTTTTCAATTTATCTCTAACTTTAATTGGTAAATAAATTTTTGTACTTTCTTTTTATTCTTTTGGGTATTTCTTTTTTATTAAGATATAATTGACATGGGGCCGGCCCAGTGGCACAGCGGTTAAGTGTGTGAGCTCCACTGCGGCGGCCCAGGGTTCGCAGGTTTGGATGGGGCACCGCTTGTCAAGCCATGCTGTGGTGGCGTCCCATATAAAGTAGAGGAAGATGGGCACAGATGTTAGCCCAGGGCCGATCTTCCTCAGCAAAAAGAAGATTGGCATTGGATGCTAGCTCAGGGCTGATCTTCCTCACACACACCAAAAAGATATAATTGACATATAACATATTAGTTTCAGGTATACAACATAATGATTCGATATTTGTATATGTTATGAAATGATCACCATAATAAGTCTAGTTAACATCTGTCATCATACAACTGTATTGGTATTTCAATCCCAAAATTCAACACTAGAAGAATCAAATACAGTTGGACTTTTCTGACATGCTCACATATTTATTGAATATGCATAGTGCACATTCATGGTATTAAGTATGTCACTAAGTCTGGGGTTGGAGGAAAGAGGGGGAGTTTATGGGTAGACATATTATGCAAAAACAATGACCCAGGGCAAGATAAGATAATGGCAATAGAAAGATATAAGGGAAGTTGTGCTGTGGAAGGCCAAAAAGGAGAAAGATCACTTCAGACCAGAAATCTGTTAGGGAGTATAAAGCAGAGAGTACTTGAGATGGTTCTTCAATAGAAGATAGGATAGGCCTAAATAGATAACAGGCAAACAGAATCAGATGGGATGCATTCCCAAGTAGTCAAGTCCGGTGATCCAGGAAGACCAGTAAACATTCTATGTCATCCCTACCACTATAAGGTTAGTGTTTTTCAAGGAGAGAGAGGATTTGTGGGTTAGAGGATTTGAGTCTAAGTCATTGGACTAGTATAATAGCATTAGTAATAAAAATAAATTTTCGTGGATGTGATACATTTCTATGAAAAAAATTGTACAAACTGCAAAGCTCTACACAAAGGTCTTTAGGAGTTGTAATATACTTATTTGGGCTGCCCATTGTGCCATGCATTTTCAGACTAGACCATCCATCCCAGTCCTGCAATTGGAAATAAGCTCAGTTGTCTTCTTAGCTCTAGAACTCACTCAATGAGGATCAGGCTATACTGAGAAGACTGTGACTTGTCCTCTGGCCATGGCACACAGCAGTGGACTCTGAGCAATTCATAATTGAGAGGCAACGTAAAAGAGGAAATAAAGCAAATCACGGCCTCTCAGTTCAGATTTCTAGGTCTGCTGCTTCTGGCAGCTGCCCTAACTGGATCCTCCAAAGTCTTTCTGAACTTTCCATCCTTCCTGGAATTCATGGGTTGTATTTATTGCTTGCCTGAACACCCACAGCCACCATTTCCTTTACAGTGCCCCCGAACTCTCTGGATCCACTCCGACTCACTCACCTACTGCCAGCCTCCTTCCACTAGCATAGATTTCTATATCTTACTCTTCGCCAACTATGCTGTGTGATAGCTTCCTTTATTTCTCATGTTCAAAATGGAAGTTTATTATCATTCTCTTGGAAAAATTGATCTGATAGAATCTGAAAACTCTGTCTGCACACGCACTAGGTGCAATTGCATATGGAGATAGCATTATATATTTTTTACAAGATAAGAAGAATTATGCAAGCACACTTTCCAAAAATATTATCAATATGCATTTTAAATGAAAATAAATTCAAGCTAGATCACAAGTGTTAGGTCACTTAAAGGAGGTGAATGTTAAATTATCAAAATGACAACTCCTGGTTTGGCAATGCCAAATTAACGGGAAGTTCAACGCAAGGCTCCAGAAGCAAGAGCTGTTCAGCAGGTTGGAAGGAAATCAATTAAAAACTGGAAAGAACGCCTTGGGGTGGAATTAGAGGAACCAGCTGATATCAAAGACTGAATAGGAAGTAGGATCAAGATGATTATAAAAGCGGATGACTTTTTGGTGTGGAGCTCATCTGCCACTAATGAGCTGTATAAACTCATCTGTCATGTCTTCACTGGATCAATTCAACAACAGGTCTCCTTGCCCATGATCTTGGCCCTTCTGAACCCTGTAGCCAGATACATCTTTCTAAATTCAAATCTGATCATGCCATTTCCTGGCTTAGAGCCCTCTAGAAGTACTTTATCACTCTCCTTGGAACAAAGCCAAGATTCTCAATTTGGCCCACAAAACTTTCATGATATGGTAACTGCCTCTCTCTTATACCTCATCTCACTATATCTCCAATCCTTTCTAAAACTCTTTTTCCTCACATATATTTGTTATACTACAGAATTTGTATTTAAAAAGTTCCAGGTCCAAACCTTGGTTCTTCCATTTACTTAAATTTCAGCAAGTTACCAAAACCACTCTGAGATGTACTTCCTTACCTTTAAAAATGGGTCCAATGTGATAATAATGCCTACCATAGATGTTTGGAGGGATCATTAAGGATAACATAATAAAGGGTCTACTACTAAGTGTTTAATAGACGTCAGTTATTGTTATACCTTCTAGCCAACAGCCAGACAAGATCTATGATTGTTGAAAAATCCACACACTAACGCCATACACGTATCTAAGCTCTTACCTGTTCTTCTCTCTTGCTAATACACTTTGACACTTAGCCTAGGATCCACCTTCTTGAGGAAGACCCTTTGATGTCTCAAGTGAAAGAAGCTGCCCACTTTTGCTCCCACAAGCTTGCTCTGCAGAGAGCATATCAAAATTTGATCCCTATGGAGGACAATCAAAAACTGGTTTGCATGTATGCCTCTCCCTCAAGAGCTCTTCAGGGCAGGCCCCTGTCCTTCCTCTGCATAGCCTCAGTGTCTACTGACTGCTAAGTTCCTAGTAAAAGTAACAAATTAAAAAATTGATGAGTACATGGTCAGAAAGCAGATGCTAACAGTGATTTAACCTTAAAATAGAGACAGGAAGTACATATGAAATCAAAGTGTGTTTCTCCTCAACCACCACTCCCCCCAACCCGGACTTCATTAGTATTTGAATAAAGTGTCCCAAAATGTGTCCTTTTTACACAGCCTAGAAGGTATAGAGGCAGAGGTCATATCTACTCAAAGCTTATACTGGTCAAGGTAGTAGAAATTACAGGTAGACTTTGTGGGTCAAGAGCCTTAATAACTCAAGGGGAGAAAAGTAATGTAAGGAGAATCTCATAGGGCCACCCCTTATAAGCCAGGGTACGACTAACACGACAGATGAAATTTCTAAGTCTCCTACTAGTTTTTGCCTTTCCTCATCAGCAAATTAGAATGTGAATTTAGCAGCTGTAACAATTAATTAATTGTACTGCATTCACCTTTACAGGCTTAGAGCTAAAATCTTGTGACCCCAGTTTTCAAATTTTGGAAATTTAAATCCCCAGAGTGCTTTTTTATCTGCTCCAAGCATCAGCTACAATTCCAAATGCTGGTGGTATCTCTGAGGAGTACCTAATCCCCTTAGAAGAGGGACTAGGAATTAAATCACAATGACTGGGAAAGTTTGCAAAATGAACATTGGCAAGCATTTCCCCATTATTTCTTAGAGGAACAAAAACAAAACAGAGGAGGACAGAGGGAATGTAGATAACACATTTTATATCTGCGTGATGTGATTAAGGGACATTGTAGCAGAACAGAGGCCAGTGGCAGCAGCACCACCATTGGCCCAGGAAACAACATGATGAGAACAAACAGAAATCAGCAGCTGGTGAACAGAATGTGTCTGTACACGTCATGGGACAGGAGATGTCTGACGGACGGCATAAAAACAGCATCTGAAACTCATCTCTCCATCCTTTCCATGCCAACAAATGAACTAGCTCAACAAGACCAGGATGATCAGGCCCACTACATTCAGGGTTGGAGTAAGATCAATTTAGGTGAAATGATTAGACTGGAATAGTTTTCTCCTTTCACCACCCAAAGGCCAGTAATATTTCAGATGGGAGAACAATATATTCATTCATTCGTTCATTCATCCTACAAACATTTACTGAGCACCTGTTCTTGGCCAGGCAGGCACTGTTCTTGGCATAAAGATAAATAAGATATAATCCCCAGAGACATGACAATGAATAAGATATAATCCCTGTCCTCGGTAAGTTAGTCTTGTAGAGGAAACTAACACGAAAACACATAAGTGAAATACAGTCTTACAGAAATGATATTATAGAAAGACAAGGGAGTGCTGAGCAAGGGAGAAAATGGTTATTAATAACTGGCTAGTGATAGCATTTACGTACACTTCTGACAGGAGGCAGGGCTTCGAATCTTGACAGGTGAGTGGTGCTCGGCCTTGAGGTGACACAGAACAAGCCAGGAGAGCAACTACAGGGAAATATAAAACAGAATGAGAAAATTAGTTCAAAAAAGCTTCCACTTATCCCATATCTATCTTCCTGTGATTTATGCTTTGGGTTTTCAAGCTATTCTTAAATATTATATTCATTCTCTTTTTTTTCCTACGCTAAATTCTGAGGCACTAAAGTCATAATCTTTACATGAAATATTTATAAAAAATAGGCCTCAGACACACCAAAAAAATCTGATGCCTTTTTGAATAAACAAATATATTTCATATTAACTTAGACTCCAGTCTGTCCTAGATATTTTATGCTTATTTGTGATGCTGGACTATTACTTTCTAGTTATTCATGTGATATTATTTTGGCTCTCCAAACACAACAAGAAGCCTAGAATACCAGAACCAGAGATTCAGTCACTTTTCCAGTTTGTCCAAAAGGTAGCATGGCATGGGAAGTGTCACAGATGATAAACTACTAATCTTTATTTTGGAAGCTTTGAGTACTATATACATGTGTTATCCATTAACAAAATAACTAAAATTGAATTTTGCCTGCAGAGTGCCTATGTAGACTTCTTTTAATGTACATAGGGAAAGAAGAAAGCCATCAGGTGAACTCACTGATCAACTTTAATTCAATTCAGGCTGTTTTAATAAGAGAAATACTGAAGCCTCAAAAATATGAACCTGTGGATAAGGGGGGTTGAAGTTGACTACTTGTGATGGGTGTGTGGAAATGAATCCAGTCATGAAGCTGACCCCTCTGAGCACAGCTTGGTGGGGCAATGCCCATTTTCTAAAATGTGCATTATGCAATTTTACAATTTCAAGTATAGTGCAGTATATCATTGATTCTATGTGGAAGTCAGGGTGAGGTAGGAAAGGAGGACCAAGGAAATCTAATAGATCAGATGCTGAACTAGGAGATATTTGACATCTGGAAGATGGTGGTTATAGCCCAGTCCAGGAAAACCCATCCATTCAGGGAAGGATGGTAGCAGGCATTGATTGGGTGGGGGTGGGGGTGGGGGGGAGCAGGCAGGGAGGGATGTGGAGTACAACAGATAGGAGAGTAGAACAGTCATGAGGAGAGGGTCAGTTTTCTCAGCAGAAGGAGGCTGGCAGGAGCAAGGCAGTGTGGCCGAGTTCCAGAGTTGAGCAGAGTGACATTCGGGCAGGGCATTAACCTAGCAGGGAATTGGAGCATGGATCTTGTTGAAGTGGGTAGAGAGTGCCTCATAGACACCCAGGTCCAACAGGCACGCCCCCTAATGGCAGTGAGGCAACATTGCAGGCCCTGTGCTGCCCTCTGCTGTGATTGTCTCACAGAGGAAGCATACCATAAGTATTGGTTTTTGAGCAATGAACAACCCAACAAACAAGAAAAACTGCAGAGGCCTGGGACCAGGGATGGGCTGCATCCATAATTCCAGCAAAGGGATTGTAGGAGACAAAAACCAATGAAATGTGTCTGCAGATGAGAACAGATGGGATGTGAGCTGCACCTTGCAGTATGGGTCAGCTTCAGATAAGCTAAGACAAGCAGGCCATTTTCCAGACCCAACAAATAGTATGTTTATCATTGCTAACTGCTTTGAGAAAAGTTCATTCTATGTAGTAAAGAACTTATATTCTTATTTTTTGAAATTTCTCCTTTCTCTTCCTTGAATTTCTTTTATATACTTTTGTTTTTCTACCTCTTGGGTACCATCAAGGGCCTAGCTGGTCAGAAAGGTGTAAGAGTAAAATTTTATTATTCTTGCAGCAGGAAATGAAATAACTGTTGCAGTTATGATAAAAACTAGGCATAGTTAGGGAAGGATATGCAACAAACAGATGTTCTATATAAAGAAGCATTTTTTTCCCTTTGTGTTCTTTCCGTAAACAATCCTAAAGTTCATTTAAGATTGCTTTTATGTCGCTTTTCCTAAATCTTGGAAGAATATACATGAATATACCTGAGAAATACAAGATTTAAAGTCACTGATATTTTATGGATGGCCGAGAAATTAAATGATTTTTCAAATAAAAGAAAGAACCTAGAGAGTAAGTTAAAATTACAGCTTAATACCCTGGAAGATAAATTACATGCAAAGCCATAGAGGCAGCCATACCCACCTGACCACACCACACCACACTTTCTCGTTCCAGTTCCACAGACCCCAGTTTACAAAAATATGAATCGAAGTCAATATTCAGTTTGAATACTTTAAAAATAAAGAGATAGGGACCTTTTCATCCACACCCTCTTTTTCTCCTCCCACATATAAACACCATTTCCTGGTTTCCAAACAGTTCCTTTGTTAAAAACATTTCTATTTTTACCTGGGATTCTGGAACCCATCAATAGAGCAAAAGCAAAAGCAAGGTCTCGGAGGAACTGTGCTCAAAGCAGAATTGCTAACAATAACCTGGCTGTCTTATCTTAGCCTTCTCCCTTTCATTTAGAGATGCATCCAGAAAACCTGCTGCCTAAAGAGATGTAACAGTTCAACACCTACCAATGCTTCAGCAAAAACTGCATTTGATCTGTGAGTGCCACCTTCTTTTTTAAAAAATTTTTATAGGCTTATTTTCCTCCTGACAGTTTCATAGCATTTGTTGGGTTGTAAACCATGTAACGCTCAGCAATAAAATGGCTGCAATCTGTACAAGTAATAGCAAGCATGTCTCATAAACAAGATAAGTTGCGCCTTGCCAATATTGCTACACTTCGTAAATACGAACCCAAGTCTGTTTTGTGTTTTCTAGATCAGTAGCATAGTTTTATTTTAATTAAACACAACATATAAAATATTCATTTATGAAACAAACATCATTGTTTTTAAAAGATTATATTAAATTAAATTATACTGCTCTTGCCATAATGCCACGCACAAAAGAACCATTCTGAATTTTAAGTGGATTGATACAGTTCAAGTGTCCATCAATAAAAACTATATTAGGAACACAGTAATGCTACCATGAAAAAATGAGCTATTTATATTTCCTGATAATGTAAGTGCTTATATGAACTCATTCCAATTTCTAAACGCTAGGCATTTCGGCTGTGGTGGTAATTAAGAAACTATAATATCTACAGAGGGAAGGTAGATGCTGCCAGAGCTATTTCATACAGCCGATTTTAGTGTTTCACTTTATCAATGACACAATTTATTGTCACGTTTTATTAGATCAGATCCAGATAACTTTGATAAGCCAAATGAAGAGCCCTTGAAGGTGATTCCTATATAAGACCTTGCTGTGTAAAGGAAAGAGCACAAAACTAGAAATGAAGAGATCTGAGTTTTGTTCTTAGCTCTAATCCTGTCTCTGAATCAGTTGCCTCTCTGCAATCAAAGGGAACTACACTAAACTAATCTCTAACTTGCAGATTCCACCATTATCTCCAAAACAGAGGTGGATACAGGTTTTGTGGGGTCTGATTTATGTAAATTGGGAGGGCTCTTAAGAAAAAGAATATAAATATTACAAATACAAAAGTAGGTATGAAAGTGAATATTTACTTAGAATGAAAAAAGAAATCACAGCAAATAGTCTTTTGAACTCTCTCCAGGTAAATTACCAGATATGCTTATGTAGATATGCCTTTGGTTTGCAACCTTGCTTCTCCCCAGACCCCACCCATACTCTACAAATCCCTGCACTCTGAGGGCCAAGGCAAGTGGGGACCCTGAAGCTTCAGCCTCATTAACTTAACAGTAAACCTGCCACTGCCCTCAATGACCAGAAATCCTTATCCCACATCATGAGTTAGAAAGTCTTTACCCAAATGCTACCTTTAGGATTCTCCTATCTGCTCCATGAAGCTTAACCTAATCCATTATTTTCCATTGTTCTCCTCCTCAAAACCCATAGGACTTCCAACCCACACCACACAATGTATCATTGACAAGCATTACAAACTGTCTTAGAATGTCCACCACTGTTTCAAACATTGCCTTCCCAGTAAGAAGACACTGAATTTTCTTGTCATGCCCCACTATGACAAGGGTGGTTATTACAACTAAGTAGACTGTCTTAAAAACTAGTTGGTGAATTTCTTAACTAAAAGAAAATCTCTTCTGTATTGATGGTACATAATATTTTAACTTAAATATCATCTTCCCAACTAATACCTTTCAGGTACCTCATACCTTTTGAACTTCTCATTTCTATGAAGACTAAAAATGCAAAATGTTATCCTGTATTCAAGTCATAGAAAATTGAAACTTTGGAAAGGAACCAATAATGTTTTGCCTTATTGTGCTATAATGAATTGAGCTGCTTTTAGGTGCTAAAGAAGTATTTCCTTTAGAGTACTTTGAGAATAGCTGTTTAAAACATCCAGTCTCAACCCTGTTATAAATCCCATTTACACATAAAACAAATAACTCACACTTCATGTGAAAATGTGAAACTTTGCCAAATCTTAAGTGTTCACCTTGGGTTAACACATTTTTACGGGGAAATTGGCAAGATCCAGGGGAAAAAAAGAGAAAAATGAAGAGAAGATCAAGCTTTCCCCCCAATCGATCACAATTTTAACCTAAAGCGTCTAAAGGGGCATTTCCAGTGCTAAAAAGAGTATTATCAATGTGCTTGAAGAAAACTATGTGCTTACTTGTTTCTTTACTCATTTGATAGTTTTGTAGATGAGGCAAATTTGTTTTAAAAATTACAAATAAGTGAAGCTTCTGCCTTTAAAGTATTGTCATCACCGATCTTCAGCTCAAGGGCCAACTCAAGGGTTCCTCTTACTTTGGTATGACAGAAAAGCTCTTCAGGACATAAACTGAAAGCTGGTGGTGAAATAATGATATACACAAATATTTCTGGATATGACACAAGTAGAAAATGAACATGTAAAAAAGCAGAAAAAGAGAGAGGGGGATGGGATAGAAAGAAAGTGAATGCCCAATAAAGGAATGTAGATCAGTCAGAACTTCTTGGTGACAGAGACATCCAAAGGGGTCTTTAATATTATAGTTGTTTATATTCAAATTTTAAATTATTTGCTCCATAGGGGCAATGTTGTTATTTCCTCTACCTCTACCATCCCTGTCCTCCATTGTACATACCCACCAAACCTTCAGTAAAATCTACTACATATATAAATATCTTGTATAAATGTTCTTTTGGGAAAATCAAGGAAAAGGGTCAACATTTCACATCTTAATTGGCATGGAGAAAAGAGCAGCTACTGGAAGTGAGAAGCAAGTAAGAATGAAAGTTTAGCAGGAAAAGAAACTGAAAATAGATTTTGTTTAGAGAATATACACAACTTAGAGTTTAGAAATCTTAAGGAGGGCATTATATCTAAATCTCAAAAAAAGTTTGGCAAGTTGTGTTCTCCAAAGATGACTGTGCCACTATATCCTATCTCACATGCTCTTCTTATAAGGTGACATGACATTCCTCCATTGAGAGTCATAGATCTTTGTGCCTTTTCTTTGAATATGGGCCAACCTTAATGACTCATTTCTAACAAATGGATTGTGGCAGAATTGATGCAACGTGACTCCCAAGGCTATCTCATGAAAAGCAATGCAGTCTCTGCCTGGATTTCTTTCTTTCGTGACACTTAACACTGGAATCCTGCTACCTTGGTAAGTGGAAGCCCAGGCTACATGGAGAAGGGACAGATGGATGTTCCAGTCTTCAGCTGCAGCTTAGGACTCAACTGACAGCCAGGATCAACCACGAGCCATGTGTGCGAGCAAGCCTTTAGATAAGTCTAGCCCCCAGCCTTTGAGTCCAACTGAGACTGTGACATGGCAGTACAAAGAAAAGGGTTCCCAGTGTGCCCCGTCCATATTCCTGACCCACAGAATCCATAGCCATAATAAATAGATGGTTTAAACCCTTAAGTTTTGAGATAATTCTTGACACAGCTATAATACCCCAATTTGGGCACTGTTATGTTTCATTCTCTCTGGTCAATCAAGCCTACTGACTAACTCTTCTCCATCTCCAGACACAACAGAAGTGGAGTTGAACAGAATTGGAAAATTGTGTAATGGTGGGCATTAAAAAGAGTTAACATTGCATCTTGAGATGTAAAATATTAATAATGTTAATAAAATGAGACCTGGAAGCAGTACACGCAGTGCAGGAAGGAAGCTATAATTTTATCTCTTAATTAAATTAACAAATATTCAACTAAGAGAAGCAAGAAATAGATTCAGTTGACTTTATTTCTCTGATTCCACTATGAGGAATAGTTTTCCAAGTAAAATAAAGAAAAAAATTCAAAGGAACATATTGATTAATTTGGTTAACTTAAACATGTTAAAGCCTATATACATAGAGAGAGAAAGAGAATTTAATATCAGCCTAATGTACTTGCAAAATATACAAGAGAAAAGGCTGAGGAATATATTTATAAAAATATAAAAAGGTTAGTAATCTTAATATATAAAGAACAACTCAGAAATTTTCACAGAGTAATTAAAACTCCTAGAGAAAAATGGCTAAAGGATAAGGATATGAGCATATAATTTATTCCAAATAGCAAGAACACACATACACACAAACTTACACAGACACACACACACACAAAAAGAACACAAAATTTACCCTCACTAATAAACAACAAAAAAAAGGCAAATTAAAATAACGAGGAAAAAATGATGTACCTGTAAAAGTAATATAGTGATGAGACAACTCTCTCCTATAATAAAGACGGGAACAGAAAGGGCTCAACATTTCTAGAAAGGAAACAATCTGAAAATATTTCTTAAACGACTATAACTCTTGGCAAGTAATAATGCTTCTGGGAATCAAAATGAAGGAGAAGAAAAAGATATTCATTGAAGCATTTGTAAATATTTCTGTAGTAAGCAGAAAGCTGACAGGGCCAAGGGCCTTCCCTGTAATGTGGTGGGGCTGACCTGATGCTTGGGCCACAGCATCAAAGGAGCTGTTCATGTGAGCTGACTGGAGGCAGGGGCAGGATGACTGGATTTAGAAACCTGAACCCTAAGAGAACAGATATCTCCAAACACAAAAGTCAAACTATGAAGAAATAAAGTTCCCCCAATAGGGCCTTTCTCTCCTCTCCTCTGGGTCCAAGGTTTTTGGATTTTTTAACGATGATATGAATTTACACCAAAAAGCCCTCCAGTATAACATCTAAAAGGAAGATTCTTTTTTTTTCTAAATATCATCGAGGAGGTGAGTGGGAAGATCCAAGGAGATTGCACCCACCCAGATTTGAGGGAATATTTGACATGAATAAATCTCTAATCTTCCAAGGATGAGTAAACAGAAAAACACCAACCATAGTAATAGGTGCCTCTAAAAAATCAACAAGCCAGAGAGAATGGAAAAGTATTTTTCTTATAAAATGAACTTTAATATTGTAAAAGTATAAATTCAATGAAGAAAATTTGGAAACTACAGATAAACCAAAAAGAAAGTATCTTCACCATCTGTGCCACACCAGAAAAATATCTATTACCACTTTTAGAAATATCAGAAGTCTTGAATAGACTAATTTCAATAAAGAGTAAAATTTTATAAAGCATCTACATTGTAGTCTCAAAATTTTTTGAAAAAATATAGATTACATAACACAGGAATAAACATAATCTAAAATAATATATTTATAAATAAAGAGGTGACTGAACACCAGAAGATATAAAAAGCAAAGTATAAAATAAATTTAAAAATCTAAGTAAAAGAAAAGAAAAACTAGGATTTAAAATGGAGTTTCAAGCACTAAAATCAGGCACAAGCATGCATAAAGTTTTCTCAGAAATATGTAGCATCAAATTGACAACTTTTATACAACGCAAAGGCAACAAACAAATGAACGAAAAGAACAGAGATGAGAGAGGCTTCTGGCCAAGATGGAGCAAAATGGACCAGATTTACCCTTTCACATAAAACAACAACAATAACAAAAAAGCCAGAAATAGTATATGGCACAGCGGTATGCAAGCCCCTTTACATTACGAATGAATGGGGGGGTGCTGTCTGAGAGATGGGGCTGTCTCAGAAATGAGTACTACCATAGCTCAGTTTACGGTCCTGAGAAAGTTTTCAGACTGCAGCACAAGGAGGGGAAACTTAGGCAGAGCCCCCAGATTCCCTGAGTTGAGGAGAGGGAGCTGAGAGTCCAAGGAAACCAAGACAGGTGGAGTTCACAAGACAGGGTACTGAAGAGGAGAAAGCTGCCCATAGAGAAAATTCCAGAGACCTGTGAATTGTCCCCTGTAAGTACTCAATGGAGTACTGATCAACATAAGCATGTGAAGAAACTACCAAAGGCTGGGGAGAGAACCACCAGAAACAATTAGAGGGAATAGTATCTGGCCAGGAATTGAGTCTATTACCAGTCAATCTGGAAAAGTTCATGATACACAGGATACTTGATCATGTACTCAGAAGGGTCTTATTTCAATAGAGGGGGTTAGCCCTAAAATAACACTGCTCTGGTCCTACTTATACAATATTAAAAGTAAGATTGGAAAGGATAAAAAACTTTTTAAGTAACTTAACTGTATCTAAGAACAGAGCTCAAAAATATTGATAGGAATACAAAAATATAAGGCACCCAACAAGGTGAAATTCATGATATTTGCCCCCAAACAAAAAAAATTTGGCATTAAAACAAGCAGAGAAATATAACCCATAGCATAGAGGAAAATCAATGGAGAACAATCCTGAACTGAGCCAGTTCTTAGATTTAGCAGACAAGGATAATTAAAAAATTATTATAACAACATTCAATTTGTCCAAAAAGTTGAAACCTAAAACACACACATACAGCAAAAATGAACTCTTAGAGAAGGAAACTACAATATGTGAAATCAAATATACACTGAATGGGACCAACAACAGACTAGATATTGCAGTGAATTGAAAGACAGAAACAGAAACTATCCAAAATGAGATAATTTTTTAAAATTAGTAGAACATCAGTGACCTGCAGGACAATTTCAAATGGCTTAAGAGATGGATAATCGGAGTCTTCAAAGATAAGGGACAAGAAGAGGGAAGGAGGAAAAATTGTAGAAATAATGCCCCCAAATTCAAAATTTGGTAAAAGTTATAAACACACAGATCTAGGAAGCTCAAAAAATCCATGGATAATAAATATGAAGATAACCACACCAAGGTACGTCATAATCAGATTGCTCAAAAACAGTAATAAAAAGAACATCTTAAAAGCGGCTAGAGAAAAAAGACACATTACTTGGACAAACAACATTCAGGAAGAGGCAGGTTTTTTGTCGGAAACAGTGCAAGTAAGAAGACATGGAGCAACGTCTTTAAGTTCAGAAAGTAAAAGAGTCTGGTGAATTCTAGACCCAGAATAAATATCTTTTCCAAAAAAAAAAGATGAAATAAGGACTTTTCAGACACACAGAAGCTAAAAGAATTCATCTCCAGCAGTCCTGCACTATAAGAGAGGCTAAAGGAAGTCCTTTAGGCATAAAGAAAATGACAGCAAATGGAAATACAGATCTATGCAAATAAGTGCAAAACAACAGAAATAGTACTTTCTTGGGTAAATATATCAGATTTTTATCTTATTGTTTAAATCTCTTTAAAGATAATAGATGATCTTTCTCCCCAAAACCCACAACCCCTATCTAATTATGAGAAAAACAGAAAAATCTCAACTGAGGGACATTCTACAAAATATCTGATCGTCTCATTTTTTAATTCTATATCTAAAAATAAATACTGTTTCAAATGTGTTCTTTCAAAATGTAAATTTAACTACATAGAATTAGAATAAATTAGAATGTATTTATTCATATAATATTTATATAATTATTTATGTAATATATATATTTATTTATTATTTATACAATAATACAAAGCAATTAGAATAAAAATACTCATACTTTTTGCACAGAGAAAAGAAAACTGAAAGAATGCATGGTCAATATAGGGGAGGGAAGTGGGAAAAAAAAAAGGAAGTCACAGGGAAGCATAAGACCCATGACATAAACCAAGAAAACAGAAATAAAATATGCATGTCTGATATGGAGAGTAATTATAAATGAGTTCATTTCTCTTAGTAAAAGACAGAATTTCACAATGACTTTTTAAAAATGCAACAAAATTCTACCTATATTTGATATGCCTGAAACAAAATAGTTCAGATTATTTAAAGAAGCCAAAGACATGTAATTCACATGCAATGAAAAAGAAAATAAAGTTTTATTATATACAACTGTAATTCAATTAGAAAATGGAAATAAATATAAATATTGTGGTTTTATTAATAGAGTTTATAATCAACATCAAAGAAAATCATCACCAAGGGTATATATACATCAGGTACCATAGAACAGACTGTGAAAGTTGTGAAAGTCTACCAAATAATGATAAAAGGGAAAAGGAGAATGAGAAGGAAAGCAAAAGGAAGGAGAACAAGGAAGAGAAAGGAAATAAAAAGGAAGAGAAAGAGAAAGAAGAGGAAAGAAGGGGAAGGAGGAGGAGAAGGAGAAGAGGAAAAAGGCAGAGAGAGAATGAGAAGCAGTTGGAAAAAACAGTAATAACAAGAATATAGTTCAGCCTTCATCCAACAAGCAGGAAGAGATAAATAATAAGAGGAAAAAGGGAATAATTAATATAATTTAAAAAGTAGAATTATTAGATAAGACTTTACCAAACAATGAATGTGTCTTTTTGCTAGCATCGTGGAATAATCACAATTATTTTCCTAAGCATAGAGTATAAATATAAAGTAGACATCAATGTCTTCTAAAAAACAAAACAATACAGTTTATATTCTCTTAACACAATACAACGAACCTAAAAATTAATAATTGTGTTAATCTTTTAATATATATTATATATTATTCTTTCATTCATAAGATAAATATTCTCTGAACATCTTTTATGAGCAGCCAGTATAAGGTCTCTGCTAGTATAGTATTTACAACATTTGAGCAGGGGAGAAAGACGATATACACACAAAGAAATATGTTTAAATTATGTTAATTTTCTCTTTGGATTTTCCCAATACAAGGCCCTTGCCCTGGCTGTACCCAAAAAATCAACCTTCAGCCTCTGTGGTTGTCTTGAGTGACTGTCATTTTGTTGTCTCTATTCTTTCATCTCTGAGGCAAGCTCCCCAGCCCTTCAGCAATTTAACAACTTAGCTTCGGAAATCAGTTCACAGAATTCACTCGAAATAACAGAAGTTATTTGGTTATTAAGGTTTTGACGGGGTCAGGAAGAAGGAAGGCAGAATGTCGGATGAGAAAAATAAAAGCTATACACTCTCCAATCCAGAAAAGGAAACCAAGAGCTTGCAAAGGAGCTCCAAATGACTAGGCTCTTGTGTTAATATTCCTCTTTCGAGGCTTTGGTCTAGAAGAGAGGAGGTGAGTTAGATAAGTCAGGTCAACACTAAGAACAGGGAAGGCTCTTACTCCATCCTGTTCTCCCTTTTCACTCTGGGAAGAGGCCTATTTGCAGGCTGTCTTGAAACAACCTGGGCAGATACATTATTATGTGCTGAGTAGACCAGTGAGGTCAAGAAGATGCTCCTGAAATTTAGTTCTTCCCAGCTGCCTTTAGTTCCTATGTGATACAGAGAGAACTCAAATCCTGGCTTGAGGATCTCCCCAAAGAGGTTGCTATACAGTGAGCAAGGTGACTCTGAGCAAAGACTATCAAATGACCATCCAAGCCAGAGTCCGCAGGGGGAGACATAGGCCGACTGGAGAGTAGACGGCATCATTGTGCACTGCAGTGGGTCAACTCAGCCAGGCAGAGGTCCTGGGAACACCGCCTGAGCCAAAATGATAGTACACGACATACAAAACCATAGCTTCAATAGGACTTGATTCAAGTAGGACCTGCCCCCTCAAATTCATGCCTACAGAAATCCACATGGAATAAAACTCCTTTTTAATTTCAGAGATTCCTAGGAACAAAAGCTCTTACACAAACAATTTCCTTCCTCTTGGTCTACACAGTTGTTCTCTATAGGCAGAAAGAGGCTATTTGGCCTTGTGTAAAAAGACTGAAAAATTCCTAACGGATTGGTATTTTGCCTGTGGAAAGTGAAAACAAGAGAGCAAAAGTGAGAGAGAACTCGTGTTAGCAAAGTTTCTCACTCTTTCCATTGTGATAATGTTTTTAGATATAAAAATTACAGTGCATGGTTAGGGAGTGGTTTGGGCGGTTAGAATCAGGGAATAAACCTATTCAGAGAATCAGGCAAGTAGAACCAGGGACGGTATGTTATCTTTTGGTTACAAAGTACTCAATCAAGTCTCTCCGACACATAACGTATTTACACTGTGGCATAATTATCCAGTGTACTAATCAGGTGGGCTTGCCAAAGGAAGGACCAACAAAGAAAGATACTAACAAAGAAACGTACTTCTCTGAATATCTGTGCAACACAATGGAGCTAGGCCATAAAAGTAAACTGTAAACATTCACAATTGATATTAAAATGACTTATAGTCTATTTACCAATAAAAAAATTTATTATTATTACTTAAGTCCACAATGACAATGGAACTAGATCAAATCATAACATTGACAATACAGTGGGGCTAAAGACCAAACAAAGAGAGACTAATTCCTCCATTAGATAATACCAAGTGATAAAATATGGTGGATTTAAATTGGTTTTCCTTCACTAAATTAATGAATCTCCATCAGTGAATGAAAACAGCTTTTCCATTTCTAAAGTATGCAATCATGGTTGAATGGTTAAAATAATAAACCTATAATGTCATTTGGGATTTCCTAGTATCAATTTAAATCACGCTGATTACAAGGTTTATCAGTGCCCTGCACACTAGGTACTCTAATAAATAAAATTAATACTTTGTAATTGGATAGTTCCTTAAAAATTACAAAGCACTTTCACATATCTCATCTCCCTTGATCTTCCTAACAACCTCACAGTATTATAAAACAGAAATGAACTCTTCACACTGTAACTGTAGCGAAGATTTAAGTTTAAAAGTCAATCTACAAAAGAATACCATTTATGATAAAAGTATAAATAGGATCCACATATTGGCAATAATTCTAGGTGGTTGACGATTATGACATGTAAACTAACATACACGTGACTTTCCTAAAGTTAGTGGTTAAATTGAAATAGCTGAGCATATGAATAAATAAATAAACTATACTAGACTTCCATACTGCAGCTTTAATGAGTCCAAACATAGAGCTTCTCTCTCATAATAAAGCTTGTTGATATTCCATACACTCAGTCATTTCACGGTTGCAGAGGATGTGACCAAATTACATGCAAGAATAAATAGGCCAGATCATACTCACTATAATTATAATTTAACACACTTGAAAGACTGTACTTGAAGATTCATACAGAATAAGGTGGTTGCAAAATAACTGTATATTTTAGCAGAGAAAATGTACATTGTATGATCTAAAAAGGAAATGTATAATAAAATCTAGAAACTTGATTTAAAAATAACTATCCCTTTGGTTCTGGGGTTTTCATGTTATTAGTGCCTTATTTGGCCTCAATACATGATTGAAATGAGACCCAGAGAATAAGTTTTCCTGACTCCAAGTCCTTTGACCTTAAGTCCTTTGACTGACCCATCTCCACCTGTCAAAGGATGTATTAAAATCCATAATGGACACAGTGTCATCTTCAACTCTGTTATGCTTTATTCAGAGAACCAAGGTTTGATAATGCTTCCTATTTTGTTTCCTATAACTTTCTGACAATGCTGAGTATTGTGTTGACTTTTTTTTTTTTTGGCAGCAACAGACCTTTTCAAAACGGCATTTAGAAGCCAAAGATGACATCATGCTAACAAAGTTTACCTTATAGAATTCATTTCTTCAAATTATGAAAGTATGAAACTTGGATTTGAAATATTTGTATTGTCATCTCATCTCTGCATAGCATTCTATGATTTTGATTTTGAAACATTTTTAAAATTCACTAAAAATATGACTTTCAATTGTGAAAAATATGTGTTTTAAGGAAAGGCTAAAGAAATTGAGGTCATTTCACTCAGTGTAGAAAAGATTAGTAAATATCTAATTCCTGTCTTCTATTCATAAAACATTTTAGAAAGAAAAGAGAATCTGTTCCCCTGCACCCTCACTGGAAGAATGAAAAGAATGACAGCAATGCAGTGATGAGCAAAACAGAATGATAGAGTTACCTTATTTGAGAATTATATGATAGTAAATGTTATGATCTTTCCATGTTGATTTCTTTAAAAATGACTATTCAAACAGCATTTACAAATATTTACTCTTATGCCAGAGACTATGATAGTTATTGTGGTAGACTCAGCTATGGTCCTCCCCTCAAGACTTCATAATTGAACACAGAAATGACCAGATATAAAACAGATATGTTAACAAATGATCATTCCACAAGATAGTAACTTTAAGGGAAGTATGTAATATATGTACACAGTGCTGTGGAATACACAAAAGGTGTCTGTTAACTCTGCTTCAGTGAAAAGGATAATCTTCAATGAGGAGCTAACTTTGAATCTTGAAGGAAGAATCAAGATTCGCCAGGTAGAATAAAGCCTGACTAAGAGTATTTGGATATAATCATAAAGGTTTGAGATTCAAGAGAGAAAAGTGAGGCATAAAGTCATGTAACTCAGCAACCATAGGGTTTGATGGAATGCCATTGTTGTTGTTTTCTCCCAGAAATCTAGGGGGAAGAAAACTAATTCAGATGCTGTTCTTAGCTTGAAGCTCCCTCATGTATCCTCTTCAGACAAAAAGGTTTTGTGTTTTGGTCTAATTTTTAAATAGTAATGCATAAGAACCGAAAAAAGCTACCCAAGTAGTCTATAAATTAGTCATTAATTCTTTGTAGTGACTACTTAATTCTATTCAAAACAAAAGCATATTGCTTTTAAAAATTAATAATGTTTCCAACAACACACACAGATTTTAAATCACAAAAAATAAAATAAATTGGTTGGCGTTTCTCTGATGAAAAGGCCAGTATCCTAAAGATAGGTTAAAAAATAAATTGATCGGAGTGGTCAGCATCATGGCGGAGTGAGCTTTCCCGTGAATTCTTCCCCCACAAGATACAACAAAAGCAACAGCCACAGACCAACAACGGAATCCCAGACAGTGAAAACCTAGAGCGGAGGGATCCACACTGCCGCACATCTGAGAGCGGAACGTGCTGGGCCCCCGGAGGAAGTGGGGAGAGGTAAGGAGAACTCCGCTCCCTCCCCATCAGATCAGTGATCCCGGTCCGCACGGCTCCCAGAGAGGGGGGAGGGGCGGCCCTTGGCGGGGAAACCGTGGCCCTTCGGACTCTCTCAGCCAGTGGGAAACTCCCGCACAGAGGACTCAGAGGAGCCACAGGGCTACCATCAACATCTGAGCACCCCAGAGAGCAGATAAAGAGGGGCAAACGAGAAGCCTCCCACGTCAGGGACCCAGAGGGCAAAAGAGAGAGCTCCCCCCTCCCCGCAACCTGGAGTCTGCAGCTCGACCAGACCAGACCTAGCGATCCGAGGCAGACCTGATCAAACTGGACTGGACCCGTGGATCACAGCGGGGGGAAAAAATGAAAAACAAAACTGCGGATCGCAGCAGAAAAACCGGGGCAGAGCGCAGGGGCCTTAGACTACACAGCCCTTTACCACCAGACAGTGGCGGCAGGTGGAAATTGCAACCAGAGACTTCCAGGATGAGGAAAAACAAAACCAACACAGGAACCACAATGCAAAAATATATGAAATCACCAGACCAGAAACAAAATGACAAGCACCCAGAAATCAACCCCGAAGACACAGAAATCCATAAACTAAATGACAGAGATTTCAAAATAGCTATCATAAAAACACTCAACGAAATACGAGACAACACAGACAAACAATTCAATGAGATTAGGAGTTTCTTCACAAAAGAGATTGAAATCATAAAGAAAAACCAATCAGTGCTGATGGAGATGAAGAACACAATGGAGGAGATAAAGGAGAATCTGGAATCTTTAAAGAACAGAGCTGACAATATGGAGGAAAGAATTAGTACTTTAGAGGATAGGAATACAGATATACTCCAGATGGAAGAAGAGAGAGAACTAAGACTAAAAAGAAATGAAGAAAGACTCCGAGAAATATCTGACTCTATTAGAAAATGTAACATAAGAATTATAGGTATTCCTGAGGGAGAGGAGAGGGAAAGAGGAACAGAGAGCCTATTCAAGGAAATAATAGCTGAAAATTTCCCAAATCTGGGGAAGGAGCAGGAAATACCAGTAAGCGAAGCCAACAGGACACCTATATAAATTAACAGACAAAGGCCTTCACCACGACACCTAGTGGTAAGGCTAGCCAGGGTCAACGACAAAGAAACAATATTAAGGGCAGCTAGACAAAAACAAAAAATAATGTACAAAGGAACTCCCATCAGGCTCTCAGCGGATTTCTCAACAGAAACTTTTCAGGCTAGAAGAGACTGGAATGATATATTCAAAATACTAAAAGACAAAAACTTTCAGCCAAGAATACTCTATCCAGCAAAAATATCCTTCAAATATGATGGAGAAATAGTAACTCTCCCAGATAAACAAAAGCTAAGGGAGTTCATGGCCACAAGACCCCCACTACAAGAAATACTCAAGAAGGCCCTCAGGCCTGAAAACAAGAAGAGAAAGGGAACACAAAGCTTGGAGGAAGGAGAAAAGTAGGTAGACAAAATCAGAGAAATAGTAGATCTTTACCGGAATAGGTTAGCAACCACTTAAATACTAAACTCAAAGATCAAAGGAAGAAATTCACCAAAAATAAATTTAACCTCATCACTGTAAACACACAGCCACAACACAAGATAGAATAAGGTATAACAAGAGCAACTTAGAAGGGGAAGAGGAAAGTGACTGAATTGACTTAGTATAAGGAAATAGGAGGCTATCAGATAATGGACTATCTCATACACAAGATTTTTTGCCCAAACCTCAAGGTAACCACTAAACAAATAATCAAAGCAAAACCACATATGATAAACAAAGAGAAAACTAGAAGAATCATAAGACAGAACAACCTAACTGAATTGGCAGTCCAAAACAAATGGGACAAGAAACAAAGGAAATGCAAAAGAACCAGAAAATAAGTGACAAAACAGCAACATTAAGCCCTCATATTTCAATAATTACCCTAAATGTAAATGGATTGAACTCTCCAATCAAAAGATACAGAGTGGCAGGATGGATTAAAAAGCAAGACCCAACAATATGCTGCCTTCAGGAAACACATCTTAGCACTAAAGACAAGCACAGGCTCAGAGTGAAAGGATGGAAGACAATACTCCAAGCTAATGGCAAACAAAAGAAAGCAGGTGTTGCCATACTCATATCAGACAAAGTAGACTTCAAGATAAAACAGGTTAAGAAAGACAAAGAAGGGAAATATATAATGATAAAAGGGACACTCCATCAAGAAGACATATCACTTATAAATATATATGCACCCAACATAGGAGCACCAATGTACATAAAGCAACTATTAACAAACCTAAAAGGAGAAATCAACAACAACACAATAATAGTAGGGGATCTTAACACCCCACTTACAGCAATGGATAGGTCATCCAGACAAAAAGTTAATAAAGAAATATTAGACTTAAATGAAAAACTGGACGAGATGGACCTAGTAGACATATACAGAGCACTCCACCCAAAAACAGCTGACTACACATTCTTCTCAAGCACGCATGGAACATTCTCTAGGATAGACCACATGTTGGGAAACAAAGCAAGCCTCAATAAATTTAAGAAGATTGAAATCATAACAAGCATCTTTTCAGACCATAAGGCTATGAAACTGGAAATGAACCAGGAAAAAAAAACTGGGAAAGTGACAAAAATGTGGAGATTAAACAACATGCTACAGAACAACCAATGGATCATTGATGAAATTAAAGGAGAAATCAAAAACTATCTGGAAACAAACGAAAATGATAACATGCCATATCAAACCATATGGGATGCAGCAAAAGCGGTCCTGAGAGGGAAACTCATAGCGATACAAGCCCACCTTAACAAACAAGAAAAAGCCCTAATAGGCAACCTTAAATTACAGCTAACAGAACTAGAAAAAGAAGAACAAACAAAGCCCAAAGCCAGCAGAAGGAGAGAAATAATAAAAATCAGAGCAGAAATAAATGATATTGAGACCAAAAAAACAGTAGAAAGGATTAATGAAACAAAGAGTTGGTTCTTCGAGAAGATAAACAAAATAGACAAACCCTTAGCCAGGCTTACTAAGAAAAAAAGAGAAAAGGCTCAAGTAAATAAAATTAGAAATGAAAGAGGAGAAATTACAACGGATACCATGGAAATACAGAGGATTATAAGAGAATACTATGAGAAATTATATGCCAACAAATTGGACAATCTAGAAGAAATGGATAAATTCTTAGACTTATACAACCTCCCAAAATTGAACCAAGAAGAAATGGAGAATCTGAATAGACCAATAACAAGTAAAGAGATTGAAATAGTAATCAAAAACCTCCCAAAAAATAAAAGTCCAGGACCAGATGGCTTCTCCAGTGAATTTTACCAAACATTCAAAGAAGATTTAATACCCATCCTGCTCAAACTATTCCAAAAAATAGAGAAAGATGGAACACTTCCTGAATCATTCTATGAGGCCAACATCACCCTGATACCAAAACCAGACAAAGACAATACAAAGAAAGAAAATTACAGGCCAATATCGCTGATGAACATTGATGCAAAAATCCTCAACAAAATATTGGCAAACCGAATACAACAATACATTAAAAAGATCATACACCATGATCAAGTGGGATTTATACCAGAGACGCAGGGATGGTTCAACATCCGCAAATCAATCAACGTGATACATCACATAACAAAACAAAGAATAAAAACCACATGATCGTCTCAATAGACGCAGAGAAGGCATTTGACAAGATACAACATCCATTTATGATAAAAACTCTCAATAAAATGGGAATAGAAGGAAAGTACCTCAACATAATAAAGGCCATATATGACAAACCCACAGCTAACATCATACTCAACGGGGAAAGACTGAAAGCCATTCCTCTGAGAACAGGAACGAGGCAGGGCTGCCCACTCTCACCACTCCTGTTCAACATAGTACTGGAGGTTTTGGCCAGAGCAATTAGGCAAGAAAAAGGAATAAAAGGAATCCAAATAGGTAACGAAGAAGTGAAACTCTCACTATTTGCAGATGACATGATTGTATATATCGAAAACCCTAAAGAATTTGTTGGAAAACTATTAGAAACAATCAACAACTACAGCAAAGTTGCAGGGTACAAAATCAATCTACAAAAATCAGTTGCATTTCTATATGCTAATAATGAACTAACAGAAAGAAAGCTCAAAAAGATAATACCATTTACAATTGCATCAAAAAGAATAAAATACCTAGGAATAAATCTTACCAAGGAGGTGAAGGACCTATACAATGAGAACTACAAGACATTATTGAGGGAAATCCACGATGACATAAAGAAATGGAAAGATATCCCATGCACGTGGATTGGAAGAATAAACATAGTGAAAATGTCTATATTACCTAAAGCAATCTACAGATTCAATGCAATCCCAATCAGAATCCCAATGACATTCTTCACAGAAATAGAAAAAAGAATACTAAAATTTATATGGGGCAACAAAAGACCCCGAATAGCTAAAGAAATCCTAAAGAAAAAGAACAAAGCAGGAGGCATCACAATTCCTGACTTCAAAACATACTACAAAGCAATAGTAATCAAAACAGCATGGTACTGGTACAAAAACAGACACACAGATCAATGGAACAGAATTGAAAGCCCAGAAATAAAACCACACATATACGGACAGCTAATTTTCGACAAAGGTGCTAAGAACATGCAACGGAGGAAGGAAAGTCTCTTCAATAAATGGTGTTGGGAAAACTGGACAGCCACATGCAAAAGAATGAAAGTGGACCATGTGCTATCGCCATTCACAAAAATTAACTCAAAATGGATCAAAGACCTGAAGGTGAGACCTGAAACTATAAAACTCATAGAAGAAAATATAGGCAACACACTATTTGACATTGGTTTTAAAGGAATCTTTTCGGATGACATGCCTACCCAGACTAGGGAAACTAAAGAAAAAATAAACAAGTGGGACTTTATCAGATTAAAGAGCTTTTATAAGACAAATGAAACCAGAATCAAGATGAACAACCAACCAACCAGCTGGGAGAGAATATTTGCAAAACATACATCTGACAAGGGGTTGATCTCCATAATATATAAAGAACTCACACAATTGAACAACAAAAAAACAAACAACCCGATCAAAAAATGGGCAGAGGAAATGAACAGACACTTCTCCAAGGAAGATATACAGATGGCCAATAGGCACATGAAAAGATGCTCAACATCACTAATCATCAGGGAAATGCAAATCAAAACAACACTAAGATACCACCTCACGCCCGTTAGAATGGCTATAATCACCAAGACAAAAAACAACAAATGTTGGAGAGGATGTGGAGAAACAGGAACCCTCATACACAGCTGGTGGGAATGCAAATTGGTGCAGCCTCTATGGAAAACGGTATGGAGATTCCTCAAAGAATTAAAAATAGAGATGCCCTATGATCCAGCCATCCCACTACTGGGAATCTATCCAACGCACCTGAAATCAACAATCCAAAGAGGCTTATGCACCCCTATGTTCATTGCAGCATTATTCACCATAGCCAAGAAGTGGAAGCAACCTAAGTGTCCCTCGACAGACGATTGGATTAAGAAAATGTGGTATATATATACAATGGAATACTACTCAGCCATAAGAAAAGACAAAATCGTCCCATTTGCAACAACATGGATGGGCCTGGAGCGTATTATGTCAAGTGAAATAAGCCAGAAAGAGAAAGACAAACACTGTATGATCTCACTCATATGTGGAATATAAACCAACACATGGACAGAGAAAACTGGACTGTGGTTACCAGGTCAGTGGGGGTGGGGGCTGGGGGCTGGGCACAAGGGGTGAAGGGAGTCATATATGTGGTGATGGACAAACAAAAATGTACAACCCAAAATTTCACAATGTTAGAAACCATTAAAACATCAATAAAAAAAAATAAAATAAAATAAGTTGATCAACTTCAGAAATATTAAATACCACCCCCCATGATCAACTCTTTTTGATGTGTTCATCACAAAGTATCTGTTGACAGTGAACTGATGGCAGTGAATATTATCATACTGAAGAAGTTAGAGGTTCTGCTTTTTTAATTTAAAATAATGTTTGCTGTTAGGTTGATTTATCATGTTTTCATTCAACATCTATTTATTTCCAATTACATAGTAGGCACTGAGCTACTATATTAGTAAATGATTTTATTTTAACTTTTACCACTTTAAAGGTTTGGCTAAGTTTATATTTTCTGGCTAATAAGAGGCTTAAGCATGACCAACTATATAAATGCCTACATGACTCTCTATGATCCAGTGACCAATGGGTTAAGTAAGCAGTCTTTACGAGGACACACTAACCAGTCATCCATTATGTTTACCAACATGAAGGAATGAGATTGCTGAAGCTACCTATTCATTTTAGACTTAGCCTGTGCAATAAAATGTAAAGTAGATGATTGGCAGAGGTGGTAAAGTGCCCATGCCTGAGGATATTAAGACCACAACAGGCCCTTCTAAAGTCAAAGAGCAAATCAAACTATAATTCAACAATAAAAGACCACATATCAAAACATTACAGATGACAAAAGATTTATGTTTTTCTATAAGTATCATATTTTTTTCCTTCTTTGTTAGCTTTTAAGATTTTATCCTTATCTTTGGATTTGAGCACTTGATTATCATGTGCCTTGGTGTGGTTGTCTTAAAGCTTCTTGCCCTTGGAGTTTGTTGAGTTCTTTAGATCTGTGACTTTATATTTTTATCCAAATTAGAAAAAAAATGGCCATTATATGTTTAAATATTTTCTCTGTTTCCCTCCCTCCTTCAGGGACTCTGATTACATGTGTATTAGGCCCCTTGAAGTGGTCCCTAACTCACTGACGCTCTGTTCATGTGTTTGTTGTGGTTGTACTCTTTTTTCTTTTCTCTGTGTGTTCCTTTGTGGATCATTTCTATTGCTATGACTTCAAGTTAACTACTTGTTCTCCCACAATGTCTAATCAACTGTTAATCCTACCCAGTGTATTTTTCATCTAACATGTTGTATTTTTCCATCTCTAGATGTATGATTTGTATTTTTTTTTCAAACCTACCACGTCTCTACCTAACATTTTTAACATATGGAATACAGTTCTAATAATATTTAGTGCTTGTCTGCTAATTATAACATCTGTGTCAGGTCTGGGTTCATTTCAATGGGTTTATTCTCCACACTAGAGGGTCTTATATTTCTATAGCTTTGTGTGTCTGGTACACATCTTGCTGAGTGCTGGACATTTTGTATTCCTAAAAGTATTCTTGAACTTTGTTCTGGGACACAATTAAGTTACTTAAAATCGTTTCGATTCTTTTGGATCTTGTTTTTAAGATATGTTAGGTAGGACCAGGGCAGAGTTTATTCTAGGGATAATTATTTCCACTACTGAGGTAAGAATGTTCTACATACTATAGCCAACCCCCATGAGTTATGAGGCTTTCCAGTCCAGCTAGTGGTAACGGGCACTCTTCCTAGTCTCTGTAAGGACTGGGTATCACTGCCTGTACTCCTTTCTTGTTCTCTCCCCGGCCTTGGGGAGTTACCTCACACTCATGCATTGATCAGTACTCTGCTGAATAAATCCAAAGAGACCCACTGCAGACCGCTGGGGTCTCTTTCTGAGTATTTCCCTTCTCTGAGGTACTTCACCCTGAGAATTCTCACTGCCTTGGTCTCCCAGACTTTTAGCTACATCTCCTCACCTCAGAGAGTTTGACAAGCTCCACCTGGGTTCCCCCTCCCTGCACTACTGCTTAGAGACTCTTTCAAGGCAGTAAGCTGGGACAATCATAGGTTTCACCTCATCTTTTTCACAGTTATCAGAGATCACTGCCCTTCAATGCCTAAAGCCCTATGTCTATAAAACTGTTATTTCATTAAAAAAAAAATCTTGAAGTAAATAAATACAAATACACATTCTTGAGGGCCGGCCCCGTGGCTTAGCAGTTAAGGGCATGCACTCTGCTGCTGGCGGCCCGGGTTCGGATCCCAGGCGCGCACTGAGGCACCGCTTCTCTGGCCATGCTGAGGCCAAGTCCCATATACGGCAACTAGAAGGATGTGCAACTATGACATACAACTATCTACTGGGGCTTTGGGGGGAAAAAATAAATAAATAAAAATCTTTAAAAAAAAATACACATTCTTGAAACGATAAAATACATAAATGAAGTCAAAAGCCAACTTCATACTTAATGGACAAATATAGAAAGCATTTCCATTAAAGTTAAAGATGTCCACTATGAACATGATTAACATTCATCTTGGAGCTCTCATCAATGCAATGAGGATCTAAAAAGAAATAAAATTAGTAATGTTTATTACTTGTAGTTGGAATTAAATTGTGTTGTTAGGAAAACTAAGGAGTCATGTAGAAGGGAAAAAAATGTCATTTACAAAGATTTTCTTAAAAAAAAGTTCAACTCTCAAACTATCCTGGGTGTATCATCATTTTTTTCTATGTAAAGACTCTGAGCTGAACCAAGTATTAATAACAGTAAACACTTACATAGCACTAACTATATGTCAGACACTGTTCTAAGTACTTTGCAGATGTTGACTCCTTTAAACTTCACTCTTGTCCCCATTTTGGTGATGTTGAAAGAAGGAATGGAGGGGTTAAGTAAATTGCTCAAGATGGAAATGGAATTGTAGCCAAGACCAAATGACTTCACGTAAAAAACAAACAAAAATATTTATTCTCATCATAAAATCAATAGATGTTTACTATAGAAAACTTGGAAAATGTCGAAAATAATGGTCATCCAAAATTTTTCATGCAAAAACCCGTTAGACATGATTGAGGTTAATAAGTCTAATATCTGAATTTTGATGGTCCTTTCTTTCTGTATGCAAAAGAGCTAGACCTTAAATTTTCTCCAGTGATTACTGGGATTGTGTCACATGTGCTTAAGCCTAGTCTTCTTGTGTCTTCCACTCTGCTTTCCTTTGCTATAGCATCCCCTGTTACTCTGGCACAGAAGTCTTCCACCAGTGGCTTTCTTGAGCCTCCAATTTGTGAGAACTGCCCACTGATCTGTGGTGGAGTTGGGAAAATTATCAACTACCTATCTCTGCTAGAACATTGTTCTGTGGCCCCAAAATAGTGTCATATGTCCCTCAAGACTCAGAGTACCCTTATTACAATAAACTTAGTGTTTACTTGTTCTCCCTCTTTTTGGGGATTAAACTTAGTCCCCTGGGAAAAGTGGGGACATAAGCCATAGTGATCTCCATTTATCACCTTCTACCTCCTTTCTCCCCCAAAGTCCCAGCTACTCACCTCCTTTATCTATAACCAAGATCTCCCATGCATATCAACTCTGGCAAATTCAATTCTAAAGGTGAATAGAACCATACCATGTCTCCATAATTTTAGATGAATGACAGAGAAAGAGAGAGGGAATTAGGGAAAGGAGAGTGAGAATAAGAATGGCAGAGAAGACACCTGAAAGAATTGCAAAGAGATGGAGAATGAAAGAAAAATAAGCAATGACAGAGACAGAGACAGAGGAAGGGAAGGAGGAAGGGAGGGATGGAGAGGTGGATGAAGAAGAGAGGGGGAGAGCAAGACAGACAGAGAGAAAATGAGGGAGAATCAGAATGAAAGATTGAGACTATTGTGGATAAAAAAGAGAGAAGACAATACAGAAAGAATGACAGAGATGTAAATTTCCAGAAGACTCCTGAGAAATCTTTCAAAGCCTAAAGTCTTCTTTAACATTGACCACGTGAAACTTCTTCCTTTATTTGTGGGAAAAATGAGATTAATAAATTGTGACCACTGTTCTTAAAGCAGTTGAAAGCAAGATTTTCAACATTCCTTTACCAAAATAAAAATATATACATATTGCTACAAAGGACAAGGATGTAATTGGTTTGCAAAATTCTTATGAAAACATTATCTGTATCCAAAAAGTATGCTTATTTTCTATTAAACGATTCTATTAGAAAATAGAAGGAAAAAGTCTCTCCTATCCAAATGTCTTCAATAAGAGTCAGGATGCTTCATTTTCCACACTTTATCTTGGGCAATTCAGAATACTGGAATCTTTGGGGAAAGGAAGACAACTCATTAGCAAAGAACTGAAAAGCATTGTAGGCAATATCCAAATATCGTCAATAATCTAGTATAAAGAGAATAAGCTGACAGTAGAAAACCCTATTGACTCATCTCTTTTAGAAACTTTAATTTTATTGCATTTAAAATAATCAATAAAGAAGAACTAGAAAAGAGAACAGAGACAATCTAGATTTTAGCAAGGTTCTAAAAACATATGCTGGCTGGCTGGCTGACTGGTTGAATAGATGCATGCGTGGGTGGATGGATGGATGGATGGATGGATGGATGGATGCATAGATGGATGGGTGGATGGATGGATCAGTAGACTTTCTATTTTCCTTTTGTGATATTATGTGAACAAGACTGCTCATGGAATAGATGTGGGTTGGAGGGAGGTGGATGGGAAGGGAAGAATCAAGGATAATCCTTAATTTTTGACTTGAGAAAACTGGCAGATAATAATAGAATATGCTAGCTTTGGGAAACTGAAGGACAATCAGATTAGAGGAGTAGAAAAAGCAAGGTTTCAGTTTTGACAGGGTTAAGTTTTAAATTCCTTTCAGATATCTAGGTAGAGCTATTAAATAAGCTGTTGAATATTTGTTTTAGGCAAAGGCTAAGTCTGTGAACAAATATTTGTTAGCCACTGACCTATAACTAGTTTGTAACATCATTGATGTATGTGGTCACTTAGGTGGAAAATATGGTTGGAGAAGGGAAATCCCAGGAGCACTCCAAGAGAAAGAATCAGGAAAGTGTGGTGTCATAAGTCCAAGAAGGTACTTCAAAAGAGTGTGGCCAGCCATATACAAGATTGCTGCAGAGAGGTCAAGCAAGATACACGCAGAAAAATGAGACCCCTGAATTTTGCTCTATAAAGCTCATTGGTTATCTTGATATTAACAGTCTCAGTGGAACTCAATAGAAACATACTCCTGATAATATTGCTAAGAAAATAATTTTTGAGCAGCCCCGATGGCCTAGTGCTTAAATTTTGGCATGCTCCACTTTGGAGGCCTGGGTTCAGTTCCCAGGTGCAGAACGACACCACTCATCTGTCAGTAACCATGCTGTGGCAGCGGCTCACATAGAAGAACTAGAAGGACTTACAACTAGAATACACAACTATGTACTGGGGCTTTAGGTAGAAAAAAAAAAGAGGAAGATTGGCAACAGATGTTACCTCAGGGTGAATCTTTCCCAGCAAAAAAAATAATAATAATTTTCTATGGTGACTTAGCATGCCATCATGTTCAATCTATGTTGAATCATAATTTATCTAATAAATACTTTGTAATATATATTTAGTTGGTATTCATTTTTTCACTGTTACAAAAACATAATTCTGAACCTCCTTGTGCATCTAAAGTTATATCTTTGATGATTTCCCTAGCTAAATTCAAAGTTGAGGTATTTTAAATTCAAAGATAATGAACACTACAAAGGCTTTGAATACATATTGCCAATCTCTCCTCTTCCCATGTAGATTAACTTAGAATATATTATAATTCCTGATCTAGTGATAAAATGTAAATGAAAGAAAAATTGTTTATCTTTAATTTTAAGTTAAACTGGAGGTGTCCATCTAAACAACCCAATCTCTTTCCATGTACTTATTTTGAAACATTAATTTCAATTTAAAATATTTATCATTTTATATAACGAATAGACCCAAATTGTTTCAGTTTATTTTACGTGGGGAAAAAATACTGAGACAAAAACAATCATTTAATCCCATAGTGTCTGCTACTTTGAGTTCATATTCCTTGCATCCCATACTGAATGAAGGTGACCTCTGAGCAAAACCTACACATTCTGAATTACAGTCACTTACCACTTAACAATGGGGATGGTTCTGAGATATGTATCCTTAGTTGATTTTGCCGCTGTGAGAAGTGAATACTTACACAAACCTAGATGGCATAGCCTACTACACACCTAGGCTATATGGTACTAATCTTATGGGACCACTGTTGTATACGCGGTCTGTCGTTGACTGAAACGTCGTTATGCAGCACAAGAGATTTGAATTACTAGGTAAACCTACAATTACAGCTACTCAAATAACATCCTGACTAGAAAAAACATAATATAATATGATCAGGGTAAAAAAAATCCCTTGTGTGTATCTACACCTCACAGAGCAATTACAATCAAAGTTAAATTCAAATATCCTCAGCGCTTAGCACATTGCCTGGTCCTTTATGGGTGCTCAATAAATATTTGTTGATGAATTAAAAGCCAATTCAGGAGGAAATAAAATAGATCAACATTATATTCCCTCCTGTGGACGAAGAGCCTGTTTTGCAAGGTAGTCCAAGAAAAAATAGTAAAATAATTACTTTAAGATTTTGATGAATTGGAAAATAAACTTTAAAAGTCTAAATTAGGTTTTGTGTTGGCATTTCTGTCTCTAAAGTATAATACCTTGCTTTCTAAAATGAACCTACAAAAGCATTTTTTTATCCAAAGCAGTCAAGTATTCTTTAGACACCAAATTAAACCCCATGGTTTATATTTAATGCACGGTAATCGAATAAATGTGCGTTCCCAGTAATACCCACAATTTCATCTCTCCTATTACAAATGTTCATCCAACATGAGCATATTTTAGGCTGGTCAAAATCAACACCTCTATTAAACAGTATTTTCCTCCAGTCAATATTTTTCTCATTCAAACATTTACTTTGAGCAATCCTAAAACTCCAGAGATCTAAATATAGGCAACCTCAAGTTGAAAAAATTCACAGCTAAAACTAACATATACTCTATGCCAATCTGTGCACCAGCTGTGGATTAAAATGTGCTGAAAAGCAGAACATCTTGTCTCCCTTCAATGATCCAATAGTCTCTTGCAGCATATACAACTCTCCAGTTAACGGGAGGAGGGTGGTGTGGCAGCAGGGGGAGAAGAATCTGGGTGATTTTGTTTTGAGGCATCCGGAGGTGCTGAAATCCACTTAATTTATAGTTGTCACCTGGTTGTTTACACAAAAACCTGTGTGACTATTAAACGGGCAAGGAGAGCAGTGGTAACTGAGTTAGATTCTTGAAATGGACTGTATCTCTGACTTTTCCAAATTACTTTCATATTTGCTCCCTGTTTATTTCTGGCAAACATTTAAAAATATCTGTCCAAATGAGGTCGCATTTGCGGGGACTGTAGAAATTCCTTTAACTGCAGAGTTCCAAGGAAAAATGACAGATTCATTACAGGGCAAGAATTAGCCAAACAGTTCATTTAATTATTTTAAGTCTCTTGAAAAATGCGAATACATTTTTACATTAATATAGTATTTACCAAGACAAATTCTTCTAATATTTGTAGCATAAAATTGCTCAACCTTTTTCTAGAATGCCATGGATCACAAACTCTTTGCTTATTCATTCATTTCAAATGGCCTCAAAAACTGTACAGGGATTATCTAGCACAGGATGTCTTAAAGAGATCAGATGCTAACCTGACCTGCTTAAATAGATCAATGAAGCATAGTGTCAAAAGGGAAAAAAAAGATTCTTAAAATTGTTGACTGCAAATTCATGCTGAATATTTTCCCAGTATTTTGCAGAATGGTCGTATTTTAGTAGAGACTTTTGTCTAGTGGCAGAATAATTTGTTTTACTTATTTAGTTCCCCAAAGTATAAGTTCTGTTGTCTTCTAACCACAAGGCAAAAGAGAAGAATAGTTGCAATCCTCATCAGAGTATGTATTATTTCATTTTAATGAGCTATAACTTAAATTCTTCACCATAATTTTATAAAGACAAAGTGCGTGTATGTTAGTCAGATTGCTAAATTTGGAATAATTATTCACTGATAGTCAAAATGGGAATCTGAATGCTAAATGGAAAAATATTAAAGGAAAAATATTTGCATGTATGTGTATATATCGTTATGTTAAAATAAGTAGATACTTTATCTTAGGATATAGTCTTAATGAAAGGAAAAATGGGCAGTTAAAGTAACATACCTACATTTAAAATGTACAATTTAAAAAGCAGAACTAGGAAAATCAAAGCAATATATGTAATATCTTTCTTATATTTAAACAGGGTTTTATACTTTTAAAAATACATTCAGTATTATTATCTCATTGTAAACTTTACAACTACACTTTGAGATACAAAAAGACAGATACATTATTCTTAATTTGTAGATAAGAAGAAAGACATAGAAATGAAGAGATTTTCACAAGTTTAAAACTGATCTCATAGGGTTTTTTTTACTTTTTTTAACTTCAAACTGGTACATACACACACACACGCACACACATATCCCTTGAATTACGAGATAGCCAAATAAAAAAATAGACTCCAACTTGTCATATATCTTAAAAGATAATAAAGCAAAAATTGATATATGCATTAAAATAGAATGACAATCAACTAAAATCAAAGCATGGAGAAAAAAGCATAAATGATGAGAATAAAAAAGTAGTTGTCTTTCTCTCTTCCTAATAAAATTTTGAGAAGATCTAATCAGAAATCTTAATGTGAATTTCACCAAAACAAGGCCACATCAAGGAAGTTAAAAGCAGCACAGTATAGGTTAAGGATCACTTAATTACGAACTCTAATCAGCCCATTTCAATTGACCTTTAAGACATGATCAAAGATTTTGTCACTAAATTTCATGGTTTTTTTTTTTTCCAGCCAACTTAAATTCTCTATCCTTGACTGACTTGCAAAAGGATACCTTATTAAATACACCATGTTACAGCTACCATTTATGCTTCCATTTGGAAGTCCTTTGATGGAGAGAGTACATAACACTCATCACAATGGAACTGTATCAAAAAAAGATCAGACTTTCTTTCAAATTCAACATCAAAACTCCCCTCGAATAACTAATTACATTTTTTAAATTTAGGTTTTAAATGTTAGGTATTGCACCTAATCAAAAATCAGAGGCAAACTTATTGATCCTAGAAAATTTGCTCTGAAAATAAGAACTGGCCAAGTGTTGAGCTCAATTAGTAGCCTGTGTTATCTGTGGTTATGAAAGTCCCATTTGTCCTCACATTTTTTATCTTATAGCACCTCATGGTGTCTTAAATGCCCTCTAGACCTAAGATTCTGAAGGTCACTGAAGAAATGTCAATGTTATCAGCATACACATTAACACACCTAACACGTCTTGTCCTTATCAGCTATCAACACCTCAACTCAAATTCAAGTAATCAGTTACCCGACAGGGTCCTGAGAGAATAAAACATAGGATTTGTACCTTTTAATTAAGAGGAAAATGTGACAAACAGGTTCTCTTGTGAGATAGGAAGGGTAGGCACCATTGGGAAAATAAGAGTGAAGGACAGCCAGAGGTTGACAGAAAGGGAGTAATCATGGGAGGAATAGATTACTCTGTCTTTGCCTTTTCCAGCTTCATGCAAACCTGCAGGTCTAGGCTCATCCTTGGTTCTAAACCAGCAACTTCAATCTTTGCAGTAAACCAACAGATTCACTGTTTGATTTCTCAGATTTTCACCAAACCCCAGCATCCCCTCCACCACACATATAGAAGCCTATGGAGCTGCCATGGGGGCTGTTAAAGGGCTTCCACTTGAAGGTCTTTGACACCCAGTATAGCAGAGATCAGGGGGACACTGCCAAAGTGTGATATCTGCCTCAGCTTCTCTGCCAAATTCTTTGTCTTCAAACAAAGCCAAAGTTCAGGCCTATTACGCCCACCATCACTGAATGCTGGATAAAGAGAAAAATAGGAGAGGAGCACCTCCATCATCACATATTGTGAGGAGCAAGCAGTTTGACCTGTGAGCATAAAGGCAGAGTCTTGAGTGAGCAGCAGGTAGCTGGTGCCTCCCAGCCGGGGGGGGGGGGGGCACCACAGTTTGTGGGACAGAGAAGATCCAGGAAGTCCATTCCAGTGGACGACAAAAAGAAACGTGAGAGGAGTTACCTCCACGGTCTGATTTATTTAGATTTATTCTGCCTAGTGGAGTCTTTCTCTGTTTTTTTTTTTTCTTTTCAATATTTTCTTTTTCTTTTTTGTAAGTAATTCATGTTAACAAGAGAAGACTTGGAAAACATACAGATGAAACTATACATCACCCGACATTCTACCACCTGGAAATAATCACTAATAATATCTTCACGTATTTCTTCCCAATCTGTTCTTTTCCTCTGCATATATAGATGTAGATAAAAACATAGAGATAGAGATATTTTACTTCACATGGTACAATGGTTGCATAACCCTTTTCATCACTCAATTATTTGTTGTGAATATTTTTCTAGTCACTCAGGTTGCATAATATGATTTAAAGTCCACAGAGTCGGGTATGATGTATGGTATGCCACCTATGGGTGCTGATGACCCATAGGAATTCATAGGCAAACTGACACTGCCTAGTTTGAACACTGGAACACTCTGAGTCCTGGCTCTTTGCTGAGATGAGCCACCCCTGGGCCAAATCTCCAGTATGACCCCACCACTATCTGACTTTGAGTATTACACAGCCTACACCTCCCTCATGCCTATGAGATTGCACCTACCTGAGAAAAGAAACATCTGCTGAATTGTTCACAACCTTTGACCTGCGCCTTGGACTGCCTGGCCACCTGTGCCAGAGTCAACAACTTCTGCAGCCCCATTTCTTCTGCCCCCCCGATCCTGTTTTCTTCCCTGCTTGTCCTTGTGGATGAGATGCTGGCACATCCTCTTCCTGAGCCTGTTTCTATGATGAGCGGTGTACAGATGGAGTGTTAATAAAAGCAAACGTCATGCATTGTATTATCTTGCCTGGTGATCCCTGTACAGATAGGTGGATTTTAGTCTGGCAATACCTGAGGCAGATCTTCTCACAAGGTGAAGGGATCTTCTTTGGACTTCTTGTGTCATATTCATTCAACATTTTTTTTTTTAATTTTGCTGCTCCACTCGGGCCTGGATCCTAGGCTTAAGGCTCACCACAGTGGGCCCCCTACTCCTACCCATGGAGGCATAGCATCTGCACACAGGTCATCTACGAATGGCTTAGCACCAGGTTCCCAAGGCAAACCAAGGCTCAACCACTATTTACTGAGCACTTACTATGTGGCAATCGCTGTGTGACCTGATCCTGGTCTTTAGGAAACCTACATTCCAGTGAAGGAGACAGAAAAAATAAAGAAAACAGAAAAATATAATTACAAGTATAAAAAATGCTATCAAGGAACCAAAAAAAAAAGGTTGAGATAAAGAATATTTAGGGGACCAATTTTAAAGAATACCATCAGAAAACACTGTCCTGAGGAGGTTTCCAGCACATTGAGGAGACTTCCTTTCCCCAGGATCTCAAAGAATTAAATTCTTCCTCTCACCATTTTCTGCAGCAGTTGATACATTACAGGCCAGGATCCTTAGGAGATCACCATCTGTCCCACATGTCCCACAGCCCCACCAATGTCCAGTCTTTCTTTCTTCTCTTTAAAATTTGTCTCTTGCCACCTCACTGGAAGTGCTACAATACCCGTAGTGAATGAGTTAAAGGATTAAACATGATAAAATGCATTTTTCTCTCCAGCCTGCAGCAGTTCAATACATATATTATGCCTTTGAACTTGGCAACTCTTCGGCAACTAAAAAGATGTTTGAAATGGGAAAACAGGAAATGCCACAGAGAAATGTGTCTCTTTGTTTCTTTGGAGAAAAACCTTCCCATCAGAGGCGGCAGAGTAGTGAAACATGCTGGCGTTGAAGAGTCAGCCAAATCTTGGAATTGAATTCCAGCTCTGCCTCTTGCTTAGGAAGGTGACCTAAGGCGAATTACTTAACCACACTGAGCCTCAATTTCTTCATCTATAAAATGAGAATACAGTACGCCTTGCAGTATAATTCTAAGAATTAGAAATAATGTCTGTAAAGCGTTTATTTAGCACAGTGCCCTCACACGGTGACACTTGATACATAGTTATTGTTATAAGTACTTAACAATTTGTGATATGTGAATTGTTATCCCCATTTTATCTATCCATTATCCTCATCTTATACCCACCTTGCTCAGAGAAGTTAAATAACTTACTCAGAATTAGAGTCAAGGTGGAGATTTAACTCCAAACTCTCCCCTTAACTGTGTTTGGAGCCCTGGAGGGACTTAAATGTAGAAGAGCATCTTAGTAGATTCTATAAGCGGTGTCTCAGGTGTAAGGTCATTTAAAGTTACACTTGGCAGATGGAATAGCATGTGGCGCCAGGAGGTACCTTAAAATCAAGAACTGTGGCAAAGCGCGGGCTGGGAGCACTGATTGCCTGCAGCTGGCATAACTTAAGCAAGAAGGAGCTTAAGGAGCAGTGGGAGAGCAGAAAAGGTAAGGAAGGTGGGACCCAGAGGATTAGGGGTTGATGAGGGGAATCTACAATGGGGGGAGGCAGTCCCAAAGGAGCAGCCATATGCACAAAACACCAATGAAGGGACCTAATTCACACCACATTTCAAAAATATTTTACTCTTTATGGTGAGAAAGAAGTTTTATTTCAAAATACTTGTCCAAAGGTGATAGTGCACTAACCAGTACCCTGGAATATACACCGGTCAGGAATCTTTTCCTGGGTAGAAACCACTGGCACAAGAAAGAAAATTATAGTGTACAACCACGAGATTGAGCTCCAGCCAGAAGTAAAGAGCAAGAACTACGGCAAATCCAAGCCTTTGGACTGAGCCAACATGGGGGCAGAGAAGAGAAGCAAAGGGGCATGAGGATGCACAGCCTCACAGGAAATGCTCCCGGGGCTCTGGTTATAGGTTTCTCGGCAGCAAAGATACTGGGGGAGCAACAGGAAAGCCCAGCGGTCATCACTAGACCAATTGCTCACCTGAGGGTCTTAATCCCAAGCCCCATCAGAGGAAGGGTCTGAGGCATTTGGTATATACCATTTCTCCAAGGAGCCTAGGTTTCTTTCAGCAGAGAATCACATTACAAGGACACAATCTGGGCACTAGGCCTGTTCATTATTGCTAAGGTTTTCCTGCTCCCAGGCCCTCTCAGGAGACAGAGCTAGGGAAGGGATATATATATGTGTGTGTGTGTGTGTGTGTGTGTGTGTGTGTGTGTGTGTGTGTGTGTACATAATTTACACGTATATTTATTTCTTTAAGCATCTGTATGTACTGAAAACTTCAGGATTCTTTCTAGTTTTATTCCTTTCCATATTTGTAACTCTCTTCTGATACCTGGATCACCTTATCCTTAACATAGTTACTTATTTTATCAACCCCCTGTATATACCCAGTCCCCCATCTCCAGTCTTGCCCAGATGCTCCTCATCTCACTTAGGCTCTGATCTAGGCTAGGCTGCTCCCCTGACCTGTGTAGAAGCTGCTGCTCTTCTCTTAAGCTCTGATCTGCCCAGTATAGCAATTTATTCAAGTATAAATAGAAGAAACATGTCTATACTTTTAAATATCTATGATCTACATTTTATTTTTCAGTGCTTTAGGAAGAGTTGATTGAAGTAGTTTTATATTTAGTTTCTATTAAAGAACAATTCTTCAATGTGATACATATTTAATTGCATTAGTCTGGGCAGGGGTTGGCCCTGTGGCCCAAATTCTGCCTATAGCATCTTTTAGCACAGCAAGCCAAGAATGGTGAATGATTTTTACATTTTTAAAGAATTGTAAAAAAAAATAAAATATGACAGAGACCGTATGTGACCCAGAAAACCTTGACTACTTACTATCTGGGTCTTTACAGAAAAAGTTTGCCAACCCTGGTCTGGGGTATCTGATTGCTCTGCCAAGTTGGCTAACTCATTTACCTAGAGACAGTGACATAAAATGTTATAAGTGTCTGAGCTGCTTTAAGCCTCAAGGACTCTAAACAAGTTGCAAAGGACCATTGAAATTGTCATCTTACCAAAACAAAGATAATGAATAAGTGGCAAAATCATCAGTGAGAACAGGATAGTGCTAAGGAGAAAATCTAAGTCACCCCACTCCTTGTCTTAGATTAACATGCCAAGCTCCATTAGCCTCTAATTTGCATGGCCATTAGCAGAAAGTTGGCCTCCAACACTATTTATTTCAATTAACATCCTCTTATGTAAACTCCTAATGCTTGATTATATGTGTTTGTACATTTACAGAATTAATTGAGTATAACCCTTAATTCAAATTCAACATTAAGTCCATTTTCAACTAAAATATGATTGATTGCAAGAATTGCAGAACCCTACAAGTGGAGTATTTCAGGAGAACAGGGTCATTGTTTCTGAGTTACATGCCAAATATTCAGAGTGAGAGAGTCAAATTGCCACCTTTGGACTAATGTAGTATCCACTTATTAATAAACCTTGCGTGTTTGGTTTACTGCTTTGTATTAGAAACCCATAAACCTGGTTTCTTAGAGGCAAAACTGCCGTTTCTGGAGGAAGAGAAGGAAATCCCATTTGCGTTAATACAAGAAAAAGAGGAATGTATGGAAACGTTCCCAAAGCCCTGCTAACAAAGGCATGCCTGACACAATCTCCTTTCTTCACCAACACAAGAGAAAGAAAAGCTGCGCTCAGCATTGTTTATCAATTTAAGTGCATCAATTCTGTTTTCCACATATTGTGGTTTCGCGGCCTTAAAAGAATAAAATCTCTCCTTTCAAAAAAAGGTTTTAAATAGCTGCAATCTGTCCCCTTTATTCTCCTTTCTTACCCAAGCAGTGCCCCAGACAGGTAGAGGTACATAAAGGAAAGGTAATGTGAAGAGCGAATAGAAACAACAAAAAAATAAACAATTTTCACGGTGCCATGAATTCATATTCCACTATTAGTTTGTATTCTCACTTAACAGCTTGGGCTGAAATGTGAGTTCCAGTGCAATGCTGGTACTAATTGCCTTGAATAATTCAGGTTTTATCACTCTCCAGGGCCTCTCTGGAGCCCGGCTGCTGGAAGCCATATTTGGTACTTGGGAACCCACAACATGAGGATTTTCAATTCTGCAAACTACACAGTGAGCTGGAGCTGCTTGATTTGGTAAGCTAGGAAAGCTGGAATGGAGGAGAAATTGGAGAGCATCAGCCAGTCCAAGGAACCAACTTGTGCACAATCATTCCATACACACTAAGATTGGAATCTTACCTGGGTTTGTAGATTGTTATTGCATATGCTATTCTTTGACAAGGTTAGAGAAAGCTCTAATTGCTGTTTTTGTTTTCTTGGGCTCAAGAAATTCTGAAGCTGCCAATGACTTGACATAAGTCCTGGAGACAATAAAGGAGGAAAATTAGGAAAAAAAAAAAAATATATATATATATGTATACTGAAAAAATACCTCACTCAACTGCCTTGTCTGCGTAATAACATTGAACATGACTGTCACTCTGAAGACATATTAGCTCATTTAGGTAATTAGTGTGAGCAGCATGTTTCCCTACTTATTCCGTTCAATTATAGGGTTCTCACTTTGTCATTACTGGAGTGTCTTAATGTGACTTGTAATTAGTATAATTACAATCCAATGTTAATTATATCTGCCACTTAGACATAATTTTATATAGTAATGGTCTCTAATCTCAATAACCTTATTATGTTGTTTATTCAAACAGGAATTAAGTCTTCTTTCATGCGTCAAATATGGAGATTACAAAAAAGTACTGCTTGTGTCATTTTGGTAGTTATGACAAGAGAATCTCTGAAATAGCAAAATCATATTTGAGACAATGTCTGCATGTGCAAACAATTACAGCAGTTCCTCCCTGTTTCCAGAATTATGCCTATGTATCTCCAAATAACTGTGCAGAGGCAGTTTGAGCCTTGACTTGCTCATGAATTCTGGGAAGAACTAATGTGTATACATCTAGAAGAAGCCTATTACAGTGCTTCAGTTTATTAGTATACCAAATACACTCATTGCTGACCATTTAACGGACCATTGCTCTGAGTAACTAACCATTGTATACAATGTAATAATATCACCTCACATTTGAAGAACACGTTATCTTTTAAAGTGCTGTTAAATATATTATTTCAGTTAATCCTGAAAACAACTTTGTGGGAATAGCAATGGCAGGTATCAGATAATTTGAACAGATTGAAACAAAATAAAGAACATTGGCCATGTTCACTTAGCAAGGGTAGAGCTGCTAATCAAAAGGCAGTTTAGCCGAGTGGTTAATAACATGGGCTCCAGAGTCAGATTTCTAGGTTTTGAATCCCAGCAACTCCACTTAGAAGTTCAACACCCTTGAGCAAGCTGCTTAACCCCTCAATCCCTTGGTGTCCTCTTCTGTAGAACAGTAATAACAACAGTATCTCCTCCAGAGGGTGGTTATGCAGATTAAATGGGCAAGAGAGAAAAAGCTTAAAATAGATCTTGGCACAAATTAAAAGCTAAATAAAAATAGGCTGCTATTATTATTACTCTCATCCCTTGATTTGTGACTTGAAGTGTTTTTCCCTAAACCATAGCCCTTCCTTATAGATTTTCTTATGCTAATTACTAATTAAAGTTTTGATCTACATACTGCATGCTTTTGTGTACATATAATATATTTATTTAGAAATAGATAACCCTACCCCAATACTATTTAATAAAGCTAAAATAAAGACTCCTTCAGGCAACTCAGCTGTTATAAGAATACAATACTATGAAGTTCCTTGGGAAAAGATTCAGTGGCTTTATTGCTCCACAAGAGCATCAACACTTCATACTTCCTAGGATACTCCGAGTGGTACTTCTTGTTACCTAGTATTTCATGAATCCTCAAAAACTTAACAGGGTGAAATGCAATAGCGTATACAAAGTATTCTTTACACTAAGGCCTACAAAATTTTAATTTATTTAATGGATCTCAGTATCTCTATTTTAAAAAGAAAGATTAAGTCAGAATATTACAATTTACAAAATTTCCTGTTGACCCATTTCACTTCCTTTAAGCTCAGGTTGTTTTCCTAATTTTCCAGAAACAAATAGCATGTGTACCAAGTTTTGAAATGACTTGGCCTCTTTGAACATACGATGCCTTCTCCGACAAAGCTCGCAAAAATAGACATTCCCATACTCTGTTCAGCAAGGAACAAGAAGATAGTTGTTGCTGCTAACCTCTCTCGGTTAACAGCAACAGCATCAACAAGGAACCAGCGCGTTCCTGGCTGTGGATTTTCAGACCGTTTTTAAAGTTCTCGGGTAGGGAAACATTAGCTCTTGAAGTGTGCTCTGAGCTCGAGGAAAGCTGAGGCGGCTGGAGTTGACAGCAGCGTAAACACAACCGGTTGGGAAATCCCTGGAACGTACACTGCTGCCAGAGCACTGGTCATTAACTAGCAGCTCTTCTGACTTTCTGTTTTATTTATAATTATTTACATGCAGTGTTGGGACATTTTTGCTGAATAGACAAAAAACATGAACGGTGTCAATTCCTTGATCTCTCAATTCTTTCGGTAAGTACAATAACCCAGGTTTAGACACGAAGCTTCAGTTAAATACGTGGAGGAATTCCTGCTTCCAGACCAAGCCTTTGCAAGGAGGCACCAGGTTTTAGTGTTCTCAACCGCACGAAGACTGCAGCCACTTCAAGCTGCGCTTGAGTTAAGAGCTCACAAGCCCTCCAGCCTGCTGGCCATTCTCCAGATTGGACGATGTTGTCCCCAAACTGCTTCTCTTAGAGTCCCAGCTTCTTCCACCGTTGTCTGGAAGCGTTTCTCCAGAGAGTGAGTGGCTAAAGATGTGGAGGCAGTATTCCCATCAAGAAACTCCCACTGGGGGGCAGAAAGCCATGGTAGGAATTGTCCTTGGTCAGAGCTTGGTGACATACTTCCATTCTTGGTCCCAGAATTGGCTTTTTTACCTTGAACTGATTACTAGACCACTTACATCTTACTTTTCTCATCTGAAACTAGCTTCCAACCCAATCATATTCCAAATATTCTATGAGGACAAAATACAAAATTAAATCATATTTGTTGAATACTATACTTCTTAGAAATGAATATGAGTTACTAATAATGGTGATGATTTCATAGGTGAGGGAGTTGTTTGAGAAGCCAAAACAATGTTTATTTAAAATGAGGGCAAGAGTTTGGAATTTTTATGTAAGTAGACATTTTAAGAACAGGCATGGAAGGGCTTTGGAATCAAACAGTACTGGGTTCAAATCCAGACCACACTACTTCCCAGTTGTAGCTAGTTTCTCAACCTCATTAAGATATAGTCTCTTTATCTGTAAAATAGTGACAGTAATAGCATTTGTGAGGGGTCTGGTGAGGATTATACAAGATAATGAATGTAATGTACTTAGAAGGTTCTGGATTAAAAAAATGGCAACTGTTATTATTAGCACAGGTCATGATAAGGAGCATCAATTTTATGCTACTTGCAGTGGGAAGCAATAGGAAGGTGCTAAAATATGATACATGCTTTATGTTTTCAGGAGATCACTCTGTTGTGAAGAAAATGGAGTACAGATAGGTGAGAGGCTATACAGGGAAAACCATTGGAAGACTATTGTCCAGGTGAAGGAAAATGATACCTCAGGTATGGATTTTTGCTCTAGAAATGGAGAGGTGCAAAAAAGTTTAGGCTACATATTGGAGGTCTCATTAAGCAGACTATCAAAGGGACCGGTTGTGGGATGTGAGAGAAAGAAGAATCCAGGTTTTGAGCCTGAGCAGTTGAGTGGATGGTTGTGTGATGTAGCAGATGCTGTGGTTTGTGCTGCCCGGATCCTTCCCTCTCGCATTCAGGAAAGGCACTCATGCCCCCAGCCTCTGGGAATGTTGGCTGCTGTTCGCTCATAGCCAGACCCTCCCCAGAAATGGCTCTCTGCTGAAAGTTGCTGCCTTGCCCAACGTTGAACATCCTCCTCAGAGAGAGCCTCTATCGAAACACTGGCTGATAGTGGGCTAAAAGTCTTGGCCCATTAAAATGTGGGACAAATTTCAGAACAATTCTGAAGTGCCACCCCAGCTACAGAGCTCCTCATGGGTGCATTTGAAGCCTTTGTTGTAAATGCAGCTCTCAGCTTCTCTCTCTGCCTAGTCTTGCTTCCTACTGCCTTACTGGTGTTGTTCCAGAAGTTCCTCCCAATAGCCTCCTTTACACGAATGTCTGCTTCAGAGTCTGTTTTCAGGGTACTCAACCTAAGACAATTTGTGTTAGCTGTGGCCCTTACAAGCAAAATTTAAAAAGAGATTTTGGACCTGGATCACTTGGTGGCAGGCTGGAGATGAGAACCCCAGCACTGACCAATGGGTAAGAGGGGAGAAATGTATAGTGATGGCTAAAGGATACTTAGTGTCTTCCTAAGGTGATAAAAATGTTTCTTCTTAAGGTGATAAAAATTGATTGTGGTGATGGCTGCACAACTCAGCCAATAAGCTAAAAACAATTGAATTATACACTTTTAATGGGTAAATTGTATGGTATGTGAATTATATCTCAATGAAACTGTTACAAAGGAAAGGAAAAAAAAAGACAAAAGACATCACAAACACCCTGGACCAGAAGCTTGGAAGAATAGAAAAAGTAATGGTCCACGCTAAGAGAAATGCCAGAACTGCCATGGAAGATGAGATTCAAAGGCTCAGAGAAGTTGCAGGCTAGAGTGGACGTGTTACATAAAGCAGACAATCCCCAGCTGACTTTATTCCATCGGAGAGCCTGTAGGAATCACCTATCATCAACGTACAGAATGTATTGGTAAAAAGGGCTCGGCATTGTTAGAAGAACAGTGATGGCTGGTCTCGGCCAGCCCTGACAGTAGGAGATGCTGTCATAAGATAATGAGAGCAATGAGGATGATGAAATAAGAAAATGATAGAGAAAATGTGGCAATACCTACAGATCAGAAGCAAGGTAGGCACAATTATCACATGGAGCAGCAGGAGGGGGTACCTACCCTACAGAAAACTGGGGAGATAGTTAATAGAATCTAGCTTCCCTAGGCACTAGAGAGATGGGCAGCTACCAAGGGTATCCATCAAGGATGGATAATTGGGAGGTTGAGCATAAAAAGTCATGATACTTTTCCCAGTTTCCAGACTTGAGCTCAGGTCTATTTACTTCCAGATTATAACTCCAGTGCCTAGTATATGGCCTGGTACATATGGTGCTTGATAAAAAAGTGTTGAATGGATGAAAGTATCTTCTATAAGAAATTATCTAAGAAATGAAGGAGATGAGCACATGCTTCTACCCACTATTATTTTTGTACAAAATACAAACGATATATATTTTTTTCATTTATTCACGATAACATAAAAACCATTTTAAGATTATAGGACATACAAAGATTAAAAGAATTGTACAATATGCTTTTTATCCATTAGTATCCTAGCCCATTGTCATCATTGTTTGCCTAACTAGATTTAGTGTTTTGCTACAATGAGAAAAACTTTTACTCTCCCCTGGGTATTTATTGCCTATCCTTAGTTTGTGAGTGGTTCGCCTTGCGCCTCACTCCAACCAACTCAGCCAGAAGCATCAAAGCTCACCAGGAAATTTTACCACTCTTAGATTGGCTGGCTAGGATGTTATCCACTTTGGAAACCACCAGTGATGAAAAATCTCAGTTCATCAGCATCTTGGAAACCTTGTTGAATCTTGCCTTGTCTCTGTGAGATCATGCTTTCCCTACCCTTGTCAGAAATATACAAGATCCAGAAAGAACCCCCAAATCACAACATTTCATGATGCTTCCCTCTTCCTCTATGATTTTCCTTTTTCCATTCCAGTGAGAATTTTTGTCAGTTATGCCCTTCTCTCCTCAATCAGTCATTCCTCTAGTAAACTTTCCCTTCCAGGTGAATAAAAGTGTTGACTTCTCATTCTAAATCCTGAATTTTTTTCTTTCTAAATGTCCTGCTTATATCTTAAACAAATACAAACACCTAAAAATGGAATATTAAAATAAAAGCTTGAGAACAGACCTACAGATTTTAATGTTGAGAAATTTATGTGTTAACAAGCTAGGAAAATTTGCTTTGATTCATGTTTATTTGCCTCATAGACTTTATCAAGACATTAAACAATCAACAATTTTATTGAGAGCATCTATTGTGTATACTGTACTCTGAAGTGCTAAAAAGTCCCTGAGCTCATAAAGTGTATTTACAATTTAATCAGAGAGATAAAAGGTTTATGAACAAAAGTAAACTAAGTATAGCCCCATATGCTGAAAATAAGATTATATCAAGAGTCAGAAATCCTGTGTTTTTGGTCTTGGCTCCTTAGAAACTTAAGAAACTCACTTAATCCTTCTGTTTCCCCACATACTAAAAATAGAGAACATATCTATCCTGATTATCTCACAGAATGAAATAAGATAATTTATGTGAAATTGCTTTGAAATGTAAAGTACCGTATAGGGTAAGGTATTAGGTTAAATAGCAGTGCAAGGCACCTTATCACAAAATGCCCATCACTGAAAGAGACTTTCCCGACTTGCAGCACAGTTACCTGGTGGCCTGGTTAGTGTTGGACTACAGGAGTGACCTGCTGTACCACGCTTCCACATGGGTCGGTGGGTCCCAGGACTGACCCTTTATTTAGGAATTCAGGGTCAGAGAAGGCTTCACAGAGGATGTGAGATTGCTTGAAGTAGTTTGTGTTTAGATTGGTGGTAGTAGAGCATTAGGTAAGGACGGGAAATAAATACCTTATGTATAAAATGCCCTCTTCCCACAATACGCTATTACTCAGTAGGGTAGAAGAATTGTGGAGAGAGGAAGCAGAAATAAAGGTTACAAAGGAGGATGAGGATAAAATGTGGACAGTAAAGTCATATAAGGGACACTCACACAGACATACACATATTTATACAGAATATGCACATACCACCTTACAGAATAGACAAGCAAACTGAGAAGAACCATGACGTCTAATCTTACTATGCAGAATAAACCTCCTGTAATTTTGTCATACTCCTTCTAGACATGTTCTTTGTTTATTTAAAACATTTTCTCCATAATCTTTGATTTCTTGTATGTGTCTTGAATATGTTTTGGTATCTGGTAAGTAGACAGTAGACACAGAATAAATGTTTACTAAACTGAATTGAAGCTTTCTGACTCATTTTGAAGTCTGGAAAAAGGTTTTGATTTTCCTCTCTTTAAAACTGAAGTTTGGGAAATGATTTGATTTTCCCCTTAGGGTTTATTTTGCTAAGCTAAAATCATCAGAAGTAACATCAACTTTTCATTTTATCAGTTCTCCTTCTGATTATATTGATGTCGTGGTTGAAATCCAGTCACTTGTATTGACTTTGAATAACTATATATTATTCCACACCAATTTCTCTAAAGGACAGGTTGCTTCATAATTGATCAGGGGAATTAGGTAGCTACAAGTCAATTCCTTGTATGAGTAGAAAGCTAATGGGAAGTTTCTTATTTTTCTTACTTCTAATTAAACAAACATCTAGTTAACATTTTTAGAAAATTTATAAAGTTTAATAGAAAAGTTAAAACCACTTATAATTATATAACCCAGAGATAACCACATTAACAGACATAAGTGGAATAAAATGCATTTTAGACTTGAAAAAGTGTAGATTGACACACACTATGAGAGTAGCAGTATGGTCAGCGGATTAAAAATTAAAGCATTAGAGGGGCCAGCCCAGTGGCGGAGTGGTTAAGTTTGCAGGCTCCACTTTGGCAGCCCGAGGTTTGCAGGTTTGGATCCCAGACACGGACCTACGCACCGCTTATCAAGCCATGCTGTGGTAGGTGTCCCACATATAAAGTAGGGGAAGATGGGCACGGATCTTAGCCCGGGGCCAATCTTCCTCTGCAAAAATAGGAGGATTGGCAATGGATGTTAGCTCAGAGCTAATCGTCCTCACACACACAAACAAAAATTAAAAAATTAGAATGAATTAACTTATTCTCATATCTGACATACAGATATATATTTGGTAAGAGTAGACTGGTATGCCTACCTACTAGACAATATATATATATATATGCTTAACAACTTCATTACCTTCAGTCTTTCTACAAGAGTATCAAACATGGGCTTCTGAAAGGCCCCAGGTCTTTACCAATTTGACCGGTGCATCCAGATTAGCCTTTATATTAGAAAATAATCAGAAAACCACTACCTCAAAAAGGTAATAAATAAGAATGGCTTATTCTTTCCATAGTGTTTGAGTTTCCCGAAGTCACCTGTGAAAAATGCAAAGATTTACCGACCCAAAATGGTCTTCTAATTTAAGGTATGATGAAGAGATGTTGAGAAACAGTACTTCTGGGACCTTCTGAAATCTCACCATTTAGTTAGCTGCCTTTTCTTTCAACCACAAAACTGACCACAGAAAATGCATTCCATTTCAGACAGACTCCAGAATAATCAGGCATCACTAGAACCAATTAAGAATCCTGCCTTCATTTTTACACTTGACCAGAATCAATTCTATGGTGGCTCAAGGCACAGTTCCTTGTGTATCACATTTCACAAATCTTTTTATGTAGATTAAATAAAATTAAAATGGATATCAGGGACATCCTAGAAGGGAAAAGATATAACAAAATTTAAAAAACAAAATTTTAGGAATATTTAGAGGGGGAAACAAGAGTTCCAACTACCATGAGTTCCTAATGAAGTTGATGGGCTGACTGCACATGTACGTACGTAAGAATGCACGTAGATACATAAGTGCAGGTATGCATACACATACACAAACTGCTTAAACTCTGTTCCTTCACAAACTGATAGACTAGTCTCTTTTTCACACTGTGACTGTGTATGGTAGTCAATGCTAACTTAGTTTCCATGGCAATCTAAGTATATATTACCCAATCACCCTTGAAAAGCAATAGGTCAGTGTGAAAATATCCCCAATTCACCACACTCTAAGGAAGCTCCAACTCCCTGAGGAAAGAAGTTGGTATTAATAATAATGATATTTATTGTCTTCATTGCACTATGCTAAGTGTTTAATAGATGTTATGTCTTTTAATTCTTCCAGCAACTCTTGAGACAGATAATAACATCATCCTTACTTTACAGATGGCACCACTAGGGATCAGATCATTTAGGTAACATAGACAGGGTCACAAAGCCAGAAGTGGTAGAACTAAGATTGAAACATGTGAGCTCCTGAACCCAAGTTCTTAACTGCTATGCCAGATACCTCTGTTGAGAAGAGACAGCAAAATAAATCTCTATTATGAACTATCCCTGAGCAATGTAGATGTCTCCTACCTAAAAATACTCAAAATACCTTTTAAAATCTGAAAAAAATAAATAAAATCACCTCTGTTATAATGGAAGGTACTACCTTTTGCTCGCAACCATTGTATTTACTTTGTTGGCTAAATTCAAGAACTGGAGTTATACACATAAAATATGCTAACTGGCTGATCTCCAAATACTTTTGAATCAATGATTTTCAAACTCAAAACCTTAAGAGATATGGCTCCATATAAACTTCCACTGTATCCTTCCTTGCTTTATTCAGCTAGCCAAAAAAAAAAAAAATTGTTTAATACCTTTTAAAGTCAGATACTGTTAATTACCTGAGCCTCTCCAATAAACAAATCGAGGTCTCTGCTCTCAAGATTATAATCTAGTGGGGAAGACAAGAATGTAAAAAGCTATTTCAATTCTATATAATAGGTATGATAAGTGCTAAATATAGAAAAATAAGCTCAATATTTAGGAGGGGGTTCAAGATCCAGGCCTTTGGTGGGAAAGATCATAGAAGAATTTATACTGGAGGTCATTTCTAATCTAAAGATAATGACAAGTAACTAGTTGATGTGAAAATATAAGTAGAGCTGAAGAAATCAGAGATGATAGCTGCCACAGGAAAATCAATTAGAAAAAGCACTCAACAGAAAACCAGCTTAATGTATAAACAGGCAGTCCACAGAAAAAAATATGAATAGACAATAAACATATAAAAGAAATGCTTACTCTGACTCATAATTAAAGAAATACAAATCAAAACAAGTATATAACCATAGTTCATTCATCAGATCAGCAAAATGTGGAGTCTGATGATAATTTTAGCAAGCTCGTATATTCTGAGCAAGAATATGAAACTTTCAGGACTGCAACAAGGTAATTGTTATGAAAACCATAAATTAAAAATGAAGGTACCCTGCAGTCTCACTCCTAAGAAATTAATGCCACAGATACACTCACAAGAATTTGTTCAAATATATATTCAAAAATGTTCATTAAACCATGTTTGTAACAGCTAAAGCTGAAAATAACAAAAGTGCCTATCAATATGATTCTGATTAAATATGTGTTGGCAATTCCACTTGTTATGAGCTGAATTGTGTCCTCGCTAAAATTCATACACTGAAGCCCTAACCCCAAGTACCTCAGGATGTGACTGTAGGACCTTTAAAGAGGTAATTAAATTAAAATCGGGTCATTAGGGTGGGCCCTAATCCAATATGACTGGTTTCCTTATAAAAAGAAATTAGGACACAGACAACACAGACAGAGGAATGACCATGTGAGGACATAGTAAGAACATGTTCATCTGCAAGCCAAGCAGAGAGACCTCTGCCAACAGATATTAGAATTATCAAAAAAAATTGGAGGAAGGGCAGCTATGGAGCTGGGGCGCAGAGATCTAAGGAGGAAGCACCTCTAGGATGATATCGGTGCTTTTGAGCTAGGCGGAGGAGCCCTGTGGATTTGAGACCCAGAAGCAGGGCCAAATTATCCATTTGGCAATGTAGGCACAGCACCTAGGCCCAAAATACTTTTGTGGGCCCATGATTTGTTTTAAAATCAGAGGAAGAATGAACTTTTAGGTCAAAAAAATGTTTTTATAAATAACATTAATATATTTATCTTTATACTAACATCAACATAAAATATAGTTTTTAAAATTTTTTATGGAAGGAGGAGCCAACATAAGGACCCAGGGCCCATGAAGGTCATAATGTGGCTCTGTCTAGATTTCTAAGTGGCTGCCTGAGGAGGTACTTGTGTCTCTGATGGGGTACAAAGGAGTGGGATCTGGGTGTGTTGTGAAAACTGAGTTTTATTAAAATTCATAGTGATTAGAGTAGAAACTCAAAAAGATATTACAAATACAATCAAGTTTTTTTTAACTTTTAACCTATCTGAGGAAAGAATGAATTTAAGTTTAAAAGTTGGTCTCCAAGGATTTTCGAGGAGAAAAGATGAGTGAGTTTAAAAAGAAGGATGTCTGTGTTTACCTGGAACTGTCCAAGGGAGGATGTATGGAGAGCAGACTCATGGTTAGACCACACCAGATCAAGGAGTAGAAATGGTTTATAAGGCTTTTCACCTTAAATGAATTATTCTTTAACATAACCAAATTTATTTTACTATAGTAAACAATATTTTGATTACTAAGTTTATTTCCCAGACCCACAACACCAGAAATATTATAGCTAGAAAAGAAGATATTAGAAAGGCATATTCAACATTGTATTTTAACCAATAGTGACTCTAATTTACACATCAATCTATTATGATTTTGGATAGCATGAATCAACTATCAAAACTTGAGTAACTTAAGTATATCAACCAAATTTAGTTTCTGGACTACGAAACTGAGGCCCAAACCCCAGTTCTTGCTTTCCAGTATGTAATACCTGAATAATGAACCACACTGTCTCCCTGAACTCTGTTTAATTAAGCAAACATTTATTGAATATATAGTATTTCCCAGTTACTACACTGGGAACTATGAAAAACATAGATGAAAAAGATATGATTACTGTCCTTGAAAAGTTTATAATCTAGTTGAGAACATAGGTACATAAACACATTATCTTAATTTCATATAATGAGTATTAAGACAGAGAGATATCCTGAGTTCTTAGAGAGCAGAGAGGAACCTAACTCAATCAATATGGGCTTCAGGAAATGTTCCTGAAGCAGAGAACAGTTGAGTTAACCCCAAAATGACCCATGTGTTGAAATTATCCAGCAAGGACTTGAGAGTGGCTATTATAATGATGTTCAGTAAAGTAAAGAAAAATATGCTTATAATGAATAAAAAGATAGAAAGTCTCTTCAAAGAAGCAGAAAATATAAAAAAGGACCAAATGGAAAATTTAAAGCTGAAAAATACAGTATCTGAAATAAAAAATTCAATCAATGAGCTTAATAACAGATTGGAGAAAATAGAGGAAAGAGTCAGTGAACTTGAATATACATCAACAGATATCTGATCTGAAGAAGATACAGAAAAGATTTTTTTTTTAAATGAACAGAGCCTAGGAACCTATGGGACAAAATCAAACAGTCTGACATATAGGTAACTGGAGTTCTTAAAAAAGAAGAGAAAGAAAATGACAAAAAAAATAGTTGAAGAAATAAAACTCAAAAACTTCCCAAACTTGGCAAAAAAGTGAAACTTATAGATTCCAAAGCCAAATAGAATAAATTTGAAGAAAGTCTCCCTAGGCACATAATAGTTAAATTTTTGAAATCCAATGCTAAATATGTATATTGAAAGCAGCCAGATAGAAATGACATTCTACATACAGAGGAACAGTGATTAAACTAACAACTTCTCAGGAGAGGTAGAATAGAATTGAGGTAAAGGCTAAAAAGTTCCTTTTGAAACTAGCAACATGAGATTCAAGAGCGGCCTTATTGAGAGAAATTTTCATGGCATAGTAGGAGTAAGAATTCAGATTACAGTGAATTAAACATTGCCTTGTTTCTAAACAACATACAGTAATTGAAAGCAGAATTATGTAAGCACGTTAAAAACTTAGAAAAGAGATTATAGAAGGGCTCCTATTTAACGCATTCACTTATAACACTATTCTATGTATCTCTTACACATAAACAATTATATTACTGAAATGCAACAGCCACATAAATGTGACTTCCATTACTTAGACTCTAACAAAGAAACAAATGTTAATCTTACTTGTCAGCTGCTAAAAAGCAACAGCTTGGAGTGATTCAGCCTGATATGTTACACAAAAACTATATTAGAAAAAGTAGATAAAGTTCTTGTTTTTTGAAGAAACGAGCAGTCAAGAGGAAACTCTTATCACTGTTTTAACAGCCCAGGGTTTTCCCCATCCAATAATTGTGGAAGAATCCACATTCATCTATCTCACCTTTATGTTAACGAAAAATGTTTTGTAGGAGGGTGGTCAGCAGAGACGAGAGAGCTAGAGATTTGAGCTTTGTATTTCTTTTGCTAGCATTTGCATTTGTGCTGTAAAGGAAATCCTATTTGGTGGTTTAAGCAGAAATATAGCTCCACCATTTCCTTTTTATTTTTTTATATCAAAAGATAATAACACATACAAGATATTCTGAGAGATCAAAGATTTGTTTTCTAAAATCTCATTTATCAGACACGATTAAGGTAGTTATTTGTTTCGTTATAGAAGTAATGTTACAGAAGATAGTGACAGGAATAGAATAGTTAATATTTCAACAAATGTCTAGCACACACTATGTATACTATGTTTGATTGTCTTTAATGATGAAAGAATTAAAAGAAATACAAATAGCGAAACTACGTTGAAAATAGTCAAATTGTCAAAACTTCCACTGGGTCAGTAACTTCATTGTGTACATCAGTTGTTGAGTTCGAGATTACAGAAGAGCTGATTGTTTGTTACTATTTATAACATCTTAAATAGCCTAATATTTACTCCTTTCTTTGGTCATTTAAAGATTTTTCACTTCAATATTTACTCTCAAATGTTCTTCATAAGATCACCATTTTTTTTTTTTTTTGGTGAGGAGGATTAGCCCTGAGCTAACATCTGTTGCCAGTTCTCCTCTTTTTGCTGGAGAAGATTGGCCCTGGGCTAACATCCGTGCCCATCTTCCTCTACTTTATACAGAACACCACCACAGCATGACTTGATAAGTGGTGCATAGGTCTGCGCCCAGGATCCAAACCCACAAACCCCGGGCCACTGAAGTGGAGCACATGAACTTAACCACTACACCACTGGGCTGGCCCCTTACTGTATGCTTTTAATTTAACAAACTGCTATTCATATTTCACAGACAGAAAAACTAAAGTATAACAAAGTTAAAGAGATTGTCCTTAGTCAGAAAGTAAATACATGAAGAAATAGCAAAGATGAATTAGAAGACAAATCTAAAAGTGATTAAACCTAACCATAATATTATAGAGCTATACACTGATAAGCTAAAATTACTTTGTTAAAAGCATAGACTGAGTGTGGTTTAGTTTTATTTAGAAAAGTAGGATGGGGAAATATTATTTCATATTTTTAATCAAAAGTATTTTATGACTCATTTTACTTACTAAAAACTCAGATAAGACATAACACAAATTTTTAAATCCACATAACTGTTTTCTAAATTTTAATGGTGATTTATGATTGTAGGTGAACTTCAACCCATAAAATAACAACAGATTCATTCATTAAATGGCCCTAACTACATTCGAAGTGGGTCTGTATAGCAGTATAAAATCCCTGGAATATAATAACCTTAACAGTTATGCTACCTTTTAAAATTTAGATGACCTTTCTGCAACAGTATCCAAATTCATTCACTATTATTATTATTTTTTTTTTTGAGTAAGATTAGCCCTAAGCTAACATCTGTCGCCAATCTTCCTCTATTTTGCTGAGGAACATTGGCCCTGGGCTAACACCTGCGCCCATCTTCCTCTACTTTATATGGTACGCTGCCACAGCATGGCTTTGATAAGTGGTTCATAGGTCTGCGCCCAGGATCTAAACCTGCGAACCCCGGGGCCGCTGAAGCAGAGTGCGCAAATTTAACCGCTATGCAGCCAGGCCAGCCCCCCATTCTCAATTATTTTAATAATTATCAGTGAATAAAAAAATATCTAAAATTTGATTCTTATTCATATTTCACTATCCTTCTAAGATTTCAGGAGGCCTATTGATGCCCAGTAATGGTTTTAATCAAAGATAAGATAAACTAGGAGGCTTATTATATCCGAGTCCAATCAGGAAATGGAAATCACACAGTAATTTGAACAGGAAAGTTTAAAATAAAGAATTATTAATAGGAGATTAGAGTACTAAAGAATTGGCGAAGAAGAATTAAATAGAAATATAAACAATAGAGGGATAGCAGATGTAGAAAATAGCCACTACCCCTAGTGCTGAGACAGAATGCCCACGTGAGGGTCGATAATCCTATGTGTCGGCCTAACCAGGCCTGAGATTTAGGCCTCGTAGGAATGGGAACAGCCAGGGCTCTCTGGATGGTGGGGAACTTGCTGAGGAGCCCTGCCTGTGAGGCTTGCTGGAAATCTGCCCTGTGAGGGATAGAGGAATCCATCCCCAGGGAGGTGCTACACCTCAGAGCTTGATGTGAAGTCACATAAGAGGTGACGGGAGGGTCATTCTAGGGGAGGTGCTTCACCAACAGCACTCCATCATGGAGGCACTGAAGAGGTACTGAGGAAAGCTGTGGCCACTGGGTCCTGCTGGTCACCCCATGCTGCAGGGACCAAGATCTAGAGAAGCCGCCCTCTGCAGGAGCCGGCCCTGGAGAAACAGTGCTCTGCACAGGCTGCACCCCAGAAAAAACCACACCTTGCAGGAGACTAGCACTGGAGAAATTGTACTCTGCAGGAGTAGAACACTGCGTAAGGTTGTGGCTGCACAAAGCTGACCAACAAGGAGCAGTGGAACCGGGTAGGAAAAAAAAAAATCTCTTCCTCCTCCAGTGCCCCTCCAGCCCTTCCAACAGGCCCAGCTTAATATCACACCAGCTGGCAAAGGAGAAATATTTACAAAGTTTACCTCTGAGATCATACAGAGGGCAAAGAAGCATAGATTTGGGGCTGAGAGACAATAAATTGAAAGCTGGCATATTTATTTTCATAACCTAATCAGACACTTTTCTTTTATGCTTTAGCACCAAAACCAGGAATTATTTCTTATTTATTTATTTATTTATTTATTTTTTCCCCAAAAGCCCCAGTAGATAGCTGTATGTCATAGCTGCACATCCTTCTAGTTGCTGTATGTGGGACGCAGCCTCAGCATGGCTGGAGAAGCGGTGCGTCGGTGCGCGCCCGGGATCGAACCTGGGCCTCCAGCAGCGGAGCGCGCGCACTTAACCGCTAAGCCACGGGGCCGGCCCAATTTCATTATCTATATAATAATGAAATCTGTAAAAAGTGATTTGTTTTTTTCCTTCCAGAGATTTTCTTATTCCTTCTTGATTGGTTAGTGGTTTTCTTTTTTTTTTTGGTGAGGAAGATTGACCATGAGCTAACGTCTGTTGCCAATCCTCCTCTTTTTGCTGAGGAAGATTGGCCGTGGGCTAACATCTGTGGGCAACTTCCTCTACTTTATATGTGGGATGCTTGCCACAGCATGGCTTAACAAGTGGTGCATAGGTCCATGCCCAGGATCTGGACCTGAAAAGCCCAAGCTGCCAAAGTGGAGTGCACAAACTTAACCACTACGTCACCAGGCCAGCCCCAATTGGTTAGTGTTCTTACAGAAGACTAAGCCACCTGATGTGCATTCCAACATGCCACAAGATGCAACCAACTTCCCAAGACCAGAACCCATGACAGAGTTCAGCCTCCATATTTGCATGGTGAGCTTTGAATGGCCAGAGCCATTCCCATTAGGTTTATTTGCCCACCCTGCTCTAGGTTTTCCAAATATTGAGTGCTCAGTAACCACTACTAATTGAATTGCTCTTTACTGGATACAAAATATTTTCATATTTGAAAATTATTATTATTGCTAAAAAACAAAAATCATTCAAGTAAATTTGAAGCTCTAATTGGCTTTATTGGGTGATTCAGAACCAGGCAGCATCCCGTCTAGCAATTAGAAGAGTGCTCCAAGGGGCTGCACAAAATGGAAGGCTTTTATAGGAAAAAGGGTGGGGTAAGGGAGCTATTAGCAAAAGAAAAGAAAGGATTATGTTTAGCCCAATGCACTTATTTTGGGGGCAAGGGTTTTATCATGCAAATTGCCTCTTCTTCCTCTGAGGAGTGGAGAATGGAGAGGGCCCACAAGACAGATTACCTCATTGATGCTGACCAGAAAATTTCAGACTGGCCAATTAAAATTACATTTCTGGGAGAGGTTGAAACTGCAATTAGATCAGGTATTAAATCTAGGTTTGGTATCATGGGTTTTTAGCACGAGCGGCCATTTTGGGCCTGTGGTTTCTTTTTTTTAACGTTATCATTTCCCCAAAATTCAACTAGAGACTCTGTAGTTTAATGCTTTGCTGGAAGTAACAAAGCCAATAATGGCCAGAGTTGAAATTCAAACCAAAGTTGTATATTTTAAAATTAGTGCTTTTTCTAAGATCCTAGTTTGCCTTCAAATTAGGACTTTCAGCTAACAAAGAAACCAAAATAACTAAAAATTTGTGAAATTCGGTCTATCAGAAATTTCCAAATAAATTGTGATTGCCCCTAAGGAAAAGTACTCTCACATATGAAGGTTGTTCCAAGGTGTGATCAAACTTTTCCAACTCTGTTTTGGAAAAAAATGCAAGAAAATTCTAAGGAGAGTTTATGTGTGTGGAGGAAGATTGGCTCTGAGCTAACATCTGTGCCCATCTTCCTCCATTTTTGTACGTGGGATGCCACCGCAGCACGGCTTGATGAGCGGTGCACTCGTCGGCACCTGGGATTCAAACCTGCAAACCCCTGGCCACCGAAGCGGAGCACGCGAACTTAATCACTACGCCACCAGGCCAGCCCCTCTAAGGAGAATTTTAATAATGGCTCAAGTTACTCATGAGGAAGACAAATTTGATTGATATATTTCACTTCAGGTTGAATTCAGTAGTTCAATTGAAAATTTGAATTCACAGAATATGATGTTACCACAACCTACTTTGGTTATGTAGATTTATACTGAAAGAGTTTTTTTTTTTAATTGTCCTTTTTAAAAAAGAATTAACTGAAATTAGCCTAATGAACAATATTAGGAGGTGCAGTTTCATCTCATTGCTGTAATCACTGAAAAGACAAGATTAGAGAAATGACCTGAAAATACTAGACAAGGATGCTTTTAGAATATTTTTCAATAATGTGCTAAAGAAACATATATAAGGAAAGAAAATTAAGTTGCAGTTAACCAGTGAATGGTCAACTTTGTTAACAATCCTGTGATGATCTAAATGACAAAAGAAAATAAATGTCAGTAATCGTAATTAAAAGTGTGCTATATTTACGAAGCATTAGCGTGACTTACATGTCTACCGTGTAGTAATTGACCTAATTCATCATCTCATTTTGACTCGACACTCAAGTTCTAACCTCTGTCAATTTTCACTCTAAACAGAAGATGCAGGGCCAGGTTTGCGAAGAGTGATGTCAGAGTTGACCATTTAGGGCCTCTCAGCCTTGTTCAATCAGCATTGACTTCTGGACCCAGCCTGACACTCTTTAAATCATCATATAAGGTTGTATTCCATCAGCGCTCCCATAATCCCAGGGCAAGAGAGCCTCTATTAAAACTGGGAACAAGTGCCCCGTGTGTTTGAGCTAATGCGGTACTGACTTTTAGCCCATGACAATTGACCATCATAATGTACCTATCAGAATGCCCTGAGCACAACATTTTAGAGGAGGCCAGGGTAAATTGGATTCTTAATGGTGCATTTAACAGAAGTCAGTCAATGAGGTTAACATAATTCTCAGTACGCACTTTTAAATTGCAAACAGTTTTAGAGTGAACATTTCCATAACAGACTGGACTGACACGCCACACAATGAGCTTTTGGCCTTCCTAGCAGATGGGCCTCTTTTGGTTTTGGTCCTGAATACAGCATTAGTTGAAAATGCATTCAGTTCAGAATAGAATGGTGTTTTTTGTGGAAGAGCTGGCTTATTGTTTGCTTCAGACAAAGAACCCTTTGTCTGGTGACTGACTTGTCATCTTATGTCGATGTAAGCTATGTAAAGAATGACTTTTCATTAAAGCAAGTTTAGCATATTTGCAATTGTCTTGGTCAGATGGGAAAGTTTCTGGCTGAAACAGTGGAATTATATCCTGTGGTTTATGCAATCCACAAATTGATTCTATGTGGGAAAGCAAAAATAATAGTAATAATAAAAGAGGGTTTTTTTTCTCTTGACACAGGAGAATAACTGTGCCAGGCAGCAATTTTTGGACAGACTGAAGAAAATCCACTACTTGTACAGGTGACAGAATTCACCAAGTTGGGAACTGAATGCAATATCCCCTTCTGCAGACCAGATTATAGTCTCAAATTCCTGAATTTGGCTCACTCTGGATTAAAAATATCATTGTTACCTCATCCAGCTCCTTGCACTTTCCTATAACTTATTACATATATAATCATCATTAAACCCTCCAATGCTGCTTCCATCATCCCACTCTGAACTTCCTTCTTGCAAATGAACTTTATACTCTCCCATACTCTACACTATCTCGTATGTAGTTCCTATGTTGCCTAACTCTCTCCTGTTTACTGCTAACAATATGATATCCACCTCCTGCTGTCCAAGAACTTCTAAACTGAACAAATAACTTGGAGAAGGTCTGACATATGGTGGTACAGCCCTGTGGACAAAAACTGTAACTTTCCCAAGCACAACAGTAATACTCGTCCCTGACCATTGATAATCCCACAAAATTCTCAGTAACGCTTCTCCTATACATGCTCCTTCACTACTGAGGACATTGGGGAATGAGGGCAGCTATTATGAAGCTCACTCCAATTTGACCAATGTTACCATTTTACACTATTCTACCCTGCCAAGTACCCCTATTAAGGGCCTGGAGGTTGCAGAGAGGACCCAATAGAACCATCCTGAAAACATGCATCTCCTTTACTGTTAGCCTACGGGAGTCAGGGGCCCAGAGATGGCTTTGATCCTACCCGGGGACCTCAAGCACCACCTTCCTCTCAAGCAGCTCAACTAGCCACAAGTAATTTGCTACACATCCATTAGGTGCCACACAGTTCATATAGACATGACTTTGAACATGAGAACACCAGAAGTCATAGGTCGGAAAAAAGCAAGATGGTGGAGGAACATGGCCTGTTATGGTATGATTTCTCCATGAATCTGTATTTATGGTTTACCTTTATTTTTTGAGTGTATCTTAACAAATTTGTGATTTTTATGCTGTCACACAACAACCAGAATGTTGCACACTTTACACAATAAAATTTATATTCTTTTATATTTCCTATTTTATATCATTTCAGTTTCCTTTTTTCTCCCTTCTCTGATGTTTAATGCTATGTTTGAAATTTATGTGAGAGACACATTACAACACAGGAATCATATTGTAACGTGGGATGGTCACATTTTCCTTGTATCTTTCTATTCCTCGGGACTAAGCTACTGGCCAGAATGGATATCCTGTCTCAGAAGTAGGAAGAAGCCCTGCAAGACATGAGCTCTAGACTTTTCCCTCTGCTCCTTTTACTATTTACCTATAATGATGTCCCAATCTCACACTGTGATCATAAGCTCAGTACACCAACTTATTTCCTCAAATATATTTTTCTCACCCAAAGTGCCTTAATGTAGTTAAAATATACCTAGCTCCATCAAAAAATTCCTCAAAGAAGTACCTCTTTGATATGAGTATCAGCATCTGTTGAGAGATATTGAAGTTAAGATAGTTTCTTAGATCCCTGGATGATACAATATGTGATTCTACTAATACCTGCTCTGGTGCATAACCGATGCATAGTTGTTTTCATCTTCCATAAATTGCTTCCATCTCCGTGGTAAGAATAACTATTTCTTGCATTGATCCACCAAAATATAATTAAATTGCAATTCACTCACCTTCAGACATATCCCTTTAACCAGGACAGACTGGATTATTATAGGTGTTTTAAACTCTATTTCTTCTAGTTCGATCGTTCTCAAATTTAGTGTTCATCAGAATCACCTGGACAGCTTGCTAAAATACAGATTTCTGAGTTCTATTCCTGGAGTTTCTAATTCAACAGGTCTGGGATAAGACCCCAGAATTTACAATTCTAACAAGTTCCCAGATGGTGATGATGTTGGCCCAACGGTCACAGTTTGAGAACCACTAGTCTAGTCTGTAAGCAAAAAAGGGTTAAGAGCAAGGAATTTAGTGGTATTATATTTGGTATGTGTAAATTCCAACAATAACCGTGATAAATTTTGCATAGCTTAGTGATTTACTTGATTGACAAACATAACCACATAATAGATTTAAATTTCATCATTAACTTGTTAAAATTATAAATTTTTCTGGGTGGTTTTAGATCTCTGTCCACAAGTTCAAAGGAAAATCATCAGAGATTTCTTCATATTGCTCTTTAGGGTACTCTCTGTAAGGTGAACATTTTATTTGCAAATGCCTTGTGTTCTGTTTGAATTTGCCAACATAAGCTTTTTTTTCATTATAAAGAATTCTGGTTACATGGGTGATTGTGAAATCATTTAGAAATGATGACCTGTTTTTATCCTAGCTGTCAGCTATAATACTCTTAAGATAACACAGGCCCTTAAAAGGAAGACTGAAGGCAACTGGGCAATCGGTTACTCATCCTTGCACCTCCCCATCCCACTCTGAAATTGTACATCCCAGACATTTTCTTCTCACACATCACTCAAAAAGCAGTTCTCTCTTTTGCTTATCAATTCAAGGTCTTCTTGATGTTTTGCAAAATTCTTATGCCAGTGTTCATAATATCATGCCTCCCAAATTCGATCCTCAGAACTCATAACATTATTGCTACAGACTTCCCTCTCTCTCAACCAAAGGAAAGCAGAATTGGAGGCTCCAAATTACTCTTTGGTGAGAGGAGTCATTTGCAAAAGGAATTCAACCAGAATACCTTTCATTCTACCATAAAATGGATTAAGGGGAAATCTCTTTCCATTTTCCAATTACTAATAGTAACACTTCTTTAACATATCATTGATCAAATAACATGCCAAGTTGGGATCATATTTAAACTTTCAACAAAAATGCACTGCAAAATTCATATAATTATATTGGATTAGTAGGTAAAGTTGTTACATACCTTGCAGTGAGGAGCTGCTATTATCTGCCTTCGTGCAGGTGAATGTCTAAAATATGCAACAACCATGTTAATCAATCTTTATTGTGGAAACATTTAAAGATAGACATTTTATTGCAGAAAACTTGGAAAATTTAGAAAAGCACAGGGAGGAAAAATATAAATTATCCATCAACTCCACTCAGAGATAAATATGCACTTAATACAAGGATATAAAAAGAATTAGGATAGAATCCAGAAGAGAACATTTCGTTGGAGAAAGTTTCTGAGTCCTGGATTATTTTCCTGTTAGGGGAAGGGAGAAGAGGTGCTTGCCTTCCAGCTCAAGAAGGGAGAGGGCTTTGGAAGGACCTTGTAGCATTTGATACATATTTCCTGGACTATGAGAGGGTACGGGGACTGGTGTCTGAACCCCACCTGAGAAGTCTATGCAGAAGTCTGCAGCAGGAGGTAAAAAAGACAGCAGTGGGAGCAACTACTCTCCTCTATTTAGTATGGCAAGGATGCATGGGGTCCCCAGTGTCCCAAGTGGATATTGCAGAAGGGAATTGGGCTAGAGATATTTTGAGGGAATCTTAGCAATAAGAGACTGCTGGATGTGCCAGGGGTGGAAGTTGGGGGGAGAGTGCTGTACCCATGTCAGAGAATTACACTACTCAGAGATTCTCAAGGTCAACATCCAAAGAACACCAAACAAGTTCCCAAAATAAGACTGTTTCAAATATCCACTAATCCCAGAGTATGTCAATGCCAAATCATAAACATTCCTGTAAAGTAACAATTTCCCTGCTCCTACTCCTCCTTTCCCCACTCTCCTGGAACAGGTTGAGAAACCTAGACTAGGGAGATGGGAGGAGAGAGAAGAGAATGTTCGGGAAGGAGAGAGCTGACCACACCTGTTTCCCACCAGAATGCTCTAGACTAAGCAAGGGAACAGAAGCATCTTTAACTCTAAATGTAGTTCAGAGTTTTGTCTGTGGAAATGATCATTTCAATTATTAAAATTACATTGTGACTTACAGTGACTATAGGACTTTTTATTATCAGAATGTGACCATAAAAATCATGGACTGCCCCTGGATTTCATCCAAGGGATGCGGGAAAACTAGTTTACATAAAGAAAAAGAAAAAAGTTGCTTTCCCTTTGGAGTCTTGTCCTATTAGTACAATGATAACACATTATTTTCCAATATGTGGTTGTGCCAAAATATATTTAACTAAACTTCTAATTTGTTTCTAGCTTATCATCCCTTCTTGAAAATGACCGTAACTTAGACACTTTTTCCTTTCTCTTCTTAATTCTAATGTTTTCTCATATTGATAGTCAAGAAATTCTTCCTTACTTAAAAAAAAGATTAAAAATCTTGTTTAAACATAGTACATGAAACATAAACATAGTAGATGATCAATAAAGATATGTATGAATAAATGGATGAACAAAAGCCCATTTCTTATTGCTTACTCACCACATGAAAAAATAACAAAATCCTTTCATCATTATCTAATTTTAAAGTAAACTCTCAATTATTCTTCCTCATTTTTAGAACACTTTCATTTAAATCTATCCAAAAATTTAGGGTGCAAACTATTCTCTAGGGATTCTAGAAGTATAATCAGTGCTCTGTCATAGCTGTGTGGTGAGGCAGCACAGGTAGAAGCTTTCTGTACTATAAAATAACTAAAAAAAAATCCAAAATAGGAGTGGAGTAGGGGGTCAAACTGTTAAAAGAATAAGAACAGGTTAGTATCACTAGTTTCTAGGCTAAAGTAGATGAGGGGTCATGGCCAGAGTGAGACACTTAGGCAGCTGCCATGAGAAGGCACAGTTTGAGCAAAGCAAGTGCTTAAGGGCTTGGGTTATTCCAGAGTCACAGAGCTAGGGGATAGGCACAAAAGTAGGAGCTGAGGCATGGGAATTAGAGTGAGTGCTTGTCATGGCTAGGGGTATTATGAATCAACTCTCTTTGAGGACTCAGGATTATAATCTCATGACAGTAACTTTGCCAGTCTCAAATGTTGCTTTATAAGAATGGTTATCTGACACTCAGGCCTTTTCTAAGGATACCAGGAAGCTCATACCTTATGTGGATATTCAGTTCTCCCTTTGTCATTATGCATTTTTGAAATCTGTTTAAAGATAAGTTCAGCAGTGGACAGCAAGAGAGGAATGAAGTAGAGGAGATAGACGACAGTCTCAAGTGTGAAAGGGCGAGTGGCAGGGTGCCGTCTTTGTGGCTAAGGAAAGAGGAAGGGTATGGGTAAACAGATACATGCCAAGGACAACTGTTTTGGCAACACCTTTTCCTCTTCCTTCCAAGCCAGACCACCCTTAAACTCTGGTTACCCCCCAGAGAGCCAAAGATGCCCAAACTGAAGAGTTAATTGTCTAGTTCAGGTGGTGATCAATTTATAACTCTTAAAGGAAAATTGTTGCTACAAAATCATTCAAATCCAAAAAGAGCCACTGATAACCCTTTGAGATGTATGAATAGAAATTTATTGCAGCCAAATTTGGATCATTTCCAACAGTATGACTTTTTTTCTTGAATTACAAAGAGAATTTTATGACACTGGCAGGCACATAGCTTTCTCCAGCATTCTAAGCTTCTTCCTGTCTGTCTTGTTCCCACACGTTAAATCAGCAGTGCATGACTTACAATTTGACTTGCTTCCTTTTTTTGCAAAGTAGTCAGAACTTGACTCCATTCATGAGTGACCTTTCTCCTCCCTCTCAGATGCTGATTTGGGCAACACTCAGATCACTTGTATTTCATCTTGAAAGATAAAAATTTGGTTGCCTCGGGAGTGGGAGAACTTAATGTCTGTTTCAGTAAAGCATTTACCAAGTCAGTATTCAAAGCCATCTGAAATAGTTGGCACAGTTGAACAATAAATGGCATTGCTTTAATAAATTGGGAGAGAATAAGACTGTCCCATTGTGCCTAGCAACTGTTAAGCATTATGTTCTTTCTTCGACTCTAACAATGTAATGTTTGTTTTATTCAGTGCTCTGCATTGTTTGTTAAAAATAAATCTTGAGAGGAATTGTATGAGTAAATTGAGAATATGTATATATATTTACACACATGTATATATATGAAAAATTATATGAAAAAAATGGATGCCACTTTTAGATCTAATCAGCTGGCCAACCCACAAATAGATAACCATGTCTCAGAATAACTGGGTTCCATACATCTGTGATGGGTATACAAAACAAAAAAAATAGGAGAATGAAAAACTGACACAGGAGAAACAGAATAGTAAATTGCTAAGAGCTTAGCTTTGAATTCAGAGGAATCTCTACCACGTACAAAGAAGTCTTTAACTTCTTTAGCTTTCAGATGTAAAATTTACATGACAATAGCGGCTTCTTCCTAGGGTTTGTGTGACAATTAAATGAGGTGAGGTAAGCCCCTCAAAATGTTTAGCAAGTAACTGGCAATTAGTGGATACTCAATAAATGTTAGATTTCACAATGGCCCAATCAAGGTTTTAACTCTACTTGGTTTTAGACTGTGAATATGTTAAACTAGGCCATATGTTAGAGGATCAAACATAGGTTACTAATGGGCTCTTTATCCAATATCAATCTTTATTTGGTCTATAGTTTGTAAGTTACTCACTTTTCTTCTTGGCTATGTTTATTGGATAATAGAGAATTTCCATGAGCTTGTACAAATCCAAAATGGATGTTATCTCTGGCATACACAAGTCATGCTACATAAAAGAGAAATAGCATCATACAGAAAGCATTTTCTTTGCTGTGTGAGTATGTGTGTGTGTGCAATATTGTCAGGGAAGGCATATAAGAAATCATGCTCCTTGTTAGAATTTGATATGTTGTTACAATCCTATAACATGTTTGACAATTAACAGCGGCTTAAGTGCCTAATATACTTGATGACTCAATATACCATTTAGTTGGTTCCATGTACTAAAAGAAGATACAAAAAAGACTGGGGTATAGGAGCAGCCAAGAGAAGTGAGAAAACAGAGCAGCTGGTCTTCTCTGGACATCTCTCTCCTTTCGAGACTGTAAACAGTGGGGTGAATTTTGTTGAATATTTTGATTGTGGGAGGCAGAATTTAAGATCATCACACTCTCAAGAACCCACATCAACAGCATTGCTTATATAGTACATCAGAATTTACACAAATTCTTAGTTACCTTGAAGAGCAAGTAACACAGGCCAAGATTATCCCCTAAAGCTATTAGTATGGTAAGACAAATAATAGGTAAAGCAGAGGGAACTACCACTTCTTTTTCCTCCAGGGAGGTCCAGGGATCTCTTGCTCTTCTACCTGCGTCTATCACTGGCTCCCCCTCCAAAGAGGAAGACCTGCTAATCTGATTGGTAGGTACCTGAAGCATTGGTTGGGCTGCATTTTCTAGTATGTAAGGTTACTGTGCCTTAGTGGCAATATTCCATGTTCCCCCTGCTGTCTTGTGATTCCTGCGTCCAGTGCAGTAAACACAAACAAATGAGCAGCTGTAGGGGCAGGAGAACTGCTTTCTTTCCTCTTGTCCATCATAAATGTGGTGAGTAAATGAACTCATGAGGGCGCAATCACAGGTCTTTCTCCCTCTACAGGCATTCTTGAATATGAGTCCCAAAATTGGGGACAAGAAAGAGTCTTTATTGGGGTTTTTCAACCCAAATTACATCCTCTTAAATTTATCAGAAAGCCTTGCCCTCGAACCAGATGAACGGGGAGGTAGGAGGAGGTGGGATTGGGATGGGGGAGTGTGTAAGTCACCTGCTTAGCCACTGCAGAAGCAGTAATTTGTTTTCCATGCAACTACTGTCCTTTAATTATGCAGTTTCCTTTACAAAGAATCCAAAAGAGAGAAAGGATGAACAGTAGGGTTATAATAAAGTTCACCCTAATCCCTTAACATGGGTAGCGATATCTAGAAAGTCCTCTAAAAATGTGATGATACAGATTAAGCCGAACTTCACTATTAATAGAATGCAAGAGTTGCAGAAATAGAGTATATATATGTATATATAAAATAAATTAATGTTGATCAATAACTGAAAATAACCATAGATCAATTAAAGTAAAATTATGTATAGAAACTAAGGGCAATCAAGCTAAAATAAATGGAATATTAAGTGATGGTTATTTTGTGACCATCTACTGGATTTTAGGTATTATATTTAACTTATGACCATCATAAACATTTCAGGAATTCTGGATAACACATTGTGAAAATCTTAAGCAATTTGATGTTCCCAAAGGTTTATTCAGTTTTCATCCATTGTTCTAGCTTCAGTGGATATAACATTGATTCATGAGGCTTCCCTTTAAGAACCATGATTTTTTACATATTCATTTATTCATACTTTGCCTTATTCCAGAAAGGATATGAGGCAACAGAGTACCATGACTAATTATCTGAGAGGAAGCTGCTTGACCTGAGATTGATTAATTTGCCTTTTCCTTTTAAAAAAAATACATTTTAGAAGATTTAGGGTAAAAAAAAAAAGTTCACCTGCTAAAATAGGGAGAAGAAATTGGAATTGCAAATTGACACTTTCGCTTGATCATTTAACAATCATTCAATTAACTTTTATTTAATTCCTACTACATAGATACATGGCATGCTAATAACATTACTTACGTTGAAGTGATGTCTAACATATTTCAACATTCAGTGTCTCATTTGTTCCTCCCAACTTTGAGTGCGTCATCTGAAGAAAATTATCAACCCCTCCCTTTTAATATTGGCAAAAACTAAGCCTCAAAAATATTGAGTAAATTGTGAAATCACACAGTCTCCTGACTAGCAGTATAGTTTTCTTTCCATTGCCCCATCACATGTTCTCAAAGGTGTAGGGACTGCCTTGACTTGACTCTACTCTTCTCCCATGTGAGATCTCCTTATAAAAAAATATTTTTCCTATCATACTTGGTCAACAGTGAAAAAGAATTTAAAGATCATTGAATAAAATTGGTAGAAATTTGTTCAACTTTCTGTCACCTAGGTTTCTAGGTTTCTGGGACGATATCCCCTTCCAAGAAATTTTTCATAAATTTCATATGACCCTTCTCCTTTTTCAAGATGTCTCATTCCAACTACCATCAAACTTAGAAAAATAGAATCACCTCCAGCAAGTAAAATAACTCACTATTTAGTTATTACAACATTCAGTGCTTTTTACCTATTGCAGCCTTAAGCCTTTCTTGGAAGGTAAGATTTTTCTCAGGTTGGCAGCACGCCGACATGAAAAAAAGAAAGCAACTGACAGAACTTGTGAAGAAAAGAAACAATGCCTGAGGTTGCTTAAGGATGGGAGCACATGTCTCAATTACTCTTTCTCTCTCTCTGAGAAAGAGAAAAATAAAACCCAATTGAAAAATTTCCACCTCCTAACCAAGCCAAGCAACAGTGCATAAGTGTCATTTGGGAAAAGAAATTTGACAACTGATAGTTAAAACAATTGATAGGTTAAGATAACATTCGTGTCTGAGAATTCTAGAGAACATCCGATTGATAAAAATGGTGAGGCTAGGAAAATCAAAAAATTAGGATTGACCATACAATGGAACAGTAACATAAACTTGCCAAAGGGAGAGGAAAAAATACTTAGAATTAGCCATAGTTAGGATCATCACAGGTCTCAGTTTGCCTGGAACAGCGCTCGTTAAACCTTAAAACTGGCAAAATGAACAACTGCACCCTGTTTATTCTCAAAGCTGTCCTTGTTCGGACAAAATATTATTTATGTGGTCACCCTAGCCAAAGAAGATGAAGCAATCTTATTCTCATGCATTGCAAAAAGAAAAAGAAGAGAGTATCTCAGAAAGCTGGGATGTGCTATTCTCTTCATGACGGTTCATTACAAAAAGGCAAATGTAGTGGCCTCGACCAATGTACGTTTATTTATAAAATGAGTAAAAACCCACAAAACCATTTTGGATTACTTAGTGGAAATCAAGATCTTTCATCACAGAAATAAAGGAAAGCAGAGAAGGGGAGATAAAATTGGCAACATCCTCTGAAACTCAAGCTGAAAACCGTGTTTCAGCAAAGGAAACACAGAATCCTTAACCAATGCCATGGCACATGAGAGCCTTTCCACATGCCAGACAAACCATTCTAACAAGAATCCTAGTCCAAACTGGGATTGTGAGTATATTTGTATTTTCTCTACTTTAAGAGAAGACTAGCAGAATTTTTCTTGTAAATTTAGTGATGCATAATCACATGTTGTTTTACATAAACATGTATTCCAATTTACATAAATTTGCATAGCATTTTCCAAAAAAACTAGCTCTGAATATGTAAAACAAATTAATCTGTGCTCTCTAATATAATTGTATTCAAATATGAGATCCAGGGCTACCACAAGAGGTAGGCTTATCAGATATAGAAATGGCATCACTCCAAAACTCTTTACTGAAAATAGATAATAGTTATAGGTTAGATAAAACTTGGATATTTACAGAAATTGATTAGAAATATTCAATAAACTGCTGATGAAAGAATCCCAGGTTGGAATAAGTAGACGGAATACTTGACACCATTCATGAAGGATTAACATTAGGTTGCTAATTGCCAAGATCGTCACAGCCCTCTTAAATTTCAGCTCTGCAAGTGTGTTTGGTCTAGAATGGGAGATTTTAAGCTAAAGAGAAAGGATTTTTTTCAATTTGTATTTTAACAAAAAGATACAGGAAATTATCATTATTATAGCTGAAAAGCAATGGCATTTAATTTCTGATTACCAATAAAATATTTCAGGATTGGTTCTTTCTTCTTATTAACAAATGTAAACAACAGAAGGAGAGAGAAGTAGTCTTCTCCTCCGTCTTTTATAATTAAACTGCTACTTGGTAAATCAGTGCTATCAGATAGTCTAGTGTTGTGGCTAGTTTTAAAGTGTGTTTTTTAAAGAGGACTTCCCGTATTGAATATGAGATGCACGATGAATCTTCCGTGGTCCTTAACTAAAATCCTTTTGTGTCCCACACAGGTGTGGAGTTCCTAACTACTCAGATTAGATTCATAGTTAGCAACTCTTGATACCTTAACATACAAAAAAAATTTCGGCAGGGAAAAAAAAGGTGAAAAAGTTATAAAGCTCGAGATTGTGAACCACGCAAAAGGGAGCATAGATTAGAGTAATCCCGTTAATACATAAATCAGATTATGTCAATTGTCTACTCAGTGGCTTCTAATAGCTTCCCATCACTCTCAGAATAAAATCCACATTTACCAGGATCCACAAGACCCTACACAATCCAGTCTCTAGCTTCGACTCTGGTCTTATTGCACTCTTCCTCTCACTTAACTCCACTCCCTCATCACAAGTGTTTTTGTTGTGCTTTAAACACGCCAAACAGGGTTCTGCCTCAGGTCCTTTGCTCTGGTTTTCAATGCTGTCCCGGATCTGGGGAGAGGAAGATTGGAATAGGCCAAATTAAAACACCATCAAGCTCACTGGTCTTACCAAGATTCAGCCATTTTTTGAATAAACCATCCTCAGATTGTTGCATGCTTTTAGTTAATTTCTAGAGTTTTGAAAAAGTTGATTTTGACAAATCGTGCTAGTGTTCTCATTGCTTTATGGAAAGTGTTTTCTTTTGAAAGTCCTTTCTTTGCTATTCTGGAAATGCTTTCCTGGATATTCTTCTTTAAAACTCACTAAAACTTGACAAGTGGTAGGTTGTTAACAATTAGTTGCATGTGATTTCTAAAACTGTAACAGTAGAATTTTTTTACTCTGTTTAACATTAAACCATAAAATTTAACTTTTTCTGGATAGATGAGGTTAAATTTTATTTATTCAACAAATATGTATTGAGTTGCTTCCTTGTTCTAGCTACTTGGGTATCTGGCAGGGATGAGGAAGTGACATTTGCCTAGAGGTACTAATGAAGTGAGGGAATGGGCTATGGGCTTACCTGAGGGAAGATAATTCCAGAAAACAGACACATTTAGATTCAATGATACAAATAGATTGAAAGTAAATAGAAAATGACATACCATGCAAACAGTAACCAAAAGAGAGCTGGAATGATTATCCTAATATCAGATAAAATAGACTTTAAGGCAAAAAATGTTAGTAGAGACAAAGAAGGACATTTTATAGTGATGAAGGGTCAATCAATCAGGAAGACATAACAATTTTAAAAATATGCACCTAACAACAGAGTTCCAAAATACATGAAACAAAACTGACAGAACTGAAGGGAGAAATACACAATTCAATAATGATAGCTAGAAACTTCATTACCCCAGTTTTCATAATGGATGGAAACACTGAGCGGAAAATTAACAAGAAAATTGAAGTCTTGAACAACACTTATAAACCAACTAGACCTCACAGACATCGATAGTATGGTATTCCACCGGACAGCAGCAGAATACATATTTTTTAAGTGCACATGGAATATTCTCCAGTATAGAACATGTAATAGGCCACAAAATAAGCCTCAAAAATTTTAAAAAGATTAGAATCATACAATTTATAATAATAGAAGGAAGTCTGGAAAATTATCATTTGAGAAAAACAGTAATTTTTTTGTTTTAGAATATTTGTCATGTTAATTACGTTAATATGTAATGGATTTATTACTGTTGGTTTTAAGTGAATTAATAAATAAACATTTAAAATTATTCTCAATTTTAATTTCTTTTTTTTTTTTTTGTGAGGAAGATCAGCCCTGAGCTAACATCCATGCTAATCCTCCTCTCTTTTTGCTGAGGAAGACCAGCTCTGAGCTAACATCTATTGCCAATCCTCCTTTTTTTCCCCAAAGCCCCAGTAGATAGTTGTATGTCATAGTTGCACATCCTTCTAGTTGCTGTAGGTGGGATGCGGCCTCAGCATGCCCAGAGAAGCGGTGCTTCTGTGCGCGCCTGGGATCCGAACATGTGCCACCAGTAGCGGAGCGTCAGCATTTAACCGCTAAGCCACAGGGCCGGCCCCACAATTTTAATTTCTAATATGGTATTGATAGATATAACCACTTAAATAACAGTTCTTTGGGGGTCCTCAATAATTTTAAAGAGGGTTCTGTTATCAAAAAGTTTGAGAACCATTGATTTATCCTAGTAACGTAGGAAATATGTTTGGGAGTCCACCATAATAACCATTACACCACAATATACAAGCAACTATTTGCAATGGTAACTTTGGGAAAAGAAAGTTGGTGGGTAAAGGAGCTTAATCAATCTCTATACTTCCTACTGCTCTGAAATCACAGAAGTGAGAGAGAACTTGTATTTGAGGAATCAAAAGGAGTACACTGAGACTGGAGCGTCAGAGAGGGTGTGTGATGGTGGGAGAGGGGAAGTAAGAAAAGAGAAGTAAGCTGAGAGCATCTGTCTTTTAGGAAAGATAGGACATTTAAAAATCTGTAGTATAAGGGAGTAATAAATGCGTAAAAACTTTACCAACTAAGTGCTATTCAGAGAGAAAGATCACTTTATTGTCACCTGGACATCAAACTCATTAAAACATTCCCTCTTGAAATGCAGAACCAAGCCCACTGAAATGTTATTAACAATTTCAGCAATTTCAAAATATGTAGCCTTTCGTGTAATCTATGGATATTATTCAGCTCCTTCAAAATGAAAACTCCAAGGCTGCAGGTATTTTTAGTCTAGGCAACTGAAGAGAATTTATGAATGTGCAGTTCTACACCCAAAAAGCAATTGCCATGAGTTAGAAAAGGAAAAAAAAAATCACTTCAAATAAAGCAACCTGTTTCCCCCACTCCCACTTTCAACTCTTTGGGTTTTGGAATACCTAAGCCCCACCATTTTCTAGTCTTCAGAAGGGCTCTCATACCTAACAGCTGCTATTTAGGTAGCCCCTTATGCTATGAAATTCAAACCCTCATTTTATCTCCTTTCCCTACAGCAAAAATTGCAATATCTCACACCCAAGCTCCAGCTGTCAGATTCACACACCATTTCTATTTCAATGGCTAGAATAATCCCTTGCTCCCCTGTTTTCATTGAACAAGAATGTGCCAGCTTAAAAAAAAAAAAAAAAAAGGAACAGGGAAAAGGCATTTGTCTAAACTCAAATACTCAAAGGGACGAAACAGCTTGAAGAAATATGATGCTTTGTAACAGGCATTTTGTATTTGAAGCACAGTTTTTCTTTTCTTTTTTTAAGTACATATATACACTCACAAATGTATAAATATAAATAGATGGACATGAGACTTTGTAGACCTTTCTTTTTCAGAAAGCACTATATAAGAAGATATACACACATACCAATGCCGAGAAACTACACAATGTGAGCATATCTATGGCAACCATTCTTAAGTAAAATTTTCTTTTCAAATGAGAGAAAAAATATTGGTAGATTCTCAGTCTTTCTCATCCATTATGATACTGACAACCTATGGCATGGTAGTTATTGCTTAATATTTGCAGAGTTAGAAACCCAAATTCCAAAGCAGCCTTAAAACCCAGGTGCCCCTGGTGTTAGTTAAAATATACAATCCCTGAAGGCACCATTTCAAAATGGACACACAGATGCAATCTCAGCTGTCCCTAGCCTAAATGGGAAGAGTCAAATGATCGGCGGGGAAAACAGACACTCTAAAAGAGTTTGATGTCTGATCCTGCATGAAGAAATACACGAAGAGAAAGGCTCTAGAGAAACTCCTACATGCTTCCTAAGATCTGTGGCCCTGGTATACCCACCTGAAACCAAGAATGATCTTCTAGTAGTGACAAAGGACAGAGCTATGAAAGAAAAATGAAGAATTCGCAGTCTTAAAAAATATTGATTTAAAACAAACTATAAGAAAATGACATGAAAATCAGAGTTATCTAGTAAATTCTTCTCTCAAGATGTTTCTTACCAACATCATTTTCCAATCCCTACTGCCTTGGGCCTCGTCATCTACTGCCCATGGAATCATTTCCTTCTGGCCTTCTGGCTGGTCTCCCCGGCTTAAATGTCCCAGCCTGTTGAATGATTCTCCATTTTTAATTCCCACTACTCGTTTGTTTTAAAATCTTCTACTGGCTTCCTATAACCAGTCTGATCATAAATCTTTCATAACTGCGTTCTGTTTTAGCTAGACCAAACTCATCTCTTTAAGCTCTTGATGAACAACCAAGGCTGTTTCCTCATCATTTCTCCTCAAGCTGCTTTCTCACTGCCTTCCCAACACACCAAGTTCCTTCTCAGCAGGGTGTAAGAAAATAGTGTCATTTCCCTATACTGAATGCTGTTCCCCTTTCATCAAGCCAAATTATGCCCAGCTTCCAGGTTCTGCTCAATGTCTATGAAGCACATCCCAACAGCATCAACCCTCATTTATTTCCCTGATACCTGGAGGGATATTTCATTACATTATAGATGAGAACAAATGAGCTTCAGCACTAAATAATTAGGTTAATAATAAGAGACTGTTTTCTAAATACAATATCTTAGATATTGAATTAAGACCTGAGGGAGTCTGAAATCATTCAAAAAGCAATTATCACAATTACTCTTAAAAATAAAGTGGTAACAATCACAGGAACCAATATATCTAAAAGAAAATAATAATAATCTCTTTTTGCTATTGCAAATACCAAATACACATGACATTACCTCCTCCTTTCCCCCAAAAAAAGTTGTCTTCCTATAGTAAATGTTTATGAACTAGAATCTTTTAAAAAAAAAAATTGATGACAGGAACCATAAGAGGCTCTAATTTTTTTTTCCTTTACAACGGAAAACTTTACCTTCATTACAACACAGTTGGAATCTTTACTTTTAAAACTTAAAACTTTAAGCTAAATGAAAAACAGCTAATGTTTTCACTTTAAGGTAGCTTGCCAACTTTAGAAAAATATCTTCAATTCTTCAGACAGATGGCAAGGCCACCTTTAAAAAATATTAAGCATGCTAAAATAGATACAAACTGATAGTTCTACTCCTGATAAACGCTGCTATGGACAACCGAATGCCTCCCATTCTGTTTCAGTAATAAATCACTTTCCTGACTTGAGTTAGTAATGAGATTTTTAATCATGTGGATTGAACATATCCTCCAGTTAATAAAAAACGTATCACCTCCTTTTTATCTTTAATAAAAGATTTGTACACTGCTCAAATGATTGGTATTACATTTTTAAAGAACCTGAGATTGATGTTTTTCAATTCTCCTTTCCATTTTTCCGGGCTTTTATAATTCAAAGGTAATATGCCCTGTAATTAATAATTCATAAGGTAATTTTAAGGGTTTTATTCAGAAACCTCTTTCCTATTGACTTTAGATGTGTCATAAAAATGCAGGTATTAATATCTTGGCAATTCCCAGCTCTATGCAGACGAGGTCCTTGAATTTAAACAACTCAAGATTGGTGCTTTAAAAATCAGAAGACGTAATTTTGAACCTTAAGGTACAGAAAAGACAAATATCTTTTCAAAGTGCTATTTACACCATTATATTTCTCTCAACTGACAATTAACCACAGGAAGAATTCTCTTGTTATCAGGTAATTGTCAGGATTTATTTTTTTTGTGTGAGAATTATTTTGAGGAATAAATCAGAGGCAAACAGTTCTGTTTGAAATGATTTTTTCTCTAACTACTGCTCTAAATGTGCATTTAAGCATCTGGAATTTCTAAAAGATTCATTCAAAGACACTTTTACCTGAAGGTAAAGCTTTGCTTCTCTCAATATTATTTTTCATCCACAACAAAGTAATATATATCAGGGAAGGGGCACAGAAAAATAATCTACATTTTTTTCTCTTCTAAATATTTTCCTGCATTCTGTTCTGGAAATTTATTTGGTCAGAGGGTATAGGGTGTCACTTACCCCAGTCTGTTAGAAAGTGATCCTTACAAGGGCACACACAAAGAGTCTGCTAGCATTTACTGGCCAGTAAATTTCACTCTATTCTCATAAAACTGCCTGGCATCAAATAAGGACAATTATGCCTAGAAAAGTGTATTGTAAATATAAAGGGCCACAGAAATGTGGGGTTACCATCATCTGCCAAATACCCCACATTAGCCTCATGGAAGCTCGGTTGAGTGCAGATGGAAAATTATGAAGCTATCGCCACAGATTAAAGAACAAATCAAAGTACATCAGGACACTAAATAAACGATGACACACTTGTTTAAAAAATAAATCACGACGGCAAACAAACAACACATTACTATCTACCTACTAGCTCGTGAACAACATCAGTGGTGGACTGACTCCTGCATTCCCTGAGCAATTCGTAGATCTGGATTATGTAATAAGGTTCATTTGATGTTTGGTTAAAAAATAATATCTGAGATATAGAGAGCAATAGCTGACCCATTAGGGCATGTTAAGAAAGTACTTGGAGTTTGTTCCTATAAAAGAAAACAGGCCCTATTCCCTCCAAGCCAGATGTTGTGAAAATAGTTTAGATAAAACCAATAAATCTGAGTCATTCCTCTACTATTACAAAATATAGCTAGTAATCAGTTTCTATCCTTAGACATAAACAAAGCTTGAAACCACTGTTAATCAAAATTTATATGCAAGGAGGGAGCTGAGGAGCTTAAAGAGTCTTTTTCTGCTCAAGAATGAAAATCTAAGATCTATAATACTTAGACCAAGATTCCACCAAAGAACTCAATTTGAGATTTAATTGTTAAAGACAAAGGTACAGACAATCATCTAACTCAAGGAAGCACTATGTTTTACTTTTGATTCATATTTACTATTACAGGACAAGCAAATAAAAATAGTTTACTAGAGCAAAATATAGCATATTAAGAAATCCCTATGTCACAAAACTTTCAGTTACACTTCGTGATGTGTCATTATTTTTATTCATTCATTCATTCATTCACTCAAGATTCGGCATACACTGTGATAAAAGTTCCCATAAAGGGCAAAACAAACTCCCTGTCTTCAACAGGCTTGCAGACACACCCAAATGAGACACGCAAGTAAAGAAATATGTGTCCTGAGGGGTTACATATGCTCTATTAGAAGAAGTAATATGGGGTCACAAAGAAAAAAAGTCAATTCTTTGCAGAGTTGGAAGGTGCCGAGGGGAGTTCAGGAAATTTTGTAATGAAGTGAGTGTTGAAAGATGAGTAGGCATTCATCAAGTGGACATGAATATGAAGAAGGCCATTCAAGACATATGGAGGAGCAAGAAAGAGAAAGACATCACAGATGGAAATGTGTGATTGAGTGATGGCTGAATGGTAAGATGTTGGAAGGTTGGAAGAGGTTCTGTATATGGAAGATGCTGGAGAGACCACCAGACCACAAATTAACTCAACCTTTTCATAAAACTTGGATTTTGTTAAGTGAGCAATTTTGAGTCATTAAGGGGCTATCAGCAGGGGAGTTACATGACTGGTTTTTCATTTTAGAAAGTTTACCCTGAAACAGCATGGAGGATAGACTGGAAGGGCAGATTCTGAGAACAGTCTGGAAACAGTCAATGTGGTGGTTAAATAGGCTGACCTGAAGCAGAAGGAATAGAGATGAATACACTAGATATTAGAGAGGTAGTCCCTAAAGCATGGGGTGACTGGATTTGTGGAAGGAAGGAGAAGGGCATGTGATTTCAGGATGAACTTCCAATTCATTCTTTGGTGGCTAGAGGGTGATGCTGTTCATGGAAATGGGAATGTAGGCAGAAGCGTAGGTTTGGACTTGGAGGTGATTTCATTTTTTTTAAATGTAGCATTTGACTTCCTAAGGCCGAGGTATAAAAGTCCAGGAGATAATTTGAATAGATGGGTCTGGAGCCCAGGTGGGGAGCTGGGGATATGGCGTCAGTACTCTTGCGAGAAGCAGTTGATGCCTTAAGAGTGAATGAGATACCTATGGGGAATATTTCTTTGTATCAGAATCACCTAAGTTTATATTTAAAAGTACATATTTCCAGGCCCTTTCACAAATTTACTAGATCAGAATCTTGCATTTAGGCCTAAGAATCTGCATTTAAAAACTTTTCAAGGTAATTCTCTTGCTTAGTTAAAGTTGATAGCAGGGATTTTTATCTCATTTATTCATTGCTGAATCCCTCATTCCTTGAAAGAGTGCCTGGCTCACAGCCAGTTCTCATAAATATTTGCCAAATGAAAGGAAGAAAGAAAAAAGAGCTGAGAACATTTCAAACACTTCTTATCTCCTACTTACTCCTTAAATAAACAATTTCTCTTTTGCATTCTAGAAATATATTCCTACAGGCTTATTTGTTCCATGTACTCTATTCATTAGAAAACTAAGCATTTTTTCCTCTTTTTCCAATATTGCATGTGGATTACTTAAGAAATTATGGAAAATTCCTTCATGGAGCTATTTTAAATTATATACACTATTTTTACTTTTTTCTGTGTGTGTGAGGAAGATTACCCCCGACCTAACATCTGCTGCCAATCCTCCTCTTTTTGCTGAGGAAGATGGGCCCTGGCCTAACATCTATGGCCATCTTCCTCTATTTTATATATGGGATGCCTGCCACAGCATAGCTTGATAAGCAGTGCATCGGTCCGCACCCGGGATCTGAACCTGCGAACCCCAGGCCACTGAAGCGGCGTGCGCAAACTTAACCACTACGCCACTAGGCCAGCCCCACTATTTTTACTCTTTAATGGCTAAATACTTAGAGATATGAAACAGATCGTGAACCCTCAACTATTCCTTTTAAGGCTATAGTTATCATCTGCATATCTTTTGCTCTTCTGTATCATTATAGTCATTCTTGATGCCCTCTATGCTACATTAAAAAAAAAAAATCACCTATATTTCTTGAAACCTCAGTTGCTAACCTCATTGCCCCTGGCTACAGTCTCTAAATTCCAACTCCACTTTTTCCCTTCTTATAGCTTTTTATCTGTTTCCTTTTCTGTAGCTGATTTTCTTTCTTCTGATTTCAAATGCCCACCTGTTTTCTCTGCTCTTGAACTCGAATGGGTTGTTAGCAAGCAAAGAGATGAGAGACCTTTGTAGCTGCTGGAGAGGAGTTCTGAAGTGGTGTGGATTGTCTGGCTTCAGTCAACAGGTCACCTCAGAGCATCGGGAAAAGAAATTAGACCCTCCGTTCCATGTGTAGAAGCATTTTGTCTGCCAGCCAGCACCGCAGTGATAGCCCAGGCACAGATAGGGGACACGCTGAAAACTCTCAACATCCCCACTTCCTGTCTGATGGACACAGAGAAAAGAGCCTTGCTTTTGAAAGATAACTTAACCTTCTTGAAAAGTAAATCAAACTCCGAATCCTCCCAGACCCCAGGTAACTCATTTTCTAAGCATCATCCTGCCCAGGCTGCTTGACCCCGCTTATTTGGTGGGAGTCCTTGGGGGCATCTTCTCTGACTGTATCCAGCTGCAGTATAATGGCCAGCTGTCCTCTCAGCCTCTGATCAGAACCTTCCACAGGTCTAGTCAGAAACTCCCAGAGAGTGGTATATGGTATCAGAGGCCTGAGTGTGCTCCAATTTGTCACGGAACTGATTAAGTGGATATACAACAGATGGTGTCTTGTTTTAGATGGAGATGAGTAGGTGAGAAATTGTCTGGCTACGTTGACTTTTTTTAATTTAAAAAAAAGAATGGGAAAAATAATCTGCAGCTGGCATGTAATTTTTACCCCATAAGCACAGTTTTCTTTAATTCAGTCATAAAAACCAAGAGAAGAAACCTCAAACTCTCTCAATTTGGGACAAAACTAAGAATGTCATTTCATCTGTTATCTGAAGGAAGGGTTAGAAAATAATTTCTTAAAAAAAAAGTCATATGTGTTTAGTTTTCTTTTTTTTCCCCTTGAAATGGCAGCAGCAGAATAAAAGAATTCTTTGTGTAATGGTTCTCAAAGTGAGGTCGTCAGACCAGCATCATCATTATCGCCTGGGAACCTCTTAGAGGTGCAAAGTCCGCGACTCCACACCTGATCTAATGAATTAAAAACTCTGGGGTGGGGAAGGAGGTAGGACTCAGGCACATGTATTTTAACAGGTCAGGTCTTCTGTTTCTTGTAGTTTCTGTAAATTGGTAGTTAGATCTAGAGGCTTGATCAGATTATTCAGGTTTGATTATGGTTTTATTGGTTTGTTCTGTTTTTTGTTGCAAGACAACTTCATATATGGTTTTTCATATTTCCATCAACAAACAAAACAAAAACCAAAAATAAAATAAAACAAAAAGAAGTATACATCCATCATAGCATACTTCTGTCATCTTTTTAAGATATTGTTATTTGTTGGTGATCATTGCCCAGATCCATTAATTCATCAAGGGCTGAAAGATAGTGATATTCTAATTCTATAGAATAGTGTTATAAAGTTCATCAACTCTTTGGTCCCCCTGAAGTACAGTCCATAGAGAAAAGACAGAATAAATGCTTGATTATTTAGCTTTTCAAAATAATGAGTTTATTCCCCAGCACTCTCAAAGATAACTGAATTTTTAAAGTATTAATATAAACTCGTGATATACATATTTAAAGTTTTTCAATCCGTTGAGTTTTTATCCATACTGGTGCACAAATTTTTTCATTTTTGGCCAGTGGGAGCTTTTCATATTGGCTCTGAGTCTTGTTGATCTATTCTACCACTATTTGAAAGCATCCCATTTTTTATGATACCAAGATGTTCCAGATTCATCATATAAATTCCCTGCCCCAAACTCTGAATCACCCATTTCTCTGAGGAGTCCTGGTCCCTTTTAGTGGGAAAAGTCATTTAGAGACCATAACCTGAGACCTAGAGATGCTACTAGGTTGGTCATTGCTTCTAGGCCTTTTCTGTGGACAGAGTCGGGACATATTTTCTTTAAAAAACGTATGTTATGAGTTTATATAGATCTTCAAAAATTTTTTAACTTAACGTTATCAACCTTAAATCTGTATCTCTTTCCAATCATGCCAAAAATTTGAGTTCTCAAAGACACCAATGTAATTACTCATTTGATTTATCTCACGTTATATACCTAAGAGACTCAGAATAACACCACCAATATTATTATAAAAAATGTCATCACTGAAAACAGGTTAACATTATTTTTGTCTTAAGAGTATTACCCCACTAGGAATATACAAATTATTGCATTTTAAAAATCACTTGCAGTAGTTCCTCTCTGTGTGATTAGTCTGTTTCTGAGTTGTCTAGTACGGTAGCCACTAGCCACATGTGGCTGTTAAAAGTATAATTTAAATTAATTAAATATAATTAAAATTTAGTTTCTCAGTCACACTAGGCACATTTCAAGTGTTCAATAGCCATATGTGGCTAGAGGCTACCATATTGACAATGTAGATGTAGAACATTTTCATCATCACAGAAAGATCTATTAGGCAGCACTGATTGCTAGGTACATGATTAAATTCATTTATTATCTTTTTATTTTAATGTTTAGAAATTCCTTTTACGTGTATTTTATTTTGTTTTGTTATTAAGTGAATACTTACATAATTCCAAAGACAAATCTACAAACAAGACATATTCAAGAAAGTCTAGTTTCTCTTCCTGTCCCCTCAAACCTGTTCTCTCCCTCTTTCTATAGATGTGCTTTTTTTTTTTTTAATTTTATGGTTTATCTTTCTGTTGGTTTTATTTTTAATGTAAATATACATGGAAATATTTATATACATATACATATATGATATGTATATAATTATAATTCCCCTATTTTCTTAGATAAATGGTTGCATGTGATTTATTGTTTAATTGAATAGGATTTTCTATTACTTGCAATGAAAAGTGTGCAGGATAATCCTTTAGAAGTAAATCAATGCTGAGTTGCCATAATAGTCGTTTTAAAAAAACGCACCTGGAGAAGTGGAGAGACCAATGAGACACTAAATTCCAGGAAAACTTAAAAGTTATGGGGCAGTTTTTGAAAGAATAACAAAGCTCAAGTTCATAATCAAAAATAAATTCTGAATATCTCAAGTGGTGGATGAAGGGCGCCATGTGTGTTGGAACACAGGGACGACCAGTTCAGCCCAAAAGGATGCCAGAGAGTGGTACTAACTTGCTCTCCAATAAGGAAATTTCAAATCCATCAGGTTGGTTGCCAGCAAATGGAATTTTTTTTTTTTGAAAGGGTGGAACATGTTCATATTTCCTTAGTTTTTGTCAACAACTTAACAGCTGTGTTCCAAATGGACTGAAGTTGAGCCAAAATATTGTCTGGCAGCCCTGAAAACAGAATCTGACAATAATTGATTTTCAGAGCATTCACAGTATGCATCCCAACATTCCACAGTCTGGAGACATTGGAGAGACAAGTGGGAGGTGAACACAGATCTTTATTTTCTTAGTACTGTACAAAGTACATGACCGAAGAAAATCTGAACAAGAGATTATCCCCATCACTGTGCTCCATTTCTTAAGACAGAATGAAACATCTATAAGTAAAAAATAAAAATATGCCTTTCTGCCTGGATATTTTCTACTGATCTAGGAGGGACCTCTGTTACCACTGTGCCACTGCCTTTATGGGCAACCCAAGACAGTATCCATATAAGCATGATTTCCCCCATATGAAAATAAGAAAACCTCAAGTCTTACATCCAATACTGAGGAAGATATGGAATGTGATTCTCAGAAGTTCTTGGAAACTTGTGATTCTTCCAAGGAGAAATAAGTGAAATGTAAAGTATTGAAAATATCTCCCCTAGAGATGCTCTTCAGAGTTTTTGAATGGTATTGCAGAAATAAAAAGTATTCAGTGATGTTATTTAGTAATTCAGTGTGGGGAAGAAGGAATGCAGCTAAGACCAACCTCAGAACACTCCCATAAAACACATCAATGCCTACTTTAAATCCTAAATTTTGTTTTCAAGCAAGTCAGCTGACTGAGTGTACTTGAATTTCTACTTTAAATATTTACAGAGCTCTTGATTAAAAAATAACAAAAATCTTTGTCTATTAAAGAAAAGAAGATCTTATTTCCTTAGTAAACAACCTGAGACAAAATTAATTAATCATTGTGGCCTTTGGTTTTAAAATTTTAGACTTTCCCCAGCTGTTCAGAGACAGCTACATGCAAATATTTTCACTCTGCCTTACTCACAGTAAATATCTACCTTGTTGAAAAATATTCCATATATAAAGGTAAATTAGATTGAAGTTTTAACCCTGTACACTAAATTTTTGAACTCTGTTGACTCACTAGCCAATAGTCAGTTAATTTGAAAAACTGTATGGTGAGTGTCCTAGTCATACTTTTTTTTTTTTTTTTGCTGAGGAAGATTCACCCTGAGCTAACATCAGTTGCCAATCTTCCTGTTTTTTTTTTTTTCCTTGAGGAAGATTTGCCCTGACCTAATATCTATGCCAATCTTTCTCTATTTTGTATCTGGGTTGCTGCCACAGCATGGCCACTGCCGAGTGCTGTAGGTCTGCGCCCGGGAACTGAACCTGGGCCACCAAAGCGGGTGTGCTGAAATTAACCACTAGGCCATGGGGCAGGGCCCTCCTATTCATACTTTTTATACTCATGTGGGCCAACCAATGAAAAAAGAAAAAAAAAAAAAGAAGAAATTATGCTTTATCTATCATTAACAAGGTATAAATCTCTAGTGAAAATTTTATGAATTGAAAATGTGCAGTCACAGAAACTAATAAGTTTAACTAATTGTAGTCTAACAGGCTATAGACTAATAAGTTGGAAGAAACTCGTATAGACTAGTTAAGCTGAAAGAAAGTTGAAAGAAACCTCAAAGGTCATCTTGTCCAGTTCTCTTGCTCCTAAGAGGGAACTGAAGCTCTGCGAGTTTATACATCTCACCAATGATATTTTAGCACATCAGTGGCAAAATCCAACTAGAGCTGGGAGTTCGTACGGACCCGCCCAGAACTATTCTCTCTCATAACCTCATGTTGTGCACTGTCATCTATGAGCGGGTACTTCTTCCTGTTCAAAACAAACATCATAAATGATCATCCTAATGAGAATGTTCTCTGCCAGGATCATATCCTCTTTCTGATTCACATTTCCTGACTTGGAGAGCACTGTGTCTCACTGCTGGCATCTCCCAAATCTGGGATGCTTTAGATGACCTGGGCTGGAGGTGGCTGGTTCCCAGAGCTTTGGCTCCATGGACGTGTTGAAGGGCTCTGATCTCGGGCATATCTGCTTCGTTTGTGGCAGCCACAAATATGTTTCTGTCTGGTCAGCATACTGGAAAGGTTTGCCTTTGAGTCACACCTTTCCTCTGGACCTTTTACTCTTACACTCCACTTTTAATCGTAATTTAACATTCATTTAACACCCTCAATGTGTCACCTCTCCACATAGCGCTCAGATATTTCACAGAATATTAATTTCACTTAAATGCTTAGAAAAAGCAATAAAAACAGTAACAACTAGAATATTTTGAGCACTGTTTACGTGTCAGGCAACTTGCACATTTTATGTCATTTAATCCTTAGAACATCCCTTTAAGACACACTATGAGGCAGGTATTATTACAACTGATTTTACAGATGAAGAAACAGTCTCAGAGAGCTTCAGCCAATTTTCCAAGGGAAGTGGAAGAGGCAGGGCTCTTTGACTCTAAAAGCTCTGCTCTTAGTCACTACTCTATACTGTCTCTAGATTTAAAAGTACCATCTTGTCCACTGCAGGTCCTACAGCTGGATCCCAGTTTGTTAGCAAAGAGATGAGCAATCAAGGCTGCAATGGAACATCTTTAACAAGAAAATAATTGGTAATTACTACAGTAATTACACCTAACCCTTTTAAGGAACCTCTCCCTCTTAGGATAACAAGACCTTTCAGCTATTCTTGAACAGAGAACACAAAGCTCATTGTAACCCATACTTCATGTACCCCCATCTCATCGCCCTGAGTCCCCCATTCTTCAATTTCCCATAGCTTTTCTCTCTTCTAACAGTGTGTCTCACAACTTGGTCTTTACCAAACTACCTTATCCCAATTCCTTTAAGTTTTTCATGTTTTAGCTTCCTCAAGTTTGCTTCCCTCTAAGCTCATTTTCTAAAACTAGGAATCTAAATAAGTTTCTGGCCATTACTGACAGAAACTTTCAGATTATATGTTTCTTTTTACTAAAAATGAAAAGAGAGGTTATAAATAAAAAAAGCAGTTTGGAAGAGTTTTACCAAAATATAAAATTGAAAACCAGCATCTTGTGGATCCATCTTATTCAGACACATTATTTCCTTCTTCTCTAGCTCTTCTTTCTTTATGTTTCCCCAAAGAAGACAAAAACTCAAATGATTCATAGCTCATTAATAAATTCAACAAATGATAATAAATGCGTCCCAGAAAATTTAGCTACCCTCACACTGCCGTTAAAGAACAGTAAGTGCTCTTTGTTCTGTTGTTGCTTCAGTGTCATGATATGAAATGTGGATGAACTTTGCTCAGATAAACATACCCTCAAAGGATTTAAAGAGTATCCCTTATTACATAGCCCTGGCCATTATGATTCATAGCTTTAAACACATCAAGCTGAAATATATTTCTATAATGAATTTAATAAGACCATAGGACCTTATAGAATTGGGAATGGATGCAGAACATTCTCAGGTCTTCTCTTCAGATGCATCTATTGCTCCTAGACTGATAGGAATCCAGTCTTTTATGAAGAGGTAGATTTTAATTGACCTCTTGCAGTAACTTACCTTATGAGTTTGAAGCCTTACTTGGATGCAACCTGCCCCTGGATCACCTCCATCTTGTCTTCTTCTCAAGTGAGCTGGACCATAATGTGTGGCTACTCTCAGAAATGAGCAATCCTCAACTCTTCTGCATCTCTCATCAGCTGTTTTCCAGTCAAAACTACCTCATGCTTTGTAGCTTTTTTGGTATGTTATATTATCGTCTCTCTACAAATTTTCATATTGCTATTAATATCATGCCCCCCCAAAGCCCTGCACTCTAATAACTGCTACACAAGCATTAATCCTCATAGTAATCATGAGATACACAAGGCCATAATCAACAGGAAAATGGGGAGATTCTCAAAATCACCCATAAAAATCAGTACACTATAGACTGAATCTGTACATTCTGAGTCACAAGCAGTTTTCTCTTCTTAAAGAGACAACACAAACTCTCAGGAAAAAAAATAAATAGTAATGAAAAAGTAAATAAATAAAAGAAAGGCCAAGAAAAAGCTAACAACTTCTTGAATCAACTGACACAAAACTATAAAAAACTGAAATTGAACATGATCTCCAGGTACAGGTCACCATTTCAAGAGTACCAAGCCCACTTGACGCTAAACAAATGAATGCTAAGCCAAATGGACAAAGACAGAGCCAAGAGCCTTTAAGAAATCAGAAAAAGGAATTTAAGAATCAATCCTGGCAACATAACAGAGAGCCAACGTAAAGATTGCAAATGTGATGGATATGCTGTGACCACCCATAAGAACATATGTAGCAACTCTTCTGGGGAGGAAAAGTAGGATTCTGTCATTCTGTGGCAAACAGAGGCCCTGAAAGGCAGTACCTTCAAAGTAGAAGGTTGGATCCTCAAAACAGGGAAAAAGCATGAATCCAGGTCCCCGATTAGCCCTGAGGCTGAAGGAAAATGAAAGAGTATATGTCTTGTTCAACTAGGTTCTAGTACTGACACTTGGCCTGGGCTACTCCCCCTGCGCTATTTCTTACACTGTCCTTCAATGTAGGCCAGTGGCCTAAGATCAAAGCAAGTATAGTTCAAGTAATTTTGCAGAGGGGCAAAGGATTAAGTTCATTTATGCAACCCTTCTGCTAATCTGCTTAATCTGGAGACTGATTTTAAAGTAACTGGAGGAATATATGAAAATGAATACCTTTCTGGAATTCCTTCATAAATACTGTTTCTTTCAACTAAGTTTCTGCAAAGAATTGAGCTGCAATAAGTTCAAGGTTTTACTCCTAAAACGTTATCTGGAGGGAAATGATCATATTTTGTCTGCAGTCAACAGAGTGCAATATAGGTCTTGAAAATGAACAAATAGGAATGGGTCAGAGATTGTTGAATTGCCAGGAAAGCAAGAGAAGGAACTAAATCTATTGGTTTCTTTCATGGAATGGCAGGCTTACCGATATTTTTAAAAAATATTTTAATTATTCCTTGAAGGTATTATGCTAAGTGAAATAAACCAGACAAAGACAAATACCATATCATTTCACTTACATGTGGAATCTAAAAAACAAAACAAACAAGCAAAAGAAACAAAACCAGACACATAGACACAGAGAACAGATTGGTGGTTGCCAGAGGAGGGGGGGTTCGGGGGTGGGTGAAATGGGATCAAGAGGTATGAACTTCCATTTATAAAATAAATAAGTCATGGGGATGTAATATACAGCATGAGGACTGTAGTCAATAATATTGTATTAACTTTGTATGGTGACAGAGGGTAACTAGACTTATTGTGGTGACCACTGCACTATGTATACAAATGTCAAATCATGATATATACCTGAAACCAATATAATATTGTATGTCAATTATAGTTCAATAAAAAAATAATAATTAAAATTTAGCTGGATGTCCAGTATATTCATTTGTTAAATTTGGCAACCCTAAACCACAGCCAATAAGGAACAGCGAGACTATTGCAAGGACTGTGTGACAAAGTCACACTTTCCACTGCAGCTGACCCTTGGGGAACATACATCTGCAGTTGCTGGCATTTTATTGCATAAAGCCTGAGAATGAAGAAACTCAGAAGAACCCAGCCAAGAATTAGAGGGAGCCTGAATCCTGATGACTTCAAGTGAGCTCTTAATTGTAGCCCTAATCCAAGACTTGTCAGTTAGATGAATCAATACTTCCCCTTTATGTGTTTAAACCAATAAATTGTGTGTTCTGTCACCAACAAAATATACATTTATTAATTATTATTTTAAAAATAACTCTAAAAAATCCTTCAAATGATCACTTATGATAAAAATTAACAAGAGTGTAGTAGTGAGGTTATTATACTATGAGAAATATTTAAAGGAACAGTGTAGATAGTTTGCCTTGTCTTCTCTAGGCATCAGAATTAGAAACTTCATGAAACTCCTTGTGTTTATGTTCAACTATGAATAAATAAATAGAAAGATGGATAAATAGATGATGGAAAAATAGATACGAAAATTCAGAATGGTGTGTCTAAAGTGAATCACAAAAGGATTTCAAGACTCCACCTCTGCCCTTAATAAAACTTAGACCAAAAGCGTTCCAGAAATATAAACAGAGCTCTTAGAATCAGGGAGGAACATTTAAGTTTCAGGAAAAGAAGTAACTTTGGAGCCTGTCCTGACCATGTCTCCAGATATTCAAACCCATGTGGGCCAGTTTATATCCTGAGTCAGGGAGAAGCCGTGCTTTTAGTCTTTTTCCGAGTTGAGCTGAGTCAGACCTGGTGCTCTCAGTCTGTTAAAATACAAGCAGGGGTACCTGCTTCCCAGGAAGTCTTTAACCCTACAGAACATCAAGAACCCACCTGTCCATCTAATTCTCTCAGGATGCGGATCTTGGCACCTCCTTCCAAACCAAGTATTTTTTGTTTTTGTTTTTTTTTTTAACAAACCTATCAAGGGATGGACTTGAACCCAAACAGGACATGGCAATTAGGAGATAAAACTAAAGCTTGGGGGTCTGGCCTGGTAGTGTAGCAGTTAAGTTCCACATTCCGCTTTGGCGGCCTGGGGTTCGTGGGTTTGGATCCCAGGCGCGAACCGACGCATCACTCATTAAGCCATGCTGTGGCAGGCATCCCACATACAAAGCAGAGGAGGATGGGCACAGATGTTAGCTCAGGGCCAATCTTCCTCAGCAAAAGGAGGAAGATTGGCAACAGATGTTAGCGCACAGCCAAGCTTCCTCATAAAAAAAAAAAAAAAACAACTAAAGTTTGGTTACTATGTAACAGGGAAGGATAGGGAAATAAGTTAACATGGTGTGGTAGATATCCAGGTCCTAATCCCTGGAATTGATGAATGTTATCTTATGTGGCAAAAAAGACTTTGGAAATGTGATTACAATAAGGATTTTGATCTGAGGGGATTATTCTGGATTATCAGGGTGGGCCTTAAATGTAATCACAAGTATCCTAAAAGAGGGAAGCAGAAAGAGATTTGACCACAGAGGGAGAAGGCAATGCGACTACGGAAGCAAGACGCACCCCTGGCTTTGAAGACAGAGGAAGGGGCCACGAGCAATGGGTGCAGGCAGCCTCCAGAAGCTGGAGGAGGCAAGGAAAGGATTCCATCTTGGAGCCTGCAAAAGAAACCAGCTTTGCTAACACTTTGACATCAGCCCACTGAAACTGACTTTGGATTTCTGACCTCCAGAACTGTAAGAGAATACATTAGTGCTGTTGAAGCTACTAGCGCTGTGGTAATTTGTTACAGCAACAATAGGAAATAAACACACATGGTGATCAAGAGCGTGGTCTCCAGTGTCAGGACACCTAAATTAGATAACTGCCTCTGCCACTACTGACCTGGTGACCTTGGGACTAGAGTTAATTTCCAGAAACTTCAGCTTCATCATGTTTTAAGCAATTAATGAGATGATTCATGGAAAGAGTTTAAGCACAGATTATGACCCAGAATGTGTGCAACTAATGGAAGCTAATATTATTAGGAAGGAAAGAAACAGGATTCTTGAATCCAAGAATCATCTCCAGTAAGTCCCGGGCACTTTTTGGCTCCCATCTCATTTAAGTCTTTTGACAATCCTGGGAGGCAAATATTTCTGTCCTAGATATTTTGCAAATTAGGCAACTGAGATTCAGATTCAGATTAAATCATTTGTGTAGCTGGTTATTAGTCTATATTTATCCCTCAACATTTACTGTCTTTCTGTTGATACTCCAACAATAAAATCCTTCACAGAAGTTTTTTCAAACCAAAGCAAGTTCAAGACAAACGTACCAGATGCAGTTGACGAAGAATGCAGTATTAGGAATCTGGCAAACCTAGATCCTCACTCCCTCCTCTGTGACAAATTAGTCATGGATGTCTCTGTGACTTAGTTTCTTCATATGTAAAAATAAATGAGATAAACATCTGACCTTTTTTTAAATTTCCTAAACAAATCTAATAGTGGAATTTTTAATCAACTATTTTTTACTTAAGTTCTTTAGATACTTTAGCAATTTTTTGCCAGATTGATTTTGCAGAATAAAAAGACTCTATGAGCTCTTATTGAATTGAAACATTTTGATTAAAATGCAACTGTATAATTTCAATAAAATAGAATTTCCATCCTAATCTTAGAATCAGTAAGTCTTTTTTATTTTAAAAAGATACATTATGGGCCAGCCCCATTAAGGTGGCCAAGTGGTTAAGTTCGGTGGTCCAGGTTTGGATCCCGGGCGTGGACCTACACCACTCATCAAGCCATGCCACGGCAGCTGTCCACATATAACATAGAGGAAGATTGGCAACAGATGGTAGCTCAGGGCGAATATTTCTCAGCAAAAAGAGGAAGATTGGCAACAGATGTTAGCTCAGGGCAAATCTTCCTCAGCAAAAAAATAAATTAATTTATTAAAAGATACATTAAAGGGTTGGAGAAATTAAAAAGAATGCTATTCCCTGATCTTTGTAGGAAATGAGGTAAAAGTTTCTATGATGACCACAAAGACCTTGTTAAAGGATAACAAGTTAGTAGGCTATAAAAGTTTATTCACAGACTTACCAACACCATGTCTGTTTTTGTGGGGACACAGAGGTAGTTGTAGGATATGAATCTTGGTCTGCTCATAATTAGACCCTCAACATAGACACAATTCACAGCTTCAGAATATTCTCTACCATACAACAGAGACTATTCAGACTCTCCCCACTTTCTAGGGATGTTAAAGGATTTAAACTCTCCAAACAGCAAAGTGGTGTAGTATCAGGGACTTAGATTCAGCAGGCTGGATCTCAAGATGACTTGAGTTCATTTCTAATTCCAAAATACTAGGTTTTCATTGTCTTCTTACTCATCAGTTAATTTGCTTTCTGCTACCTTGGCAGGGTGCTTAGTAACTACATGATGTTCCAGAAGCCTATTTTATAGATAAAAAACTGAAGAGAGGTGAGCTGACTTATCTCAAGTCATACAGCTGGCAACCTATAGAACAAATATGACAACTCAGGCATTCGAAATCTTACACCCACTCTCCTCTTTCCACACCGTCTGCAAACTACAGCAACCTTTACACAAAGGCAGCAAGCGGCGTGTGTTTTGATAATACACTGCCTCTAACTTAAAATTTCATGCTGATAAAAACTGTCATGGCTGGTTACCCAGAGGAAGTAGTGCTTGTCTTTCCATTTTGTTAAAGAGGTCAGTCCAGTTTCTTTTTAATATAGAAGAAAGTAAACGGTCTTCAAAACTATTCTATAACTTGCGGGCTTCGTAAGGAATCATGCATCAACTAAAGGGCACTAACCTAGGAATCAGTCCTGACCCTGTGATTACAAGCTATGCAACCTGTTTCTAGATACTTAACTTCTCTGAACTGTAATTTTTCTCATGTATAAAACATCTACTCCACAGGGTTGTTTTTAAAGTCAAATAAAAAGGATACCACTAGTTAATATTACTCTTTTTTATTATGGTAGGTTAGGCATTCTGCTAACCACTTTACAAATTTCATTTCATTTCATTCTCACAACCACGCCAAGTGGTAGATTCTATTATTAGTCCCATTTTATAGATCAAGAATTAACCTTGAGTGCTTAAGTCATTTGCCTAAGGTCATACAGCTAATTTCAAGTCCTCTTCACTAGTATATGTAAGCACTTTTAAAAAGATGAGGCACTACAAAATATGAATTACATGTTGTGCTGGATTGTCCCTAAGACAGCTATTGTGGAAAAATTGATACACGTGCCTCTTGCTGGAACCACTTCGGCAACAGTAAATTAGGACAAGAGCTTGCTTTCCCTTCCTTCCTATTCCTAGACTGTCAGCAACTTAGGAATGAATGAAGAAAGCTAGTGAGAAAGTAGGTGTATTAGCTAGTAGGAGACTGTGAGCTCCTGAAGGCAGGGGCTGTGATATATCTCTGTGGTGTATTCTCTGCTCAGCGTGATGTACTGAGTGCCTCACCCAATGTCCTGCTCAGAGTGATGTTCAATAATATTTGTCGAGTGAATAAACAAAATTATAAATATGTGCCTACTAGGACAGATTGGAGGGTTTTCTACATGCAAACTACCCATAATGTTGACAACTGTCACTAAGAACAGGTTGATGAGTGTGGCAGAGACAATGCAATGTGTTCACCAAACTATGCTTCTGTTTCCTCCAGGGCGTACAACCAGATGGTACTGCCCAACTTCTCCTGCAGTTAGGTGGGGTCCTGCAACTTAGATCTGGCCAATGGAATAGGAACAAAAGTGAGCTACACCATCTCCAGGCCTGGCCTCAAAAACCTCATAAGTGGTTCTCTAACTCTCTTTCTTCTCCTGCCAGGTGGAGGCAAAGAATCCAGTGGTGGAATCCAGAACACTAGGAGATGGTGAGGCCGCTTGATGGAAGGACTGTGGGTCCCCGAGGACACGAAGCAGGATACAACCACCACCAACAACAACTCTCATTGGACTCCAGCCTATGTGAAAAATGCTTTTAATTTATTAAGCCTCTGAGATTTTTTCCCCCAGCTCTTTGGCGATATGACTGACAAATACAAATTGCATACATTTAAGGTGTACAATGTGATGTTTTGATTTATGTATACATTGTGAAATGATTACCATGATCAAGTTAATTAACACATATCACTTCATACAGCTACCTTTTTTTTGTGGTGACAACACTTAAGATCTACTCTCTTAGCAAATTTCAAGTACACAATACAATTCTGTTAACCATAGTCACCATACTGTACACAAGAACTTATTCATCTTTAACTGGAGGTTGTACCCTTTGACCAATGTCTCCCCACTTCCCACATTCCAGCCCCTGGCAATCCCTATTCTATTCTCTGCTTTTATGAGTTCAAATTTTTTGGATTCTACGTATAAGTGAGATCATGCAGTATTTGTCTTTCTGTGTCTGACTTATTTCACTTAGCATAACGTCTTCCAGGTTCATCTTATATAGTCACAGATGGCAGGATTTCCTTCTTTTTTATAGCTGAATAATATTCCATTGTATATATATGCCATATTTTCTTTACTCATTTGTCCATCAACAGACACTTAGGTTGTTTCCACGTCTTGGCTATTGAATAATGCTGCAATGAACATGGGAGTGCAGATGTCTCTTCGAGATATTGATTTCATTTCCTTCAGCTATATAGCCAGAAGTAGGATTGCTGAATCATATGGTAGTTCTATTTTTAATTTTTTCAGGAATCTCCATACTGTTTTCCATAGTGGCTGTACCAATTTACATTCTCACCAACAGTGTATAATAGTTCCCTTTTCTTCACATTCTCTCTAACATTTGCTATCTTTTGACTTTTTGATAATGGCCATCCTAATAAGTATGAGGTGATATCTCATTGTGATTTTGATTTGCATTTCCCAACACCATTTCCCATTCCCTTTTCACAAACCAGTTGGTTGTTTGTATATCTTCTTTGGAAAAACTGTCTATTCAAGTCCTTTGCCCATTTCTTAATTGGGTTATTTGGTTTTTTGCTACTGAGTTGTATGAGTTCCTTATATATTTTGGGTATTAACCCCTTATCAGATATATAGTTTGCAAATATTTTCTTCCATTCTGTAGATTGCCTTTTCATTTTGTTGGTTTCCTTTGCTGTGCAGAAACTTTTCAGTTTTATATACTTCCACTTGTTTATTTTGGCTTTTGTTGCCTGTGCTTTTGGTGTTGCATCCAAAAAATGCCACTGAGACTTTTGGAGGCATTGTTACAGTAATTTGCCTACCTTTCTTCTCATTTTCATACACTCTTTCTTACACTCTCAGGCTGCCTTCATGTGACTTGTTTTCCCCATTTATTCCCTATTGTTAATCTTTACCTTAACAAAATTTCACTTGTCTAAAAATACTTAGAACAGGGAGGAGAGCAAAGAGAACATTCTAGACCTCAGAGATTCAGGGATAGAAGCTCATGAAACAAGTGCTACTTGTTATGATTTCTGATCTTCTCTCACACAAAAGCTAAGGTGACACAACACTTGGAAACTTCTTGGTCTAGACGTATTTATAGGTTTATAAAAAGAGACTACAAAGTTAAAATTTCCACCTAAGTACCAAATGTTGAGAAGAGATACAAAATTGAACATGTGAATCTCAATATTAAAATCCGTTTATTTATTTTTTTTGCATATAAAAAGACGTGGTCTACATGAGACCATGGTTTCTTTAGACAGGAATTTAGTTAAAAAGAAAATCAGATTTAAACCTGATGGCTTGGGAAGAGTCACAAAAAGATCTTTAAATATTTCAAGCAATTGTGCATGAATCCCCGGCACAGGGAAGAATATATTTCTTTCTATGCTTTATTATATTTTATGATTGCTCTTCTAATAATGTGTGTGATATTTCCTAGTTGTCAAATGTCCCTGATTGCCAGTGATTAAGACTAAATGAGAAGATCACATTCCTCCCCCAGGTGGTTGTTAGAAAACATCTGAATCATAGTGATTTGTTTGGTGAACTCTCCCTAGCAATCTTAGGTTTACATAAATAAACATTCAATACACACCACACTCATACATTTACTTGCACTGTGGGTTTCTGATCTAAAGTATCTGCTTTCTTAACAGTTTAGCAAATCATAACCATGTTTGGAAAAACGAGGGCTTGGACTTCAAGATTCATGGTTTTACACATATTAAATAAATAAGATCTGAGCTACTGAAGAATGTGAGCATTTGAGCTTCGGATATGAGAGGACAATACAAATCTTAATCAATGGTGACATCAGTCACAGTTCTATTTGAATGGCTATGGAAATATTCAGATGTGTCTTATTTTTTGGTCCTATTAAAGCACAAAAAACACTGTTCCCAGAAATGATTAAGAAGTAGCCACCATGAGGGAAAATACAGAGGTCACGATGTAAGGCTATGTCTGCCACAGTATCCGGCACAAAGGAGAGGTGCCATCCAATGGTCTACTTAGTTGAGTAACAACACAGAAATAAAAAATCTAGCAAAATATGTAACTAAAACTTTTTGGAATCTTTGAGGTGGATTAAAATAATATTTTTACCATTTTTAGATAGATATAAAAATATATCACACTCTGCCATGCCTTAATATCTTTGCGTTATGTTTTTCCCTCTTCCTGGAAAGTCTACCTCCTTTATTTTTTGGATAAACCATTTCCCAATCTTCAAGTCTTGCTTCAAGAATCACTTCTCTGGTATAGACTCCTCTGACCTTTACAGACAGAACCAAACTATTCTTTGTCTCTGTTCTATAACACAGTATACCAACACTAACTTATTTAATAACTTGTGTCCTCTTTTAAAAAGCCAAAGCTCTTTGAGGTCAGGTACTTGGTGCTGTCCATCTTCGCATCCTCAGGGCCTAGAAAAATGTACTGTACTTTCTGGGCGCTCGATAAATGTTTGATGCCTCTGTGAAATGGTTCTCGAAGTATAGTCTGTGAACACCTGGGGGTTCCATAGACCTTTCAGAGGGTCTGTGAGGTCAAAACTATTTTTATATTAATACTAAGGAGTCATTTGCCTTTCTCACTGTGTTGACTTTTGCACTGATAGAGCAAAAACAATGGTGGGTAAAACAACTGGGGTCAGAGCCTAAGTCAAGTCAACGGCAACAAATACTGTTAGTAGTCACTATATTCTTCACTGCCACGTGCTTGCAGGAAATATAGTGCCAGTTCCTCTTAGGAATGTCCTTGAGGAGACAGTAAAAAAAATATTAATTTTATTAAATCTTGACCCTTAAGACACATCTTTCTAATGTTCTGCCTGATGAAATGGCACAGATGGATTACAAGCGCTTCTGCTGCTTTCTGCAGTCCAATGATTTTCTCAAGGAAAAGCCCTTGTTTCACTGTCTGAGTTGTAAGCTGAACTAAATGCTTTTTTCCTATAAAGAACCCCTACAGGTAAACTATGGTTATTCAGACTTGGGAATTTGGCAGAAATGTTCACATAATTGAATAGAGTAAGCCTGCTACTTCAAGGAAAACAACTGACAGTATATGTTACAAATGATAAAATTCAAGATTTCAAGTGAAAATTAGAATTTTGGAAAACTCCTATCTTCCACTCTGTACTTGACAGCTTCCCAATACTTAAAGACTTTCCTGATGAGATCAGTGGTGATATTTACAAATGTGAGTTTTGATATTCTATGATAAAATGTGTCAACATTTGGAGAACTGTGTATAAGTTCTCATCCTCTGAAAAGCAGATGCTAAAATGAAATTAGACATTCAACAGAGTTGTTGATGGAAATACCTCTGAAGGGTAAAGTGAGCCAGAGAAGGCACGGAAAGCCTTCAGACCACAACACAGGTCTGACAGCTATGAAAGAAAGAGGATGGAAAGTGGATGGGGTAGGAAGAGTTTCAGACTGCACTCAGGAATGTTTCTGCCAAGCCAATGGGAAGCTCTGGGGCTAAAGTCACCAGCTTAAGGAGGTCTGCATCTCACAAGGATGGGACTGCATTAGTGCTTCCACTATGCTCCTTCCTTGGCTGGGAGCAGCTGTGGGAAGCATGACCTTCTTATGGATGTGGTGGATCCGGAAGGACAGCAGCAGATGTTGTTAGCCAATTATATTCCCAGCAGTAGGAGATTTCACCAGTGCATTTTCATGTCCACCAGAATCTGTGAACTTAGTGAACTGATACTTTCCAAATGACCAATGTATGTTGTTGCATGATCATGCATGGATAAAATATTCACCTAAACTGAGTACAAAAAGCTCCTTGCTATGAACTATAATTCAGATTCTACATTGCAACAAGTTTAAGTAGACCTTAAATATTTAAGAAACTACCATTTGTTGGGGTGTGATATAGTATCAAAGAATAACCATAATCATCTGAAAAGGCTACTAAAATACTTCTCCTTTTTCCAGCCATGTACATGTGTGTGGCCAGATTGTCTTCATATACAGTCGTGTGCCACATAATGATGTTTTTGTCAATGATGGATCACATATACTACAGTGGTACCATAAGATTAGTACCAGGTATATAGTAAGCTATGCCATCTAGGTTTGTGTAAGTACTGTAGGTGAGGAAGAAATTTTCCTCTACCCTTCTAGATTCTTCTGTCTGTCTAAGAACTAAATTGACATGAGACACATTAACAGGAAAAAAACAAACAAAAGTTTAATAACATGTATACATGAGAGAAACCCAGGAAAACTGAGTAACTCGTCAAATGGCCAAAGCCCTCACTGTAAATACTATCCTCAGTTAAAGACAAAAGAAGATGCTGGGGTTGGGGAGAGTCAGGGATGTCAAAGGGAAAGAAGAGAATTCACAGGTAGGTGAAAAGGGACAAACGTTTAGAAAACAAGTGTTTGTTCGGCCACACAGAAATGGAAGAACACAGGGGAGCCCAACGAACAGGCTCTTCTAGGTTCCTCCCTGTCTACCTCCTACTTCATGTTATGCTAAAGTGATAGCTCGCTTCCTAAAATGGTTTTTTAATTTGAATTCTTTTAGGCAGTTACAGGGAAGGTAACAAGAAAATCTTTCTGAGTCTTTTGTTTCTTGAAAATAAAAATAATCCTCATGTTAAAGAGACACATTTTGGAGTGGCAAATTTTGTTCCTCTTCAGGACACTCTATGATGTTCACACAATGATGAAATCACCTAACAATGCATTTCTCAGAACATATCCCTGTCGTTAAGCGACACATGACTGTACTGTACTTTAACAAAAAGAACATATCTCAGCAGATTGAAGGAAGAGCCGATATGAGAATACAGATATCTTCTATTAAGCCAGATATTAAAAACATCTGCAAAAATGTAAAACAATGCCATTCTTCTCACTATTTTCTGGAAAATACTTTTCATTAAAATGTGTTATTTATGTTAACCTGTGATGGATTCATTACTATTATTTTTGAAATAAATTGATCAGTATTTTGAAAGTTTCTCAGTTTTAGTTTCTAATACAATAAATGTAAATGGATATTACCCACGCAACGAAAGCTCTTTGAGGTCTTCAATAATTTTTAAGAGTATAAAGTAGACCTGAGAGAAGAATGTTTGAGGACCACTGCATTAAGGAATCATTACATTCAGGTATGAGCAGTGAAACAAAGGCAGTACACCATGGTAGAAGGCAGAGAATACAGTGATTAAGAGAGTGGCTGTAGAGTCAGAAAACCAGAGTTTGGATTTTGGCTTCCATATTTACTAAAGAGCATCTTTGAACAAGTGAATGAAGCTCTCTGAGCCTCTATATCTTCATATGTAGATAATAATGTGTACTCCATAGGATTGCTAGAAAGATTAAATCAGATGTAAAGTGCTCATTATAATCAAGGTAAAGCAGCAAAATTTTAATAAAGTTTAGTCTTTCCTAGTGATTATTGATAATATTATTATTCCATTATTAGTAATTTTCTCCCATAGGAAAGCAAAATAAACACCCACTCACTTTTCCTCCACAGCAATATACACTAAATAATCCTTGGATGCTCTGCATCAGAACCATCTAAAGTGCTTATTAAAAATGCTGAAAACAATGGTATCAGGTTAATTCAAATCTTTTTATCAAATGTTTCTGGAAGAACTAAATATCTATATAAAAAAAAAAATCTCAACCTCCTACCTTATTACACACAAACATGCAGACAAATTTAAATTGATCAGAGTCTTAAACTATAAAGCTTCTAGAAAAAAATACAGTAGAATATCTTTGCAATTTCGTGGAAAGAAAGGCTTCTTGAAACAATTCCCAAAATGTACTAACCGTAAAACAAAAACTGATACATTAAATAATCAAAGTTAAAAATATCTACTTATCAAAGGCAATCTTTAAAAAATGATAAGCTACAGACTGGGAAAAATATTTGTAACACACATATCTGACAAAAACCTTGTATCCAGAATACACGAAGGACTCATAAAAATGAATAACAAAAAGACAAAGAACCTCATTAAAAATGTCAACATGATGTGAACAGACATTTCAATAAAGAAGATATTACAAATGACCAATAAATACATGAAAAGGTGCTCAACATTTTTAATTATATTAAAAAAAATCTAACACCACCAAATCTTGGTGAGGATATGGAACAGCTGGAACTCTCCTGCATTATTGTTGAGAGTATAAAATGATGCACCCATTTTGGAGAAGTGGCTACTGGTTTCTTACAAATGTAAAAATATGTCTTTCCTACAAGCAGCAATTTCTCTCCTAGATATTACCAAGAGAAACAAAAACTTATGTTCACAAAAAGAAATTTTTAAGAATGTTTATAGCAGACTTATTCATAATTGCCAAAAACTGAAAACAATCTAAATGCCCATCAAAGCAAAATAATAAACAATTTTTGGATTATTCAAACAAGGGGATATTAGACAGTAATTTTAAAATGGAACTAAATACTGATAATTACAATAATATCGATGACTCCCCTCCACAAATTATGTTGAATGAAAGAAGCCAGACACAAAACTGTACAAACGATATAATTCCATTTATATAAAATCCAAGAACAGACTGAAGTAAGTTGTGGCTATAAATCAGAAACTGGGCAGGGGAGTGGAGGTTACGGGAAATGGAATTTTCTAGAAAGGGGCACAAGGAACTCCCTGTAGTGATGGAAATATTTCATATCTTATTTTGGAAAGTAGTTGTATGGATGTACACAATTGTTAAAATTCATTGAACTGAATCCCAAAATATGTGCATTTCATTTACATTAATTGTACGTCAATAAAATATATTAAAAGAAAAAAGAAGGAGGAGGAGAAGGAAAAGAATGAGGGGACGAGAGAGAGGAGGAAGATGACGGTGACAGCAGGTGTCTGGGCCTGACTACAGATGTATTAAATAAGGAATTCTGAGAGTGGGATCCAAGAATCTGTATGTTCTACAAGCCTCTCAAGGGATTCTGCTGAACTCCAGGGTTTTGATGGGTATTGTCCATCTCATTGCTCCCACAGCTGTAGAAAACACTGGCTTCAAGTGGGAGTAGGTCAAACAGGACCATCTATGTCTCAAACCTTTCCTTCAGGAATCTGCCAGCCTTGTGTTTCCTGAGGCACCTTCTATCAAATCATTCATAAGATTCTCATAACTTTTTACCCTGACCCACATATTTTCTTTTAAAAGGCACATTCTATCTCCTGTATGGATTATAAACCCCTCAAGCTCCGGTCCTCTCTGATATCTCTTCGACTTCCCACAAACGTTGCTGTGATGAGGTTTCTGGGGAAATTTTCCTCTGTTAACTCCCTGTGCCCTGAAGCTGGTACTCACAGCAGCCCTGAGAGAAGCCACAGCCCATTAAATACCTGAAGCACCTGTGACAAGTGTGCTTCTATCAGAGAGAAAGCCTAGGCAGAGGTGGGTCAGGAGCCATCTAGCCTTAGCCTCAAGTGAGTTGGCAGGGCTAGCAGGCTGAGCACCCAGAGCGAAGTCCAGGGCCAGGCCTAGGCCACAGAAGGGTAAGGTGATTCTGGACTTTTCTAAGAAAGCCCATAAAGCCAGGAGCTTAAGAAAGCAAAACTGGACCATTGTTCTCATCATCCCTGGCTTCATGCCCAAACTCAGCCCTTCACTCAAGCAAATGAGTGTAATCCTACTTTCACAAAACCTCTTCCGGAAAATCTAACATGAGACCCTTTTGGCACCAGGTGTTAAATCAGGTGAAATAAAGGGTTCAACAGCCTTTAACCAGATCTCTGAAAAGAAAGCCACGTTACTGGCAGCGAAAGCAAAAACAAAGGCGGTCTACAAAACCTGAACATGTTTTTCTCACATTTTCTGTTGAAAGACAATTGTGCAATTTCCAAAAATTGAGATCCAAGATTCTGTACAGCTTGAATTAAGAGCTGAGTCATTCGTTCCATTGATTGCATGTTCTAAATGGATGGGCACAGTTCCACTGAGAATAACAAAATTTCATTTTACCCATGGGTAGCAGAGTCAATAGTTGCCAAAAAGTCTTGAGTGCCTATTATGTATCAGGCCCCTACGAAGCAATGCATGTGAATGATTTCACTTAAGGTTCATTGCAATCTAAAAATGAGGCGGAGACTATTATAATTGCCATTTTACAGATGTGAAATTGAGGCTAAGAAAAGTGAAATAATAGACCCAATTTTATCTAGCTAAGACATGGCCAAGCTACGTGAAGACTCAACTGGTCTTATCCCATGAGTCATTCACTCTTTCAAGAAATTTGCCCATTGAGTAAATATTTGTTAGAGGCCTATTATATGCCAGACACTGCTCTAGGTACCGGAAATATAATGACAAATCGAACAGACAGAGTCCCTGTCCTCATGGAGCTCACATTCCAGTGGAGAAGACAGAAAATGAATGAATAAAAATATTTCTAGAGCCAGCCCCGATGGCCTAGTGGTTAATGTTCGGCATACTGCTCTTCAGTGGCCCAGGTTCAGTTCCCAAGCGCGGAACCACACCACTCATCTGTCAGTAGCCATGCTGTGGGGGTGGCTCACATAGAAGAACCAGAAGAATTTGCAACTATATACAACTATGTACTGGGGCTTTTGAGGGGAAAAAGGAAAAAAAAAAAAAAAAAAGAGGATTGGCAGTAAATGTTAGCTTAGGGTGAATCTTCCCCTGTAAAAAAAAAAAAAAAAATTCTAATATAATAAGCAGTGATAAGGGATAAAAATGATGGTGGGTGTTGGGTGCAGCTTAGCTAAATAGGATGGTCCCAAAAGGTTTCTTTGAAGAGGGGTCTTAGTAATGAGACCAGACCAAAGGTAGGAAGGAAGACAAGGATACATTTGCAAAGAAAGAGTTCTAGGCAGTGGCAAGTGAACGCTTGTCACATTAAAGGGAAAAGAAGGAGGGAAACAGGGCTGAAGAAGGTAAACTAAGGGAGGAGCGATAGGAAATGTAGTAAAAAGGTTTCCAGGGGCATATCTTGCAGGATGGTGTGGAAGATTCTATTCTGAGGCTGATGGGGAGCCTGGGAGGTTTTGAGCAGGGGAGGGGGTCATCTGCCTGCTGTGGGGAGATCAGACTTGGGAGGGGGCTCAGTGAGCTAGGAAGCCGGGAGGTCAGTCAGGATACTACTGCAAGAGTACAAACTAGACATGTGGTCATGGCAGAAGTGGTGAGAAGTGGGGGAATGTTGGATACCCTTTGGATATAGAGCCATGGGATTTGCTTAAAGATTGCATATGAGGTGTGAGTCAAGGATGACAATGATGCTTTTCAACCATTATAGTGTACCCCCTCCATGTGCTCACTAAAGAGGAGTTGATATTATTATTTCCACCTTCTGGGAAAAGGGAATAAGAATCAAGAGAAAACCCTCCCTAGAGATGAGCAAACTACTGTCTCTAGAAAAACCAAGAAACAAGTAGCTTTCCTAGTAGCTGGGTCTTAGCACAATGATAAGAAAACTCCAGGTTGTTGTAGCACAAGGAAAATTAGACTAAGCGTCAGGAGAAGTGGGCTTCATTTCTGACTCAACCTCTGAAGGACAGTGTGACCCCAGCAAGATGTCTAAGCTCTCTGGTCTCATTTGCTTTAACTATGAAATGGGCATAAGAATTCATGTCCTACATACTCATGAGGTTGTTGTTGTGAAGATCAAATGAAATAAAGTAGATGGAAGTATCCTAAAAACTCTAAAGTGTAGCATACTGCAGTACATAATAAGGATTCTTTCTTCCCAGATTTAGTATGTCTATGTATCATTAATAGTGACATTAACTTTTGTTACATATACTTCATAATCTGAGTTTTAATGTATCTGTGATTGGGACTTGTATGGGAGATTTCCCTTTCAGCCACAGGAAAAAAACCCACACTAATGTTTCTCCATGCACATGTAACTTTTTCTCCCTTCCCAAGTCAGGTCAACTGCTCTGTGTTCTATCAGCTCTGCTCTCTACATGTTCTTTGTAGCATGCAGCTATTTTTTTATATGAGAAATATGGTTGGAAAAATTAAAGATAAATAATGGAAATTGCAATGAAAAAGAAGATAAAATAAACAAAAGATATAAAATGTTCGAGCTTTAAAAGTAAAGTTAGAAGTTTTAAATCAATTTAAAGTACATTGGGGCTAGGTAATTCCACAGTGAGAACACATTAGACAGTTCAGAGGAAGGTCCACTCAAGCAGGAATCTGAGTGTTTCCTGATTTACTAACCAAACTCAGAACCTACTGTGTATACCCGTTAAGGTATCAGATACTATTCACTTTCCACTTCACAAGTAACTGATATTGATAGCAATTCCCAAGAAATCTACACCAGCACATAAGTGAAGTTAATGAAGTGACTTTCTCCATAATTCTCAGTGATGTACACTTCTTAATAAAACTTGCATTATATAGATAGTTGCCTACACATTTGGAATTTGTTGCTATAGTCACCCTAAAATTTGAAGAGTTGGAGATAATCATCTTGGATGCTGCACCTTTAGATGTACTGTTGGTACCCAAACAATTGTGAAGAAGTAACTAGCAGAGAAAAAAGGAGTGATTTTACTAGCTGCTGTTAAAGTAAACAAATAGACGAGGACCAGAAAGAGAGTCCCTGATTTAGGAACCACGTTATACCAATCACCTTTCCATGCCCTTCCAGCTTCTACCTATGTTGCTCATTTCTTCCCGTTTCCCACACTCCCCTACTAACCTCCTCCACCTCCTGCTCATTTCACTGCCATAATTTATGCCATACATTAGCCAGGCTAACACACACACACATGCACACACAACATAGATGTCACTGTATCAGGAAGTGAGGGGAAGGAACTCTGGAGCTTCAAATGAGTTTTGGTTTCAGGTAGGAAAGAACCATGAAAAAGATGAGCAGCTTACTCTAAGGACAAACACCCACTGGTAAGAGAGTGCTAACATTTACCCTATCCATGTGCACCTCTGCATTTTTGGGCTCCCTTGCAGCTGGATTGGATCATGTGATGGAGTGTGGCCAAGGCGAAAATGGGCAGAGAAGCTACGTGTCACGTGTCCAGTCTGCCTCTGGAGCATCTAGCTCAGTCTTCCGTGTTCTTTCTTTAGTAGCTCGAATTGAAGGACAATGAGATGTTGAAGCAAGCTGATTCCTCTGTTGGAGAAGAGCTGCCCAACTTCCACAGGATTTTGCGTGAACAGAAATAAACTTTTATGGTGTAAATCCACTGATGTGGACCTCCCTGTTTCAGTAGGTAGTGTTAATCACCCTGAGACAAAATGCTTTTGCTGACAAATTACATGGTCTTGAAGTGTCAGAGACAGAACTGGGAGCTGAAGCATGTGAATCTGGGGTACAAACTCAAATAAGAAGTTCAGGGTAGGAGATAGATAGATAGATAGATAGATAGATAGATAGATAGATAGATAGATAGATAGATAGAGATAGAGATAGATATCTTAGTTATATGGTGGGAATTGAAAGTTGACCAGCCTCAACGATGCTTCCCACACCTCCACAAACCAACACCTCCTCCAATTGCCATAAGTGCATTATTTTATCTGAATTTACATATTTAGCTCAACAAGTCTCTTTTAAAAAATACTTGCAGGGAAATTGTTGGTTTTCTGCACCATAATGTGATTTAGTTGGTTCTGATTATCTGTTCTTACCTCCTATCTGAGTGTAAATATACTGAGAAAATTGGAAATTAAGGGATGAAGGAAGGTAGATATTTTAAAATAATGTGGAAACAGTGGGTGAGGTGCTAGAGCACAGGTGCCTAAGGGCAGGTTAAGGACGTGCTAGGACTGCCAGAGCAGCACTGAGTAGAGGGAGAGAGAACAGAGACGGTTGTAGAAGGATGCCCAGGGCAAATCTCACAGGTTTCAAATTTTCGCTTAGGGCCATCTCTGGGAAATGGGAAAAGCCATTATTCTTCCATCTAACTCTCAAGGCTGCCTGATTCCTATGCCCAGGTGGTCTGACAATGCAAACTGTCGTTCTACTACATGAATTAAGTAAGCTCCTGTGGGTTAGCCTGACATCCTAATGCCCAGTCAACGCACTGTTTCTATGAGAAAATACTTTCCAGATTCCAAACAAACAGCTCTGGGATACAACCTGTTCACAAGATTTGAAATAGCTTGTGCATGGAATCATTCCATATACTTCCTTGCCACCACCAAGACTAAATGGTTTGTCTTCACTGCATACCTTTTTGGATGCCCTTTTAAAAGTTTATGATTTTTTTTTCCTTCTTTAGGTTGTCCCTAAATATTTTTTTAATCTGATTTCATCTAGTTGGATGTATTTTAAAACTTAAGTTCTAGAAAAAGGCATTATAGAGAAAAAGTCCTGTGTCATGGATCAGAAAGTTATATAGGTTAGCAAAGAAATCAATTGATGATGTCTAGCAAATATCTGATGGAGGAGAAAGAGCTTATCCTTTAAGAGAGGAAAAGCCATGCCAAAATCTCTCTAAGGAGAGCTGCCAAGAGAGGCAGAAAGAATATAGTGTAAAAGTTCTTTGGGAGTAGCTAGGAAAAGTCAAGTAATTTTCACATACTGAGGCGGCATGTGAATTACTTGGTCTTGAGAAGTAAGAAGGTGGCACATTAAAGAAATTGAAAAATGCTTCTTCTTCCATGGCTCTTCCATCTAAGATCACCAGCAAGAGCTGCTTTCAGTGACTCAAATCAAATCCACCCAGAAAGAGAGGAATGTTGCAGGCAGTGGCAGGGTTGACATGGCACTTCCCTTTTTCTAAAACCTGCAATTCCATCCCACTGCTACAATTATGTCACCACAGTAATAGCAGCCTCATCTCCTCGTTGACAAGTGCTCAAGTCTTGTCATGGAAAACACACACCTTTGAGAGTTTCCCCTAAACCAAGAGTTTATTATGTTTTTTAGTACCAGGCTCATATGCATAAAGGCAGGGCTGGACTTCAGCAAAGTGAGTAGATTCTGCCTCTCCAAACACTTCTTTCTACCTCCATCCCATTGCTTTTAAGCCTGACATCGGCACCATTAACTGCTTCTCTAACCTAACTGTAAAGGACTCAGTTAGACGCCTCAGGTCATCTGAGGTTCTTCACTGAAACATCGTACTATATTTGGGTAAAGTTTGCCACATATCGTCAAATAGGGGCAATGTACTAAAAGAGCCAACTGAAAAAGGTTATCAAACAAAGTTGTACAATTGTCCTGTGAGTGAACCCGTGTTCCTGAAACCTGACACTTGACTGAGTTCTTTATTTGCCAGTGTCAGCTTCTTTCCTGGATTATCGTTTTAAGAACAATTCAGGAAAGACTTCTGGGCTTCCTTTTGTGTCCAGGACTCTTCTTTTCAAAAAAATCCTTCTCTTTCAAGCATGACACTGATGGGGCAATTGTTAATGTCTCTCCATTACTACCCTTGGAATGAAAAGTTTCACATCCCTTGTCTCGTTTATTGTGGAAATGAGTTATTCTAATACTTACATTTATTCAGTTGAAATCCACACATCTTCGGAATGTTATTTCAATTAAACTAAATTAATTAGGTAGGCATTATCTGCTTACTACATGCCAAGAACTGATTTGGGAGAGTGGGGGAATATAAAGAAAATATAAGCCCATCTATGCCCTAAAGTAGTTTACATTTGGCGTGACCGGAAACACACACACTAAGCAAATAGTTTACTAACAGACTAGCCTGAATTGGCCAAGGGACTCCAAAAACATCTATTGAATGAGTGAACAAAGAACAAATAACTGCTCAAATGAGCAACCCACATAACAGGGATAGCAAAGAAGCACCTAAGATCTTGTTATCCCAGGGTGAGTAAGTAAAGTTCTCTGGAATTATGAAAGTGCAGTCCACTTACATGCCATACCTTTCTACGCCAAGAAGTAACTGGGAATCCTTCATGGCTATCTCCATATGTAGAAACTTAAAACTGAATACAGAAAGTCACATTTGCCCCTCCTTTGGCGCAGTCCTCCATCGGAGATCCATGCTGCCTGCTGAGCAAGGGCTTTGGACTCCTCACCATCCCAGGTCACTTTGAGGTCTGGAGAAGTCTCTTTGTCGTGCATCAGAAAACTGTGATTATAACTTGACTAGACAAAATAGTTAAAAAAAATGTAATTTACACAGGCACTGGAGGAATCAAATGCCTCTCAGTTACTAAGAGAATATGTTGCATTAGGCAGCATTGTGGGAGATGCTATCTGCTATCTTCATGGCAACAAGAGTTCAATATACTTTTTCAATAATATAAATGCTTAGCCTTTTCTTATCCTAGAGAAATATTACTATGTTGTTCAAAGTTTTGTGTATATCCATATTGACCTGAGCATAGCATCTCATCTTTTATCTCATTATATTAAGTCTATAAAGTTCAAATTAAATCTGGTTGCTCAGAACTTGACTGTAATAAACACACAATTTGACTTGGGGCTAGCTGAGTTGGAAATGCTGGCTAGACACAGCGTAAGCATAAGTACTTTCCAGTCTGTCTACAACACACCTTCCTTTAGTTCCTATCCTCTCTTGGAGAGTTTTCTTAATGCTATATTTTTGTGATAATTTTTCATTACTGTCTTAATTTGCTATTAATTTAAATTCCTCATGTCACCTTTTCATCTAAACAGGGTTTTCTTACATGCATCTTCTTATTTCTTCATGCTATTTGGTCACTACAATGCTTTGCATTGTTTCTTTCCCTGAGTGTTTAATTTTGATTTTCTTTGTTAGCACAGCTTCTGGGTCTAATTAACAATTTCCTTTAAACAAGTCAAGATGTTTCATTTACTATTTCCATTCTAATATTTCTTACAAAATCCATTAACCCTATTTCTAAGTTAATCATCAAAATCAATGAATACTTCTTAGAGTCTTACCCAAGACCTTGGAATCAAGATTTCTACAACATAATCTGTCTGGACATTTGCCCACATTCTCTGTTGGTGAATCACTGTGATGGTTTTATGGTTCCATATGAAGTCTCCACAGCTCTTCTCTTCCAGATTTTCTCATTTGCACTGAAGTCCATAAAAAAATCACTTTAACATATTTAACATATCAAGCTTGGCCACCCACCTGATATGAAATTCCCATAAACCAGAAAATGGCTTCTAGGTTTTAGAGCTATGCAGATTAAAACTTCACACATTTTGATCTGTAAAAAGATTAAGCGGTCACGTAACTTCTTGGAGTCTTCAACAAGTGAAGAATGTTGATTCAAATTCTGCCCCTAGGGAAAGAGAATTAGACTGGGTAGGACAAGGGCCACGCTGGGCAAAGCAGCTAAGAAATATCCAATGAACTTGACATGTTCATGGCCCTGGGGCCTCTCTTTCTGGGAACCCTAAACCTCGAGCAAAGAGTTAAGGATATTTGGCATCAGAAGGCATACCTCACCAAACTCTCTTCTGTTACCAAGCTAATTTATGATTTATAATCTGCTTAAATCTTTACCCTACTCTGAGAAAAATAAAAGTATTAAGAATGAGGAAGTTTAAGATACTTTATGACTCTCTTACCTTCCCAACCTATGGACTGAGGAGGTGACTAGGCAGGACATGGCAGCAATACTTGAGTTTGTAGAATTGTAGAAACTACATAATTCTTTAGAATTTACAAAGTTACTGTGATTACCCAAAGAGAAAAATTAATAGAAGTTAGCATTAGGCACTATTTGAACATAAATATATCCATACGAATGAAAATAAGATATTGTTAAAGTTTATGAATGTTACTATAACCACAGTAAAATGTATTTTAAGATATTTTTTGGTAGAATGGATGGATAATAATAATCTAAGATTTTCATGAGTGTCTCCTTTGACTTGTAGCTCATTCAGGGTCTCAAAGGCAGGGAAAGAGAGATGGTGTTGGAGGAGAAGGGAGAAATAAGCCATTCACTCAAATGTGTTCAGAGACAAATCAACAAAACCAATCAAATTGAGGAGCAAGGTTGTAATACGCAGGTAGGTAGGAAATTTTGTTTTTAAGTTTAAAATAGCAAAATAGCACTGCTTGTTTTTTGGGAGGAAGTAAGGTTGAAGGGGAACAGAGAGACATTATCTGTGTTCAGAAACCTGGCTTTCAACATACAGATAAAAACTGAGCTTATCAATTGGAATTTACTCAGTGCTCGAAATGGATATTATCACACTTATGCAGTGTCTCAAAAATTTGAAAAACTTTTCCCTTGCTAAGCAACACATTGCAGAAAATGTGGCAAAACAAACAATATGATTTACTTTCTTTGTATTCATACTATACTGGCTACCTTATTCCATTTCCTACTGTTTACCATTTAGATAAAATTTGTAGGTTGATTCAGCTGACAGAAATCATAAGCAAAAGTAGTATGCTTCATAAAGCTTATAGTATTGTTTTAAGAATTTGTATTTGCCTATTAGAGACATTCCCTTTTTTTTTTTTTTGTATTTTATTCCTGGGGTAGTGAAAATAATAATGAGAGAAAATATTTTTTGCAAGGAGTAGGAAATTTGAAATCTTCAGAACAAAACCTGTGAGACTCAGCAAAACTTCAAATGGGAAAAAACTGCATTCACGCAATAGGAAATTACATAGGAAACCGTTCTAGAGAAGCAAAATGGGGGAAAGAGATGGAGATCGAACTTCAGACTGGTGAGGACACAAGGTAATTTTGGCAATGCATTCTGCACCCACACATGCATGGACAGGCACTGTCAAATTTGGTAAGAAAGAAAGATTCCACCATTCTAATTTTAAAAACCCAGCCTCCCAGTGGTAAATTCCCGAGTTATTTTTCTATGGCTGTTATGTAGAGACTAGGAATATTTGAAACAAACAGAAATTTGACCATGCTTAATTTATCCAGTTGCCCCAAAGCTGTGTCTCCTTGGGGTCAAAACAACCAGGTGAAAAAATGCAGCCTGAACTTAAGTATAAAAATACAGATGAATTTAAGTGGTCTCCTGTCAGTAACCAATCAGTTTGATCCACATTTAAAGTGAGTTGACAAGGTTTTTTATCAATATGGAGATGGCTACAGTCGCGTTTTATCTTAGCAAAGATGTTGTCATGTTTTCTATGTGATCCCAGTTAAAGCACCATGAAGTCTTGTTAAAGAAAGGGATAGTATGGTAAGAGCTTGTGGCATTTCTACAAAAGGACGATGGAGTAAACTATCAAATGACTGAAAGAAAATCAATCAGACCTATAGGAAAACATAATACAGAAATTGGGAATTAAGACCAGAACAAAGTAATCAATGCGCTGATATTTACTGTCATCTTATACACGACTTTCCCTACTTACTGGAAAATGAATAATTTAACCATTATTTCAAAACCAGAACATCTTGGTACTCTGTTATTAAAATACTTTTTTAGAATGTGGCAAAATTCTCGGATTCATTCCTATTTCAATTTTTCCCCCTTTGGCTAGAAGCTTTACAACAGAGCTAGTTGTGTCTTGAAGGTTGAGGAAATGTGTTATAATCACATGCAAACTTGGTGTTTGGGACCACTGTAGTCAGAATGAAAATATGGCTAGACCAGTGAGTGGCTGGTGATAAAAGAGACACGAGGAGGCCCAGTCTCTAGTTCAATTGCAAAGGTTCACATATATTGAAAAGAAAACAGTGGTCAAGATCATTGCTGGGGTTTTTATTAATCTAGAAACATCAAGATGTAAAAGAGTAGTGGAAATTTGAGAAATCATACAAGTTTCTTTAGATTCAATAATTGTACTTATCAAATTTCAAATATTTTTAACGAATGAACAATCACTTTGCAAACATTTGTCGAGCATCTATGATGCTGAGGATCTCAATAGGTCCTGGATATATTTACTAGAACAAAGAGCCATACATATAAATTCTTACAAAGATCTGATAAGTGGAAAAATATGAAAATATACAAGCTTCAGTGTAGTGCAGTCCACTTCAAATTCTTACTTTGTAATCAACCAACAGTATGACCTTGGGAAATTTATTTAGCCATTCGGTGATTCAGTTTCCTAGTCTGTAAAATGGGGGAACATTTGCCTTACAAGTTTATTCAAGGATTAAATGAGTTAATACACGTCAAGCAATTGGAGGAGAGCCTCACACATGGTAGGCACTATGTAGGGTTAGCTTATTTTATTACAGTGACAACATGGAAGAGAGAGCTGATGTCTCATTAGAAGTTGGTTAAACAGAGCTGAAGTGCAAAGGCTGAGTCAGAGTTTGACGTGGGCTAAGAGGAGAGCTAGAAGATGGACAGCGAGGAATCAGAATGGATATGACAGGTGCCTGTATCTCTGTCAGGCGCAAAGATGAAAGGTATAAACCCCTGGTAAGCTTTATATTTCTAGGGCTAAAGTGAGGCAAAAGGGAAGAAATGATAAGAGATTAGACAAAAATGATTAGGGCCAGAATGAAAGGCCATGTATGCCAGCTAAGCCACTTGTATTGTATCTTGTGTGGATGATGGAAAGACACTAAATACCTCTAATCAGGGAAATGACGTGATCAAACTGGATTTATTTCTGGAAATGAAAAGATTGATTTTAGAACATCTTAACTGGAAGATATTGAAAAACTATATGTCTATGACTATTTCTGAAGTTAAATGACTGTTAAAGGTTAATGTATAAATAAAAAATTAATTCACCAAGTTTATCTTCTTATCAATAAATGATAATTTAATGCCTTTATCTAAGTGCTTCCTATAGCAAGACTCTATGGGGAAAGATCCTGGGAAACACTGTGACCATAATTTTGTTCAAATCTAATGAAAAGTCTTAGTAAAATAGAATCTATATGAAAAATAACAATGTGGACCAAATACTGAGCAGAGTGCCCAATCATTCAATAAAATTTATAGACCATCCACCAAATGTATATCTAAACTCTTTCAATGGGAAGTAAATCATAAGCAGTGTCATCTTGCCTTGGCATAATGCTGTATAAGCTACTCTCACTGCCACTCCTCCTTTTCCTATTAATGGTAAAATTTCCATCTTATGGGAGAGGGTTGAACGTTTTATTTACTCAGAAAACACTTTTAAGGTGCTTGCTATATGGCAGACACTATTCTAATTGCTTTATAAACATTTGCTGTTTTAATTCCCATAACAACCTTGTGAGGTAGATGGTGTTTTTAACCCCATTATACATATTAAGAAACTGAGCCATAGACAAGTTAAGAAGGTCACAATACAGAGCCAAAATTTGAACTCAGGTAACCCGGCTTCTGAGTCTATGTTCTTAATCATTACGTTATACCCTCTCTCATATGTGGACAATTTTAATTCTGAATGGAATCTGGGTAACTTTGACTATTCAAAAAAGGAAACATTTTCCCCTTAGGTGTAGTACTATTCCGGCACTGCTAAAGATGTGTATGGGATGAAAATAATTCAGTTTATTTGTTTATAGATTTCAAAACTGAATGAGATTGTCTCTAAGTTGGCTCTTGCATTTGTAACTCCATAAGCAAAGAGACTACTCACTGACTTGAATGGAAGACTCTTCACTCTTTTCTCCTCCTTATGTTCAAACACTGCCCCTCCCAGCCCTGCCACTAATTCTAAAGTCCAAGCTTCGACTGAAGAGAGAACCCTGCCTCTTCTTGGGTAAATAAGGCTTAATGGTAAACCTATTTTTAAGGTGGTCATCACTGACCTTGCTTTCTTAAGACTCCAATGAGCTCCCTGTGTTGATATCTAAAGGATCCAGAATGTTTAATCATCTCTGGATGTAATGTCCACCTCCAAACAGAAGACAGGGTGGCAGTGCATTATAAACAAAACAAGCCAAGCCAGGCTCCATGCCCAGAAAAGAGCTACATATAAATAAATGTAATAGACAAAGAAAGGAAAGAAGGAAGGAAGGGAAGGGGGGAGAGAGGGAGGGAGGGAGGGATGTAGGGAGGGAGGAAGGAGAGAGAAAATGTCCACCCACCTGCAGAGATTGTGAAAAAATGGCTGACTATGCAGACTTGAGATGAAAGATCCAATCTGTTCCTAGACCCAGCCTCAGGCATGTTAGAGAGCCTGAACAGGATCCTTATATGTGGAGTTCTGAATGAGAGATAATCCTGCATTTTGGCAGCATTCAAGTAGGAAGCAAAAGACCAGAGCCAGATGCTGCTTCTTCAGAAGAGCCCTATGGGAAAGTCAATTCCCTAAAGGTCTCAGACGTAAATGACTATGGATATTCCAAGAAAATGATTTTCCAATGGACTCCTGGCATTCAGCACAGATGGCAAATGATGAGTCTTTGTAATTGTCCTACTCACTGTAGGAGTAGTAGTTTGCCCTCCAAGTAAATTTTAAGGGAACTGTAATTAGAATATGCAAACTGCCTAAAGGTGGCAACTCTATCAATGGCCTGGGAGGAGTCTGTGTAAATGAGAAAAGACTGGAGTTTCTAAGCCTTCTTATAAACATCACAGACAGTAAAGTGACAGCAGTGTTGAGGATTGCCATTGTTAGCACACTTTTTCCTTTACAACCTTCTAGGTGCAAAGATTGCAAAAAAGAGGCCCATAAAAATCTCTCTAATAGGTCCCGGGTATATTGCATATCACTAACAGTAATTACTGTAACTGCTGTAATCTGAGTTCATGGAAATGGCAGGAGTATTTTTTTAATTACTTTATTAATGATTTCTGAGAATTTATTCCAGTGCAGAGATACCAAGTTCAACAGAAAGCAAGCTTCCATGTTAGCCAGATCAGCAAAATGCAGCAACATCTGATGCAGCTGTCCCAAATTATCCTCCTGTGCAGCCATGTTTAATAGGGAGAAATGTAGCCCAAAAAGTCAATGACATCATTGTTTATTAGACTAATAACTGTGACTTCCCCCAATTTAAACACACTGAAGGCACTAGGAGTAGAGGAGAGGTGTTTTGTAGCACATCTAATTGTCTATTGACAGGGTGAAGAGCTTGGAGTACTAGTTTTAACACACCCTTAAATAAAGCAGTTAGTGAGAGAAGTTCTTCTCAAATTATTGTAATCCTGAAGGGTTCTGAATCTATCTGACACTTTCTTTAGGAGAAGCACAAAGTCCACTTCCATTATTAGCCTATTAACTGCTACAATGTCTCTCTCTACTGCCAGAGTCAAGATTGTTGTGTTTATCATTATAAAAGATGAAATGGAAATATAGACAACTCTTATTATTGAGTGTTGTGTTTGCTAAGACAGGTCATGTTTCTTTAGTATCTTTTATCATGAAGTTCTTAGTGTCTACATTTACATTTCAAAGGGCAGGGGTATCAGGAGAAGAGAGGGAGGGTGGAGAGAGAAGGAAAGAGACTGCTTGTGTGCACAATGACAGAACACTGAGTAATCAAAAAGGATATTTTGTGTGTGTGTATGAATTGGTGTGCACTTACTGGAATAATCTGACTGCTTCAGTACCTGATTGATTTAATCTAAAATTGTTGTCTGAACACTTCTGAAATTATAAGTATACGTACATAATCAAAGTATAAGGGCAGATTACCTAACAGCCCAATGCACTCAATATCTGTAATTAAATTACACATATAGCTTTTATAAAATTCTAACCTTATCATCCTCATCATTCTCCATCATAACCAAGTAGAGAATAAACAAAGAATTACTTGGAATTCAAACACTGAAGATAAATTTCAGCTATACACAGAAAATATCTAAGAAAGAGTAGAAGAAAGAAAAAGGAAAGGAAATAGCACAAACAGAATTTTTAAAGGAATTTGTAAAGCTATTTCTTTTTTGAGAATGTTTTGTATGGTACTAGAATGCAGAAAGGAAACATCTCTTTTTTAATGTTTTGCCCTAAGGAGAATATCACATAATATCTTTTTTTCACCAATGTTTGTAAGATATTTGAGAATGTTGAGTAGAGAACTGAAATATAATATCATATTTTTGATCTTTAATCTCAGTTTCTTGAGATTTGTCATGGTAGTCCTCTCTGGGATACAAAAGATTGAAAAATGGTCCTGATCTCCTTGGACAGAAATGTTCTTGAACAGGAAATAATATGCCAGAAAAGCAATACATTCAGGGGCATTAGACATAATGTTAAGAAGTCTCTTTGCCGTATTCTTTCTTGCAAAGTCACATCCACTGAACATTTAAAGAAAGAAGAGGTAGATATTGAGCATCCATAGATCATAGTGCATTTTAAGTTTCCTGAATTAGAACCAAGAATAGTCAGGCAAATATAATTTATTAAATTTCTCTGATTAAACAACTATTTTCTAAATATGCTAAGAAGAACTCTCTGCATTGCTCATCCATAGAGCAAAAAAGTTAAAAGAAAGCTGTGTTTTAAAAGTATATTATTCAAGAGAAAGAAAAGACAAAACACAGGCTGGGAGAAAATGTTTGCAAAAGACGTGTCTCTTAAAGAACGGTTATCCAAAATATGCAAAGAACTCTTAAAAGTCAACAATAGGACAACGAACAACCTGATTAAAAAACAGGCAAAATACCTGAACAGACACTTGTAAAAAAGACATACAGATGGTAAGCAAGCACATGAAAAGATGTTCAACATCTTATGTCATTAGAGAAATGCAAATTAACAATACGACTACACACCTTTTAGAATGGCCAAAATCCAAAACACTAACACCAAATGCTGGCAAGGATATGGAACAATGGAAACTCTCATTCATTGCTGGTGGAAATGTCAAATGGTACAGCCACTTTGGAAGACAGTTTTGCAATTTCTTACAAAACTAAAAATACTCTTACTATACAATCCAGCAATCACACTCCTTGATATTTACCCAAAGGAGTTGAAAACTTATGTCCACACAAAAACCTGCACAGGGATACTTATAGCAACTTTGTTCCTAATTGCCAAATCTTGGAAGCAACCAGGATGTCCTTCAGTAGATGATGGATAAATAAGCTGTGGTACATCCAAACAATGGAATATTATTCAAAGCCTAAAAGAAATGAGCTATTAAATGAAATAGGTCAGAGAAAGACCTATCCTATATGATCTCACTTTTATGTGGGGAAAAAAGCACACTAAAATCATAGAAAAAGAGATCAGAATTGTGGTTACCAGAGGTGGGCAGAAGGGAAAGGGGGAATTGGAGGAAGGTGGTCAAAAGGCACAAACATCCAGTTATAAGACAAATAAGTACTAGGAATGTAATGTACAACATGATGACTACAGTTAACACCACTGTCTGGTATACAGGAAAGTTGATAGGAGAATAAATCCTAAGAGTTCTCATCACAAGGAGAAATTCTTTCTTCTTTTCTTTTTATTGTATCTACATGAGATGATGCATGTTAACTAAACCTACTGTGGTAATCATTTCACAATATGATGGTAAATCAAACCATCATGCTGTAGCACCTTAAACTTAAACTTATACAGTGATGACACCTTAAACTTATACAGTGATGTATGTCAATTATTTCTCAGTAAAACTGGAAAAAAAAGAAACAAGCTTTTAAACCATGAAAAAACATGGAGGAAACTGAAATGCGTATTACTAAGTAAAAGAAGTCAATCTGAAAAGGCTACATACTGTATCGTTTCAACATTCTGGAAAAGGCAAAACTACGAAGATAGTAAAAGGATCAGTGTTTGCCCAGGGTTGAGGGAAGGGAGGGATAAATATGTGGAACGCAGAGGATTTTTAGGACAGTGAAACTATTCTGTACAATATTATAATAGTGGGTACATATCATTATAAATTTGTGCTAACTCATACAATATACAATACCTAGAGTGAACTGTAATGTAAACTATGGACTTTGGGTGATAATGATGTGTCAATGTAGGTTAATCTGTTGTAACAAATGTATTACTCTGGTGTGGGGATGTTGATAGTGGGGGAGAGTTGGGGGATATGAGAACTCTCTGTACTTTCTGCTCAATTTTGCTGAGAACCTAAAACTGCTCTAAAATAGAAAGTTTATTAATTAAAAAAAGTTTGTGTTCCCTGCTCTTTTTGCTGTCTTCTTTAAATGTGAACAAATTTGTGTAAGTTAAGTGTTTTTTCAATCAGGTCTTGATTTTTTAACATTTTGTTCCTTGTTTTTAACCATCAAGACAGAAGAGGAGTGGGAGGTCCCTCCTACATCATGGCTGACCCTTGGTGTAGCTGAAAACCTAACTGTCCACAGATCCTCTTTCATGCTTTGGGGTATCATTGGTCTTAAGACCACTAGCCTCTCCAGCTTCTATAAGTTAGAAACATTAGCAAGAAATAGTGCAGCGTCAGAGCTGGTGATTTTGAGCACTCCTTTGGTGTGTGGCTTTGACTTTGAGCCTATTCATTGCTTTGTAGCTCACAGAAAAGAGTATACACGAATTGACTTCACTATGGCCAGAGAGGAGGCAAGACGGGCAGATGAATTATTGATAATAAGGATATTTGGGGTGAAATGCTCCTCCAAATGTCCTTTCTAATAGAATAATTTTTCTAAATTTGGTTACTTTCCCAAACCACCTTAACATGTATTGTATTTTTCCCTTATGTTCTAATTAGTTGTAAGGTCATACAGTCACGATGCACATACTTTGGAAACATATAGGATAAAAGGGGGTGGAGAGAAATTCAGAGATTATTGTGACTTAGTTGAAATTTATGGTCAAATACTTTTGATCATCAAAAAGACAATTTATGATGTCCCTGGTACTAGGAATTTAGTAGCTGAGAATAACTTAACATTTCATTACCCTTTTTATTGCCATTTTAGAAAATACATCATGAACTCAGAACAGCCAGTCAACCACGTTTATTGAGCGTCACAGCCTAAAGAGCCTAGTTTTCTACAGTGTGGGGTGAATACAGAAGAAGCTTCTGTTTATATATCCAAAATCTGCCTTGCAGATGCTTATAATCTTATGATGATTTGAGACCCCAACAAAGTTGTGAGTGTGATCGCTTCCAAAAGGAGGCTGTCATTATTTAAAAGGATCACAATAGCTAATGACATATTGCTAAGAAGAAGAGCAGGCTATGGAGCCACACATACAGAATCATATAACTAACATGTACAGATAACATCACGATGGTAATGGTTATTATCTAGTGTAGTTGAATTACAGGTAATGTTTTCTCTTTCTGTGCCTTTCAGTGTTTTCTAGATTTTCAATATTGAGCATGTATACTGTATTAACATAGAAAACAGATTTTATGTTTAAGGTAAAGGGGAAAAAAAAGAGTTCTCCTTATAAATCTAAGATGAAACTGTATATAACCAGTTTTAGTGATTTGATAAATCCCACAAAAATACTTATTAGTGAAAGAATAGTAGAAAAAATAAGAAAAAAACAATTGGAGAGAGTTGTAGAAGAGAAAGAGAGAGAGAAGAGAGAAGAATTATCTTTCCTTCCCTCCAAGTAGTGAGACTACAGGATTGACACCGAGTTATCTAATACCCAGGTCTGACTCTTACCCCTTTGTCTGCAAAACTAAGGGTTAATTACATTTTGAGCCAGAAGGGGGCAGCAAGGAGCTATTCATGGAAACGCAGAAACACTCCAGAGGCCTTAAGGCTGGAAAAGGGGAGGTTGTGGAGCCAAGAGGAGGGGGAGGTGATATAGGGTCAGCCAGGTTGTACACAGAATGGAGGCAAAGCCAAACACAGCCAAGGAGAGGGAACTGATGAGGAAAGACGTTGCTCCAGCGACTGAGAACTGAAAGCAGTCAGGGCAGCACAGGCCAAAGCTGAATTTTGTGGCAGGTTTAGGTACCAAGAAAGAAACAGACATCTAAAAAGATTGTTCCCCGGGGTGGAATCTAGAAGAAGGAACGGAATCTTTGTTGTTTCAAGTGTCCAGAGTCAGTGGGGCCCCATCTGGACTGCTGATCCACAGAGCTATAAACGAAACCTAGTCTCAGACACAGAACTCCTGTCCCAACTCTTCCTCTCTTACCTGCATGCCCAGGGAACCATGTGATCACCCCTCCAAGAGCAGAGCGTATAATTTATGGGTACGTGTGAACCAGGGACCTAATCTAGAGACATCGCTCACACCCAGTCCTACCCAGCCGCATTCACAGAGCAAACCCTCGCAATTATCAGCCACAGGACAGATTTTTAATTAGGTCTAATTCTAACCTTTCTTTTAGTACCCAACATTTTGTTTGGGAACTAGCAATAGAATAGGCTTGCATTAGATAGACTTGGAATATTCATCTTTTATAGCCCCTTGCTGGAGAGAAATTATCGCTCCTCTTCCTTTCCCTCTCTGCTTGCTAAGTCTAGAGGCAGTGTTGTCTACAGGTGAGGAACGCAATCGTGAAGCCCAACCCTACTGTTGCATAACCTCTCTGAGTCTCAGTTACCCTCTTAAAATGAATCCAAATATCCAGTTGTGAAAAACAAATGATATAATCAACTCATATAAAGCACTTTGTAAAGTGCCCAGAATATTGTAGGCACTCAGTTACGCCAGCCATAGTTTTTCATCCTTTTCTACATTCCCTAACAGACCCAACTAAACCCAAAGCACAATGTCTTTCCATGGGGCTCATTAGAAGACCAGCCATCACACACCTTCCTCGCCCCTGGATTTTACCTAGGACCATATTTTAAGTATCTATAATTGCTATTTGGATTGGTGACAATTTCCATTTCACAAATTGGCTTTTCTTACAACTGTGCCTAAAGTCCCTTCTAAATGGTTCTTAAATAGATTAATTATGCAAAATTTCTCACTTGCTGTATGAAAAGGCTAAATTTCAAATGATTTCAGAGTAAATGGAGTGCCACCTATTGAATAAATAGCCTTCCCCCAACCAGTGAGAGCAATGTGTTTATTTGACACCAGGGCACGAGGCTGCCTGAAGAAGTGAGACCCCTGGAAGGCCTCTAAGGCAAATGGCAGGTGTTTCTGCATGCAAAAGGCAAAATCCATGTGGGCGATTGGGCTAAATGTTGGACAGATAGAGCACTCTGAAACTATGTTTTCTGGCCTTTAAAAAAATCACTGAACCCCTTCAGGTCCTTTGGCTATAAATTTGATGCTATTGACAAGAATATCCAGCCAGTCTGTATAGATAGTATAGGTGTAGAATTATAGTTGTGTAACATTTTGGAAATAAAAAGTGTTAACTTCTTCCAGTACGTTCTTCAGTCAAGAATAAAAATGTGTCTTTTAAAAGCTCAAATAAGCATTCCTCTGTGAAAATAAAGCCTCTGGGTCAATTTAATATTACTGACAAAACCACAACTGTAATATGAGTACTTGAAGGCACAATTTGAGTTGACTCAAATTGTGTCCTTAGAAGGTAATAAATAACTTCATCATTTTGACAGGTGAGATCACCTGAGGTGCTTTGAACAGAAATAGGACACTCTTTCTGAGTGAATGCTTTCATCTGAAGACTTCTCCTCTTATATCCACAACAGCACCTTGAATTCAAATGACATTTGTTTTCTAAAAATATAAAAGAGCCTTCCATTTTCTTGTCTTTACACCAACGTCCAAGGAGTTTTTTCCTACACGGAGCAGCAGGACTCGTAAGTGTCAATAAATTATCGCAGCTGGGTAACAGGAAAATGTGGGGGAAGGGACCCCCAATTCAGCATCAAGCTCCATTAAAAGCTGCAGTAATGCATTCATGGCTTTGCTAAGAAACAAACAGAACACCTTTCCTCCTCGCTCCACCCTGCTCCCCCCCCCCCCCGCCCCAGCTTTCCTAAGCAAGCCAAAAGGGCACTGTGCCACAGGTAACTTGAGGACACAGGGGACAATCTAACTGAACAAAGATAGAACCACTGACATTTGAAGACCGCTTTATATGTTTTCCAGTTTCACATACATTATCACATACATCAAATGTAATTCTCTGCCTTGGCAATCAAGGAAACTGAGGTATAGAGAAATTAAATCTCTAGCTCTCAGTCATGACGTCATGTTTATTCATGTGAACCCATGGACAGAAGCATCCAGTCAACGGCCACAGACGTCATCCCAAAGTTATTTGCAGGTTGCACCCAGGAAATTTAAAAGTAACTGAAACTGGACAGTGGTCTCATTCCTACAGGGTTGAAGAGGAACCTTTATATTCAAGAGCAAGAGTCAAAGATAGAATGACATTTAACTAGGCAACAATGTATTTATGAGGCCTTGACCTAACTCTATTTCTGGATTTTCTGTGCTGGAAAGGCCATCTTCATTTTTTTTTCCTGTGAATTCTTCCTCTGGTAAAGTGGGTGTGTTTGATGACAGCATAATTGATGCTATAGGAGGTAAGATATGGAGTTTACATGATATTTTTGTAAAATATTTATGTCACTTCATTCCTACCAGAAATAGCCCATGCATTTACACAGAACATCAAATTTGATATAGAAAACAGGTGGCAAAAACAAGCTAGTTAGGAGGATTCCAGGACAACTCCAGACACCCAGAAACTCAGGAATGTTAGCTGCCAGGGACCACAGTTGTGCCAAAATTAATATTTTAAGTATTTATTTCCCCTCAGGTATGCCAAATATTTAACATGATTTGCATGTGTGTGATGTTAGCTACTTAAATCAAAATCTCAAAAGCATTATGATGGCAAGAACTAAGAAGAGGCTGTGTGGAGTATACTATCGTCCAGTTTGTAAAGCTTGCTCTAGAGACAGTTTGCTTATGAATCTACTTTGGTGGATGCCCCTTTGGTCACATTCTATCAATTTAAATAAAAAGCCAGGAAATGAGGACTGGCAGCATTTCATAAAATATTCAAATTGCCCTCAGCATTTACTTAGAAGTGGTACCTCTGAGCTCCTTTAAAATATTCTCTCAGAAAAACGGTTAACGGTGCTTTATCTCTATATCAGTAGTATAACTATAACGGTAGTATCTCTATATCGACTATGGAAATGATTCTATTTAGTGCACACGCAGGCATGGAAATGCAAAGGGGTGATGTGATGTAATCTGTAATGAATGAGAGATGGGGTCAAACAGCTAAGGGAGGAAGTCATATTCGAATTCTCAATGTGATGTACAACATGGTTGTTGGACAAATCATAGATAGAAAAATATCTTGGCTTAGAGTCTATGTTCTACAATAAAAAGTCCTGCCTTCTCTGGTTTCAGATTTTGTTGGGCTTCTTCTTCTTATACCTGTGAAGTAAGGGTGTCTGTGGATCAGATTCCTCTTCCTTTGCCCACCCATTGTGTCAGTCCCACCAAATTGTTGTTCTTGGATACCAGTTCTTTTGACTCTGCATGCTCCTGCAGGCCTACCCCACCCTCTCAGACCTCAGCTATCACCCATGCTAGTGGGGGGATTCCCAAGTTTTTGTCTCCAGCAGAGACTTGTCCTTAGGACTTTAGTCTCAGTATCTAACTGACCACTGGACATGTCAACCTGGATATCTTCTCCATAAGAAGGTCAAAACCACAGTACAACAGTGAACTCATAACTAGTTATGTTAGAAACCTGGTGGTCATGACCCTTCTCTCCATCTGGAGTCATCAATCTTGATCACTAGTTAGTTGAGATTCTCATCATTTTTTTCCTCCTGTTACTACAACAGCTTTTAATGCGTTTTCCTTACTTCTAACCTTTTGCCCCTGAAATGCCCCCTTCACACAGCCAAGAGTATGTACCATTCAAAATAGAAACACTACCAGCTTACTCTTCTGCTGTAAAACTCTCAGTGGTTCACCAGCTCCTACATGATGCTAAGTCCCTCGATTTTGATTATAAGCCTTCTGAAGCCCAGGTATCCATCTCACCACCCAGCTTGAGAACATGGGAGATCTTTGAGCTACACTACACATATTGTGCTGTTTCTTGTTTCTCTGTGCAAGAGTTTAGCTAAGCTACTCCATGGTATTGCTGCCTCAGCATCCATTCTGTTTGGTCAAGTGGGCTGCAGGGGTCTTAAACTGACGTTAGCCCCTTACAAAAGTGCATGCCCTGAATAATGGCCCATAGAGTCACAAGTACGTAAATGTAAGTTCCTGATATGACTTCCTTTGTGATAAAGGAAAGAGGTCCTGCCTCTCCCTCTGCCTGCATCCTGCCTTGACCTCCCCTATGGCCCCTCGAGACATGCCATGTACTTCCTCCTGCCCAGGTGAGTAATAATCTTCTCTATTTCAAATTCCCTTGTGGTTTTTTGTTGAATGGTGGCTCACCGGTCAACAATCCCCCCCCACTGCTACTTAACAAACATTAAAATAACAAAGTCACAACCCTCTTCCTTTGCTTAATCTGTTCTTTTTGCCAGAAATGTCTTTCATCTGCTTGCTTCTACATTCTTTATCTTCAGTCCTGTTACCCGAATACAGATTCTAAGATTGAGAGTTGTGAGGAGGAAGTTTATTGGGAAGTGCCCCGGCAGGGAAGTTAACACAGTAGGATCCAGCAGAGAGGACCAGAACTGCGCAACAACAAAAGCCTCAGATGATCCCAGGGGGAGCTCTGGAGCTAGAAGCGGCCCTTAGCACTTTCCTGCCTTGAAGCAAGAGGAATGGGCTTTTAATTACCCCCGTCTCCATTAACAAGTCATTGAATGCCAAAATCTCCTTGAGGGGGCATGTTCTTGGCCCAGGCAGCTTTCTTCTGATGAAGGCACTTCCTTCCAACGCTCCCAGCATCTAAGGGAAAGAGTGCTTCAGTCCTGAGGAGAAATCTGTATGATTCACCACAGCATCCACTATACCTGGCCACTTCCTAGCCATCCTTTAAGGCTCTCAGCCATTCCCCCCTCCAAAGAGTCAAGAAGGCCTTGTGGACATTCCCCGGGCTCTAGATAAGGCAAAGGTCCTGAATGCTCCCCTCAGCCTTCTGCCTATCTCCACCACTGTGTTACTCTGTCACACTGTAATTGTCTGTAGATTTCTCTGTCTCCCTCACCAGAATGTGAGCTGTGACCTTTAGCTGCTCATTTTAGTATCTCACAGATCCCAACACAGAGCCCATCACATAGCAGGGGCTCCGTATCTGCGGCTGAATAAATAAATGAGTATGTGCTTGACTCTGTTCTAAATTCTTTGGGCAGCTAATGAAACCATAGTTTTAGGACACAAATGGGTTATCCAGTGTGTTGTGAGATGCATTAAAATGAAATGTTAAGAGTGTACTAAAATGTGCTAATATTTACTTTCTAAAAATCACAGCAAAATACATTCAAGGTGATCCCTGTAATAACGTGGATCTCAATTATTTGCATTTCAATATGTTCACTTGAGTGGAAAGAAAAGAATGAGGTTACATCTACAGAAGTGGGTGCATATAATACCAAATCTTAGTTTATTTATGCTATAGCTTAAAGCAAACAACTTCTAATAGTTGTGGTAATTGCAGATTATTCATGAAGCTTTAGTTTTCCTTAAAATCCTTGTGAGTTTCATGGGAGTGTACCATGCATGTGAACATCAGCTTTCCCTCCTATCACAGTGAAGAATCCCAAAGTGTCAAGAATGCTATCAGAGAGTACTTCGATTTCAGCCCATAGTTTCAACATTCTACTGTTTCAAGGCTTTCGTAGAAGCACCGAAGCTTTCATTCCTCTTCCTATCTTTGCCCCCACCTGATGGATATGTTATCAAGAAAGAAAAAAAGGTTAAGACATCACCAGGAAGCAAAGAGGAAGATGCTATTTCAGGAGCTCCGTAATCTAGTCCTTTTCCATTTTCCCAAAGACAGAGGGAGGAAGGATAAAACAAAAAGTTGTGTTCTTTATTCCAAAACAAGTAATCGAAGGTGTGCTTCTGGAAGGAAATGTAGTCTGGAGGGAAAATGAATTTTGAGGAAAGAAGCGCCTTGCTTGAAATGTATTGTAAACTCTCTCCTTGCCTGAGTTTCCAGCTGCTGCTGGGTCATTTGGCTAACGGCATATACCTCATCTCCCACTAAGCAGGCAATGACAATTCTAGTTAGTTTTTCTTCAATTGACTAACTGTGTTTAGACCAAAGAAGAGACAGAATGATCTAATTACAAATGTTTAAAGGCATTATTAAGTACTTTGCTTTTTCAAGAAAAAAATGGAGTTGAGAGTTCTCAAGTGGGAGTGATGAAATCAGGGTTTTGTTTCTGGCTCTGCCACTAACTGACTGTGCTAAGTGAACATTTTTTTCACCTCTCTGAGCCTCAGTTTCCTTATCTATAAAATTAAAGGGCAGGACTACATGACTTTTAACATACCTTTCAGGTTCTATGACTCAAGAAAGGCTGTGTTAAGTGCTGAGACCCTGAAGCCAAACTGCCAGAGCTCAAATCCAAATGCGTCCCTTCCAGCTGTGCGAACCTGGGCAGGTCGTCCCGTCTCTGGGCCTCATTTCTTCGTTGTAAACTACAACAATACCTATTGTATGGATGTATTGTGTCAAATATGTTAATATACATAAAAATGTCAACACTCAGCCTATTTAAACTGCTATGTAATATTTTAAATTATTAACTTGGAATCTATAAAGAACATTGTTAATACTTTAGATTTTTTTCCACTGTAGATCAAATTAGAAGGGTTTTTTTTTTTTCATTATCATATAAAAAGTCAATAAATTGTATCCTTGCTCCCATGTACTCAAACTGTGAAAGGGAATTCACCAAACGCGGATTCCACCTGTACATTCTCGGAGGAGTCTGCTCAGAGCCTCCAAAATAATGTTACCCTGTGTGTTCCACAATCTCTCCCCTCTGCCACACTCTAGGTCCCCGTTTCACGTTAAAGAGTTAAAGAATTGCCTTTCCCGGCTTGCCTTTTCTAAGAAATTGTCCATCTCCACTTGAACTATTCCAAATATATTAATCAATTGTTATAGGCTACTTGATTACTTGTAAAGTATCAATATATATATTTTAAAATCTTTTTTACTAGTCACTTAGAAAAGGGGATAATAGTGAATAAGTACTAGAAAATATCTAGAGTTCCCAGATGATAGCCTTTAACTACAATAGACTCACCATATATAGAAATCATATTACTGGAAGAACTGCACAGTCTACAGTAGCCAATTGTTAGCAGGGCTTCCAGAAAGCAGTGTGTTCCCTTCTGAAATTACTTGCTTATTGCTCATGTTGTTTTATTTGTTCTAAAAGTTAAACTTTTTGCTGCCCTTAAAATGTTATATGTCATTCTTGAAAATCATATTCGAAAAATGCTGAATTCAGGGTTTTATTTCCAGATCACTTACCAGTGGAAAGAGAAAGACAGTCATTCTTTACATTCTGTTCTCTCAGTGAAAAGGGATCATTTGGAAACAATAGCATCTACTTTTCTAAACAAGGGAGTTATTTCCAACCTGGGGCTCATGTGTTTGAGAATAAGCCAAAAATGTAATGGTTTTTCGTGGAGCCAAGAATCATTTGAAGTGTGCTCTAAAACCAAGGGACAGGAGAAAAGAGTAAAAATGAACTCTACAATTGACTTCAACTAGAAAGAAAAAATTAAAAATGCTCAAACTGTGGACTTTTGCAGGTTATTTCAAATCTATCCAAACAACAAATGTTTTTCAGGTGACATGTAAGAACCTGTTGAATTCAGAATTTATCCAAATAGCCCTCTGGGCTGAAAGAAACAAGTAGGCTCGTTTTAACTTGTCCTTCTTGTGAACTTTTCTGAAATCATACTTTCAGAAATAATGACATATTTTAGCAAGCACCATCCTTCCCTTTTCTGAAATTATTAAGTTATTATAAGCTAAGTATATATTCTCCAAATTAATAATATGCTATTTTCAAAGTCAACAGTCTTGTTAATTTGCATGAGTTTCTGTTTTCCCTTGGAACAAATATAGCCTGGATGTTTCCCAGCACTCTCTTGCAAACATATCTCCTAATTATCTTTACTTTAGAATTGGTGGTTCAGCTGGCTAGATGCAAGGAAAAGAAAGTTGTTATTATGCCAGGTGTGGGGTGGTAGGAACTATTGGACCTTGCCTTAAGATATTTCAGCTTTTGTGAATACTAATTTTCAGCTGGGGCATAGTTTATTTTCCTTCTTCTTGGAAAATTGGGAATGATAATATTTTGCAAGAAGACTATATAAGCCACACCATTATAATATAGAATCATAAAATAATAACTCTTGAAGGAATCTCTGATACTCTAGTCCATATGTCTAATTTTACGGATAAGAAAATTGAGTTATAAATAGACTAAATATTTTATAGCTCAATAAAGAATAAGATCTGGAACTCGGGTCTCCTGACTATCTCTCCCATACTCTTTTCATTGTATCATCTTGCAACTCATACTTTGGTATTTGTTACACAGTTTAATTATGTGTCAAATCTAGTTTTGTCCCCCTTTTTCCAGGTAAAACCAACTTTCTAGGTCTAATATGATTAATCCATTAGCTATGGTGATTGTTTCCCTAATGGACAGAATTACAAAGGGGGTAGTTGCGTGATATACTTCAATATTTTTATTTAAATGTGACTCCATTAGTTGGTATTACAATCTGGCAGTTCAAAACATCAATGGAGGATTAACTTCCTTTTGAACAACCTTCAGCTTCAGGATTTGGCCAAATGGAAATGACACAGGAACTCTGTTTTGGGAGATTAATGGGGTAAGGCAGAGTCACCAGTCACCACTGGGTTCATCAAAATGGAGTAGCCGTGTGGATCAAAAAACAGAGGTCCAAATACAGATCGGAATCAGGAAACAGGCATCAAAAGAATAAGCAGACAAAATGAAAGTTCTATTTTCATCGTTTCTTTTCTCCTTGTGAGGAAGATGCTGTTCAGGCCCCAGAGCTCCATGTCAGTCCCTGCCTCTTGTCCAATTTTCTTGACAGCTTTCCTTAATAAACATCATCTAGTCACATAAAGGCATCCCCCTGCCCCAACCCCAACCCCAAATCCAGAAATGTTGTTCCAGAAAGAATATAAGGAACTGTCAGGAGCCTCATAGATCAGCTCCTACTTTTGTTGGAGGCAAAAACGTTAATGGCATCTTAATAAAACACTCAGATGGTGAAGTGGGGGCAGCAGAGCTTAGAGAGACCAAGAAGGGAATCTGGCAGTCTATCTCTTGTCTGATGACCAGGGTTACTGGAAACCTGCAACATCTTGTTGCCACCTCTGTGCCTGAAACTTTAGCACCTGGAAATTGTGGGGAGCCCTATCTTTCTCTCTAGACATGCATCTGAGACTTGTTTTCTGCCATAGCCCTTTCTCAACACCCTACTTGTGCTTCCTATCCTCCTTACTCCATATCACACTGGAGACTTTAACATTTATGGGGGACTCTGACCTCATGCACTCTTGTTCAACTCTGACCTATAGTGTATTGAACTAGAGAGGGCATTCATTTGTTTGGAATTGAGTTCTAACTGTCAAATTCCTCTTAAGCTTGCTGTTCTCATGTCTATGCTTACCCCAAACTTCTCCCCTCTCCATTATCTTTCACAGTCAGCATGCTGTGGATTCAGTGTGTTAACACCTGGTAAGAGTCTGGGGATGGAAAATTGGCTTAACTTTAAGCTTGCCCAGATGTGGTTTATACTCTTCATAGATGAAGATCGCAGCCCCCCTTGGAAGAGCTGACCATTGTCCAAAACTCTACCTTTTTTACCTGTTGAGAGCCATCCATAACCTTAAGACCAATAGTCTTCAAAATGGATTGCAAGCATCATAACAAGTGTGCAAGCTGATCCGTTGGACCAGAAGTGGAGGGAAATACAAATAGGTCATTTGTACCTATTTTTATCTCTTACTTTTTATTGTCTACTCTTATAAACACTGAACAATGTACATAGCATATTAGTATAGTAGTATCTGTGTATAATTTATAAATAAATAGCATATATTAGAGATGAAGGCAAAAAACATTTTTACTGATAGAGGTGCATGACCAAAACCTTTGTAGACTACTACCTTACTGGGACAAGCACTGGGTGACCCAGAGTAAGTAATCAATAAATCATATTTGAGTGATTGTTTCATTGATAGATAAACAAAGCAGATGAAACTACTGCTGTGTACTCTGGCGCACCTTAAAGTCTTTCTTCATCATCACCCCACTTTCCCCAAGTTCAATATTTAGTATTATCCATTCCTAAAAGTGTTTAGGAGAGAGGGATTTTGTCACCAAGGGCAAGTAGTGTCAGTAAATTGGCAACTCATGAGATTATAAAGTGACATGGATGAAACTAATGGAAAAGTCAAATTTGGTGGGCAAATGTCTGAACTGAGATCTGAGGTGGGCCTCAGAATGCAATTTCCTGATTCCATGGGGCTTTAATTTTCTTATCTCAGAATTACTGAGCAACCCAACCCCAATGCTCAGTCACCTTGTTGATAAAGAAGAAATCTCATCAGAATAGCTTGTTCTTTGCCATGATATTTTAGAATATTCAGCTTGATTTGGAAATATCCAAATATATTCAGGGGTAAACAATGACATTCTTAGTCCAGAATTTAAATGAAGCCTAAAATGGCAGATTGGTTGTCCTGTGTAGCTGTAGGTTAGAGTGTTTGAAGTTGTCCCATGCATGTTCTTAGTCTCACTTAGTGAGATTATCCTCATGGGAGTCACATAGGTAAGTGACATGATTTTGACAAATCATTACAAACCAGGATAATGTAAAATAATTAGTGTAATGTAAAATACCTTGTAAAATATAAATAACATAATGTAGTATAAATGTAAAATAATTTGGAATTTGGCTGAGGGCTCTATTTGAAACACAAACTCTGTTGGGCTAAGTGAGGGACTCCTATCTGAGCAGCCAAGCATCTTTAACTCAATATGGAATTGTTGCTTTCTTTCCACCATTTCAAACAGAGTAACACTCATTTTATTTTGAGAAACAACCATCCCATGAGAGATGAAATTTAATAACAGATATCTATAGAATACTTATACATTTTCATGGAAATTAGATTCTGGAGAAACACAGGTGTCTGTGGAAACATTCTTGATATGAGGATTTCGGAACACATGTAGTTTTCTGGAAAATGCCTCACTTTCAGAACTAATAGTGATAAACCTATTATGGAGTGCCCACTATGTGTTATACTTTGTACCAAGTGCTTTAATTGATTTTCTCATTAAATCGTTGCAATAATCCAATGGGATTGGAAACTGCGATTTTGAGAGATTAAACACTTGCTAAATGTTACAAAGCTTGGAAGCGGTGATGCCAGGTTTTAAAGCCAGGTCTATCTAATTCTAAATCCTCTGCTCTTTCAAATTAAATCTCCTTTACTGACAATTTTTAAATTATTCAAAACCCAAGAACCACTACAATAATATATGTACTTTGCCCCATATGTCTGCCATAAATCTGAGCATTTCCAGGGGAAAAGAGGGGTGGGGGGTGGGGGCTGTAAGCATATGAAGAGATGCAACATTGCACTAACATTCCCCTGCCATCTGACATAGTAAAGCTACAAAGGGAAACTGTATCCAAGGTATTGATGGTAACTTTGCAGTGAGAGGTAATGACAAGAATTGGATGACAGATTTGAAAACATCTAGGGAAAAGAAAATAGTTGTGAATTTCTCATGAAGGATGATCTATAGCGGGTAGAGGAGGGAGGTGACTCTCTGCCTTTACAACAGTGAGTAAAGAAGCCTGGGCTTTCAGTGCACGAGAAAAGAGAGAATCTAAGTGACCAAGGCTGTGGGAGACATGCTTATTCCCTGACTGTGAGAGAGGAGTCAAGGACCAGAGAGAGGAAAAGAAAAGGGGAAGGAACCAGTGGTGGGAAAGATGGGGTGGGGTTTGGGGAGAAGAGCAAGTTGTGAGAAGTTCAGACAAAATACCCACTAAATATAACCAATCCTCTAAAGAGAAGACCACTCCTCTCTTGTTGATCTCAGTTAGTGAACATCTGAATATCCTTCCTATTTGAGGGCAATCTCATCATAGGTGGCAGGTAAGGGCAACATCCCCTCCTCTGCCTGCTTGAGCATAGCACATGACCTCAGTTCAGCCAGTCAGAAGTCCTGTCAGGACTTCACATCTTTAAGGAGTGAAAAAATGAGTGAGATCAGCTAGAGATTACTTGCAGTAGTTGCAAGGTAATCCATTTTCCAAGGGCAATGCAGCCATTAACGGCATACTTCAATAGACCTGCTTTGTGGCAGAGATTTGCCTGTATCTGACTCCTCTGGCTCCTGCCAACCCTGGCTCTATAGCCTTCCTGCTGATACCCTTCCAATAAATCTGTTAGCCAGAATTTGTTCCTGTTGCTTCCAACAAGAACCATGATTATTACACACTGGAATGGATGTTCATGGTGAAAATGATGCCTGGGAGATGTAAAATTAATGCTTCTACTGAGAAATATTTGGAATAACTTGGATGAAGAATGAATTGTATCCCAAAACACTATTTGAATGAAGGTCATCCAGGGTCTAAAAGAGGAAGAGAAATGAGTAGGACAGAGCCCTGCCAAACATCCCATTAAAACGAAGGGAATATGGACTATCTATCATGTGTGCACAAGAAGTCTGTGCTGATTTTAATGTGGAAAGCAGAGAAGCTCCTTCTCTCTGTGCCTCCCAGTGACCCCTTTGGGGTCGTCACTGGTAGCTCCATTGATACCTTATCATCCTCTTCCTTATTGTCTCTGTATATGCGAACAGTCTCAAATTCCCAAATGTGACTGAAATCTACATAGAGCTAGAGAGATAAAGACTGAAACAGACCCAAAGTTAATCCTGCTACTTTCAAAGCATCATTCACAACATGTTCCAGTGAAGACTGTCTTGGGAAATTACCATAGTCACATTGACTCTGTAGAAATCCATAACTCAGCTTCCCAAAATAAGAACACAAAACTGAATTCTATAATTAATCCATGTTGTGGCAGTTTGTGAATTATAAATTATAAACTCAATATTGAATACAGCAGTCCTGCTGTTCCCAGAATGTTGATTTTCATGGCTCCATCCCTATAGCAACCTTTCCATTGCTAAATGCCCATATTCCTCACAACCAAGCCTTGCTTGGCAATGTTGAACTTTGAAAAACTAGTATTTCATTTGACCCTCAGAATAACTCTGTGGAGTTAAAATGATACTTATTTGAAGATCAGGAAATTGGGACTCAAGGTGACTAAATTCCTCATTCAACATCACTCAGCCAATAAAAGGCAATTCCAGGAAAGAAATTCACCATGTTTTTAAACAGAGCTTAATGATATTGTTAGAGAACACTTGTTTCTCTATAGATCTGTGCATTAATGATTATTGTCTTTTTAAGGCAAGTACGGGTTTCCCTACAATCTGAATCTTCACTTTACACCACTTTGCTTTTATGGAAGACCTGCCTTACTCCCTGTCTTTGCTGACCAGAAGAAATTTAAAGAGGATTTTCACTTTTATGAAAAAAGGCAAAAAGCAAAAATAGTGTTTAGCATTTGTTTTGCAGAGAGCCATTATACAGTCTAAGCAGTCAAGCATACTGCCCTATTTCAAGCCCCCCACATTAGCCACATCAGCCACAGCAGATGATGAAGCTTGATCTTCAACATCGAGGCAGGGAGACATAGAAGAAGGTGTAGACATTAGTGACCTGCCTGCCCTAGTGGATTCAGACATGATGAGATGTTAATAGATGATCCTCTTCCTCTCTCTCCTACATCCCAGTCTCCTGTATCTCCCACCACCCCAACCTCCAACCACTCAGCCTAACAACATCATCACCAACATTGCTTCTCAACCTCCAGGTTGCTCTCTGTCTTCCCAATTCTGGTAAGTGGAAATTACACTGCATGGACATTATTTCTGCTTTACATAGGCTGTGTATTTATCATATCATTCCTGTTGTTACTATATGTCATTGTTATTTTAGGTTTTATGTGTTAGTACAATTTGGTAGGCTATTTTTGGGGTCTTGGAATGCTCAAAAACTTTTCCCATATAAATTAATGGTAATTACTTCTTAGCTTTACACTGTTTTGGCTTACGAAAGGTTTCATAGGAATGCTCTACTTTCGGATAGCGGGGGAAACCTGTAGAGGGCATCATTTTGGTATGTGGGGTATTAGAAAGTCATGCTGACTAAAAATACATACCTCTCTTATAGGGGACCGAAAGACCATTCTTAGTAATGTATTCCTTTGTGTTAAGCACTTTTTTTCTCTTTGCCTACCTTCTTTTAAAATGCAAATGTCCCTGGAAGGATAACACATTGTATCAATGATTTTTATCCTATTGCTCCTTCCAATATCTAGTCAACAATAGTGACAACAACAAGGACAACAAAAATAGCCAATGATCACAAAAAAGATGCTTAAAGCATGAAAAAGAAAGGAAATTAGAAGTCAAGCATCTGCTCTTCATGACTTCCTGGATCATGAGGGGCTCCCTCACCTCCACCTCTTGCCCTAAGCGTGCCCATTACCAATCCTGGAAACAGCAGTGGAGGTGATAGGATCCAGCAAGTTTCAGAACTCATGTTCCCCCATAAAATTATGGCCCTTAATTCCTCAGCAGATAAAAATAAAGGCAGATGATGAGGTCCACAAGCATTTTCCCCACACAGTTTTCCTTATATTGGTGGAGAAAAGGTATGGGGCGGTCCCATCCATCTTCAGAACCCTCCAAGGGAAGCCTCTAAAACTACCACAGAACACCAGATGCAGCTGATTCACAGGTATTAGCCTCAGAAAATTCTTCCTGAATAACCTCCCAAGACACAAGTCCCTGTTTTTACAAAACATGAATGTACAGAGCTTACAAGCATCCTTGATCTTCTGCAAAGCTGAACCCTGGAGAGGTAAAGCTGCTTTCAATGGAGCTCTGAAAGATTTCAGCTCTCTTAGTGGGATCTTTGAACATCAATGCTTCTCAGTTCCAGCACTGCCCTTGCTATCACCTCTGAATATTTTAAATATCCTAGTGAATCCTCCATCTAGGCAACCCACAACAGACAGTCATTGAAATGGCTGAGACTTGCATGTAATTAAGATAGCTCTGGTATTAGTTTATTAAGATATTAGATATTAGGCCACTGTGTAAGTTTTGCAAATTCCTCTATTGTTTCCCTTCATCCCCTACAGGAAAGGGAATACAGATTTTGGTTTTGCTTTTGTTTTTTTAAGATAATTCTGAAAATAGAAAGGACTAGAAATAATCCTTTAAATAGATTTATTTAAAGAAAAAAATCTGGACCTTGATTGAGACCATTAGAAAATAAAAATTTTATTTAACATTGTATTTTCAATTAATTTTGATAAAAGTTACAGGAAAAGTACACTCCTCAAATATAAAGATAAATTATAAAAACAATTAGTCAGACTGAGAAGCCAAAAATCAAAACACATCTAACATTTTATTAATGTAAAAGAATAATGATATCATATTTGGAAGTTTTTTTGTAAAATTATTTAATCAGGAGCTGAGGCTCCAGTATAGCTGCAGTGGAGTTAGACCACCCCCTCCCTAATAGCCATCTGCACTGTAGCCTAGATTCTTAGCTCATCCTGCAGAGTATTGATTTTTCAACCATCAGTTTACACAGGAGACTTGGAGCCCCCTAAGGAGAAAGGCCGTGGCTCAGGATTCCATGGAGATGTGCATGTGCAGAAACGTGCATCTAATGGAATGGCTGTTAGGTGGAAGTTAGACTGTAGAAAAAGAGCAATGGGCTTCTGAGAAGAGGTACACCTTAAAGGGGCAAGGAGTAGGGACCAGAGAACTAAAAATAGCCCCCCAAGATGAGGGAGGAAGAAGGGTACAGGTTCTGAGCCCACCATATGACTTAAAAAGAATCCATTACAATCCTGTCACCTGGGAGTCCTCAGTGGCAACTTCAGAAAAAAGGGGTGTGTGTGTGTGTGTGTGTGTGTGTGTGTGTGAGATCTGAAGAGAAATGTCACTAAACAGCTATAACACTTTGCACTCCAGGAAGGTTTGCTCTGGGACAGTTAACGAAAAATAATAATAAAATAATTTTGGCTAAGATTTGGGCTAATATTTTTCAATAACTATTCTCTATGAATGGGTCCCCCCTGTTTTTTTGGATGCTGAAAATTTCTCCATTTGTGTTGCAATGTTTCTGTAAACAGGCTGCCACTCCTAATAGAAGTTCTTTGAGATCAGAACAATTAATATGACTCAGTACATATTAATACTTCTTAACATTTTTGGATCATTAGACCCTTTTGAAAATGTGATAAAAGATATGGACATTCTTCCTAGAAAAAGGCACATGAAGGTGTAATACTAGAGTATCCCAATTTGTAATCTCCTTCAGTACTTCCTCTCCTCCAGCGTCTCTCTCTACCTGTAGTCTCTCACTTGAACCCGCAGAAAATCTTCCTGGCACCCAGCCTCACCAGTTTTCTGGGCCTCTTTCAGTCCACTCCATCCTCCTCATGCAGCTCAGACGTTCTCCAGCTTATTATTTATACTTCTCTCCACGTGCCCTTCACCTGGATTCCCCATCACAAAGGAGAACCCAGCAAGTGACTTAGCTAACAAGAATCTTTCTTCCTTTCCTTCAACCTTTTCAGTCTTTCTTCTTACATTTGTCTGATTTAGCATCCTAAGATTAGGTACAATGGTGAGAAAGACAGACCTCTCTTGAGAGAGTGAAGGAGGGAAAGAATCCAAGCCAGAGAACGCCTAATTCCATTATGGGAATGGAGAAACACCTAATTCCCTTATGGGAATGGAGAAGTTGTCCTTCCCAGATGTCAATACATTTGTCCCTATCTTATTTCCATGTGCATAAACCTTTACAAACAACATTAAAGATGATGTCTCTTCTGGGACTGTAGGGGGTAGAATCCAAGGAATCTAGGTTAAGAAAGCCTCAGGTCAAGACTGAGATTTTGCTTGAGTCTTTGATTTTCTCTGATTGGCTATTGGGCAAAAGATTAATTTTATTCAAGAAAAGAATTATTTAGAAAAATGCCCATAGTCTAGCATCCCAAGTAATTATATCTATAGTTTGCTGTGAAACTCTAGAATACTGCGAAGATATCTTCTGGACTCCTGGGTTATAATCCATAAATATTAAGAAAAAGATCAATATATAATATATATAAGCCACATCTCAAAGGCAGGTATAAAACCAGAAAATGCTACACATTCTAGGTGGCCTGGATTCACATCACATGGAGCAAACACTGAAGAAGTCAAAGTGCCCTTCTAACTATGGAGCTAGATATCTTTCCTCTTCTCTTTGTTCTCTTCTCTCTGGTTGAAATTATTTGATTGAATTAGGATTTCAGAGGAATGTTTTCATCTTGGAGGTTTGGAATACTTTCTGTGCTATTTTACTTATAAAAATGTCCACTCATTATTTCTTTCTCCTTACATTTAACAAATACTTATTAACCATCTTTAGGTACCATGTTAGCTGCTAGGTCCATAAGGATAAAGATGATTTGGTCTCTGTCATCAAGTGGCATGATAATCTAATAGCAGTTATATCCAGTAAAGAGGCAATTATGTTAACTCTTAAGAGGTGCCCCTAATCCTGCCTTGGGGCATCAAGAAAGGCTTCCTGGAAAAATATATCTAAATTGAGAGCTTTAGGATGATTAAGAGTTAACTGGGTGAAAGTAAAGAGAGTGAGACAGATAGACTTATTCTCCAGAAAGGTGATTTTGAAGTGGAGAATATTGGATGAAAATGTTTAGCCTCAAATCCAGCCTGTATAGTCAGCCTATAGAAGCAAGACTATACAGAATGGTGAAGAGGAACACAGATATGGATTAAATCAGGGTGTTTTAATCATGGGCTAATATTTGGTTCCTTGAATTTAAAGCTTGTTATGGTTATAAAATTGGCTCACTATGTAGGACAGATGACAGCATAGAGTAGACATCCAGCATATCTTTGTTGAACTGATATAAGAAGGAATAAAGAAAAGAGATTTATTTTCTGGATAGTTGATATCCAAGTGCTTTTGGGTAGTGTGCCACAATGGGAAAATTACCAGTTCTTCTGGATTGATTCCTGTGTGTAAAGCTTTATTATTTTGCTTGAAATATTATAAACTCCACAATTCAAATTGTAAGTATTAATTTAGATTCTGATGCGAACGATAAGTTATATCTAAATTATCGACAGCCTTGGGTTATTCATTGTGTTCTTTTGATCTTCTACCTCCATTAATGAATATAATTAGAAGATGATAATGAGAGTCATCTGTATGATTAAAAATTTCTTGGAGAAATAGAACATTTCATTCCCAAAGTACCCAAAATATCAAACCATAACATCTTCCAGGATGATCATCAAGGGAATACTGTCTACTGGAGAAGTTCAAGTCCAATACTCAGGACTCAGGACACAGGTGATCTATAATTGGTTTACTGCTTAGCCTCAAGAAAATTACCTATATCTTATGGTTTTGAGAAAACCTCACTCTTTTCTAGCAATGTATTTGTTCTTCTACTCAATACTAGAAGAATTTACAGTCTTCAGAACTATGTATATTCCACAACTGGGGTCTCTCAGCCATTGCCTTCTTTTTCTACGCTGGAATCATTATGGGAAAATGATGAAGGTATGTAAACTTTATTAATTTGTTCCAAAGCTGAGATCTTTCTAAACAGGTAGCACTGTGATTGCAGAATTTCTTTTTTCCTACTCTTTGGAGTAAAAAATTACCATTCTGAAACAACTTTGGTAAGTAAAAGGCCCCCAGAGAATGAGAGTAACAAAGAATGATGTTTCTGTACACTCTATATAGATACATGGATTATTTCATAGCTTGTAACGTGAAGTGGGTTCAGACATAATTCTGGGTCTTGATTTCTTATATCATTGTGCCCAGCACAAAGACTACTCCCAATGGCTACATTCTGGTTTAAGCGCTCATTGGGGAGAGTATTTACAGCTAACACTTTGCCTAAATCAGAGCAGAATATACTGCTAACTCCTTATATTGGAACCCAGAGGTATATAATCTTCCACTTTTCCGAACCACAGTGTTCTCATCTAGAAAACATTGTGAAATCTTGGAAAAGAAAACAAATTTACAAAACTCATTTTGAGGCTTTGTTCTACCATTTACTAACTGTATTCTTAAAAAAATCATTTCACCTAAGTCTTATTATCCCAATTTTACAGGAAGTGGGGAAGCTAACACCTACCTCGTGGGGTTGTAAGAATAAATGAGGTAAAATAAAACAAAGTGTTTTACAAAGTCGTCATGTATCGTTTTATCAGATAGTTCTCTTTGCCAAGGCTGGAACCTGTAAACATCTTTTGAAATGAGTAATGAGAGGCTTGAAATTATTAAATTAGTCCTTCAATTTCCCAACACACACACATTTTGATTATTCTTCTATTCAACAAATACATGTTAGCTATGTTTTTCTAATTTTTAATCACCAGGGAGAATTTTAGGTATGGGGAATATTGTGGCACTTAAGCCACACAGACCACATTATTGGTGACAAGCTGTGGCTCCTCAGTACAGACAGTAAGCCAAGTGTCATCATGGCATCAAGGGTCAATCTATACATAAAACTTTCATTAGCTTAAGCCTTTGAAACCACACATTGAGCCCAAATTCTGAATTAACTGAACTGTCAGAACTGTATGCCATTCCAAGAACGCTTTGTAGAGTAGCACTGTTCTGTAAAAATAACTTTGTCTTATATTTAAAAAAAAAAACCTGAAAGATCCTGGAATGCCATTTCTTTCCAAAAGAGTAGCCATATTTGAATTTTCTTAGCAGCTTGCTGAGAGAGTGCAAAGCTAACAAGAATCAAAACAGACTCTTTACATAGTTTGTTTGGGTCTAGAGGAAATCTGTCCATGAGCTTTTGTGAAGGGGCCAACATGTCAGCATATGCCTGACTACAGTGAGTTTATCTTTCAATTGATTTAGTCCATTCTGAGGAATCAAGATGATGCAAGAGTGTGGCACATAACCAAACACTTTTCTTTTTCATTGACAGAGGTAATAGAAATGTCCTTCCTCTGGTAGATCATTTGACCAGAAATAATAGTCAGAGACCACATTTAAACTCCTATTATAGTTTTTGTGTTCATGCTTTAAGATGTTATTAACATATGGTATAATTTTTGCAACAGTAATGGTTGTCAGTAGTAAAGAGATGGGATGGATCCATAATTCTGCTGCCTTGGGGTTTACACACAACTTCCTGGAACATATGCTCTATTAATGGAGTCTGAAATAAGGCTTTGGTCTTCTAGAAGTGCTTGAAATTGAGCTGCAAATGTGGTGGACATACTTGAGGCATTCTCACAAATAACTTTTAATCTTGGATGTTCCAAGAAAATGTCGTCCTCTATTCAACTTTTCTGTTTCTTTGAAGTCTACTGGTATACACATATAGCAAGGGTATGAACTGAGGCTAAATTGAGATTATGCAGCAGAGTAGAGGGCACCTTAGTTTTCTTCTTCTCCAGGTTATTTGCACAGTTTCTCCAGGTCATTTGTACAAGGCACAGCCACAGAATTCTAGAGAACATGACAGCAGGTGCCAGAGAGGTACAGCCCACACCTGAATAGATAGTGACCATGCCGAGCAGCTTGTCCTCCTATAGAAACATGTTAAGCCCTGCAGGGACCACCCAAACACATGGAGTCGGGGGAAAGGCGGAGGGACCCAAGGTCTCACAGAAGCAATAGAGGCATGTAAGGTACTGAAATGCCAATGCAAGATGGTATAAATGTCAATTGCAATCTTATTCCTATCCACCAGGTGCAACCTGGTGGCATATGGTTATACATATAATCAACAAATATTACTTGAGAACCTAATATGTCCAGCGCAGTATACACACACACACACATATATATGCAGTTAAATGTACAGGATACTTATATAACAAGATTTAGTAATAGAAAAACAATTTTTAAATGAGGGGAATTAAGAGTCTAACAAATTTGTGCATGCTAATCTTGTTTCTCATTGAGCATCTATTGAATAATTTGGGTCCCTGAATAAAACATATTAAAGAATCCAGGTTTTAATTCTGGTCTTTCTTAACTTTTCTTGGATATGATTGTATTTTCATATTCATACTTGGTACATTCCTCAGCTATAGAATAAAATAACTCTGGAAGATGGAGCCTGAAGAGAACCTGCCCAGCCTGACCCTGAATATCAGGACACAAAACATACACAAAGCCGATCACTCTCAATATGCTTCCCTCTTCCTTTTTCCTCTGTTGCTTCCAGCTTTTTGTCTCCAAACAAATGCTATACCTGGTCATCAAGATCAAGGAAATTGATTACCAATTGGTAGAACCTCCACTGACTGTTCTCCCTTTAGCTCCTGGAAACTCTGGACTCTCCATCATATCGTCTGCTTACCTGCTCCCAAAGGTGCTTCTCCCGCATCTTCTTTATCCTAAGTCACATTTGCTATCAGCTTTGCCTGAGATGTAGCCCTCTCTAACTTCTCTCTGCTTCCTCCATCCTATTATTCCAATGGTCTTTGCTCACTCTGATACTCAAGTAAGAGGAGTCTTGTGCCTAAGTTGCAAGGTGGAAAGCACCACAATGTGTTCAAGACCTTGAAGAAGCTAAATGTTGTTGATGCATGTCCATGCAGAGATTTATACAGGATGAATTAGAGAAATAGCGTTTAGTTAAATAAACTCTTACAGTTCAGTGGTGAAAATTTTGAATTTTTATCCTAAGCACAATACAATGTCATTGTAAAATGGGAGGCATAAACATTATATGTTGAACATTCATGAAGGAAAGAGATCTTTATGAAATGTGTTAGGGAAGATTTTGCAGAGAAAAGAGCCTTTAAGGGTGGGTAAAATATGCATTGCCAAAAAGTAGTCAGGGGCAGCATGGCTGCAAAAGTTGTGTCTGAATGATGCTAAATTGGTATTTCTGGCTGGAAAGATGTGTTTGGAGAGAGTAGTAATGGATAGGTGTGGAAAAGCAGAGTGGAGCCATACTATGAAAGGCTTCGAGCTTAGACTGATGAATTTGTATTTTATCCTTCAGAACCAGCCTTCTCCCATGCCTTTTACTTATTTGTCTCCCAGAATCAGCTTTGGTCCTATTTTTCTCTCCTTATCCATCTGCCTCATGGTGAAGGGGTGCCTGCATCTGTTCTGAGTCTCTTGTCAATTTCTCCATGAGGCAGATGGTCTATTTATGTTCCAGACTTTGCCAGATCCCCCTGAGTTTTTCATCCTCTATCCCTGGGGATTTATTGCCAGTGTAGCAACAGATACCATGTGGCAGATGAGTTTAGAGAATAAGTTTTATTAGATGCATTCACCAAGAAGCCATTCTAGCACATTATCTAATGTCTTTTTCAATAGGTAGCATCTTCTGATCATAAGAAGCAATGGATATGAGGAAGGTCAACACAATTTAGATTGTCAAACTGTTTTTGTCGGTTCTCCTTGGAGATTTTACTACTTTGTTTTTCTCCCTTCTAATGATTTCATTATTAGATTCATTCTTTTGAATGGACAAAGAGACAAAGAAAATTAAAATATTAGATGTGTCCCATCTTCGAAATTGGGACCTGTTGCTCTGTTCCATATTCTCATGTTGATTTAAATCAAATATCCTTAACATCAGTCCCTAAATGTTCTAGTCTGCCTCTTCAGCCATTACCAAAGCAATATAAGAGTCCTTCTCCTTCTTTATGGGTCAGCTAGACCCAGAATCTCCTCTTGTCCATCTGCATTATTAACTTTAACTAGATCTCTCCTATATCAATATGGCAGATTGTGCCTTGCTAAGAGTATCACACATTCATTGTGTAAACCAGACATTTCCTTGAGTTCCACAGCAACAAACTGCTTCTGGGTCTCTAACCAACCATCACAAACTGCATACCAATAGTCACCAGCCAAGGTGAACCAATCAAACCTGGGCTGAATCAGTATAAATTCATTCTCCACTTGAAAAAGTAAAATCCCTGAAGGCTTTTCCTAGAGATGGTAAACCCGTGCAAGTTCTCTATGCAAAAGAGTTGTTGATGTATTTAGTACCCAGGATTAGATTTTCTCCAGCTACAGGCAACCAAATGGCTTGACCACTAAGCATAACACCAACCTCTCACTTTGCATTTTGAAGTCCACAGTTACTGAAAATCATTTGATTTAGATGCATTCAAACCTGGTCTGAAAGACACTGAGCTCTCACTGATGTGACAGGACAGATTTCTCTCCAGCTGGAATGGGATTTTTGCTAGTAACCAGGCACAGGGTTTTCAAGACCTGTAGCTGAGTCTTGAGAACAAACAATGTACCTGCTAATTTTTCCCAGACATCCCCAAACTTTGGTCTTTCCATTATTAATGCGTTCAGGTGGAAGCGGACCTAAAAAAGGCTAGGGGAAAAGAAGGGAATGGGAGGAGAGGAGTATTATACTTAGAAATCAAATCTTTGCTCATTTACAACTGAGAATATCATCTTTGGGAAAAGACGAAAACTTATTCTTTTCATTTTTAAAGCTTAGAATCTTTCCTATTTTCAGAGTTCAATAGGATATCCACTAGTTTCTTTTAAAGCTGTTGAGAACTTTGCCTCAAACACACCACTAAAGAACTAAATATTCTCCTTAAACATTATAATACTATTTTTAAAACTGAAAAAAGTGGGTTTTTTTATTTGAGGATAATATTTTTAAAGTAGATTAAAAGATTGGCCTAGAGCTGTGACAGCTCACCTTTACAATAGTCACCTTTCAGAGGAGATCTTCATTTAATTTCACATTCATTATTAGAATCTCACCTTTTTCATTAAAAAAGTTTTTGGTGGAATGCATGCTGACTTACAATTAAAACGGAAGAAAATAGATGTCAAAACTGTGACATAGTCCTTCCATTGTCCTTTTCATACTTGCTTAAAAAGGGATCAGACAGAATCCACACACGAGTGTGTTCATGTTCATGTATATACCCGTACTTTTCCTTTTGCGTCCCTGACACTTACAACCTACAGAAGTTTATTTAACATTTTACAGAGTTCAAGAGTTCCTCTCTTCCCAGTATCTGGATTCTACTGAGGAGGACATAGGAAGACAAAAATTAAAGGACAAAAATGAAAAGACATACCTGCAAAAAGGTGAATTAATAAATCCCAGCTTAAAGATAGACACGTGCAAGTATGTGTTTTCAATGAAAATGGTAGCCACGTTTTGAGTCCCTTAGCTTAGCCAAAGTTCTTGGTCACCTCAGATCTGGCAGAGTGTCTCCTGGAAATATTCCTAACTAGTTAATCATCCAGGACAACATTTATCAGTGTCTAGACAAAACTTCTAGAGATAGGGAAAGGAGGCCTTTTCTTACCAGAAGTGGAGAAATTTCGGTCTCGCCTGTGCCAAACTCCAGTCTTTCTCCCTCTTATGTCTCTTTCCATTCCACTCCAACCAGAATGTTTGAGAAGTGGATCTCGGTTTTCTTTTGAAGTCTTGTTTGTTTGTTTTTGTTATTTTTTGTGAGAGTAGAAATGAAGGGGGAGTCAATTGGTTTAATAGTTTTCTGTCCCAGCAAAGACAGAATCCACCCGGGAAAAGTGGACTGAGCCTTGCAGGAACAGCCACTGAAATCTGCTCGTGATTAAATCTTCACATTTATGAGCCCAGGTATATTTGAAATGAATATGGCTTGATCTTCTGGGCAACTGAAGTCTAAAGTAGTTTATGATGCCATTCCTTCACAATGTCTTACACTCTATTTTATCTTAAAGAGTCCTTATTCCTGCAGAATAGATTATTGACACCAGAAGACTGAGAGCCAGAATATTACAGCCTTCGAGAAGCAAAACCAGCAGAGAGAAAATGTCCTTGCTCTTGTCACAGTACATTTTTAGAACTAAGCTGCTGATTTTATTTTCTAATGAAAAAAATCTGTGAGTAAATTTTAATTGTGCTGTGAGGGAAAAAACCCATTTGCAATTGAATCCAATTACAACTCATTTGTGATTAAGATTTGGTGTTTAATATTGATGGGTTTATATTGTTTTCTTATTGCTGTCTATGGAGAATTCAATATGAACAATATATTGAACACAAAATATATAAATGCCCATTGTTTCTTTACTCTATAAATATTGATTGCATTTATAATGTAAATATAAAAGAATCATTTGTTAAGAGTATTTTAAATAAAAACATGAATATGCATAAATGAAGAGCACCAGAGTTCCTGTCTAATGAAACTCTATAAGAAGACATTACACAGAAATTAACATAGAGACTGCAAATGAAAAATTGGGTTACCTTCAGAAGATAAACCTCTCCAATTCTCAAACTTCCTCTTGGCAAAATGTGTAAAAAAGGATAATTTTCTATGTGATTTGTTGGAAATTAGTCTTGACAACAGATGTTTGATTTACTAGCTAAGCAGTTCATTGTCCAACTTTGAACTTTATCATGGACAGACAAAAATTTGTTTCTCAATCCTTCCTGCATCATTTTCACTCCAAGTTAACGACCTCACAGGATGGGAGAATCTACCTTTAGCTTTAGAAGTTACACTTAGTTAGTATAGAGAGAAAATAAAGCATAATCACAAACAATCACAGGCACAATGGGTAACAAAGGGGGTAGTTAAGTAAATTGTAGTCTATTTATACAAGCAAAATCATAAAGACATGAATATATCCAAAATAATGCTCAAAAAGCATTTAAAAATGAATAGGAAAATGTCCACATTGAATTTTTAAGTGATAAAAGGCAGGATCACATGATCATTAATAGGTTAAAAGATACAGAGAGAAAGTACTGAAAAAAAACATACCAAACATTTAACAATTGTATCTAGTTTGGGAATTGTAATTTTCTTCTTTATACTTTTGAAATTTCCCAATTTGTATAATGGGCATGTATTATTTCTAGAACCGAAAAAATACACAGTGTTATTATGAGAATAAATGTGAATTAATACTTAATCCTCTGTGCAAAAGTAGATGCTGTCAAACCCTGAGGGGAAAAAAATGGCTTTCAGGTGGCTCATTTATTATAATCCCTTTCCTTGCAAATCCAAAAGACAGTGAAAGCCAAAGGGAGAGAATCAGGCTAATTAAGATTTTGCTCCAACAAAGCTGAAGCCATAGATATTGCATTCCCTCCGTCCAACACCAGTGGGTTTTCCTGGCCAAGGCTCATTCCATAGGAATCGCTTCACTCCGCTCAAATGTTCTCAGCCAATCCCTAGTGCCCATGATTCAGCTGAAAGAAATGGCCTTTTCCAGGTCTCTTCCCAGCAACCTCTGCCACTCAGGCCTTCAAACCAGATCGCTCACTCTTGGGAACAATCTTCCCATTATATTTTGGCATTTGAGATATATTAGAATGAATGGATTTTATAAATCTAAAATTTGCTGAACTCCCAACATTGAACCTCCTAGAGCACTTTGCACAAAACAAGATGACAGTTTTTTATGTCTTATAAAAATATTTTTTTATTCTATTAACAGGGTTGGTGCAGAGAAGCTGTTTTGTGTGACTGTTTCTTAGACCAGGAATGGGAGCTGGGTTCTCACAGGGCTGAGGGTGGTGGGGAGGAGGATAGACTGTGTCTTAAAAAGTGGGGACATTTAGGACAGGATAGGATAGGGTTGTGTGGAGAAAATTAATATTTCAGATTCGAATATTAGGGAATTTAATATCGGCAGCAGGAAGGGCCAAAGGCAGAACCTGAACTCAGGGGCAGCAGATCCAAGAGTCCAAAACAAATCGAAGTTGAGATTAAAGAAAAATATTTCATTGAGGGAACAGTGAAGTTGCGTTACTGGGTCATAATTTCAAAGAACACCTGGTGTGCTGGGCCTCATTTATGAGATAGCAAAAGTGAGAAGTTGATAAGATTAAAGGGCTGGAGTGTACAATGTGCCATATATAGACTATTTAAAAATTTTTCAGTAGCTTGCATTTTGATGATACTCATTTCTAAATATATTATATTTAAAATCTACCAAATTTCTCATTAAATGTTAAAGATTAATGATTTAACTTTATCTAGGCTACTTGGCTATTAATTCAATATGCTAGAAAGTAAGCAATACTAAGTCTCATAGAATGGTCAACACAAGCATAAAAAATTATTTTATTTGGTAAATATTAAGTCATCAATTTCTATACCTTACTAAGATTGTAATACATTTCCATCAGTGAAACCTAACCTCTGTATAGGAGGATTAATATGAATATACAACAAATAAAATACTATATGCAATTAATTCGTTAACCATCTGAGGTCCCAAAGACAATATTTATAATGAAACCAAAATAAGTGGTATCTTATTTATTCATTTGTCACTCATATTTTGAAAACCCATTACATGCATAACATAATACTAAGGCATACTAGAAGATTGCAAAGGAAAAGAGACATAGTTCTTGTCTTTAAGAAACTTGGAATTTAATGGATAAGAAATGAATGTGAAATATTTTAATAATGATAATAGTAATGGCCAGACTAGTCCTTTCAGCTGGAATGGCCTCGCTACCATCGTTCCTTCCTTCACTGCCTGATGAAGCACACCACCCACCTACACCTCAGCAAAACAGGTACACTATGCAAAAGAGAGCACACAGGGAGTAGATCCAACCCTTGCTAGTTTCTTTGTCACTGTAGAATCCCTACCTGCTTCTTATCAAGTACAAAGGAGTAGCTTTCCTAGCAGTCTTTGAATGAGAATAACAATTAGCTACATTTATTGAAGATCTACTATATGCCCAGCACTGTGCTAAGTACTTAATGTGTATTGCACTCTGAGTGTTTCCTGAACTCAGGATCCAGTTCCGTGACAGGACAATTGGCTGATGAAAAGGCAGGTTAATACTGGCTATTAAGATGGGACATTTTGATCTGTAAGATCTGCTGTCAAAGGTACTGTTAGAAAGTGTGTGGATCGGACATTCACCTGTCCCAAGGCTGGTGAAGGAGGTCGCTCCAAGCTCTGTGAGTCTGTGAGAGAGGGAAACACATAATCCTATTTAGAGGAACTACCCCTAAAGTAATATTTCAAAATAGTGAGGTAGTGAGAAACAGAGTCTGAAAAGCAGAGGGAAAGGATTGAAAAAAAAACAACCTCAAATCTAAAACATTTTTAGGGGGAAAAATGCAACTTTGGTTGGGTTCATTCACATTCAAGGCCTCTTATATCTTTCATTATTCTTTATAATTTTTTATGTTTGAATTTTAATTAATTGCTAATCACTTCTTTTTCTTTATTTGCCTAAGAAATATAAAAGTGTATTGATAGTCACATGAAAACACATTTCAAAAGCTGAAGTCCACTTTTTATTTATTTGTGTGTGCTTGTCTCCAACCCAAGGGCTGGGAGTAATAGAAACTGTGGTTTGACAAAATTGGACAGCTGCCTTTTATCCCAAGGCTGTACAGGCGACAGTCTGGCTACAGATTCAGTGCATTTTAGACTTAGAATTACTTGGCCAGGAATAATAGGAAGATTGTACAATATCTGTGATTTGATACCCCCCATTACCATGTAGAGTTAAAGCAAATCTATGAATATTAATTAAAGTAGGAGAGTATTTACTTCTCAAAGGATTTGTATCCCAAATGATTCCAGTAACTGTGGGACATAAGACTATATTCTTCTAGTGTTGCCCTGGCTTATGGTAAACCAGCAATCACAAATGGTGGGTCTTAGTTCAGGTCACATCTGGACCACAGATGCATTTGGGGGTGCAAACAAGTGTTTAAAAAATAAAGAAATAAACATAAGAGTACAGATTTCTGACTTTTGTTGGACATTCTCACTGGACGACAATCACCTCTTGCTAAGGAGGACTCACTCCTTTTAGACAGCGAGTATGATTTCCATTTTGCCAAGACCCCCTGCTTAACTGCACCATGCCCTCTTCACTTTTAATTTAAATTACCTCCTTATCTCTGTTTGCATTTGTGTTTACAATTCTAGGTGTAGACTCTGACATGAAATTCATGACATTCACGGTTTTTGAAAGTGGTAAACACCTTGAAAATTAAATGACATTGTACCTGTAGCACAGGCATGAAAAAGAAATACAGCACCAACTTGCAAATGAATCCCTAGTTAAAAAAATAAAACCTGGAATATTCTGGATCTTGGTTTGGCAAATCATGTGAGTTAACTCCATTGTCTACTGCTATGAATGGATACATTATATTTTAATTTATTTGCATGTTGAAATCATAATACCCTGGGCATGTTTGAATTGTGTATGCTATAAAACGGAGGGCCAATTCCCTCAAGCCAGTACATTTGGAGGCTGATATTTGGTCTATTAAGTTTCTATAGCTTTCATGTGTTCTGCATTGATCTGCGCTAAAGAATTTGAGAGTATTGTCCTCCAAAGCAAGCTGCAGTTTGCATTGTTTCCATTAGATGGCGCAGAAGATTTTTAAGGTTCCCAACAAACAGGAGCATTGGAGAGTTTTGTGTATGACCAGCTATGTGTAAACACCAGCAATTTCAGTTCCACCACACCTTTTAGCAGGAATCTAATTTAAAGTATTTCCAGGGAGGAGTTATTTTGTAACTCATGAACCATTTTTTCCTAAATATACTCATAAGATATGAGACCAATTCCTTTGTAATTGAGGTCTGTTGTTCCTTGGTTTATAGCCCTATTCCTTATCAAACTTAAGAAAAACAAATAGTTATACCAAGTATTGCAAAAGACACGGGGGAGGAAAAAAGGACACTTTTACACAACAGGAAGCAAGAGTCAAAGCTAAAGCCCACGAAATATCAACCAAAATTTCTAAAAATTTTGCAGTTTTATATGATTACTACAGTTTGTTGTCAGTCCATTTACAGCTATTTTTGTCAAACTGCCCTTTGAGTCTTCCCACACCCACTAACACTATTTTTTTCCTTTTGATAACTTAGGATAGGAAATGGTTTTCAATACTTTGGATAAACTTGAACTTAGTCATATCTAAGTTCTTCTATTATGCCAAGTGCCAATCCTTCTGACCATTACACATCCTCATTTGTGATTTTTCAGGGTTTCTTGGGGCCCTGGAGGACTTCTGGCACTGTTTTTTTAGATTCTAGGGTAAAGTGTCACACATTAATTTCATTGGAAATTAAAGGAATTCAACTGAGCCGTGCACTTGATTTTGGTCCATGTGTGGAGAAAGAATTTGAGCCTGAACCACTAAGATGTCTATTGACCTGGCTTGGGTATCCTCAATTCTTCACTTCACATTTGTTGAAAGACTCAGAGAAATCCCATAAGACTTCACTCACCAGCCAAAATGCAGGCCCAACATTTTACGTAAACAAGAAGAAAATTTTCTACCAGATCAGAGAGCTTAGCATACTTGAACCAAAATCTACTGAGCTGGTAGTAAAAGTACACAATACTTTTCAGTTTCCCTTGTTGTCTAATGCCTCATAATTACCCCAATCTCTTCCTCATGTGGCTCACTTCCATTATCTTCTTCTATACAGCAGACTAAAGATTGATGTTTTAAAGTCAGGCCCATCTTGGAAAATCATAGCTTAAACTTAGCATAGAGCCACAGTGATAGTGCTGAACACTGGACCACTTCAACCATCTCTCAATGGAGAAGAGAGCACAGAAAGCAAAAGGAGATTATAAAGAAATAATGGCTGAGGGGCTACATCTAATTCCGAGTTCTTTCCATCCTCTTTGAGGTAGCTTGTCACTGATGAAGAGTGTGAAGTTACTGTTTATATAGCATGTAATCCCATTTCAATAGAAATGAAATGGTTCTAAGGTGAATTAAGGACTCAAGGTAAAATCTGTACACCTTGGGAAAACAGCACAGTGAACAATGAGTCATTGTTTCAGAGGACGTCTTGGGTATAGAGCAATTAGAAATAAGAGAATTGCAAGCTTAACTGAGGTGCCTCACTTAAAACTGGAAAAATAGAAGGAGTGAACTCCATGAGGTCTTTATTAGTGTAAACCTGTGGATATTAGGACTCTTTTATGATGATGCTAATGGCAGGTTTCACTTAGCACAGTTAGCATAGCTGACCAATTTAAGAACTAAAAATTTAACATTTAAGAAATAAAACTAAGATTAGGAGAATATTATGACATTCTTCTTGAGCACTGGACAGGGAATCAGATCTAGGTTCAGTCCTTATTCTCACACTGAGTTAAAATTCACCTCACTAAAGCTTCCTTTTATTGATTCTGTTTATAGTGACATAACCAGCTGTAAGAGCAGGCACACAGTATGGTGGCTTTTCTGCCCTTTTGGAAGCAATCTACTTTTTTTTTTTTTTTTTGGCTATTTTCATTTTTCCAGATTCATAACACACACACACACACACACACACCTTTAAATCCTAAGTTTTCTGAGAACCCATTTCTCTTGCATAGCATGGCTATTCTGTGTTCATCTTTCTAAAATTCTTTTACTTTTTAATTTTATAAATACTTGATCCTTGTAATTGCATACTTTTGACCATATGCACTTGTTCAAATCTGAATAATGCATGTTCACTTCTAAATAATAAAAGATGTAATCTTGATGATATGACAATAGCCTTACTATCAATCCAATAAAGACAATATTTCAAAAAATAGAAATACTGACATGTAAAGAAATGAGCAAGAAGCAAAAAGACAGAAATACCAATACAATAAGAGAAGAAAGGAAAAGTGTGAAATTAAATGATTATTTGGTAATTGGAATCGACACTCTAATTTTCTCTTTTAGTTGTTTTGCTATTATTCTTTGTTCAAATTTGAAAAGAAGGCATTTGGTTGGATCAACAAAATCAGATATCACTCTATATCTTCCACTCTAAATTCTTTTGCAGATTCTGCTCTTTTTCAATTCTGAGTAGAGAAAATAATTGTGGAGGGACAAGTTTGGGAGAAAGGCTAACCTTTCCCTTGATTGCATGTGAAAGGCACTGTTACCAACCCAGGGTGAGTTTGATTCACGCTGTAGATTGTCTTATCCAATACTGGAGATGAGTTTGGACTTATGAGATGGCACCTTCACTTCTGATCTCACTTGTGGGGCTGAGGAAAGGTGGAAAGGAGCTAGACAAAGCTCAAGTTCTTGAAGAAGAGCAAAGTTAACTGGTCCATGTAAGGGCTGAAAATCCAACCCTGGAATTAACGAAACAGCACAGTTTTCTTTTTACTACTAAAGAAAATCTCTCTGTTTTCTGTGAAACATCTGTGTCATATGAGGTATAAATGGATGTTCTGGAAGAAAGAAATAGATTCCATGAGTTTGGAAATCTCTGGATATACCTTATGCCTCTTTGAGATTCACCATGTATATTAACATAATAAAGATCCTGAGAAAACCTACTCCAAAGAACCCTGGTCAAGAGAATGTTTCCAGATTTAATTGGCCAATATCAATATCTAACATCATTTTTTTTTTTGCTAAAATGTATCTTTATTAATACATTTATATTGCAAATTTTTTTTACAAAATACTAAAAACAATTTTTGTCTCAAACCACTTTTTGTACAACCATTAACAGCTCATATTAATTCAGGTAACAGCCGTGAAATGTATCTTGTTTATAAGCTTTTCATTTAAGACATTTTTCTTGCTGGGATCACCTCCTGGTGTGAAAGTTGTCCAAAGATAATAGCACATCAATTCAAAAGTGTAATAGATTTGAGACCACAACATGCCATCAGCGTGAAGAAGCAGTTTATCAGTCTCACTAATTCATTGTGTCACAGCCAGAATCATTATATATTTGTTCTTTTGTTTTCACGTCAAAATGTATAATTTACAGTCTTATGTCCATTACTACTTGGGGGATGTTTAATTTTCTTATTTAAAATATTTTTCTTTAAAATGCATACCATAATTAATTTAAAGGTAATAAAAGAAGAGGTATTTTAATTAGTAGGAGTCTAAAATATTCTCTTTTTATTATTAACATGATTTTTGAGCATACTGGCTTGAGGAGGAAGTAGAAGACGTTAAAATGATAGTGTTAAAAGTTAATAATATAAAGAATGGTTTTCAATCCCCAAAATGTAAACAGGTTCTAAGGAAGTCTACTTTCCTTCCATCAGTTCTAATCTTCCATTAGGCAATACCTAGGAGAGCATAGAACAATTACCACACAACAGGGGAAACTGATTCAGCTATCTTCTCAGGTCCTTGACAAATGATTTCAGTTGGAAAAAAATAGTCACAGATCAATTTGATCTCATAGGCTAAAGCATAAAAAATAATTTTTTTTTACTTGACTGAAAACTGAAATTTGTCTTCAACTTCTTAAAGACTCCCTTTTCTATACTTTTATTCTTTTTTCTGTGCCTCTTCACCATCACATCCATTATTAAAACTTCTTCATAGGAAAGGAAGTTTTAACTGCCATTAAACCTTAATGTGAAGAAATCTGTACTTGTACATTAAGACTTTAACCAATTATTGTAAAATAAAATTTTCTATCCACATTAAAGGAATTTTAGGAAGCCATTAAAACTTAGAGAAGGGTCTTGAAGTAGAAAATTATAGCATATATGGATGGGTTTACTACTAAACTTATTCATTTTTATTTTATAATTTCCTCTTAATACAAAGTTAAAATACGTTTTATTCCTTACAGGTTATCTGAAAGAAATCTAAAAGAAATGGATTTATTCTATGATTAAGGATTTTCAGTGTGGAGTGTGTACGGTTCGTACATGTAAATATACATACTCTCATGCAGTAACATTGGCAATAAATGAACAAGGTTCTGTCATAAATAGATTTTACCTAGTGAGAAAACTTGCCTAGACAAGCTTTGGCAATTCTGTTCAAATATGTGTATGAGTGACACAGATTTCTCAATTCACCTCACTGGATTACTTCAGGGCAAATTGTCAGGTGGATGTGCAACAGGAGACCAAGATTATCTTTTGTTGTTATTTTCAGCTAGCACTAATATACTTGAGATTTTTTCACTCACCGTTTTTGCAAAATCTGCTCAGAATGTGAGAGGAAGAAATTTATCAGACGGAAGGATGGATGCAGGACAAATGCAAGGACAAAGGAAGAACTGAATGTCTTAGAACGTAAAAGACAACAAATAGAAATGCAGCCCCCAAAGGAGAAGTCTGTCCAACAGGTTATTCCCTATAATGATTCACTTTCATCTCTCATCAACTTTCTCTGAATAATCACATGAGAATCACAGCGTAAAGAAAAAGGTATGTTACTTAAAAACAAAAATCATGATCAAAGGAAGAAGGCAAGTACTAAAAAGAATGAGCAAAAGAAACATGTGAGATGCTCACTATCCCACAGCATTGTTTACTCAGGAAAGCTGCACTCAGGGGACTTGGACTCATACTTGGGAAAAGAAGGGTGGTAAAAGCTAAGTGTAGGCCTAGCTAGCCCTGGGAAACTTGTGAAGTACGAGGTTTGTCTTTTCTCTTATCTTTCCCTTCACCTTCTGCAATTTAGGGATATTTAATTGCAAGAAACAGAAAACCCAACCAAGACAGGCTTTATAAATAAAGAAAAAAAGAACTAAAAAAGAAAATGTATTGGCTTATCTAACTAAGTCTAGGGGCAGAATAGATTTCATTCAGGGGCCAAACAGTGCTCAGGAGGCTATTTCTGTATTTCTGTTGTCTCCACTCCACATCTTTGATGTCCGCTCTGATCTCAAGTAGCTTCTGACTTCACGGTCCCAAGATGGCTGCCAGCAACTACGGAGGCTGGGTGCTTCCTTGTTTGTGTCTGTCAAGGAAGGGAGGAGTCTATGATCTAGCATTCTCTGCAAAATCCTCTAGGTTCACTCTGATTGGACCAACTTAGAACACAGTCCAATAGCCTTGGACCAGGGCAATGTCATGTGATGAGCTGATTGACTTAGGTCTGAGTTATGTACCCATTCCTAAACCATTTATCCTGGTTAGCAAAGTGAGGTGCTCTGATTGGCCTGATGCAATCAGGGTTCACCTCTGGAAGTAGGGCTGGGCTCAGTCCTACTCAGATGACGTGACTAACAGTGAGGGCAAGCGTGTCTGCATGGAGGGGAGAGAAGGTTGTTAAGCAAAACACAGACTGGGTGCCAGGAAGGAGGAGAGACAGTGTCAGGGAGCAAACCAGGAATGCCCATTATAGCGCTTCCTTCCTAGATCCTGGTCCTTGACCCCACGTATCTAGCCAGAACCCTATGTCATGAGGCCTTACATTTAGTTAGCTCCTTGATTCACCTGAATTGGTTTAATTCAGAAATAGCTCAGAACTGAATTGAAGGCCTACCTGAAGAGAAATTTCGAGGGGAACAAACTTCTTTAGAAACTTATTTGCCTATATATGCATATGTATATATACCACACATATACTCAGATGTGTTTACAAAAAAAGTAGTATATAATATCCAAAAAATGGCTAACAAATTATAAGGTGATCATAATGTAAGACAACAAATTGGTTAAAATATGCATGTATTAGCTTTTCATCACTGCCTTAAATCACCACAAACTTAGCAGCTTAAAACACCCATTTATTAGCTCATAGTCTCTGTAGGTTAGAATTCTGGCACAGCACAGCTGGATTCTCTGTTAAAGATCTCATCAGCATAAAATCAAAGCATCAGCCAGGGTTGTGGTTTTCATTTGAATCTCAGAATCTTCTTCCAAGCTCATTGTTTGTTTACAGAATTCAGTTCCTTGCAGTTGTAGGACTGAGATTCCCATTTCCTTGACACATGGCCCCCTTCATCTTGAAGCTAACAGTTACATTGAATCCATCTTATGCTGAATCTCTGTGCTGTACTCTTCTGCTCTTAAGAGCTCATGTGATTATGTTCAGCCTGCCTGGATAATCCATGCTAATCACCTTAAAGTCAGCTGTTTAGTAAACTTAATTACATTTGCAAACTTCCTTTTGCCATGTAACATGGGGATGAAGACCAGGGGGTCAAAACTCTGCCTCCCACACTGGATGTTTCATTTTCCACACTGGTGAAATCCAGTGAGTGGAGGAAGCACACACAGAGAGAAACCCAAGTGTGGGTTCTTCAGCTTTCACATTTTGGTAAATAACATCCTTATATCTACTGATATATGTACATACATATGTAAATTACAGAAAGGTAAAAGATACTGAGACTTTTCATTTGTTCTGATTTAGGCTTCTAAAACCTCTGTTCTGCAGACTAGGAATCAGTAATAAGGACAACTTGGAAAGAATCTGCCTGCATTTATCTTGTGTTTCTTTTTTGTCAGACAGTACAAAGAAAATTAAGGTTTTTCTTCTTTGCTATACATATAATACTCAGAAGTGAAAGCTTAATTAACTTGTCAGAATTGTGGCATCTCTTTTCTTGAACTGCTGTATCCACCTTCCCAAAAGATTTGAAAAAGGAAGAATAAGCTTCCTCAACACCTTAGCTGGAGGACCTGCACACCCACAGCAATCTTGCCCTATAATATGGCGTCCTGTCCTGACGAGTGGTGTTTTCATCCATCTGGTTGAGCACACGCTTTCACCATTTGTCAAGAAATGTCTACAGTACAGAACACCAATTGTTTCATAAGGTAGGGCCCATCAGGTTGCAAAGAGGAAGCAAAGCAGAACAGCTAATTACTGTGTACCAAATTCATCTTTTTCAGGAAGACAAGAAAAAAAAAAATGAAAAGAGGCAAAGTAGTTGACAATTCCACTGTTGCCTGTAAGTTAATTTTCACTTTCTCACAGTTGACTTCTTAGTATTCTTCTGTCTCAGAAACTGATGTTCCCAGAAGCATCTCAAATATCAGAGCATATCTTCTCAATGTAAGCTTTCCTCTGGGTCTAAATTATTTACCTTTGAAAGCTGCATAAACTCCTTCCTGAGGCTAGGAGATGGAGTGTAAATTTTTTTTTAGCATTCTATGGGTAATTCTAGAGATTTTAGTTACTTCTGTAATAAAAAAATTGACAACAACTTTTTCAATCTTTGACATTCCCTTTCTTAAGCATCCCCCCAATCCACAGGAGAACTTAGCTTTTCTAGGAACTGCTTCCTGATACCACCCCATACCTCCCTGATAAATCCTTTATTGTGGAGTCTCATGGATTTGATTGTCTCAGTATTTATGTGCCTATGTTGCTGAGTTATTTGTAAAGTTCCTTATGTCAGCTGGGCCAGTGGGTTCCGTTTTCCCAACTGAACCGCAATATGCATAGGAACAGAGACCACACTTTGTATTACTAATGATTGCAGATTGATGTTAAGGGGTTTCTCATAATTCTAGCATCCTTTTTTTTTTTTTTTAAAGATTTTTATTTTTTTATTTTTTCCCTCCAAAGCCCCAGTAGATAGTTGTATGTCATAGTTGCACATCCTTCTAGTTGCTGTATGTGGGATGCGGCCTCAGGATGGCCAGAGAAGCGGTGCGTCGGTGAGCGCCCAGGATCTGAACCCAGGCCGCCAGCAGCAGAGCGCACGCACTTAACCACTAAGCCATGGGGCCAGCCCTCTAGCGTCCTTTAAAAAAATCTCAGTCTGATAATTCCAACATCCCTGGCATATCTGAGTCTGGTTCTGATGCTTTCTCTGTCTCTTCAAGCTGTTTTTTGCCTTTTGGTTTGCCTTGTAATTTTTTTTTGATAGCCACACATGATGCCCCGGGTAAAAGGAACTGCTGTAAATAGGCCTTTACTAATGTGGTGGTGATGTGTGCGGGGAGGGAAAGCATTCTGTAGTTCTATGAGTAGGCCTCAGTCTTTTGGTGACTCTCTATCTCTAGACTGTGAACTTCACATGTGCTTCTCATTCCTCCCCCACCCCCAAGATGGGACAGGATGGCTAGAGTGGGCTGGATTTGGGTATTTTCCTTCCTCAGGTCAGTTAGGCTCTGATAAAACTCCAGCACATTGGGCTCTGGTTAACTAGTTTCTCTAGGGGACAGACCTTGTTAAGAAGAACAGATAGAGAAACTCAGGATCAAGAAGGTGGGGTAGGAAGATCCTGGGCTTGCCCCTCCCACAGACACACCAAAACAACACCAAAACATATAGAGCAACTATCTCTGAGAACAACCTGAAGGCTAGCAGAACAGATTTTTCACAACTAAGGATATAAGGAAAAAGCCACATCAAGATGGGTAGGATGGGTAGAGATGTGATTTGGTCAGGCTCCACACCCCCAGCACAGTGAACTACAGGTGGGAGGGATATCACAGCCATGAGGGTCCTCCTTGAGAAATGAGGGATCTGAACCCCATATTGGGCTCCCCAGTCCAAGGTACCTCTACCAGGAAGACAAGCCTCCATAATGTATTGACTAATTTTAGTGTGTGTGCTGAAGGGACATCACTTTCTCTGGGGACTGAAGTGCAAGCAGGTGTCATTTTTTTAGCTCATTTTCTACGTAGCTGGCAAGTGCCATTTCTGACTCTTCCCATCTTCCTTACTAGCACATCTTGCCCTGTTGTGGCATTACCCTGTGGACCTGCTCTGGTGGTGCTTCTCCAAAGTGGCCCTCTGCCGACAGTCAGCAAGTAGCCTTGGCTGGCATTGGAGACCCTCCAAAACTGCCCCCCATGCTGCCACACCCAGTGGGAAGTCTCAGCCAACATAGGAGCTCCTGCAAAGTGGCTCCCTGCCCTGGACACAAGCATTTCCACAGGAATCGTGGCCCAGCTACACAGGGGACACCCTGGCTCTGGCACACGCAGCTCACACAGGGGAAAACCTGGAATACCTGCTCTGGGAACCAGGGGGTACCATGCTACTGAGCCCCACAGAATACTTTCTATGTAAGGCCGCTCCTTCAAGACCAGGAGCTATAGCTGATCTACCTAATACATAGAAACAAACACAAAGAGTTAGGCAAAATGAAGAGACAAAGGGATATGTTACAAATGAAAGAACAAGACAAAAATCTCAGAAAAGAACTAAAGAAAATGGACATAAGTCATCTATAAGACATAGAGTTCAAAATAATGGTTATAAAGATGCTCACCAAGAGCATCGGGAGAAGAATGGAGGAACATAGTGAGAACTTCAACAAGGAGATAGAAAACATAAAAAGGAACCAGTCAGAGCTGAAGAATACAATAACTGAAATAAAAAATACACTAGAGGAAATCAACAACAGATTAGATGATGCAGAAGAACAGATCAGCAATACAGAAGACAGGGTAGTGGAAATCACTCAATCAAAACAGCAAAAAGAAAAAAGAATCAAAAGAAACAAGGATAGTTTAAGGGACCTCTAGGACAACACTAAACATACTAATATTCACATGATAGGGGCCCTACAAGGAGAAAAGAGAGAGAGGGACAGAAAATCTATTTGAAGAAATAATGGCCGAAAACTTTCCTAACCTGCAAAGGAAACAGAAATCCAAGTTCAGGAAGCACAGAGTCCTAAACAAGATGAACCCAAAGAGAGCCACACCAAGACACATTGTAATTACAATGTCAAAAGTTAAAGAGAGAATCTCAAAAGCAGCAAGAGAAAAACAATTAGTTATGTACAAGGGAGCCCTGATAAGGCTATCAGTTGACTTTTCAGCAGAAACATTACAAGCCGTAAGGGAGTGGCATGCATATTCAAAGTGCTGAAAGAAAAAAAAACTTACAACTAAGAATACTCTATCTGGCAAGGTTATCACTCAGAATTGAAGGAAAGCTAAAGAGTTTCCCAGACAAGCAAATACTAAAGGAGTTCATCACCACTAAACCAATCTTACAAGAAATGTTAAAGGGACTTCTTTAAATGGAAAAGAAAAGGTCGTAACTAGAAATACAAAAATTATTAAAGAAAAATTCTCACTGGTAAGGCAAACGTATAGTAAAGTCAACCACCTATATAGCTAGTATGATGGTTAATAGACAAAAGTAGTAAAATCATCTATGTCTAAAATAAGTTGTTAAGGGCTACACAAAATAAAAAAGGTGTAAAAGTGACATCAAAAACATGAAATATAAAGGGGTAGTAAAAATGTAGAGCTTTTAGTACATACTTAAACTTAAGTGACCATCAACTTAAAATAAATGGCTACATACATAGATCATTATATAAGAACCTCCTGGTAACCACAAACAAAAATACCAATGATAGCTACACAAAACATAAGAGAAAGGAATACAAACATAACACTAAAGAAAGTCACTAAATCACAAGGGAAGAAAGTAAAAGAAGAAGAAAGAAACAAAAGACTACAAAAACAACCAGAAAACAACAAAATGGCAATAAGTACATACTTATCAATAATTTCTTTAGATGTTAATGGACTAAATGATTCAATCAAAAGACATAGAGTGGCTTGAATGGATAAAAAACAAGACTCATATATATGCTGCCTACAAGAAACTCACTTCAGATCTAAAGACACACAGACTGAAAGTGGGGGAATAAAAAAAGTTATTCCATGCAAATGGAAATAAAAACAAAGCTGGGGTATCAATACATATGTCAGACAAAATAGACTTTAGAACAAAGACTATAACAAGAGACAAAGAAGGGCAGTACATAACGATAAAGGGATCAATCCAATGAGAGGATATAACAATGTAGCAGCACCTACATACATAAAGCAAATATTTAAAGAGAGAAATTGACAGTAATACAATAATAGTAGGGACTTCAATGTCCCACTTATATCAACGGATAAATCATCCAGAAAGAAGATCAGTAAGGAAATATTGGCCTTAAATGACACATTAGACCAGATGGACTTAATAGATATATACAGAACATTCTATCCAAAAAAAGCAGAATATATATTCTTTTCAAGTGCACATGGAACAGTCTCCAGGATATATCACATGTTAGGCCACAAAACAAATCTCAATAAATTCAAGAAGATTGAAATCATATCAAGCATCTTTTCCAATCACAACAATATGAGTCTAGAAATCAACTACAAGAAAAAAATTGGAAAAAACACAAACACATGAAATCTAAACAATATGCTACTAAATGACCAATGGGTCATTGAGGAAATCAAATAATACCTTGAGACAAATGAAAATGGAAACATAATGTTCCAAAACCTATGGGATGCAGCAAAAGTAGTTCTAAGAGGGAAATTTATAGTGCTACAGGCCTACTTCATGAAACAAGAAAAATCTCAAATAAACAATTTAAACTTACGCCTAAAGGAATTAGGAAAAGAAGAACAAACAAACCCCAAAGTTAGTTAAAGAAAGGAAATAATACAAATCAAAGTGGAAATAAATAAAATAGAGACTAAAAAAACAATAGAAAAGATCAAGGAAACTAAGAGATGGTACTTTGGTAAGATAAATAAAATTGATAAGCTTTTAGCTAGACTCATCAAGAAAAAAAGTGAGAGGGCCAAATAAAATCAGAAATAAAAGAGGAGAAGTTACAACTGACACCACAGGAATACAAAGGATCATAAGAGATTACTACTAACAATTATACACCAACAAATTGGATAACTCGAAGAAATTGGTAAACTCCTAGAAGCATACTATCTTCCAAGACCAAACCAGGAAGAAATAGAAAATCTGAACAGGCTGATTACTAGTAATGAATTTGAATCAGTAATCAAAAAACTCCTAACAAACAAAAGTCCAGGACCAGATGGCTTCACAGGTGAATTCTACAAAACATTTAAAGAAGTGTTAATATCTCTCTCTCTCAAACTATTCCAAAAAATTGAGGAGGAAGGAAATGCTTCCAAACTCATTCTATAAGGTCAGCATTACCCTGATATCAGAACCAGACAAAGACAATACAAAAAAAAGAAAATTATAGGCCAATATCCCTGATGAACATAGATGCAAAAATTCTCAACAAAACATTAGCAAACCAAATTCAACAATACATTAAAAGGATGATACACTGTGATCAAGTGGGATTTATCCCAGGGATGCAAGGATGGTTCAATATTCACAAACCAATCAACATGATATACCACATTAACAAAACAAAGAATAAAACTCACATGATCGTCTCAATAGATGCAGAAAAAGCTTTTGATGAAATTCAACACCCATCTATGATAAAAACTCTCAACAAAGTGTGTACAGAGGGACTATACCTCAACATAATAAAAGCCGTATATGAAAAACCCATAGCAGGTCAGCCCCATGGCTTAGCGGTTAAGTGCATGCGCTCTGCTACTGGCGGCCCGGGTTCGGATCCCAGGCGCACACCAACGCACCGCTTCTTCAGCCATGCTGAGGCCGTGTCCCACATACAGCAACTAGAAGGATGTGCAACTATGACGTACAACTATCTACTGGGGGCTTTGGGGAAAAAAGGAGGAGGATTGGCAATGGATATTAGATCAGAGCTGGTCTTCCTCAGCAAAAAGAGGAGGATTAGCATGGATTTTAGCTCAGGGCTGATCTTCCTCACAAAAAAAAAAAAACAACCCACAGCTAACATCATACTCCATGGTGAAAAGCTGAAAGTGTTTCCTCTAAGATCAGGAACAAGACAAGAAAGCCCACTCTCACCACTTTTATTCAACATATTGGAAGTTCTAGCCACAACAATCAGACAAGAAAAAGAAATAAAAGGCATACAAATTGGAAAAGAAAAAGTAAAACTGTCACTGTTTGCAGATGACAAAGTACTATATATAGAAACCCTAAAGACTCCATAAAAAAACTATTAGAACTAATAAGTGAATTCAGTGAAGTTGCAGCATACAAAGTTAATATAAAGAAATATGTTGTGTTTCTATACACTAATAATCATCTATCAGAAAGAGAAATTAAGAAAATAATCCTATTTATAATTGCATCAAAAAGATAAAATACCTAGGAATAAATTTAACCAAGGAGGTGAAAAACCTGTACTCTGAAAACTATAAGACACTGATGAAAAAATTGAAGATGATACAAATAAATAGAAAGATGTAGCATGCTCACGGATTAGAAGAATTAATATTGTTCAAATGTCCATACCTGCTTAAAGCAATCTACAGACTCAATGCAAACCCTATCAAAATACCAAATGACATTTTTCACGGAACTAGAACAAATAATACTAAAATTTGTATGGAACCATAAAAGATCCTGAATAGCCTAAGCAATCTTGAGAAAGAAGAACAAAGCTGGAGATATCACGCTCCCTGATTTCAAACTATACTACAAAGCTACAGTAATCAAAACAGTATGGTACTTGCACAAAAACAGACACATATGATCAACAGAATAGAATAGACAGCCCAGAAATAAATCCATGCTCATATGGTCAACTAATCTATGACAAAGGAGGCAAGAAAATACAATTGGGAAAAGACAGTCTCTTCAATAAATGGTTTTGGGAAAACTGGGCAGCTACAGTCAAAATAATGAAACTGGACCACTTTCTTACACAATATACAAAAATAAACTCAAAATGTGTTAAAGACTGAAATGTAAGACCTGAAACCATAAAACTCCTAGAAGAAAACATATGCAGTAAACTCTTTGACATCAGTCTGAACAATATTTTTTTGAATTTGTCTCCTCAGGCAAGGGGAAAAAAAAGCAAAAATAAACAAATTGGACTACATCCAACTAAAAAGCTTTTGCACATCAAAGGAAACCATCAACAAAACAAAAAGGCAACCTACTGAATGTGAGAAGATATTTGCAAATAGTATATCTGATAAGGGGTTAATATCCAAAATATATAAAGAACTCATACAACTCAATATCAAAAAAAAAACAAACAATCTGATTAAAGAAGGGTGGAGGACTGGAATAGACATTTTCCAAAGAAGACATACAGATGGCCAATAAACACATGAAAAGATGCTCAACATCATTAATCATCAGGGAAATGCAGATCAAAATCACAATGAGATATCACATCACGCCTGTAGGAATGGCTTTCATCAAAAAGACAACAAATAAGTGTTGGCAAGGATGTGGGGAAAAGGGAACCCTCATGCACTGTTGGTGGGAATATAGATTGGTGCAGCCACTATGGAGAACAGTATGGAGGTTTTTCAAAAAATTAAAAATAGAACTACCATAGGATCCAGCAATTCCACTTCTGGGTATTTACCTGAAGAAAACAAAAACAATAATTCAAAAAGATACATGCACCCCTATGTTCATTGCAGCATTATTTACAATAGCCAAGATGTGGAAGCAACCTAAGTGTCCATCAATAGATGAATGGATAAAGATGTGGTGTATACACACACACACACACACACACACACACACACACACACACAATGGAATATTACTCAACCATAAAAAAGAATAAAATCTTGCCATTTGTGACAACATGGATGGACCCAGAGGGTATTAAGCTAAGTGAAATAAGTCAGACAGAAAATGACAAGTATCATATGATTTCACCTATATGTGCAAACTGAAAGACAAAACAAATGAACAGACAAAAAACAGAAACAGATGCATAGGTACAGAGAACAAACAGGTGGTTGCTGGGGGCGGGGGGTGGTGGTTAGGTGAAATAGGTGAAGGAGATTAGAGATACAAACTTCAGCTTTAAAATAAATAAGTCATGTGGACGTAATACACAGCATGGGGAATATAGTCAATAACATTGTAATAACTTCGTACGGTGACAGGTGGTTGCTAGACTTATCCTGGTGATCACTTCGTAATGTATATAAATGTCAAATTACTCTATTGTATACCTGCAACTAACATAATATTGTATGTCAACCACACTTCAATTAAAAAAAAGAATAACAGAGTACTCTGGAGTATTCCAAAATGATTCCTTTCCCTTCACCCGTACAGGAAGGAAGAGGGAATTTTTCTCCAATATTGACTATGAGAACGTGATTGAGCTTCTGGAGGTAATATTTACAAAAGTGTGAGAGCCCCCAATGACTGAGTCTCCCTGGAGTTTTTAGCTCTCAGACTTGTCTACTCTGAGCCTCCAGTAATTCATCAATTGCAGTTCAGGTTTTCCTACCGTGGCACTGGGTCCCGCAGAGTTTGTATGCTGGTGGGTTTCTGTTTGGGTAAATTGTGTTTCTCTGTATTTACCTGTCTCTCTTTGCAATTTGGTGGAGCAGTGGTTTTCCCTGTGACCTCCCTTCTCTGATAAATCTAAAAAGAGTTGTTGATTTTTCCATTTGTTCGGCTTTTTACTTTTTAGCACAGCGTGGCTACTTCCATCTTCTTACATGCCTGACTAGAAACTGGACGTTCTCAGCTTCTAGTTCTTAATTTTTTATTTAACAAACATTTACCACATGTCAGGTACTGTTCTAAGAGCTGAGATTTTGCATCCTTTTTTTGTAAAAGATAAAATCATCAAGTTATGATCGCTAAGGTTCTCTGCAATAAATTAGTGAGAAAAATAAAGAGAATCCACTTCGTCACTATGAACTCATATCCTTTGTGTGTCTACTGGATTTGAGTTACTCTTCTGCACTCTCTTGGCTTCTTCATTGTCCGTCTAAACCACTGTCCATCCCTGTTTGACTAGTTTCGTCACTCGTCTTCCAGACTGTTCGGTAAGCCTACACTCTCCTCTAGAAAATACATTCAGGTGACTTGTTTGTCTGGCTTTGCACTAGAGGGAACTTTATGGTTTGTCAGATTTATAAGATAATCCTTTACAAAGGATGGTTCCTTAGAGCAAAATTTTATCATCATTCCAGATGTAGGTAGATAAAATATACCTTAAAGAGGAAAAGATAACAAGTGTTAAAAAAAAAAAAAACTGGACAGAGGTAAACATGTCGGCAGGGAAAACATATTAGCTAATTTATAAATTAATTTGGGTTTCCATTTCAACTATGAAAAAAGAAAATCTTGGCTAACTTAAGAAGGACAACCCACTGCTCCTCTACTCACGAACAGGTTAGGTTGTGAAACGCTATCTGTAAGTTCGTGTGTCGGCAGGTCCCAAGAGCTGCTATACACCCAGCGTAGTGTACTATCTGATGGTGGAATGCAAAGTGGACACTTTTTTTGGAATGTAGCATGTTGTTTATCTATGTATACTTTTAAGTGACAGTTTCATAACTAGAGGGTCTTTGTTATTATGATTGAAAGTGTCAACATAAGTCAATGTTTACCAACTATATCATTTATCTTTGCCACAAAAATGTTGCATAGTAAGCAAACACAAATCTCAAGGGCATCCAACAGTATTCAGTTTGCTGAGGAGTCTGTGAGGTAGCTGGATGCTTCTAAACTGGCTTATCTGAGCCGAGCTTGTTCATGTGTCTGTGATCAGTGGCAATTTGGCTAAGAGCTAGCTAGTCCAGAAGGTCTCAGTTGGGTTGGCTTAACTTTGTTCCACTTGGTCTCTCTTCCTAGAGCAGGTAGGCATGGGCTGATTCTCATGGTGGATACAAATGTCCAGGGGAAAGAACAGAAGCATACAAGCCTTCTTGAGGGCAAAGGACAGAACTGGCACGTTGTCATTTCTGCCATATCCTATTAACCAAAGCAAACTGCAAGGCCATCCCAGGTTCACGGGGTAGAGAAAGAGATTCCATCTTCTGTGACAGGAGCTGCAAATCACTTTGCAGAGACAAGATAAGAGAGTGAAGGGAATAATTGCTGCCATTTTTGCAATCAATCGGCCACACCAATCTTGTGAGTAATATTTCAACATTATTGAAGCAATTCAAACACGTTTTCCTTTACTACATCAAATGAAGTAAAAAAGATTTCATTCAAACAAATAACTCATAGTAACTAAGGAAAAAACATAATAAATATGCCAGTGGGTCTTGTTCAGTGGACAATACTAGCCTGATTTTCTCTCTTCTCCAAATATAAATAATTTTCAAAAGCTCGAGAAGTTCAACCAAGTAAGATTTTTTTTGCATAAGAGAGGAATACATCTGTCTGTGCCTTGCTTATTTGTTTTTGAAGCTAATGTAGCAATATCATCATGTAGGAATGGAAAGTGTTCTTTCTTAGAAGGTACTTAAGTTATTTCTTTTCTAAGCAAACCTGGTAATACCTAAGCCCGTCCTGGATTTCAATGAGCTCTGGGGACTAACCACAGAGTCCTTTCTGCTTATAAACTCCAGGGCTACTCTCTATAATTGCAGGCTCACAGACCCCTACTCCGTGTACCCTATTGAGAAATTCTATTCCCTATTCTCATTATGAAAAGTGCATAAAAATCTTAAAGTACTGAGTGCCACATTTATTTCTACACATGTAACTAATTAGATTTGGCTTTTTTTTCTTATCATCAGGGCAATAGACGGGAAATTTTTTATCCCAGACATTTGCTGAATCATATGAATATTGGGGATCAAGATAGTTTTGACAGAGCATCTTTTGTTGCTGAACATGCTCCATGAAGAAGAAAACATTTCACTAGGAGCTAAGAATAGAGTATCCCATTTACATTGTAATTGAGAAAGACACAATCTTTCAAGTCACTGGGACTCTTATTTAGTACACTAAAGAGTAACTTCCGAAACAAGTGTTGCCTTTAAAATGTCAGCGTGGTGCCATGTGGTCTTATGCAGAACCCTGTCCTTGTAAACAAGAATGAAATGTGACCTATCCGCACTGGGAGTGTTCTTTAAGAATAGTGTTTCATCCCAGATTCCCAATAAAAAGTTCCTTTAGGGAAATGAGTGTTAACAGAAAGTACCTTTCTTTATAATATACTATAGTAAAAGCTTTCTTATGCATGGCAAGCAAATAGCTATGCCAGTTAGACAAAGACTGATTGAGAAAGAGGATTCACAGTGCTCCAGGTGGTCTCCTGCTTCCAGCTCCCCTACTTTTGACTCCTAAGGCATATATGTGAAAGAAAGGACAATGATAAATCACCCACATTAGTAGAATCCCTCTAGGGAGAGTTCTAACTTTTTTCTAAAACTGCAGGAGGAATTAATAACAACTTAAGCAGTGACCAGCACAGTCTAAATAGTTTCTTCCTGTTGCTTTGATAACCATGTCAAATAGCTAACTAACAATGTGTACTGTATGACAGGATGGTCTGGTAGTAAAGCATAAGCACTAGTTAGAGGCTCTTTCAATGACTGGCTTTGAGACTTTGAACAATTCACCAACTGCCTCAATTCAGGAATGTCTAAAAGGTGGCAGTGAGGCCCCCTCTTCCTACTTCAGATAAATGATATAAGCATGAAATAAGTGAATAAATGTTTAAACATTACTAAAGGTGCTGTGAAATTTAACAGAGTACTTTAATTATTAGATGGGAGGCAGAACAATGTAGTAGGAAAAGCATTGGATTATAAATCAGGTGACCTGGTTTCTAATTACAGCTCTGCTCTAAACTAGCTGGATATCCTTGGGCAAGTCATCTAACATTCTGGGCTACAATATCCTCATTGAGCAACCACATGAGATTGTGGCAAGAACAGAATGAGGTGCTGGAAAACAAGAGTGAATAAGATAGTCTTTGTCCTGGAGGAATTCACATCCAGTGGGAGAGATGAGGGTGTAAAGAGATGAAGATGATATAATGTGACGAATTATAAAGGACACTCTGCTCTCTGCTTGGAGAGCATGGAGGAGGAGTGACTCACGTTGCCTAAGGGAGTTAGGTGAGTTCCACAGAGAAGGTGACATTTTAGCTGGGTCTTGAAGGATGACTAGGCATTTCCCAGATGGCAAGGAGGGAAGAGACAGGAGATGGGACTGGAAAGGTTGAACTGTGAAGGACTTTTCATGTCCTGCTAAGGAGTTTGGACACAAAGGGACAGGTGACAGCACAAGTGTCTGTTGATTGCATGGAGCAGCCAGCTACAGATTTGATATTGTTAATGGATCATTCCCAAGTCTGTCTTTCCATTGACACATGTGAAGAGTACAAGCAGCATTTTAGGGCCAGCCTGGCTATCAAGTTCTGAAGCCTTCTCTTCTCTCTCCAATAGATTACCTGCTTTCCGCTTACAGGGTTTCCGTGTGATAATAGTAAGTGTGCTAAGGCCAATAATGACCTTAGGTTTGTATATATGTGTGGGATCAGGGGAAGTTGAGGAGGAGTATGGGCTCTCAAGAGGTCCAACACAACGTTCAGCATTTTCTCCTTCTTGTTACTGAATCAGGTCTGACCCTCAGCTCCAGTTATGTCTTGTGATAAGATCCTATCTCCCCTCCATACTCCTTTAATCTGATTTCTCATGCCCAGATTCTCATCCTGACCACTTCATAGACTCTAGGAATTTTGGGATCTTTCTCATGACTTATTAGCTGGTCCAAAAGCTAGTTTTCTGCTGTTGAACATCCTTGAAAACAGCCACTAAGTCATCCGATTAAATGCTGAATACGGACCTCTCCAAGATTTCTGCTACTGAGAAATCACTACTCATTATTCATTACTATGCTCCATCCACCTGTCAAGGCAATCTTGTACACTCTGTTGGACCTCTGTGACCTGGGCTGCTTACTGACAGTCTATTGATGCACTCTTCAAATATTGTTCTACCTTCTAGACTGAAATTCGTCCTAATATCTCAAGGTGAGTCTATCCTTATAATCAGCTTCACTCCATCAGCTAGGTTTGGTTCCAGGTCTTCAAATCTGCAATGCTACCTTCCTCCTTTCCAGTTAGCCATGCCCTGCTAGGCCAGGGCACAAGATAGACACACATTGAAAAACAAATACAAGCAAAAATATCTCATAATGAGTGAGAAATCTTCCAAACTCAGGCACTCAAGACTCCTAATAAAATTGAAACTATTTCCCAGCAGGAAAATTGGTAGAAATAATTATTACCACAAATACATCTTTTAATATCTGTGTCCCACTTCAGTTTTTCTGTCATAGTTAATCTATCACATACCAAAGCCTTGAGGGCAAGAAACAAAGAATAACATCTATCAAGGGGCCTACAACAACTTTGCATGGTAAATGCCATTATAGCTATTTCACAGAGGTGGAATCTGAGATAGAATGTAGTTTGCTCAAGTAAAGCAACCGGTTAGTAAATGAAACACCCTTAATTCATCATCCCTTCCTCCATTCATTCTTTGTTTTGTGTGTCTAACAACTTTTACAAACGGCTTTATGAATCATTACTACAGCACAGAAAAATAAACAGCTCAGTGTAAGACGTCACTGTTCCTATTATCCGTGAAGAATTTCTGCCTGATCTTGTCCTTCCACAGTTTTTCGTCTCATGTTGTGTATCGTAGGTAACACTACTCTCTAAACTGTTCTTTATTCTCTCTCCTTTTCTTTCAGAGTAGCTGGCCCCTCAATCCAATGATACTTTAAAATATGTTGGTTTCAGTAGAAGTGTCACAAAACTTGAGAAGAAAGTGAGAAATGCCTACAGTATGGGGCATGCTGAGATCATAGGCCACATATGCATCCTCAGTTATGAATGCATGTGCATTGTGGGGTTTGGGGTAGGGGTACAGAGTAAACAAACTAGACATGTTTCACAACTGTGTTGAGAATCAGTGCCCAGCTATCCGTGGGTGGGTGGGTGGATAACTGAATAACAAAACTGACTGTAAGAGAACCGTACAAAAGGAAAGACAGGGTACTAGATTAGATTCTGTCACTAGAATAATCTAGATGGATGGGAGCAAAGAATAGTGTTCCCTATCTTGCAGTGCATCTGCTGATTAAACCTGGATCAATCTAACCTTCTACTTTTTGAACTGCTCTTTGCTTGCCTGGTATCACAGAACATAGTTACAAAGTCATCCTGTGTGGAGTAGTTACAGTTATGTGATTCTCATCTTCATTGGCTCCTTTTCCTTCCACTTGGTCCTTCACTTTCCTTTACCATATTACAGGCTCTATTACCACTCCCTGCAAGCTCTCTTCTGTATTCCCGCCTCATCTGTCTTGGCAGAGGTCTTGCTTCCAACACCAACGATAATAGTGTTATACGTGAACCGCATCAAAGTCCCTCCCATTCACACCCATTGCATTCGTCGTCATATAATGCCTCTTCTGTCTCAGAGGAAGTCTTGTCTCTGCTCCTTTTCAAGGCTAACACTTCCATCTGTACTCAAGATTTCAATCCTTCCATATCATCTGTAAACTGGATTCCAATAATTCCTTCTTTTCGTAGTTTCAATCTTTCCCTCTCCATCCACTCACTCTTCTCAACCAACAAATATTCAGACGTCTCTCACCCCCAAAACAATTTCTTCATTTCCTATTTCCCTTTAAATAATCATGCTCTCTTTTTACTTTTCTTTACCAGTATTTTTTGAAAGAGTAATTTATATTGTCAGCCTCTACTTCATTATTTTCCATTCATTCCTTAGCTTAGTTTTCCTTCCCACTATAGCGCTGTTAAAGCTGCTCTTGATAATGTCATCAATAATTTAACTCAGGTTCCGCTTGGTCCTCAGAAACACAAAGCTTGTGAGAACACAAGGAACCCACTTCTGACTCTGGACTAATAGGATTAGCAAAGCAACCCAGACACAAGCATAAACAATGGCCAATATTAGAAAAAGACATAAAATGTAACATATCTATAAGATGGGAAATTGTACATATATTCAAATAATATTTTTGAAGAAGTTATATAAAATTCAAAAATGCATGTGACATGTTGAGTGAGAAAAGTCCACCACAAGCTATCTATGAAGTATTCCTATTATGTTTGTAAATACATATTATATTGTATATACATATATGTATATACATATTATATATATACATAATAGAAAAAATATTTTTCTATTTCCAGGAAATAAAAGACTGAAAGATCATCAGCCAAAATATTAACTTTGATAGTCTTTTTGTATGTGGAATTGTGGGTGACCTTGTTTTCATATTTATAAATATTGATTATTTTTAAGTATTTTCCAATAAATTTGTATTAAATTTGTTTTCAGAAACATATTTTATAAAGGAAATATTATTCTTAACATTTTCAGCCTCCCATTTTTTAAATAGTCGGGTTTCCATTGTAAGTTTCTTTTTGTCTTACTTTAAATCTGTAGTTCCCAAATTTAAGGGTATGCATAAGAATCATTATGGTGCTTATAAAAAAAAGAAAAAGGAAAAACTGACTCTGGACTTCACCCCCCAGAGATTTTGATTTTTAGATCTTCCAGCACAGGGGTCTGCTTTTTTAACAAGCTCCCCTATTGGTTCTGATGTAGGAGATGACCCACGTATCACACTAAAAATATCATAGGATTTTAATTATTCCTCTCAACATACATTGTTAGCTTTTGTTCCCTTACAGGTGGAAGTCTAACAAAATACAGGGTGGGAACAAGGGCAGAATAACTCTCGTCTTTGTAGTGATTGGAGCCACTGAGCAGATTCTAAATATAGAACCTAAAGAAGACCAAGGTCCTATCGAGGGGCCAATCAAAAGACTAGGTTCCTAAATCCAAGAAGAAGCAAAGAATTGCCAAATGATACACCAAGTAGCTAATGCAAAGGCTATTGTTTAGATCCAGGATGGAAGATTATCATCCAGATACTTTCCATACAAAATTAGAGGTGCGTAAATAGCCGAGACAGCTAATGAATAAAAAATGGAGGATGTCAATAGTCAGAAGAAGTAAAGCAATTACCGTGGTTTTATTAAGCTCCCATGGATACCAGCAGAAGAGTAAATGGAAAATTCCTGAACTATTTCTCTGAGCTCTAGATTCATATTTCCAGCTGTCAATTAAATACTGCCACCTGATTATCACACAGGCATTGTGAACTCAAATTATCCCAATCTGAACTCATTACCTTCCCTGCTAATCAGATATCTACTCTTTTAATCTCCGCCTCCATTGAAAATATCACTCTTCACCCATTTGTCTCAATAAGAAGTCTTAATCATCCTCAACTCCTCCTTTGATTACCCAACCTCATCTTCTGCCTTCACCATAACCAGTGTAATATGGGTTATGCTATGCATCAAATAGAGAATTGAAGGCATCTACCTTAGTGCCCGGACACAGCATGTATTTTAATAAACGTTAGCTTTGCCTTCTCCACCCTAGTCACACTGAGCCACTTGCTATTTGCTCTTTTGTGCAAGTCCACAACCCTTTGCATATATGGTTGTATCTGTCTAGGGATTTTTTCGTAATTGACCTTTTAGGTAACTCTTCCAGAAGACCCAATGTAAAGACTACCTTCTCTGTTATGCATTCTAAGATCTCATCATATAATTCTATTTAGCACTTAAACTTCATTAAATTATGGCTGCTTATCTGTCCTTCTACACTTTTGACCAAGAGAAACAGACTGCACACTGTAAGGGCCTAAGTAACATTCACCTCTGTGTATCAGGTATTTCTCCAAGCTGCTTTAGCCTGGGGCAACATGTGAGGATCCAATAATTGCAAATGTGACTCTGTAACTAGACTTCTCTGGAACTTCAGGATTTGTCCAAGGCCCCTTCTCTAGTTTTCGTGTGTGTGCATGATCTCAGAAGCAGCCCACAGCAGGCAGACAATCTCTATTTTATATTCATTCTTGACCCACCCAGCTACTGAGACCTGCCCAACCATGCTAACGATGTTGCATTTCAGTGCTTCTGATGATGACCAGAGATGCAACATCCTTGGTCTCCTACTGCATGCTAATGCTGCTTCTCCACCACTGCTTCACCAGACCAGACATCTGTTGGCTTCGTTCAGAACCTTGTCTACTCTTCTGGTAACAGAAACCCTTTTTCCAGCTCAGAACCCATTCCTTGTGGTGACTCAGATTTGCTAATCAAAATTCTCTATACTCATCTCATCCTCGGGAAGTACTTCATGAATGAGTATATGAACAATGCCAAACAAATCAGATCCCTTGCTGTGACTATTCTGAACTAGAAGGCTGTGATTCTGGGGCTGGCCACCATCTTACCCGCTACATGGAAAATAGCATGCTTGAAAGTGAAGTTAAGCAAATCAGCAGAGCTTAGAGAATGAGCTTAGAGAGAATGAGCTTAGAGCTCCTGCCTGACATGTAAGCCAATAAGCTTCCTTGTGGTTTAAATTAGAGTAGGATTTCTATCACTCATAACTATGAGAATTCCAACAACTTCTAATTCAATTTTAGCATAGAACCCAGACCGCTTGTCTCTTGAGCAATTGATATCCACGCATTGCCAGGACTGAGCCCCTGGAATCCTTCATCCTCTCTCCTTCCACTGCCAGATGTGTCATTTTCCTTCCTTCTCTTCTTACCACCTAAAATTCAGTCTACAACTCTTGAGCCTTAGACCCTAGGCATCCATCACAGCCTGTTACTCTACAGTGGTTTTTTTGTTTCAGTTCCTAGAGAATGAATGGGGACTTCCACTCTCTTTCTTAACCCTTTTTCAGAGGCCAGGGGTCAGAAACCTTTCTCTGTAAAGGGGAAGATAATAAATATTTTATGCTTTTTAGGCCCCACCTGTCTCTGTTGCAACTACTCAACTCTATCAGTATAGATGTAGACAATATGAAATGAACGACCATTACTGTGTTCCAATAAAACTTTATTTATGGACACTGAAATTTGAATATCGTATAATTTTCATGTATCACAAATATTTTATTATTCCTTTGATATTTTCCAACTATTTAAAAATGTAAAATCATTCTTAACCTGCAATCCATATACAGACTATAGTTTGCCACCCTTGCTCTAGGTGACAGATTTCCCCCACTAGCTCTCCCAAACCATTTTTTCCCCTTCCCATGCCCAGCCAACTCTCCATCAGAATTCAGTCAACTAATTTGAACCATTTGAACTTATTTCCAGATCTGTCTCTCCAAAGCATAGCCCATGTCTGTCATGTAAGAGAACATTCAGCACAAGTTTGTTGAATGACTAGATGAAGAAGAGCTAGTGGAAGAAATGACAAAATTAGAGGGCAAATTCCTTTTTAGCAATTTTTCTAGAATAATTTCTTTTTCCTAGTATAACTTCATCGGGAAGTGAAGGGCCATGTAGAATGATACTTCTGGAGGGTACTCAAAGCTGTCATCTCAATGAGGGAAAGGATTCTCCCAGTCAGCCAGTTAAAAGAGTCAAGTGTGAATGCTAAAGGAAAAGACTGGCCCGCTGGACCTCTATACTTAAAATGTGAACTCTGAGAGTTCACTCTGGAGAAGAGGAGAAAAGTTCTAAACTGGCAGCATATTCATGGTTGAGTAAAGCAAGACACAAGGCTGACAAATGACTAATTTATTGTTTTCAATTAATCTAAAGTTTTCTGATATTTAAACACTATCATAATTACCAAATCAATTTCCCTGTGAAGTTTAAGAGTTCGTGTAGGAAATGAAGTAATTTCTCATATTTTAGTTCAAATATCTTGTGTTTTAATGTAATAAAGATAAAAATGATACTACGTTATTGCCAAGAAGGAAAAAAAGTCATGAATTCCACTCCAAGCCTCCCAGTCCCTGGTCACTCTTGAGAACTTGCTGCATCTACCAGAACTCCTGTTACAGGCAGAATGCGAGTCTGTAGGTACAAGCAAACTTCTAAGGGGGTCTGGTCTGTTAAACAACTACAGCTCTAAGATCCTGAAAAACCACATCTGGCACACAAGAGTGAGAGTCTTGGGACTGACAACATTAACAAAGGTGAAAAATCTGCTTTCAGTTTGTGTGAAAAAGAAAGTCAGAGGCTCCCATGCACACAGCCTTGGCATTCTCTTACTCTGGCCCAACCTTAATCCCTCCCTGGCTCTTCATCTTTTCCTCTCACCTTCTCCCTCTCTCATTTCCTGATTCTTCCTCCTTCAAGGATCAAAACAAACACAAGTGATTTTTCACATCTCAATACGCTCAAATTGGAAGGATTTGGAAACTTTTCTCCCAAATGGAAAGGGCAAATAACCAACTTCCTGCAAACAAAACCTCTAGCTCAGGCTTTCACTGCCACATGATCATTTATCTGCACCATGTGCCGGAAAGGCATAATTCCTGGTGCTTGGGAAGTGTAGTAGGCAGAATTTCGGCCCCAATGACCTGTACTCTCCGTGGTTACTCTTGTGAATATGTTACATTATACGGCAAAAGGAACTACGCAGATGCAATCAAGGTTACTAATAATCGGACCTTACGATAGGAAGATGATTTTAGATTATCCAAGCGGGCCCGATATAATCACAGGGGCTCTTAAAAGCAGAAGTAGGGGCAGAAGGATTTCTGATTTCTGCAGAAATCAGAGGGATTTGAAGCATAAGAAGGATATAATGTGCCATTGCAGGTTGGAAGATGGAGGGCCATATGAGAAAAGCACTGCAGGAAGCTTTTTGGGCCTTTTTGAGCTGAAAGCAGGGACTCTGGCCGATAGCCAGAGAATAAGGGAGACCTCAGCTCTACAACTGTAAGGAACTGAATTTTGCCAAAAGGTGAAAGAGCTTGAAAGTGGATTCTTCCTCAGGGCCTCCAGATAAGAGTCCAGTTAGGCCAACACCTGACGTCAGCCTGTGAGACCCTAGGCAGAGTACCCAGCTGAACCACGTCAGACTTCTGACCTATAGAGAACTGTGAGCTAATAAATTTGCACTGTTTTAAGCCACTATGTTTGTTAGTAATTTGTTTCTCAACAATAGAGAACTAATACAAGAAGCATCAGAGAATAAGATGGGCAGAGAGCTCTGCCTGCATGTAGTTTATATGCCATCAAGTAAAGATAGATAATGAACAATACATGTGATTAAAAAGTAAATGATATAGTATGTTAGAAGTTGATAAGTACCAGGAAGGGAAGAAAATACAGGAGTAATGTAGGTAAGTGGTAACATAGGAAAAAGTAAAATGGAGAGGTAATGTAGGAAAATGTAGACAAGAGGAATCAGAATGTTGTTTGGTTGGGGTGGTACAGATTGCAACGGGTTTAATAGGTGATCAGGGCCTCCTGGAAGAAGAAATATTTGAGTGAGGAGCTGAAGGAGGTGAGACACTAAGTCAAACAAATACTTGGAGTAAGAACATGAAAGGCAGAACAAATAGCATGAGTAAAAGTTCTAAAGCAGAATAGGGCTGGTCAGGCTCTGGGCATGGCAAGGAGGTCATGCTCTGGAGCAGACTGGTCAAGGGAAGACCTGTAGGAGAGGGGTCAGAGAGGTGACAGGTGACCAAATCACATGGGGCCCTGTAGTCCACTCTGAGCCTTCGATTTTACTCTGGGCGAAATGGGAGAGCCATTGCAGGGTTTGAGCAGAGGAGTGACAATGAGGATCACAAATAGTCTCAAGGTAAAACAAGGATAAGAGACTGCAAACCAGCTAATGCAATCTCCAGGAGAATAATGATGATGGCTTGGACCTGGATGGTAGCAATAGAAGTAGTGAGAAGTGGTCTGTACACATCTTAAAGGCAGAGCCAACAGGATTTTACATTGGATTGAATATGTGGTTATGAGAGAAAAGAACATTTTAGAATGACTCCAAGGTTTTTGGACTGAGCAACTGGAAGGATGTGTTGCCACCGACTGAGATAAAAAAGGCTACAGGTGGAGTAAGTTTTATGGGAAAAAAAGAGAAGCTCAGTTTTAGACAAATTAAATTTAAGGTGTCTATTACACATTGAAGTGGAGATTTTGATTAAGCAGTTGTATAAACTCATTCTTCTGAGAAAACTCTCTTCTCAGAAGAAGAAAAACTTACAAAGAGGACCTGGAAGAAGCTACAAGTGAGGTCACTAACCTCATGTATTTCCCCAAAACACTTGGCATGAATTATTCCTTCAACCTCACTCCGCCTTCATCCCTTCCCAGCACCCAAATGCAAATGATGGAAAAGCAACATTTCAAAATCCCCAATATGCAAATTGCATGAGTAAGGGACATCTGGAAAAGATCATTCTTAATTAAGCCTTGTTGTCTAAACTGATCAATTTAGTGTCTGCTAGAACATATATGTTTTTGCCATTATTCTGTTTTCATGTTGGTCCTGCCTTCTTGACTATCTTTATTTTCCATTTTCCATACTCCAAAAGAGTGTTTGCTTATACTAAGCTTCACACAACTTGTCAGATTTCCTGCACTCTCTTTATTCATTGAATTGTCTCCTGCCACTAGATTAACCTTCTCTTGAGAATTGAAACTATGTTCTCTATGTCTTATAACCCCACAGTTGATAACAACAAGAAATTCACTGTATTTACTGAATGCACAGGTGTGAATTTATCTTCTTTATATTTCCATGCATCTAACTTACAAAAATTTATTGGATCAAAGGGTAAACGGTGGTGTCAAATGATAGGTTAGAATGATGAAAGTAATTGTGTTTCTCTTGCATCAGATTTGAAAACTGAGCTTATATTTGAGCCGAGTATTTTCAAACCCAGTCTAAAATGCTTTCATGGGTCTCAGATATTTTAAAATGACAGCAAACGCAGAAATTTTCAATTGGAAGAAAAGATGAGAAAAAAATCATAACAGTACTGCTCCTCACCTGTATCCCATGTAATGTGTTCTCAGCCTTCATTATGATGTTCACTTATCTAGAGGGTTTTTTCCTATTTTCACTTATCACAGACAAATATAATAACCATTGCAATGTAACTATTCAGACTTCATGAAATTAATTGCAATGAGCAAATTCTACCCAGAAAACTTGGAATTGACTAGAAATTTCTTACTAGTTTTTTTTGGGGGGTGGGGGTTGGATTCCCCCAGAGGCAGACTCCAAGATCATGAGGTAAGCATAAGTCATTAATGTAGGAGGTTATCCTAGGGAGAAGGGAAATGGAGAAGTGAGCTAGGGAAGGGAAAGAAGCCAATAAATGATGTGTTATCAAGTAGGTTACTACTATGGCAAATAGCATCCAATCATAGTAGGGAATTCTGGGAGACAGTGAAAAACATGTCTCCAAGATATTACAACAGAGGAGAGAGGGAGCTGGGGTATGTATCCACCAGCTCTTTGCTTATCATTGGTTGAGGGATAATTCCAGGGACATTAACTCCCCCTCACTGCCCACTTGCCTTATATATTGACCACGCCACAAAAAGCCCCTTAGGTAGAGGTAAAGTTACACACTGTAGGATGCTGTCAGCATGTTACTGGAACAGTGAATACTGAAGGAATGTGAGTGAGGCACCAAGAACATCTGTTACACCAGTCCTAGAATGCTTCTGTTCATTCTACCCCACTTTTCTTTAGACAGAGTACCTGTTATTTAGTATCTGTCCTATATCCTTCTCCTTCTGGAATTGATGGAGCTGTCAATCAGAGTCTCTTCCTCTTCCACCAAACCCTGGGCCAGGGAGGCAATCAGGGTGATCCAACATGCTGGACATAGTGATTGTTTCAGGGGTGGGCATGTAACTCAATAAAGGCCAGAAAGAGTCCTTGGGGACTGATACACCTGCTGGTAGTGAGGCAACCACCTAAGGATACTAGTTGAAAGGGCTAGGTAAGCCCAGTGCTGCTTAAGGCCTTCCTGGTCTCCACTTGGAGACAAAATGTCTAAGAATGAAGCCAACACAGAGGGAAACAAGGGAAGGAGAGAGACAGACAGAGCCCTGGTGACATTACCTGTGCACCCTAGATCCAGCTATGTCTGAACCAAATCCTAACCCTGGGAGTTTGTAGTTTCTTGAGACAACGAATCTTCATTCTCTATCTCTCTCAACTTTTTAAAGATTTCTTTTTTTCACACTAGTTTGAGTTGGCATTTAATCACATGCTTCCAAACAAGCCCTAACTAAAATAAACTTTATGGTCATTTGGGCAAATGGATACTTTTGTTGAATATTGTTTATCTGACTAATATCCAAGTTATATGCAAAAGCCTGTAACAAGTAGGGGTGAAGCTTAAATAAATTAACACAATTTTTGTGTCAATCTTTTCTGTACATTTTTTATTTATTCAGAAAATACTTATTGGAGGTAAAAACAAAAAACACTAATGTATATTGACTCTCCGATAAGATACAATATTTCTGTTACATTCATATACTATGCTATATAATCCTCACAGAAATCCAAATTTTGTTTGTCCTGGATCCCATACCTAGTAAGTTGCAGGTGGTGGGATTTGAACCCAGTCTTCTTGACTGCCTCCTTATGGCACCTTTCTATTGGGTGCCTATGTTTAAGCCAAGTGCTATAGGAAAGGAAGCCATGTAAATGAGGAAGTTCCTGAATAGAAGGGAACAAACACATCAACAAATAGCCTCAAAAAAGAGTATACTCTACTCAGTGCCATGACAGTGTATGAATGAAGATCTTCAGAAGAGGGTCAACTGGGAAAGGTTGTGTGAAGGGAGTGCCACTTAAACTGGATTTCAGCAAGAAGAAATGGGGCAAGGTGGACATTTTAGATGGAGAAGGTAGCACAGAAGCACAAAGTCTATTCAAATTAAATATGGTATGGAGACTTTCAGAAAGCAGTTGTCAGAACTATAACGTAATATAGTTAGATAGTATTTCCTCAACTTTATTCCGTTGAATAGCATCCTCACAATTCTTTTCCACATCCATAGTCCACCAGTACTATTATTTAATTAATAATTTATGTCAAAACAACTTTGAATCAACTCACTTGTTTTTGTTAAACTAAGCCACAGTATCTGTAAATCACATTTGCTATACTAGGTTTTTTAAATACGTATTACAATAAATATGTAATTACCAAAATATCTAAAAGTCAGCTTAACCATTGCCTAAAATTACCTCTTGATAGCAATGACAAAGACTTCAGAATCAGCCTGAGCTGGTGTCTATCTGAGCTCTGCTCCTTAATTTTGATTTTGGGTACTGAACCTTTCCCATGCTCCATTTCTTCGTTTGGAGGGTTGTGAAGATTAAGTGAAATAATGCACATGTGACTCACAAAGAAATGATACTTTGTTTATACCTCCACTGGTATCCCCATCCCCACTCAGCATGGATGCTGAGGCAGATACTTTGCTTTGCTGAGCCAGAGAAAGAAGTGAGAATGTCATGGGAGAAGAGACAATGTTTTCTAAAGAAGAAAAGGAAAGGATGAGGCAGTCCCTGGGAAAAGAGGAACGATGGGAGAAGAACAAAGGTGCTCAGAGGGCATTTGGGGCCATTTGACAATATGCGTTCCTTGTAACTTTACATTCTCTCTTTATGAAACAAAGCTCCAGTAAAATCTGTATTATTTATCAATATTTTTAGAGTCAGTTCACGGAGTGAAGGAAACATAAAAATTGACTGAGATTGGCTTAAGAACAAGAACAGACAAGTGGAGGCTGCTGGTGGCATTTTTGAAGGACATCAGCATGAAAAGAGAAAAATGCATTGACAGGAGTAATCAGGATGGGTAGGAAGGAAAAGATTCTGGAGACAGAAAGAAAAGTATGAAATCTATTAACTCAGGCAGTGGTAATAGAGTCTTAGCTACGGAGGGAATAGATAAAAACAGGAAAAAAATATGAGAAAAAATGAGAATCACAATTTGTTGCCAAGCTTAGTTCCCCTGTTGATTATTTTACTCCAGGCTTAGAGCCAAAACAGAAAGAAAAGAGTGGTAATACTTTCAGAAGACTCATGAACAGTATTGACCAAACAATCTACAAATTGAGTTTCTGTACTTTTTTTAAGAGTTATTTTATCCGATGCTTAAAAGTTGAAACCAACCCGGTAAGACTTTCCATTTCCTTCATCGGGACTATTATTGATCCAGATTTCCCGCTGGTGATATGGACACGCCTAAGGGTCAAATGAAAAACAAAAATAAAAAATAAAGAAACTAACATACACCAGCTTTCTGCCCTTCCAGCCACGTCCACGCCTGGTGATGTAGCCAGCACTGCTTTTAGGATTATTTTTTGAAAAGTAGTTCAGATTGAGACAAGCCACTTTGTAATCTCAGGGCTCCATTTGCTTTCTGGTATTAATAACCCAGCTATAGTTAATTACAATAATAAAAATCTAGCAAAATATGTTGGCAAACTTTGGAAAATTGTCCCTAAAACCTTGGTGATTAATAACGAATGCCAAGCTTGACCAGTTGACACGAAGTGACTCATCACGAATAATGATAAAATGAAGTGTGTCACATTGGACTACGAAATAGATAAATGCAAGTCTGATTAAATTATTGTAAGTGATGACTGGACCTAACTAAGCCATCTGATTCATGGATGCTAATGGGTGACACGGCCTCCCCCACCGGTGGTTGTCAAAGGCATACTAGTCCTGCAATTGGAGCCAGTGCCAGTGGGGATTCACCGGACACATGGTAATCTACAGAATCAAGGGGGGAAAGTGATTTCCTCAGTCATACCTTGTCAATATCAAGAAAGTGTTTAACATTCAGCAGTTTATAAGCTGTTTACTCAACAAGTCAAGCGGAGAGACTTCCATAAGCTCTGAGCATTTGTAACCACCCAACTTTCTAATTTGAAAATGCTTACATTATGAGACTCTTTATGCATTCACTTCACAGAGGTCAAGGAACTGGCATTAGTCTTAAGTGTTAGCTTGAGTTTTTTGGAACTTGGTTGAATCTAATGAACTGATTGTGTATTCACATTTTCTTTGAAGAAAGGACAAAAGAAAATATATTTACTCAAACTCAAACACCACTTATTGAAACTCAGGGACTCAAATGCCTACAAGTAATGCATTTTAATAATTAGTGATGATTCCTTTAGTTTTATGACATAAAAATAGAGCTTATATCATGAAACCAGACAATTGTTATACATAGTGATAAAAACAAAGATATGAATTCATAACAAGCAGATGAAGTTTCCAGTGAGATCTAGAAATTGAGTAAGAAAGAAAAGCACATGTGTTGAGTGTTTACTATACCCCAAGCCCTATGCCATTCCCTTCATCATGTGCTGTTAGTTAATCACTGCAACAACACTGCCAGAAGATATTTTTATTCCCTTTTTCAAAAAAGAGAAAACTGAGGTTCAAAAAAATTAAGTAACTTTTGAAGATTTCATAAATTATAGCAAAGCCAGGATTCAAGCTCAAGTCTGTCTCCAAAATTCATATTTCTTCTCTAAATCTCAGAATAGAAAAAGCAAATCCCACAATAAATAAGCAAGATGAGGTAAGTTTGGGGGCAAAAATAATACAGTAAACAATCAATTACTAAATACGTTTTAATATACTCAAAACATCTTCTAACTAATGTGTTGTTTCTTCCAGCAGTGCATTTTAAAACCACTTCATTTTAAATGTGCAATTAGAAATTCAGACCACCAGCAAGCAAAGAATGACATCTTATGGATATGTATATCTAGCATAATTGATGTTTGCGAGATGTCACAGAATGACATAATCCAGTCTAGCACATCCTTGTCTTAATTTTGGTCTTCCAAATGTGAAGTTTAATTTTTCTTAACCTCACATTTTATTTAAAGGACAATTAGCCTTTGATAATGTTTACCTCCATGCTAAGTAGCATTTATTTTTAATGTCCATTCACAAAGAAGACTAAAGTCAGAGTAATTTTATGGAGGAGAAAAATAATATTTTCCCTTTGGATAAGGCAAAAAGAAAGCCAATGTGGAGTCTATGGAAATAGTTATTGTTTTTTCTAACTGCCGAGCTGATTTATTATGCACTTCAGGAGGACAAATTCTAAAAAGGCATATGAAGAACAGGTGAAGCTTTTTAAGTTCATTATTTACTGTGGGCTCTTAAAGAAACGTGCAGTTCACGAGGGGTTATTGGAGCCAGTTACAGAATTCTGAACGAAGCTCTACCAACAGCTTTCTAATTGAATCTCAAAAGACTGTAATTGTGTTCCACTCTGTAGTCAGCCTCCATTCCATGCGGCTACAGTCGGTTGTAGGTAATCAGATTACTCATGGGTTACTGCCTGCAGCCTGCAGGAGAGTGCCAAGAGTAAGGAGGCAACGTGTTGTAGGGTTAATGAAGCTTAATATGGTGCCAATATCACACTGAGCCATTGCCTACAGAGTGAGAAAGGATTATATCCCATGTTAATATGCCATTTGACCCGTGCCAGAGAAGCAGTCTAAATCACTGAATAAGTATGTAAGTCACCACTGAGAAGTGTTTGCCATGCCAGCTCTCATTGCTGTGAAAACAAGTTGTTCCCTAGCTTGTGAATTTTAACTTTGGTGCTCTTTAAAGTACAGTTTCAACATTGGCTCCTAACATCCCTGGAAAGGCCATATAGACATAAGATTCTCTAAATTGGAGCTATTGGCTCCAATTTAGGAAAGGAAAATCACATGCTTTTCTGCAGTTTGATCTAAACTTCTCTGGAGAATAAATCTAAGGTCATTGTTCTGCAATTTCCCAACATCCATCGATGATCTCAGTTCTCCAAGCTTGCCTTTTACAGAGATGTTTAGGCCCTTTTGAGCCTTGGGATTCTTACTGCTAAATTTTTGGCCAAATAATATCCCAAATTACGCCTCTGTGAGAGGTGAAGAAAGCTCAAAGAATTGATAGAAAAGATAGCAAAAGTTAGTCCAATTTGTCCTGCAAAAGCTCGGCCTCATAACAATAGAACAGGAGTATCAACACTCTAAAGTCTCCTTATTCCTGACTTTGTTCTTCACATTTTAGGATGAGAAAGATGGGACTCTCAGTTGTGTAATTAATACATTGAGAGATAATTCGATTAGAAAATTTTGATTGTGTTCCTAAATTCATAAATATTTAGGATCAAAAACCTACTTCTAACATCAGAAAATTCTATTTGATTTTCTACATGTTAAGTTAGGTCATTTAAAAATGTTTTTTAAAAAAATTATTTCAATCCCTAGGTTATAGAAGCAAAAGATTAATACAAGTTAAGCAGACTCCAGAACAGAGGTGTAATATTTTGTTAATATTTTCTTCTTGCATTCCCTTTATTTATTGTTAGAATAGGAAATACATGTAGAAGATATAAATTCCAAAATATGCAAAAGAGTGTAACATGAAAAGCAAGTATAGCTCCCATTCCTTACTGTTATCAGTTGCTTGTATATCTTTTCAGAAATATTCCATTAGTATACCTACATGTATCCACTTTTGTGTTTAGTATCTGTGAGTCCACCTATGTATGTCTATATGTGTGCATGCATGTATATATCTAAATTCAGTTTTTTTGAGAAGTTTACATGTGTGGGGATTTACACATAATCAGTTTTTTCTTTTTTTAAAAACAAGATATAAATTAAAGGGCAAAAAAACTTAAATGTACAATTAGATGATATTTTATATACTATATAGCCATGTAACTAGGTTATTTCCAGAACCTCAGAAGGTTCCTTTTTATCTTCCTAATTAATAGTTATCAAAAACTTCATGTGAACAGAATAATATAGCATATACTTTTTTGTATCCATATTCTTTTATTCAACGTTATGCTTGTGAAATTTATTCATGCTGCTGTGTGAACAGTAGTTCATTTTTTTTTTGAAGACTTCATTTTCTTAGAGCAGTTTTAGCTTCACAGCAAAATTGAAAGGAAGGTACAGAGATTTCCCATATACCTCCTGCCCCTATACAGGCATAGTTTCCCCTATTATCAACATCCGCCACCAGAGTGGTACATTTTTTACAATTTATGAATCTACATTGACACATCAATCATAATTACCCAAAGTCTATAGTTTACATTAGAGAGTTCGTTCATTTTTCTTACCATCTAATATTCCATTGTATGCCTATCCGAAAATGAATTGGGAATTTGGTTGTTTCCAAACTAGGGCTATGATGAATAAAACTATGAACATTATTTTACATGTCTCTTTTTAGACATTAACACTAATTTCTATTGGTTGATATTCAAGATTGAAATTACTAGATCATAGGGAATATGTGTGTTTAGCTCTAGTACATACTGCTAGTTTTCCAAAGTGATTATAACAATAAACATCAAACTGTATAAGAGTTCCAATTGGCCCACATTCTCGCCAAGACTTGGTGCTATCAGTTCTTTCAGTTTTGGCTGCCTTGATGGGTCTCTTGTAGTTTTAATTTGCATTTCTCTAGTAACTAATAATGCTGAGTAACTTTTTTTATGTTTATTGAAAATTTGAGAGTCTTCTTTTGTGGCATGCCTGTTTAAATGTTTGCCCATTAAAAGAATGAATTGTCTGTATTTTTTCTTATTTATTTTTAGGAATACATTATATGTTCTACTTATAAGTCCATTGTAAAGTGTGTGTGGCAAATATATTCACCCGGTTTGTAGCTTTCCTTTAACTCTCTTAATATTGTCCTTTGAGAAACAAAGCTTAGCAATTTCTTTTTACAAATTGATTGAGGTACAATAATCTGTTAATATAAAATGTACAATTTGATAAGCTTTGACCTATGTTAACAATCACGAAGCCATCACTACAATGTAGGTAATGAACATATCCATCACCCACAAAAATTTCCTCATACTCATGGTAATCCATTCTTCCCTCCCTTCACCCACAACCGCAAGCAAAAAGTGATGTGCTTTCTCTCACTATACATTAGTTTGCATTTCCTAGAATTTTATATAAATGGAATCATAGAGTATGTACTATCTTATGTTTGGTTTCTTTCACTTAACACAGTTACTTTAAGAATCGTCCGTGTTGGGGCCAGCCCAGTGGCACAAGCGATAAAGTGCGCGTGCTCCGCTGCGGCGGCCCGCGGTTCGCCGGTTCGGATCCTGGGCACGTACCCGACGCACCACTTGTCAAGCCATGCTGTGGTGGTGTCCCATATAAAGTAGAGGAAGATGGGCATGGATGTTAGCCCAGAGCCAGTCTTCGTCAGCAAAAAGAGGAAGATTGGCAGATGTTAGCTCAGGGCTGATCTTCCTCACACACACACACACACACAAAAAAAAGCATCATCCATGTTATTACACGTAACGATAGTTCTTTCCTTTGTATTTCTGAGTAGTATTCCACAGGATTCCACAATTTGTTTAGTCACTTATCTGTTGATGGATATTGGGTTGTTTCTAGTGTTGACTATTATAAATAAAGGTGTTATGAACAATTATACAAGTCTTCATGTAGATATAAGCTCATATATATCAGGGGTAAAAACTGAGGAATAGAATGGTTCTATGGTATGTGTATAGTTAAATTGTTTAAAAATCTGCCAATCTGTTTTCCAAAGTGGTTGTACCATTTTATATTCTGAGATGTAGTGTATGAGAGTTCTACTTGCTCCACAATGGTGCCAACATTTAATATGATCAGTTTGTTTAAAATTTAGGCATTCTAATGGGTATCAAGGGTATCAGTGGAAGTTAATTTGCATTACCTGATTTCAATTGCTATTGAACATATTTTCATGTGCTTGTTTGTCATGTGTATATTTTCTTTTGGTGAAATGTCTATTCAAATATTTTATCCATTTTCAATTGGGCCATTGGTCCTCTTATAAAAATTCTTTGCAAATTCTACAAACAAGTCCTTCATCAGAGATATAATTTTCAAGTATTTTATCCTAGTCAGCTGCCTGCTGTTTCATTTTCATAACAGTGGCTTCAGAAGAGCAAAAGTTTTATTTTTGCTAAGGAGCAATTTCCTGACTTTATTCTTTAATAGTTCATGCTTTTTGTGACCTATTTCAGAAAACTTTGTCAAATCGAAGGTTTCTAAGATATTCTCCAGTGTTTTCTTCCAGAAATTTTATAAACTTAGCTCTTAGATTTAGGTATATGATCCATTTGATGGTCATTACGATATGGTATATCATGTGAGGTAAGTGTTGAGGTTCTTTTTTTGGGGAGGGCGGAAATTAGCCCTGAGCCATCACCTGTTGCCAGTCTTCCTCTTTTTTGCTGAGGAAGATTGGCCCTGGGCTAATATAGGTGCTCATCTTCCTCTACTTCCTGTGGGACGCCTACCACAGCATGGCTTGATGAGCAGCGCACAGGTCCACACCTGTGATCTGAACTCTCGAACCCTGGGCTGCCGGAAGTGGAGCAGGAAAACTTAAGCATTACACCGCCGGTTTGGCCCCTCTTTTTTTTTTTTTTTTTTTTTTTTGGTTATTTCTACCAAGTTGTCCCAGTTTGTTGAAAATAATAATAATTTCCTTAGTTAAATTGCTTTGGTATCTTTGTAAAACAATCCACTGTATATGCATCAATCTATTTTAGACACCCTTTTCAGTTTCAATAATCCATGCTAGGTTACTGTAGCTTTATAAGTCTTGAAATCAGATAATATAAGTTATCTGACTTTGTTCTTCTTTTTCAAAGTTCTTTTGGCTATTCTAGGTCTTTTGTATTTCTATATAAATTTTAGAATCAGTTTGCTGATTTCTACACAAAAGAGCCTGATTTGATTTTCATTGGAATTGTCTTGACTCTCATTGTAATCTCATTGTACAGATCAATTTGGGTAAAATATCCACACTGGCAATATTGAGACTTCTCATCGATCAACAAGGTGTATCACTTTACTAATTTAGGTCATGTTTAATTCTCTCAGAAACATTTTGTAGTACTTGGTGTAGAGATTTTTCAAATCTTTTGTCAGATTTATTGTACCTAAGTATTTCCTATTCTTGATACTACTATCAATGCTATTTTTTGTTTTAATTTCTGATTGCTTGTCATTAGCATATAGGAAAATAATTGAATTTTCTATAACAGCCTAATATTCTGTAATTCTGCTAACCTTATTCATTCAGCCAGCAGTTTTAGTATATTCCATACAATTTTCTTCATAGACTATCATGTTTTCTGAGGATAAAGACTGCTTTACTTCTTTCTGTTCCATCTGGGTGTCTTTTATTTCTTTTTCTTGCCTTATTACAGTAGATAAACCCTTCAGCACAGTATTGAATAGAAATGGTGAGAGTGTACATCTCGCCTTGTTCCTGATCTTAGGTGGCAAACATTCAGTTTTTCAACACTAAGAATGATGCAAGCTGTAGATTTTTCGTAGACGTTCTTTATCAAGTTGAGGGAGTTCCTTATTATTCCTACTTTTCCGACTTTTTTTTCATGAATGAATGTTGGATTTTCTGAAATGCTTTTCTGCAACTATTTAGATGATCAAATGGTTTTTCCTTTTCAGTCTGTTAATACGGTTAATTACATTGATTGGTTTTCAAACATTAAATCAAACTTGCATTCACGAAATAAATCCCATTTGGTCATGATATATTATCATTTTTATATATTGTTGGATTTGATTTGCTAAAATTTTGTTAAGAATTTATTCATCTATGCCCATGAGGAATATTGGTCTATAGTTTTCTTTTCTTGTTATGTCTTCTGTTTTTTGTTTGTTTGTTTTTATCAAGATAATGCTGGAGTCATAACATAGTTGGGAAGAATTTCTTCCTCTTCAATTTTCTGAAAGTGTTTACATAGAACTGGTATTATTTCTTTATTAAATATTCAGCATTAATCACTAGTTAAGTCATCTAGGCTTGGAATATTATTTGTGGAAATATTTTTACCTAAATATTTAATTATTTTACAGGTGTAGGGCTATTCAGATTTCCTATTTGTTTTTGAGTGAACTTTGGTAATATGTGCCCCTTAAGACACATGTCCACTTCATTTAAGTTGTTAAATTTATGAGCATAAATTTATGATATTTCCTTATTATCTTTTTAATTTCTGTAGGATGTGTAGAAATAATCACTCTCTCATCTCTGATATTGGCAATTCTTGTCTTTTCTCTTCTTTTCCTGATCAGCCTGGCTAGGGGTTTATCAATTTTTTGATTCTTTCAAAAAATTAGCTTGTAATATCATTGTTTTTATCTTTTCTTTTTCTCTGTTTTCTATTTTATTGATTTCTGCTCTTTTTAAAATTCCCTTTCTTATGTTTACTTTGGTTTTAATTGTTCTTTTTTTTCCTAGTTTCTTAGGTATAAGCTGAGGTCTTTGAGTGAAGACTTTTTCTCTTTTCTAACATAGGTATATAGTGCTATGAAATTTTCCTCTAAGTATCATTCTATCTACATTCTGCAAATTTTGATATATCATATTTTCATTTTCATTCCGTTTAAAGTAGTTTCTAATTTTCCCCTTGATTTTTTCTCTATTTCGTGGGTTATTTAGAAGTGTGTTGCTCAGTTTCCAAACATTTGGAGGTATTTATCGGATGTTATTCTCTTACTGATTTATAATTTAATTCCATTGTGATCAGAGAGCACACTTTGTACTACTTAAAAGGTTTTTTTTTAACATTTACTGAGACTTGTTTTATGGCCCAGAACATGGTATATCTATCTTAACAAATTTTTGTCTGCACTTTGAAAAAATATGTATTCTGTTTCTGTTGGGTGGAGTGTTCCATAAATGTCAATTAGATCAGATTGATTGATAGTGCTGTTCATGTTTGCAATATCTTTACTAATTTTCTGTCTGTATATTCTATCAAATATTGAAAGAGAGATTTTTAAATCTCCACTGTAATTGCAGATTTGTTCATTTCACTTTGCAGTTCTACCAGATTTTCTACATGTATTTTGAAATTCTGTTATATACATAACCTCTTAGGATTTTTGTTTACTCTTGATAAATTAACCCATTTATCATTATTGAATGACCCTTCCTATCCCTGGCAATATTCTTTGCCCTGAAACATACTTTGCTTGATATTAATATAGCTACTCCAATTTTCTTTTCATTAGTGTTAGCATGGTATATCAATCTTTTTAGACAAGAGATCAACAACCTTTTTCTGTAGAGGGCCAATAATAAATCTTTTTGGCTATTTCTGTTTCTCTAGTTGCAATGGCTGTTTGTCTAAGTCCTCTGTATGGCAAATGCATTTGCCCGTGTTTTTTGTTGGGTACCTTTTTTATTTGCGTGCATGTGTGTGCATGCGCGAGTGTTTGTGTGTCTTGGGGGACAGAGATTGCATGTTCTACAAGTGGAAGTGACAATATTTCACCTCTACTTTCACAATGTGGATATGGCCTCAATATGAATTTTTCCAGATCTCTTTTACCTCCCATCCCACAATATATCTTATATTTTCTTACTACTGGAGTTTCCACCTTCAGTGATGGGGCACCAGCAAGATCATTAAACCTTCCACATGTCCATATTACCCATGGAATATTCATACATCCTTCTCAAGATAAACACTAGAGAGAAGACTAACTTACTGCCATTCTTTCTCCCCAGTCCTCTGCCTATTTCCAAAATTTTTATACTCTTGTCCAAATAGGCACAGAGGGCAGATCAGAAACTCCATTGCAAAAGCAGATTGCCCAGTTTGAGAACACATGCCAATCATCCCTTCTTGATGGCCACTCAATGTTTACAAGTAAATCTCTTTGAGCCTTTCTTACTTAGATTGGAAAAGGAATTTCAGAACAGACCCTCTTCTTTCCCCCCATGAGAAAGGAGGAAAAAGGACCAGTATTCCATTTCTAACTTGATGATCCAGGACTCAGATGACTTTTTGGACGTCTGCCCAAACCCTCCCAACTACTGACACATAAGGAAGAGGTGGCTAGCATAGCAGAGCCATTCAGTTGTTACTAGATAAGCCCTAAGAAGGATAGGACTCCAATTGTTTTCAGCTCTATTCTGAATGTGGAATAATTAAAGCCCTTTTTCTTCTCAGCTTTATATCCTAGTCACCAATTTTGAGACAAAAGAATAGTCTCAAGCAACATACTTAGGAAATAAAACACAACAGTTGCAAACTATGCACACCTGCTCCTTCTTTTTACTTTAATATACATTGGAGACTGTTTCCTATCAGTAAGTATATATATGCCCCTGTCCAGTTACTTATAGCTATAAAAACGTTATACCAAATTTAATATCATAAAACGACAACAATAATTTATTACTTTTATCTCTTTCAGTTCTTGAGGTTGACTGGGACCAGCTAGGGGCCTCTCACACTGGGGTCTTTCTTGGGGCCTCTCACGCTGTTGTCAGATGGTAACTCTGGCTGGAGTTGACTTGAATGTTTCCTCACTCACATGTCCAGTGGTTGATGCTTTTTGTTGGCTGAGATCTCAGCTGCGGTGGTCAGCTGGAACACCTACAACTAACTTCTCCTATTGGCCTGGGTTTCCCCACAGCGTGGCAGCTGGATTCCAAGAGCAAGTATCTTAAGAGAGACTTGGGACAAAGGAGTGACCTAGTCTTGGAAATCACACCGCTCACCACTGCCACATTCTATTTGTTAGAGGTGGGTCACTAAGGCTACACATATTTAAGGACAGGGGAATTAGATTACATGTCTTGATGGAAGGATTGTCAGTCCACCCTCTGGACCCAAATTATTTACATTCCTCTCACATGCAAAATACACTTGCCCACTTCTGTAACACGTCCTAAAATATCACCTCTTAGACCTTCAGTCTCAGGCTAAATATCTAAGGTACTATCATTTAAATGGGGTCCAAGTGATCTTGGGTATGGCTTTTCAGGTATAGCATCTTGAGTATACTCCCTCTGGATCTAAATACATGTGAACTAAAGAAATTAATTGTCTGCCTCCCACACACTCAAAATACAATGGAGGGAGAGACATAAGACAGATGCTCTTCTGTAGGGAGGGAAAAAAGGAAAGAAATGAAAAGAAAAATGGGAAATACACAATAGTCACAGGTCCATGATAATTCTGGAATCCAAGCAAGCACATGTTCCTAGTTCCTTGATTAGGGCTTAGTCCTGCTTAGTCCTTATTATCTGACAATAATTCTCCATGCATCTTTGTTCTTCCCTTTGAATTGTCTTTCGTTTTGCCTAAAATGTAACCAATGACTATAGCTGAATGCTCTTCTCTGCCTGCTTCCTTTCTATAGAAATTTGGATATACCAAGGCCACTTTTCATGTCATTCAGTTTCTTTCCTTTTCAGTCCAAGCTGGCAGTGTTTCTGTTAGTACAATTATCTTAAAAATTTTATGGATTTCCAATGAATCTTTTTGGGGTTCAATCCATTAAACAAAAGCCACTCACATAAAGAATTTTAGGGTAAATTCTTCTCTACCTTCAGCTACCAGGAAAGCTTCTATGGGATAATTCCCTAAAAATTATTAGAAGCCTTAATTTTTAATTGAGAGGAAATATGAAGCATAATCTTAAGATTCTTAGATGGCCTTTTTTTTCTGTTTGAAAAAGTTTATGAGGCACCACCTTAAATCCTTCTGAAGTCTTAGGAACTGCTTTAAAGTCATTTTTAGACCATGTTTTCCTGACAGTGCCCTGGATTTGATCTTTGCCTGAAAGCTATTTCCTATTTGAGAATAGTTTACCATCTGGAGAGGTTGGGAATGAAAAACTGTTTTATTTTTGAACCCAAGTCCTGGATTCTTTATATTTAACAGCTTTTTTAAAGCTCTTATTTCTTTAGTTCTTTTCTCATTTTATTACAAGCAGCTGAGAGAAATCAGGCGGAATCTTCCACACTATGCCTGGAAATTTCCTTAAGCAGATGATCCAGTTCACCAGGTATATTTGTTTTCCACATTTCACATGCTGCTAAACTTCCCACCACTGCATAATAAAGGTCTTCTTTCCTCCAGCTTTTAATAACTGTTTACTCACTTTTATTTAAGTTCTCACTGACAAACTCCTCAAGACTCTTTAAACTTTGTTAACAAACTTTAGCCTCTTCCAGCTACTGCTCAGTCTTAGTATCAGAGTCAATGAACCATGTATTAGGTTTGGCTCCGGCAGCCCCATATGTGGCATTAAAATATTTTCTGGTTATCTATGGTAGCATAGCACACTATCTCAAACTTAGCGTTGTATAAAAGCAGCAATCATTTACTAGTACTATCTCTCAGAGCTCTTGAGAGTTGACTGGTCTCAGCCAGCTGGTTCTCACTGGGGATTTCTCATAAGGTTGCCTGGGGCTGCAGCCATCTCAAAGCCTTCCTCACATGTCTGGTGGTTAATGCTGGTTGCTGCTTGGGACCTCAGCTAGGAACTTTATCTCAGAACACCTACATGATATCTCTCCATGTGGACAGGACTTTCTTCCTTACAGTATGGTGTCAGGGTTCCAAGAGCAAACGTCTCAACGGAGAGCCAGGCTGAAGTAGCACTGCCTTTTAGGACCTAGTCTCAGAATTCATAGAACATCACTTCCACTACATTCTACTTCCATTCAAAGAGAAAGAAATTAGACTCCACCTCTTGATGAAAGTGGTATTAAAGACTTTGCAGACATGTTTTAAACCCTCCACAATCCCGTCCCTTTAATGCATGTATCATACTTTTAATAAAGCTACATTTAAAAATTTTATAAATTTTAATAAAATTGAAAAACAAGAGGATAAAGAGAAAAAATGGAATGTTTTCTCTTAAATATCTTAGGAAGATCTTCTCAGTAAAGCATCAGTAAAATACCAAGGGAGTCTGTCTACATTCACACAACCGCAACAGAACACTAATTAGGAGATAGAATGTCACTGACCTAAAAATGTGAAAACACAAGAAAATGTCATTTCATATCACTTTATATAAAAAAGATCCAAACAGGGTGATGATATTTTATGAAATTTCAGAGACCAGGAAAAGGGTTATCATTTGACTCTCTGCCATGCTTACTGTAGCAAGTCACATATTAATCTTAAGACATTTTAAGAAGGAAATAAAATGTATGTTACATTTGCATGACTTCCTTCAGAGAGGAAACCAAGGTGTGGGGATTATTTTGGGCTGCAAAAAGCTGCTCTATGTTGAAATGAGTTTTCCATAATTAAAAGTATTTATGCAGGAGCAGGCCCAGTGGCGTACTGGTTAAGTTCACGTGCTCCGTTTCAGCAGCCCAGGGTTCAAATCCTGGGTGTGGACCTACACACTGCTCATCAAGCCCCGTGTGGCAGCATCCCACATAAAAATAGAGGAAGATGGGCTCAGGGCTAATCTTCCTCAGCAAAAAGAGGAGGATTGGCAACAGATGTTAGCTCAGAGCCAATCTTCCTCACCAAAAAAAAAAAAAAAAGTATTCATGCAGAATATGGAGAAAGCTATTGAGACAGCTTAATTGATTAGGGAAACTTTATTTAAAATTCATAGATTTCATGATAATATAGTTATGTAAAGATAAAGAGAAAAATTAAGAAATTATACACGTTTATGACAAAAGGTTTGTGCTTTTTTCCTACACAGTCTTCAAAATATGTCTTACTAGGAATCAAGAGAGGCTCGGGAATCCTAGTGTCCACCCTGAAGCCCATATAGGAGCTTCATTACGTTAGTTACAAAGTGACATAAGAAGTACTTTCATCCGAAGTCACAGAAACTGCCAGAATTAACTTTGACCAACTGAGAAAAGAGATAAACAATGACAGAAGTGTCAGTAATTTTAGTTAACTTGCTTTACCAATCCTCTAACATATATCTCTATCAGAAATATAGCAGGAAATAGCTGGGAGACAGATGCTCCTACTGAACACATTCTGGAATAGTAGTGCATTTTTTATGCTAGTAAATTGATGTGACAGTTTTAAACACTATGCTGAGAAAAGGAAGCATTTTTAAATCAAGTTCATTTTCCTTGATGTTAGAACCTGGCTCGCTCTTTGGCTATTTACCCATTTTTCAATACAAATTTACTAAGTAACTAGGGAATATGAAAATGAATAAAATCTTGTCCCTTACAGAACCTAGAGGAGAATATGAAAAGCAAAATATGTACATTGACAACAAATTACGATACAAAGTAGAAAAGTAGTAAGTGCTACCCACCATACTTAAGTAACTATATCTCACTGTAATAAAAGTTATAAAGTGACATTATGCCAGGCATCACTTCCAATTTTATAATAGAGTGTTGTTTTGTGCATACTTTAAATCCTAGTGGATATTTTCTCCAACTAAAAATCAGGCACTACTGTTCAAAACATGTTTGTGTCAGAGGTGTAAGAGCATCTGGGAGATGTAGTTTAGATGCTGAAAAAAATGGATTTTTTAGGATAGTTTGTTGGCTTAGTGGAAAATGGGAATGACTGTTGAAAATAGAAACAATTGTTTGAAATTGGGGTGATATGATCCAGAAAATCTAGTATGCTATGGTACCCATAACCAACAAAAATATACAGATAAATGATAAAGTATTTGAGAGAAGATATTCATATTTAAGGTACAAACATGATTTCCTGAATGTCTGAAAGGTGCTAAGAGCTGTACTACACACTTTCCGTTGCATTATATAAATTAGCTTTTATGATAATAGCTTGGGGTCAGTATCGTCATAAATGAAACAAAGAATTTGGGAAAAAAGGGAAGTCAGATAACTTCTGAGACCTAAACTTTGAAATTGCTTTAGAATAAACATAGGCAGTCATGTAAAAAAGAAGAAACGGATCCCTGACCTTGGAGATATGACTTCGACTTGAATAAATGCTTTATCATAGCTGAAAAATAAAAAGTCAAGTGTAAGGAAGGTGGGCAGCTGTTGAATACGGAAATGGAAGACTCAAGTGGTTTAATGGCAGACTTCATTGTTCCTGGGAGAAGATAACCAAAAACCTTAGCCACAGCTTAGTCCTACTGATAAAGCCATCCTTAATATGAAGATAACCACAAAGGATTGTGGCCATCGTATCTGCAACATTCCTGTCCCAAGGATAAAATCATCACTATTTTGAGATGGATACATCGGGTCATCTTAGAGTCATGCCATTAAATCTTCACATCCTCCAATTTTCCTTATTTCAATCTCAAACTCTTTAAGCAATTTTCTTATTAAGACTTAATTCCCTTTGTAAGGCTTGACCTTCAGGGAGACAATGGACTGCCAGTGTTCCTGTTCACTCTTGTGACAGTTTCTCTCATTATGAATCAAATCACCACCAGTTGTTATTTGCAAAATATGTGAGTTTTGGTTAATGTAAATACTGTTCTGAGAGATGGATCCACTCTTTCTATATCAAAAAAATCAGCCTTCTGGGGCCGGCCCGGTGGCGCAAGCGGTTAAGTGCGCGCGCTCTGCTGCGGCGGCCCGGGGTTCGCTGGTTCGGATCCCGGGCGCGCACCGACGCACTGCTTGGTAAGCCATGCTGTGGCGGCGTCCCATATAAAGTGGAGGAAGATAGGCACAGATGTTAGCCCAGGGCCGTCTTCCTCAGCAAAAAAAAAAAAAGAGGAGGATTGGCGGATGTTAGCTCAGGGCTGATCTCCTCACAAAAAAAAAAAATCAGCCTTCTGAGCCTCATACACCAAAGCCTGCACTGTGGTGTATTTACTGGCTTGTCCCTGGGTGAGCACATAACCCAACATCTTACGATAAAAGACTACTCAGGTGCAAGCACGCATTGTCCTATGTTGCATTTCTGTGATAGCCATCATTATTCCCATTTTACAGGTGAAGAATGGAGGTTTGGAGAGATTACATTCCTTTTGAAAGTCACATAGCTAGTAGAAGCAGAAGATCTAAGAGCAGTTTCTACAACAGTCCAGGACTCCTTCTAATTAGCTAAGGAGTCTCACAAATGCTTCAAGAAAAAGTCTTAAATCTGCTAGGAACCACTACATTTACTAGTAATTGGTAGTTCACCTTAACACTCATAATTGCAGAAAATTCAAGGATAGTACTCCTTTCCTCCAACTCCTCAACAAAAGAAAATATTCCACAAGTGATGTTAGAATTAAGTCATGGAGGGTAGAATGTTGAAAGTGTATTGTATACTCACTGTTATAATTGTAAATGTTCTGGGTACACCTTTTGCTTCTAGGATCCAGTTTCTATTAAAAAATAAACAGGGGCCAGCCTGGTGGTGTAATGGTTAAGTTCACGCACTCCTCTTTGGCAGCCTGGGGTTCACAAGTTCGGATCCAGGCGTGCACCAATGCACTGCTTGTCAAGACATGCTGTGGCGGCGTCCTATATAAAGTAGAGGAAGATGATGCGCATGGATGTTAGCCCAGGGCCAATCTTCCTCAGCAAAAAGAGGAGGATTGGTAAGAGATGTTAGCTCAGGGCTGATCTTCCTCACAAAATAAATAAATAAGTAAACATACTAAAAAAAGGATAACTCCATAAGCCGTTGTCACTTAAAGTTAATATGAAATACTAATGATACCACCACCCAGTACTGTAATAGTACACCACCTCACCTCTTTGCTACTGACCACTCATTTTCAACTGAGAGTGGCAAAGGCACTTACTTCCAAGGGAGGGATAAACTTTAAGAGCAGGTGCAGTATGCAAGTCTCATTTATATTATTCTATGGGAGACTGATATTATTTACATTTTTTAAATTCTATATACTGTCTGCTGTTCACAGAATAAACCTGGCATACTCCAACATATTAATCTTAAGAGAGACGAGTCAAAAAATTCCATGGTAGGATCATCCGATGTTGAAGCAGAGTATAACAATCTCTTATTTACCAGAAGATTCAATTAACAAGCACTCTGTCCCTCAAGCCTTCTAGTTAATTGAAATGTGGCTATTTGAAAATAATGTAATTGAGTATTACAGCTTCTATCTTTGAGTTAAAAGTTTTCGTGGCTGTGGCCCTTTACTTTTTTAATTTATTTATTTAATTGATTTTTAAAAAATTTTTAAAATTGTATTTATTTAATTGATGTGGCCCTTTGCTTATACATCCAAATTAGCAACTGGGTTCACAAACCTGTTGCTAAATTCCCAATCTTGTAATCCAATTCATAATCTAGTGCTATTTTCAGTCACACTGGCAGGAAAACTGAGAAGATGGAGGAGCTTCTAAGATGCACCGATTTGTCATGTTTTAAAATAAAGATGCACGTGGACCTATCTCCTTTTTTTTTTTCCTGTGAAATATCTACTTGGAAAAACTTTTAAAAAACAGGAAGGGAACAGCTACTTAAGGGAAGGAATATTTGTAACTAAGAACCATGCACATTAGCTGCTCTGAATGGGACTAAGTGGCTGTATGTATCAAATGAAGGTACGATTGAATGATAAAGTACATCAGGTTCTTAATATGTTTCTAAGCCTTATTTTTGGTGCAGTTTCCTCTTCCTTCGATAGAGCAAGGTACGAAGTAAGAACTGGTGAGTTCTGTAGAACATGGAACCAAACAGCCTGGGGAAAGGTAGGCGGAGGAGGGTAACAGCACCTTGATGTCTGTCTCATGAGTAGTCAAAACTGAGAGGAGTTAAATTTAGATTAAATTTAAGCTAGAGAAGGGACATTTTGGAGGCAACCTGTGGCATAATAGTGCAACAGTTAAGGGCATGACTAAAAGCAGCAGCTTTGAGGCCAGAGTGAGTTTAAATTCTGGCTTCACCACATTAGCTCCATGACTACGAAGAAGTTATTTAACCTCTCTGATCCTCAGTTTTCTAAATATGAAAATGGAGCTAAGAATAGGGCTCCTAGAAAATTGTAAGAATTAACTGAAATCTGGTATGCAAAATACCTAGCAGATTGCAAGTAGCCCACAATTGTAGCTATTGTATTACCGTCATTAATTCTCCTCCTGCTTAAAGAGAACCATAAAGGATCCAGGAGTCAATGGGCTTTATTTTTAATACCTTAAGCTCTTATTCCAGCCAGGGAATTACTCAATTCCTTATAAAAATAAATTTCCCCAAGAAACTTAAGAAGAAAACTTTTTCAGCTACAACTAAGTCAAAATCATTCAACATCTTTAAAAACGTTCTTCATTAGGACTAACCTAATCTTCATTTCAGAATTTTGGCCCATTTTCTCTTATTCTTCTTTCATTAAAAATGAAAGATAATGATCTTATTTATTTAAAATTCACAAGGTCCACTTAGAAATGGATAAATAATGGGAGGATTCAATCGAGAAAAAAATCCAGACTCCCCAAGTGCAGTCCAAGAAGAGTGGCTTTCGAGATGTTCCTGCCTCTTGCGGGGTTCCGTACCAAGCTAGGATTTAGGTTCTACGATAGAAGACTCGAGCCTTGCCATCCTCTCAGTGGCCTGTGTCTGTATGGGGTATTTTAAATGTAAGCAGCAGAAGAGTTGTTATACCAACTGCTGTCATCCAAATAAAACTTTAGCCATCCGCATCATTGACACCAGCTGTTTCTGTTAAGGGGAAAAGTATAATCATTTTCTTGTAAGGATTTTTGCATGAATTCATGAATCTGATATGTCAATTATGTCTCTACTTAATCTAGTGATCACAATCACAGCCATCAGAATTAAAAAACAAAAACCAATATGTATGGCGTCGGCTGTGCATTTTGCATAACTTGGTCACCTGCGAGAAACGTTCAGGCACAGCTTGAGGAAGCCTGAAGGTGTTTTGTAAAACTCAGTGAACCAAAAAGTAATCAATCAAAACATGTGTAAGAAGCACTATGATAGGCCTTGAGGGGAAAAAAGGGGTATACAGGGAGACTGCCTGTGTGAATAGGTTACAATTAACATTTGTCTCTTTTTTTTGTTGTTAGCAATCATACGTTATTGTGGTAAATACTCACCCTGTCCAAGAAAGCCATTTTAATCAATTGCGTATCTGAAACAGAAAACTAATAATCTAAAAGAAACCGATTATGACATAGAAAGGTATTTATAGGTTGAAACTGATTTCCAGTTCCAACTCGGAATGCCTGAACCAGCTTCACACATCATAGACCCCCTTACACCTCCAGATATCCCCTTCTTCCTTCACCGTTCAACAGGAGCTGAACCGCCCAACCCCAATACTACAGGAGCTAGAATTTTAGGGACTTGAGGAGCTGAGGCCATAGCACCAAATCCAGAGGAGGACAAGCTAGAGATCTGAGGACCTCGCTGCAGCCATCCTTTGGGGACTTCTCTCAGTCTCACCTGGTGTTATGGGTTAAACTGTGCACCCCCCAAATTCGTATGTTGAGGTCCTAACCCCCAGTACCTCAGAATATGACTATATTTGGAGATAGGTCCTTTAAAGAGGTAATTAAAGTAGAGTGAGGTTATATGGGTGCGTCCTATTCCAATATGACTGGTGTCCTTATAAGAAGAGGGTATTAGGACACAGCACAGACTGAGGAATGACCATTTAAGAACACAGTGAGAAGACAGCCATCTGTAAGCCAAGGAGAGAGGCCTCAGAAGAAACCAAACCTGCTAACACCTTGGACTTCCAGCCTCCAGAACTGTGAGAAAATAAATTTCTGTTGTTTAAACTACCCAATTTGTGGTATTTTGTTATGGCAGCCCTAGCAAAATAATACACGTGGCTACCTGATATCTCTTTCTATTCCTCCAAGGTCTTTAAAGACTAGCAAGTTCCCACTGAATGTTTCAAATATGATTTCTCCCTTCCCCAGATATGAAATGCAGTCTAGACCTTTCCTTAATGACTGTCCCTGGATCAAGCATAGCCTTTTTGTGATGTTTGTTAAGAGTTTTGATCAGTAGGAACATGGGGAAAAGCTCATATGTAGTCGGAGATAATTTTTTTCCTCTTAATTCAGTAATTCTTTGTAAGAATGGAATTCCTTTTTGATATTGAATATTGAGTTTCCTAAACTCCCACATGGTGTCTGTCAATTAATAGAATACAGAATGTCAAAAGACTATCATGTATTCAGTAATGCATTTAAATAACGTTGAATATTGGGAATCATGGTAGTATTGGTATGCAAGTAGTATGACCCACTTTACAAGCTTGGTATACAAATATAGTCACAACTTGTGTTTTCAACTATCCATCAAATTCCCATAGGCTTCTATTAGAAAAACTCTCCCAAACACTAGTAAATAATGCTGAGGCTCAGTTGGAAAAAAGATACCAATTCCTTCTTCTAAACACCAGGTAGAGAGAGAACTGTAATATTCTACTGGTTTAGAGCTACTGCCATATCACAATTGAATGGTTGCTATTGAACAATGATACTCCGTGGTACAAGGAACATTAATATACTGTGCAGTGATGGCCTCGCTGGGTTGTTTCCCGTCAGCACCTCTGTGGGTCCTCAAACAAGACTCTTAGCGTGTTCAGTCATTCCTCTCTGAAGGATGGCGGGACCTACAGGTACATCCTGCCTCAGACACATGCTGTGCTAGCTCCAATCTCCCATAAAAACGCCTGGATCTATATTGAGACCAGGTCACCAGCCATTTCTCTCATAGTGAAGTCTCCTTTGGGACGTTTGGTTTCCTTTATCATCAGCTAGCTTTGGATTTGTCCTATAGACTGAATGTTTGTGTCCCACAAAATTCATACACTGAAACTTAATCCCTAAAGTGATAGTATTTGAAGATGAGGCCTTTGAAAGGTAATCAGTTCATGAGAGCCCTCATGAATGGGATTAGTGCCCTTATAAAAGAGACCGAGAGAGCTTTTTCAACTCCTCTGCCATGTGAGGATAGAGTGAGGAGATGGGCATCTGTGAACCAGGAAGCAGGTCCTCACCAGACAAATAATCTGCTGGTGTCTTGATCTTGGACTTCCAAGCCTTCAGAAGTATGAGAAATAAATTTCTCTTGTTTATAAGCCACCCAGTCTATGGTATTCTGTCATAGCAGCCCAGACAAAGACAGACTGAGTCACCTTTGTGCACCAGATAGGTTTCCTTAAAATCTAATCTCAAGGATAAGAGGTTGGGATCTTAGACTCATGTCTACCAGACCATATCCTGGCTTCTGGTCATCCTTTTCCCGAAAGACTAACTCTGAAAACCAAGAGGCCAGGCGCCAAAAATGTTTCTATTACAAGATTCTCCCAGGACAATAGGACTTCCTTGCCTTACAAATAGTTTAAATCACTCAAGTACATCCTCCCATAATGAGAGAACTCTGCTCCAAGATGATTTGCAATTCCCACCTGTGCACATAGACTCTATTAACTTGTCACATATTGTTTCACCTACTGCAAACATACATTTGAATATAACATGAATAAATAATTTTATGTCATACGATATATAAACGTAAATAATGTATTATGCTTGTGAGGCATATTAGTTATTCAATTTTCATACACTGCTTAGTACACGTGTGAAATGAGACCCTCTGGTTGGCAACCAGGGACTTAGATGCTATAGGTTAAAAGACAGTTGACAACGACATACATTTGAGTTGGCACTTCAGAGGGAAACCTCAGTCTGGGTCTTCTGCATATTTGACTAAAATAACAGGGTGAGCAGGATAAGTACAGTAAGAGGATTTACGAAAATATTATGGGACTGATGGGATCAGCTACCAGGCAACGTGGAACAGGAGACTGGTGGTAGTGTTAGGGGACAAAAGGAATATTCACTTGCCTTTCACCATCTCTGCCATTCATTTTCCTGTAATTTAGGAGACTCTTTGGCCTCAGAGAAGAGTAGGGTCTACCAAAAGAAGGAGAAAGGATGGCAGAATATGAGAAAAATCCAGAGATGCCCCTTTGGCTTGGGTGTCACCACAATGAGTCACCATCCTAGGGTGGTCATTCCTCTAGTCTTGAGGCCACCAGTGTAGTATCTGTTCTCTGTCCCCAAAGAGCTTTATCTAGTCAAATGAATAACAAAAACACACATAGAAAAGAGAGGAATTAAGTGCTATTCTCAGTTCTTATCAAAAGTTTAAGAGAGAATGGATAAAAGCGTTATGTGACTTTTCTCTCCCGTAATTTGCTGTTTCCCTCAGGTATTTCTTCCCCTTGCAAGCTTCCCAGCATTTTACAGAATAAGGTGGCATTTTATCTGAAAGCATTGGTAAATGTTCTTTGAGTCTAGGAGGCTGCAATTTAACAAATGGCTTCCTCACACAAACTATAAGCATGACTGAATGATTGACATCTATGCCCACATTTGAAAAGCAGCTAAGAGCTTTAAAGCATACAGTAGCCGAGACCAGGACCGGAGTTTATCATCAGCCTTGGAGATTGTGGTTTATGTTGGCAATATAAAATATCTGTCATTTTAATATAGCTCTTACAAAGATCTTTAAACATGTCATTATACAAACGTACCAGAAGGATGGGCCCAGAAGAAACCAGTTTTGAGATAACAACAATGGAATCAAAATACATTATCGCCAGATAATAGTTTCCTACTGTTTGATAAAGGACTCAGCTTCTGAAGCCAAAACAAACACAGAGGCACAGCAAAGATGTTTGTTTTAGAAGTGGAAGACATTGATCTTATGGCACGTTTCTATTACAATGGTTTTATTTCTCTTACAGTCAGAGCAGGCTAAACTCCCAATTATTCTGTCTAACTTCAGAGGTGTTCAGCAGAAGGCAAGTCACTCTTGGTGCATTTTAGCATATTTATCATCTGTCTGCAGACCTAGTGAAGTCCTCTCTCTCCTCCCCCACCCATTATCCCTCCCTAGCACCCCCCAGAACATGATTTGTACAATAGTAAGAATAAAACAACAGGAACTGAGGTCAATAAGTAGAGGACATGTATGAGAGGTGACATAATGTTCAGAAGTGGTATTTTTTACTACAGCATTTTGAAAATGCACATTCAAAGCTGAGATCCTGTACCTATCTCTTCAGCAGAGCTCAGGACTTGCTTGAAGATGTCATTAATAGTGACTAAAGGCCATCTTCAATCCTATTGCTTTAGATATTTCAGTGTATTTACAGTATGAAAGAGCCCTGGCATGTGACGCTGGGGTACAGGGATAAGAATAACTTATGATTAAAACCTTGGGCACTGAAGTCATATTCTTGTTCTAATATTGAATAACTCTTTGCTCCACTCTCATTGCCATACTTTACCCAATGTCATTATGGAGATGCCACTCCTCTCTTTCAACCAAACATCAATGAGTTATGGTTCTTGCACTAAATACCCCTTTGTATCTTCCTCATTCTTGTCATCAGAGCTAATTGGAAGAGTGGGCAGGCAGCATTATTGAAGAGCTGCTAGAAGAATTAACCTGCCCAAAATATCTCCCCCAGTCTAACACTCCCACTGCCTGTCCTGCTTTTGCACATATTTTATTCACTCCTATGATGTGACCAGCACTGCTCCTCCCAAATCATCCAGTCTTTCAACAGATGTCAGACACTATATTTATTGTCAGAATTATCATGGGCTAAGCACTGTATCACCAACAATGATATGAAGATGAATGAGCCTGAGATTCAGACATAAAGAAGCTTACCATCCAAGTGAGGAGACAGACAAACAGGCAAATTAAAAACTACAACAAATGCAGTAACACTACTCTCCTAGAGAGCACTGAATTAAATTGAAGAAAAATCCCTCAGATTGGCAATCAGATTTTAATGATGGTGACCTTAAAGAGAGCAATTTCAGGAGAGAAGATGAAAGCCAGATTACATTGGGGTTGTAGTGATTGGGAGGTTAGTAGAAGAGACAATGAACTGTTCTATGGACAATTTTGCATGGAAATTGATAAACACTGGATGGTAGTTCATGAGAACCCAGGTGTTGAAAGAGTATTTGCTTATTTGCTTTAAAGGTGGGAAAGTTATGATCATATTCATGGGCTATCCTGAAAGAACTTTATGCCTCGAAAAGTTTTGAGGTTTTTTTTTCAGTTTTTAAGACAACTTTTAAAATGAAAATACTCCTGAGAAGAGTAGGCTCTTAGTAAAATCTGTCAGTTGTCAGTTAACACCTTAGCAGGGCACAGGATGCTAGGGGGTGCCAAGAGCGGACAGGAGAAACGCTGCTCCTGACGAGGTGGGAGAGCACCCAATATCCGTTTCTTCACAGTTGCGCCTGGGAGTCAGCCAGAGAATCCCAGCTGGTCCTGGTTTGACAAACAATCCTCATTCTCATTCAATAGCCCAGAATATAGGAACACAAACAGGGCTCAAATTAATGCTTTGGCAAATTGCTCTTCCTTGCTAGGATTAGTTTTTAAGTAAATAAGGATATAGACTATAGAAGCAAACCAGGATTACATAATTTTGATTACTTCAAATGGTACTAAAATAGTGCATGTTTATGGAAAGTTAAAAGAATATAATAGGTTAAATAAAAGTAGAGGCTACCTTCATCCCACCCTACTCCATGACCTCTCAATGGCAATCACAATTACCAGCTTGGTGAGGAAACTTCTACACTTGAACTGTGCATTTATATCCACGCATGTGCCCATAACATATACATGTCATCTAGTTGCCTGGCTCTCTCATTAAGCATGGTTTTTCCTGGTCTAATTTATACCCATTGGTGGGAATCTGATTTGGGAAGGTCTCATTTATCCTTAATAATAATAATAACTACTAATCTTTACTAAGTGCTCACTACATTCCAGATATGATACTAAGCGCTTTACCATTTTTTAGTCTTACAAATGCTAATTACTTCAACATATTCTCATAAATAGCCAAAAATCACAAATAAAGCAAAAGTCCTCATAATTAATCCTCCAAACCCTAGACCCTTCCTCTGACATAACCACGGTTGCCACTTAGGTGGGTATCCTGATAGACATTTTTTAAATGTATATACATACATATACGTACATGCAAAAATCTAAATTCTTTGTTTTTTTGCAACTATTATTCTATAGATATTGTGCAGAACTCACATTTTCCGTTTTGGTCATGTAATTCTTTCCATTGCAAACCATATAAATACAATTCATTCTTTTTCAACATTTGCATAGAAGGCATGCTAATCCATTCTGTGGTTTTATCATAGATTAGCCAGTCATTATTTTACTGGCAGGCACTGAGGTTGATTCCAATTTTTCACTGGAACAAAGGATGGCATAATAAAAATCTCATACGGGCCCTTTGTATATGTCAGTATTTCCTTCAGCTAGTGAGAAGAGTAGTTGCAGGTCAAAGAACACAGATGACAGTCACCTGGCACACATTCCTTGCTTCCCATTTGCAGTAGCCCTCATATTCTATTCAAGTTCTTTTGGTGCTGGAGCATCAGACTCAAATAGAAGTAGACTTTGGCTAAGGCAATGAGCCCATTTAATACCTCTAATCACAACAATGATGCACTTAGAGGATGGCAAGTGTCTTAGAACTGATTCAAAATGAAACTCAGGAATTTTGATGGGAATTCTGCGATACTTATCCTTTCTTACTGCAGATGTACAGGAAGAGTGTAGCCCTGGGAGATGTTGGATGCCATCTGTATGAGTTTGCTAAGGCTGCCATAGCAAAGTACCACATCCGGGATGTGATACACAGACAGAAAACACAAGACAACATAAATTTATTTTCTCACAATTATGGAGGCTGGAAGTCTGAGACCAAGGTGTCGGCAGGCTTGGTTTCTTCTAAGGGCTGAGGGAAGGGTCTGTTCCAAGCCTCTCACCTTGGCTTATAAATGGCCATCTTCTACCTGGGTCTTCACATTGTCTTCCCTCTGTGTGTGTCTGTGTCCAAATTTCTTCTCCTTATAAGGATACTTGTCACATGGGATCAGGGCTCACACTGAGAACCTCATTTTGGTTGACTCTTCAAAGACCTTATCTCCAAATACTGTTACATTCTGAGGTGCTAAGGGTTAGGACTTCAAGATAGGAATTTTTAGTACACAGTTCAGTTCATAACACCATCTCAGTATCACAGGGGAGGTAACCATAGGACAGAAAAGAGAACTGAGAATCCGTAGGAAATGGACTTGTTGATCAAGCCTCCCTTAAAACCAATGTTTCCTTGCTGAATTCCTTTCAACTGAATTTTTCGGTTAAGAGTCAATAATTTGCTTAAATTGCATAAGCAAGCACAAACGGAATTTATTTCTTGTGACCAAAGGAATCCAGGGTTTTTTAAAATATGTTAAAGTTTGAAAAATACTGCTCAATTAACCTCCTAAAAGGCATTTTAAACATACTTTCTCATCAACAGTATAGAAAAGTTCTCAGCTCATTTCACTATCATCTATAGGAATTATTTATAAGCTTGTTTAAAAATTGCCATATTGTGATTGAAAACCAATATCTCATTGTTGTTTTTATTTTTTTTCCTAATTGCTGGGAAGTTGAGCATCTTATCCTTTGTTTTATTGGCCATTTCAGTTCTTCTGTGAATTGTCAATTAACATCTTTTGCAAATAATTTTATTTAGCTATTTAGTGATTTTCTTGTTTACTGTAGAGTCCTATAAAGTAAATACAAGCAAATATTTTCTCCTGTCCTGTCACTGTTTTTTAAACCCTATTTATAGTGTTACACTTTACGTTATACAGACATTTTAACAAATATTTATTTTTAGCTGGTTAAAACTTTCAGTCTTTTTATTTGTAGTGTCTGGGTTTTGTGTCTTTCTTAGTGTTCCCATCCCAAGATTACAAAGACATTCTCCTATAATTTCATATATATAATACTTTTATTGTTAGTTTTCCTTATATTTAGATCTTTAGTATATTTGGAATCTATTGTCGTGAATGTTATGATACGGAAAATGTAATTTATTGTTCTAACAGATAGCTAATTGTCCATAAATCTTTTAGTAAATAGTATGTATCTCTAGTGACTTGAATTATCTCCTTTATCATATATTAAATTATCATATTTATAGAGTCTGTTGCTGGAAAATCAATTCTGTTCCATTGATCTGTTGTGCTTAGTTCTCTACCAAAACCATACTGTTTCAATTAAGGCAGTTGTATAATGTAGTAAAATATTATTAAAAATATAATAACGTAACTTTATAACATAATGTTTAGAGGAAAATCTTGACTTAGTGTTCTTCTTTTGAAACACCTTTTTGCCTAGTCTTTTGCATTTACTGGAAATCAGATATTCTGGTTTCTTAAAAATCTCAGTGGGGTAATTCCAGCTCCCACCTGAGACATAGAGGTGAAGGGATATCACGCCCACCTTTGCAACAAAAAAGAGTCACACCAACTTTTTATTTATTACTTTATTTTTTAACCCATCGGAGAGCTGAAGCCCAAGGAACAGTCTCAAACAGCTAAGGAGAGACGACGCCTGCAGGGAGACGAGATGGGAGAATTCACTCACCTGGGGTAGACAAAAACAAGATATGGTAAGAAAAGTTAAACTAAAATAGTTGAAAAATTGGTAAAGGCTGAGTTTGGGCTGGCAGGACAGTGTGAAACCCGCGAAGCCATAAGAATTGTCCATGTCCTCTTGCAGGCTGACTCTCCATGAACCCCAGGTGGTACGCTCACAGAAAAGATTGGAAAGAGCCCTACAAAGTGTGTATTGCAGGGAAAAGCAGCTATGTGAAAGGGCAAGAAACTCTCCGCCTGATCATGTTTCCTATCCTCACTGAAGAGTAAGAATAATCAAGAATCACTGGAGAAAATCTGTATGACATTGGGTTCGGCAAAGAAGTTTTGGATATAACACCAAAAATATGACCCGCAAAAGAAAAGAAATGATAAATTGGACTTCTTTAAAATTAAAAACTTTTTCTACATGGAAGATCCTATTAAGAAAATGAAATGACAAGCCATAGACTGGGAGCATATATACGCATATGACAATTCTGAAAGAGGACTTGTGTGAGAATGTATAAAAACTCTCAAAATCCAATAATAAAAAAGTGAACACTCTAATAAAAAATGGGTGAAATATCTGAAAAAAAATCCTTTCAAGTAAGGTGATAAGTGGATGACAATTAGGCATATGAAAAGATGTTCAACATCATCAATAATTAGGGAAATTCAAATTAATATTATAATGTGGTATCACTACACACTGATTAGAATGTCTAAACAAAGAAAAAAACAACAAAAAAAACAAAAAACAAAAAAAACTGGCCCGGGCCCATAGCTTAGCGGTTAAGTGCACGCGCTCTGCTACTGGCGACCCGGGTTCGGAACCCAGGCGTGCACCGGTGCACCGCTTCTCCAGCCATACTGAGGCGGCGTCCCACATGCAGCAACTAGAAGGATGGGCAACTATGATATACAACTATCTACTGGGTTTGGGGGAAAAAAAGGAGGAAGATTGGCAATGGATGTTAGCTCAGAGCCAGTCTTCCTCAGCAAAAAGAGGAGGATTAACATGGATGTTAGCTCAGGGCTGATCTTCCTCACAAAAAAAATAAAAATAAAAAAGTAAAAGTCAAAAAAACTTATATCAAGTGCTGACAAGAACATGGAGCAACTGAAACTTTCACAAGTTGCTGTGGGAATTTAATATGCTAGAGTCACTTTGGAAACAATACGGCAGTTTCTTATGAACTTAAATATGCAACTACCCCACTCTTAGGTAACTACCACAAAGAAATAAAAACATGTTCACACAAAAAGCTGTATACAAATATTTATAGGAACTTGAACAGCACCAACACCAACAATATATAGCACCAACAATTGGGGGAAAAAACATCTCTCTTTCAATTGTTAAATAAACAACCTGTGGAATATCTATACAATGGAATATTAATCAGTAATAAAAAATAGCAAACTATTGATTCACACAACATGCATGAATCATAAATACATTTTACTTGGTTAAAGAAATCAAGCCAAAAAGGCTACATAGTACATGATTCCATTTATGTAACACTTTGGAAAAGGCAAATGTAGTTGCTGATTTAGGGGTTGGGGAGTAGGGTTGCCTACACAAGGGAATTTTGGGGGAACTGTGGTGGTGAATACATGACTGTACATTTGTCAGAGAACTATAAACCACAAAGTGTGAAACTCACTGCACATGAATTTTTAAAAAATAAGTCAACTAGAATGTGTGTGGGAGGGAGGAGAAAGATGAAATAAAAAATGTGACAAGTGAACTTAACATATTACAAATAAATCACATGATCATGTTAAAAGAAATGGGAAGAAACAAGATTATTAAGCAACTTCAGAAAACAGTGCTTTGGATACCGTAAAGCTAAAGATGAAAAACCTGTACTCAAATACTGGACTGTAGTTGGTAAATTGTTTTTCACAGGGATATGGGTTAGAATTCTGATTCTACCTTGTTTTTATACCTGGGTTGAACAAATAAGTAAATGTACTGTAGATAACAAGAGCCAGAGTAAGTACTTATAGTTAAAGAAAGGTGCTAGATAAGAGGCAGAGGTATCAATACAAACGTGTGGTTAAAAATAGATAGATAGATAGATAGATAGATAGATAGATAGACATATATAAGGGTGTATACAAAAGTTTCTGAGTGTGTGTGTGTGTGTGTGCACGCGTGTTTCCTAGCTCTATCTACTAGATAGATAGATCTACTGCTAGAAGCAGTGACTCTCCAGTAGCAATGAGCATACGGTACTCAGATCTTGCTTTCTAAACACCATTCTCTAATAAAAGGAACTGGGGCTCTTTGGAGAACTGGCTTAGTCCAAAGCTGAGGCAGATAAAATACAAGATGAACCCAAAGCATCTGGTGGTGCCAGAAAGTAAGGAAATAGTCAAGAAAACGTAATAATATATCAAAAGGTCATAAGAGCCAACCTTAAGGCTCCCAGTAGTCAATGGTGGAACACTTTGAGCAACAATATAAATGATGGTAATATTACATTGTAAAATAAAATAAATATCCATTAATCCAAACTACACTGATGTGAATGAAAATAACTAATTAATAAGAGTGGCAACTCTTTCTTACATTAAAATATCAATTAATAAATGTAAAAAGAATGAAGGAAATTGAAAATCACTTAGAACACCATAGTAATAATTACTGCAGGCAAGATCCACCAAAGGATGCTAAAATTAATGGATGAAAGTTTAAGCAGAAACTAAAACGTCTTGAGGAAGAAAAACATGAATCACCTGATCAAAATTAAGTAAACTTGAAGGAACTGATTAAGTAATTTTGGAAAACAGTATTTTTAGTGGATACTGTTAAGCTTAAGAGACAATAACTACATACTGTACCCTATTTTATAAATTTGTAATTACAAAGGAGTAAATAGTTATCCTAGAGTGCAGAATCCTGGCCGATACCACTTTAATCAAGTGATCAAGGTTAACATCACCAGTGATACATGTCTACCTCATGTACCCCTGAGAGGATGCACTGAGCAAGGCACATCACCTCTGTGGTATCCTTCCCAATGATGCAGAACCACAATCTAATGAAGAGAAAATTTCAGACAGACCCAGACTGAGGGACAGTGTACAAAATAAGTGACTCTTCAAAAGTGTCAAAGTCATAAAAGACAAGGACAGAATGAGGGTCTTCCACAGATCAGAGGAGACTAAGGGGAAACGACAATTAAGTGCAATGTGGTATCCTGCATTGAATCCTGGAAGAGAAAAAATATGTATTATGAAAAAATCAGTGAAATCTAAGTTCTCTACTTAAGGTAATAGTATTTACTAAGGTTAATTTCTTAGTTTTGATAAAGGTTCTAAGGTGATGCAAGATGTTAACTTAAGGGGCAGCTGAGTGTAAAGTACATGGAAACTCTGTACTATTTTTGTAAACTCTTCTATAAGCTTAAAATTATCTCAACATAAAGTGTTAATTATGGGGGCCAACCCGGCTGCGTAGTGGTTAAGTTTGTGTGCTCCACTTCAGTAGCCCGAGGTTTGCAGGTTCAGATCCCGGGTGGGGACCTACACACCACTCATCAAGCCATGCTGTGGCAGCATCCCACATACAAAATAGAAGAAGATGGGCACAGATGTTAGCTCACGGACAATCTTTCTCACCAAAAAAAAAAAAAAAAGTTAACTCTTGAAAACAAACAAACAGTGCCAGCGGGAAGTTGAAGTTTAATTGAAACCATAGATTAACTTGAGAATTGATATTTTTGTAAATATTGAATCCTACATGCAGATATCATGTTTCTTTCCATTTACTCAGGGTTTTCTGTTTGTTTTCTCTTTAATCAAGTTTTATCAATGCCTTTAATATATAACTTTTCAATGTATAGCTATAATAACTTTTATTATCACAAATTCCTTCTTATATATTTTAGAGTTTTATTACTATTACTAAAATTATATTTTTTAAAATATATTTTCTAATTGGTAATTACTCAGACTATTGATTTTTGTAAATGGATATAATAGATCTGAATTTTACTAAACTCTCATTAGATTCTTAGTATTTTTCAAATTTTTCAGGATTTTCTAAGAATCATAAACTTTGCAAACATTAACAGTTTTTAGTTTTTCTTTCTAATGTTTATGTTGTATAAACTTAATACATTGGTTAGGTCCTACAGAGTAAATTAGAGCAATGACAGCAATAGGCATTATTGTCTTATCACTGATTTGAATGTGGAGTGTCTTACCTAATTGTGTAGTTTTCACCATTCTTCTCTTTGATATCACGAGTTATAGAAAAACTGTTTTCATCAAGTACTATCATTTTCACTTTTAAAAAATGTATTTAATGCACTTCCCATTACAGTTGAAAATTATTCAATATCTAATCCTAATTCCAAACAAAATAAAATTTTCAACCTGCTATATTTTCTGATTTTCACCAATGCCACCACTATTTTTTAGAAAATATTTTAGAATTTTAGTTTCCTCATTGGCTAGAGGATATCCTCACTTACAACTGTTTTGTTGGTAATAAATTCTCTTGATTCTTACACGATCGAGCATGTTTTCCTTGGCCTCTACTGTCAAATATTAGTTTAACTTAATATAAATAGAAATCTATGTTCTAGATTATGTTCTCCCAGTACTTTGAAGAAAATCATTCCTTGTCTTTTACCATCTGTGCTGTCTGTTTACTGAGAAGTCTGATGCCAGTCTGAGGATCATCCTTCATAGTAAACTAGAATTTTGTTCCCTGGAAGGTTAGAATTTTCTATCACTGGCTGAAATTTCAGCAGGGAGAGTTTAGATATTCTCATCTTGTTTTCCTTATTCACATCCAAAAATTTCTTTAAATCTTAAGACAAGTCTGTCTTCATCTCAGGAATATTTTCTTCTATTATGTTTTCAAGTATTGCTTCCACTCTATCTCTTCTGAAACCCTTTTTTGACTCATGATGAAACCCCTCTATTTTCTATGTTTCATGTGTTTCTCTTTTACCTCTGTGTTGTATTCTAGAAGAATTCCTTTGTTCCGTTTTCATTTCACCAATCCATACACTGACTGTGTCCATTCTGGTGTTCAACTTATCTGGTACATCTTGTCTTAAATCAATGATGGTGTGTTTAAGTTTCATGAATTTTGAGAATTTCCTTTTCATAGCAATCTGTTATTGCTGTTGTTTTTGCTGTGTCTTAGTAGACTTAACACATTTCCTCGTATCTCCAAACATTTATTTAGCAGCAATAATTACATTTATATTAATTTAAGCATTTGTTCCAAGAGCATCATCAACAGTTTTCCTTAATATTTTTATTCCTTTTGTTGCATTTTGTGGGCCACTTTCATGCTCTTACCTTTCCTCAGTTTCTTTGTGTATTAGGAAATGAGGTATATGTCCTAAGTCCAAGAGAAAATACTTCTTAAACTACCAGAGAATCCAGATTCTGATTCCAAGAACCTGGGTTATGCTGTGCTGTGTGGCAAGTGAAATGGATTACCTAAGTTTAGTGGGTTTTCTTTAACAAGAATTAATAATTACTCTTCTAGGTATCAGTTTCTCTTTCCTCCTAGCAGCTGTGAATAGGATGGAAAACTGCCCTTGTTTGATAGCCCTCAGTACTCATTCTGGGAATCTGCATCAGGACTACCAAATGTATTTGGCAAGTGAGGTGTACCCCAGTTTACACCCAACAAATAGTGGAACCAGCTAATTGAAGAGAGAGGTACTGATAAAGCCATTCCAACTCTCTATGGCCTTCTCCTTTTCCCAGCCTACACTTCCTCTGACCTTGGATTACTTTAGAGTTCTATTTTAAAAATTTAGAAAAAAACCCATATATTTTACATCTGAGTCCATCTGCTTATTATCTTACAGAAATCACTCAATTGTTTTGGTTTGAGGGTAATACCCCATCTAGCTTTCCCGTGATGCCATAAGAATATTATTTTTATATTTTTACATGTAATTTTATTAATATTTGAAGAGGGTCAACAAGTAACATGTGTTCAGACAGGTACTTTTAACTGAAACTCTTCTTGTTTGTTTGTTTTTGGATAGAGAAAAGACAACATAATACATATCATACTTCAGTTCTATGACCTCGTGGTCAAAACATAGAACAAAAAGATGATATGAAGGAGATAGAGTACAAAATTAGAGAGCTATTGTTAACACAGAAGAGAGAAGAATTTAGAGGAAAGGACTTTGAAATAATAATTTATAAATATAAATTTACCCTGAACTTCACAAGGAGAAAGATAGCTAGAGAGAAAAATAGAAAAAAAGCAAGGTATACACAGAAGAGAAAATAGAAAAAGACACCTTCAGATACAATGGAAAGATGATAAAATGCACACATACACACAGAAACACACACACACGTGCGTGCACATCATCTACATGGAATAATTTAGCAGCCCATCAGTCATTTCTAGGGCAAGATGATCATTTCAGTCTTCCCCCAGTTCAGGGGTGCTAGAAAGTTCAGTACAAGCTTTTGTTTTGTTTTTATTCTCCATGGTAAACTCTGTGGAACATCTTTTTGTTTTGTTTTTTAACTTCAGGTTGCCAATGTGAGAGAAAATGCAAAAGGAAACAGAATCTGTTAAAATTAATGAAAATAACACACTAGTAGAGATAAAGAATTGCTGAGGCAATTGCCCAGCAGTATGTCCAGATGTTCATTGTGCACCCAACAGTGATCCATCCAGTCCCTCATGCCTCTCCATTGGTAACAGGCAGTTCCCTCAGGGTCTGGTACCCTGCCATCTGTAACACAGCCACAGGATACAGAGGATGCTGTGCCTCTGATGGGTAGGCAGGTTATGTGCTACTATCCTCAATAATACACATGTACAACCCCAGTGTTTTTGTGTGGCTCAGTTTTTATACTTTCTAGGCTGGTGACATGGCCAGTGTCAAAAGTGAATAACAAACCAATTACTGGCTGCAGATGTATTCTAGCCAGCACTACACACGGAAATTAGATAAGAGAAATGGGAGAAGATTAATGTAAAAAGTAGACATTGTTGTTGGTTGTCCTAGATATTCCAAAGGTAATCAAAATATAACTAAAATGCCCAGGTACCCAGAAACTGGGGTCACAAGTTAAAATCTCAACTACCAAAGCAGCCTTTCTTCCATATTTGGTGCTAAGGTATCAAATCAGTTTTCATAGTAAGGCAATAGCACATATATTCAGGAGAGTATATTTCATATATGAACAGTTTTAGGAAAAATTACAGCATCTCCTGAACTAAATAAATATATTTCCATCTTGTGGCTGTTGTGTTTCTGGTTTTCAATAAAAAACAAGAAAGTTTCATATAAAAGAAAATCTAAAAATAGCTTACACAAGGAATAGATTTATTTCTTCCTCTGAAGCTAGGCAGTTCCGAGTTAACTGACAGCTCTGTGGTTCTCAAGGACACAGGTTTGGTTTCTATTCAACCATACTCAGTACGTGACTTCCAGTCTCACTGAGAGTCTAGAATTGCTGTTGGAGCTCCAACCATCACATTCACACACCAGGCCATAGGAATGAATTACAATGTGGACGTATGCAAAAGCTTTCCTGGTTTTCTCTGAAACTTCCTGGAAGCCTCTCTCAATAGTTTTCTTTTTCACTTCAATGGTCAGACTTAGTTATATGGCCACCGCTTCCTACAAGACTGGGAAACATAGTCTAAATGGCTTCAGTGGCACTCCAAATTATCTTGTAGATTTCTTACTAAGGATGAAAGTGAGATGAAAGTCACTGCTATAGTACCCAATCCAAAGGCTTAATAAAATCAGGTTCAAAAACGGTCCTATATGGAGCAATGCAACTTCCACAAATATCAAATCAGCATTTCCAGGTGATCTTTAGCTTGGAAAAAAAGAGACCACTCACACAGTAGACTCTGATTTCTTTAGCAAATGTTCCAAATTTAGTGCAAGTGAGGAGGCTACAAGTGCAAGAGCAGATGTGGCATATCAGTGCAGCATCCTTGAGCTGGCCCCACTCAGCCTAATGGAAGGGACATGGTGGCAATGAAACTGTCTGTGCAGAGTGTGATGAGACACAATTTTGTGCTTTGCCATAGTCCTTTTACACCTGTGGCTTATATCAATATTCAAGAGGAACTCCCATAATCTGTGCCCTTGATGCTTCCACTTAAGAGGTTTACAGCCAGGACACTTTCTTGTTCTTTGAACCAAACTTGAGTCCTTGATCCAAATTTATAGTCACACCCTAATGGGAGTGAGGGGGAGGAAAAGTCATCATCCTGTTGTCCCTGATCCCTTTCTCAGCCTCCAGTTACCTTCCTCCTGGAAAGCATCTTTCCTACAACAAATGACTCAAACACTGCTCCTGGCTTTAATGGCCTTTGGAGTAGGTAAAAAGGGAGACAGGCTGTTGGGTATTAGCCCTAGAAGGATTCTGCTTCTACCAACCCATCACTCTGCCAACCCAAGGATTCTCTGTAAGAGCAACACAGACCAAATTACTGATACCCATGGCGGCTTCTGACAGAATCTGATGAATATTTGACCACGTTAAAGTTCACGTATTTCTTCATTGAGAAATGAAACTGTTGCACAATGAGGGGAGGATGAAAGTGTAACTCAGTAATGACTACCTCTTGTAGGCTTTCAGTCCAGAGACTGAAAGTTATGAGATTATGTTATTAAGTTATGAGATTAAAAATATAAATGGAAAACCTAAATAGGATAGTTATATGAGAAATGGTGAATTGAACATTAACAATATTATTTTATTATTAACATATTAAAATAATAATCATATTAATGTTTGAATCCATAACACCATTTTTTGGTTTCTAAAAACACATCATTCTCTAAGAGCTTCAAACTCTATTTCATAAATAATTTTTCACACTATCTCTGAGAGATAGACATGCCCTCTCAGGATTAATAGACTCTGGGCTTTTCCTAAGGTTCTTCCAGACAAATGAGAGATGACTCCAAATTATGCCACTAACACAATAAAGAACTTTAGGCAAGACAACTAGTATTAAGACAAAGAGATAGAGCTGTGCGTTCATTGAGCATTTGTTCTGAATGTGTATTATTTAGCTGGCTGTTCTGTAAGTTTTAGCAGTAATCCAACTTGGATAGTTGTGATTTGTTTGTACCAGAGATTAGGCCATTCTACCAATGAAATCTAAAAAGACAAGCGAAGTCAAAGAAAAAGCCTAAAAGAAAACATTTGAAAGGCATATAACAAAGGATTAATAACTGGAAAACATAAAGAATTCCCACAAATAAAAAAGATACGTTTACAATGTTATTCATTACAGCAGTTTGTGGTAGAAGAAACTGGAAATGATCCAAATATTTATCAATAGAAAAAAGGTTTAAAAAAACACAAAGAATGGTACATTCATACTGTGTAAAATGTAGATCTACCATTAAGAGTTTAGGCATTTTCTTTCAATATTTGAATTGAATCAATAAACCTTAGAGATGGAAGTAGAAAATAGCAGCTTCCAAATAAAATCAGAAGTTCCCTGATTTATCACTTTATATAACAGTTACTGTCTTTAGAATAAATAAGCATTATGAACCCAGATTAGTTCATAAATGCTAATTTGTCCTGATAAGCAAACAACAAGGGAACCAGGAACATGACCTTGATCACAAAGTAAAGTATATAAGGTATAAGAGTTTTCTTTCAGTCTGGTGAGAAATAAACCTCCTCAGGTAGAAACTTGACAAACAATGATTAATCCCCAAGAAGAAATTTTAAAAAATAAAATAAAATCTTAAGAATCGCCTGAGGCACTCCCTGATAACTGTCAAGACAACAGCCACTGAGGATTTCTGCCCGACTGTTCTCGATTATGAGATTACCAGTCCAGTTGCCACAGGTTTTCATTCATCTGCCCCACCTCCTACTGTTCATCACACCTTGAGAGGACTGATCAGAACTGTTGACTAAAGGCATAATAAATTCAGAACTCCTGAGTAGCTAAATTGGGAACGAATAAAAGAAAAAAACTGGTCTTTTCCCCAAAGAGTTTGTAATCTGGTGGAGACCCTATAAACATAGGGCAACATTTCTCTAGATTTAAATTCATTTAATGAGAAAAAAGAGTGGGTTTAATCATGAAATTAGTAAAGTGGCCCATCAATGGCCTATGAAGGTCATTTACCACATTGATGAAGACATAGTCAAATCCTCAAACCCAGTAACAACTGCCTTCCTAGACAATGTCTACTCATCTCTTAACATATATGTCTAGCTGTTTCCTCCACTCCAGCTCTTTATTCATTATTTTTGGGAGCAAATTTATAAGCAATAGTCTTAAATGCCTATTTTTTCCCCCAGATTCCTCTTCCACTAAGACACTCAACAATATACCAAGCTTTTATTCTCTTGATCCTTCAACGCCTTGACAGCAAACTCCAGCTCCTGGTATTAGCCTCACAGGCTACAGAGCAACCCTCAACTTTATTTTGATGACCAGTCAGGCTCTATTTTCTGGAAAAGTGATTTTCACTCCCTAAGTCAATTAGAGGAAACTTGACAGTGGACTAGTTGTCACCTTTCTGTCAGAGCAAGTTCTACAGTCACGCCTCTACCGTAATGTGGTCAATTCACAACACAACATCTTCATGTAGGATGAAATAATGATATAGTGCACAACTAAAGTATGACTTCTTCTATGGTGGTTAGAAGGGAGAAAAATATATAAACAGGTCCAATCTGTAAAAGCCTCAGGATGATGTGTCATAGTGAACTGATCAGGGGATCAAGGTCAAATTCCTGCTCTTATGCACAACCTCACCAGTCTCTGTGGGAATATACAACCTTACAATTCCAGTATATCTCTTCCCCCTCCCCTTGGTGCCTCCAAATATTTCCTCCCACCCCATTCTCTCTCAAATCTACTCCACTCAGGCTTTTGTTTCCGCAAAGATTCCCACACACACACTCACTTTATCAAACAGTTTCTTTCAAGGTCACCAGTGAACTCTATGCTGTTAAGTCTAAACGGTCAACTCTCACTCTTTATCTTGATCTATAGCAGCATTTTAACTCAGCTGAATCCCTCCTTTCTCTTTAATACACTTTTTGCACTTAGCTTCCAGGCCACCACAATCTTTTGTTCCGTTCTATTTCATTGGCCATTCTTTCTCATTCTCCTTTGCTGACTCCCCTTCAACCTAATTTCTAAGAGATGTGATCCAAGGCTCTGTCTTTGGTGCTCCTCTTTTCAATGTACACACTCTTAGGGTGATTTCTTAAAGGCTTGTGTCTTTACACACAGATCAATGGAATAGAATCGAAAGCCCAGAAATAGACCCACACATCTATGGACAGCTAATCTTTGACAAAGGAGCCAAGAACATACAATGGGGAAAAGAAAGTCTCTTCAACAAATGGTGTTGGGAAAACTGGATAGCCATATGCAAAAAAATGAAAGTAGATCCTTACCTTACACCATACACAAAAATTAACTCCAAATGGATTAAAGACTTGAATGTAAGACCTGAAACTGTGAAAGTTCTAGAAGAAAACATAGGCAGTACGCTCTTCGACATCGATCTTAGCAACATCTTTTCAAACACCACATCTGACCGGGCAAGAGAAACAATAGAAAAAATAAACAAATGGGACTACATCAAACTAAAAAGCTTCTGCACAGCAAAGGAAACCATCAACAAAACGAAAAGACAACCTAACAATTGGGAGAAGATATTTGCAAACCATACATCTGATAAGGGCTTAATCTCCAAAATATATAAAGAACTCATGCATCTCAACAACAAAAAAACTACCAACCCAATTAAAAAATGGGCAAAAGACCTGAACAGACATTTCTCCAAAGAAGATATACAGATGGCCAACAGACACATGAAAAGATGTTCAAAATCACTAACTATCAGGGAAATGCAAATCAAAACTACAATGAGATATCACCTCACGCCCGTCAGAATGGCTATAATTAACAAGACAGGAAACAACACGTGTTGGAGAGGATGTGGAGAGAAGGGAACTCTCATACACTGCTGGTGGGAGTGCAGACTGGTGCAGCCACTATGGAAAACAGTATGGAGATTCCTCAAAAAATCAACGATAGAACTACCATATGATCCAGCTATTCCACTGTTGGGTATTTATCCAAAGAACTTGAAAACACCAATTTGCAAAGGTACATGCACCCCTGTGTTCATTGCAGCCTTATTCACGATAGCCAAGACTTGGAAGCAACCTAAGTGCCCATCAAGGGACGAATGGATAAAGAAGCTGTGGTATATATACACAATGGAATACTACTCAGCCATAAGAAACGACGAAATCCAGCCATTTGTGACAACATGGATGGACATTGAGGGTATAATGCAAAGTGAAATAAGTCAGAGGGAGAAGGCCAAATACCATATGATTTCCTTCATTAAGTAGTAGATAATAACAACAATAAACAAACACATAGGGACAGAGATTGGATTGGTGGTTACCAGAGGGGAAGGGGGGAGGGAGGAGGGTGAAAGGGATAATTCGGTACATGTGTGTGGTGATGGGTTGTAATTAGTATTTTGGTGGTGAACATGATGTAGTCCATGCAGAAATAGAAGTACAATGATGTACACCTGAAATTTATGCAATGTTATAAACCAATGTTACTGCAATAAACAAAAAATTAAAAAAAAAAAAAAAAGGCTTGTGTCTTTAAAAATATCTGTGTGCCAGAGTCTCAAATTTCTATCTCCACCCAAGACTTCTCTACTGAATTGCAGACTGTTTACTTGACATCTCCATTTGGATGTTTAACATATATCTCAGACTTAACAAGTACCAAACTAAACTCTTCTTATTCTTCTCTAAATCTGTTTCCCCTTCAGCCTCTTCCATCTCAGTTGTGCCAATTTCAATTGTCTATTTACTCAGGTCAACAAATTTAGATTTCCTCTCGATTCCTTACCTTCTCTCCTTATCCACATCCATTCTGTCAGGAATTCCTGTTAGTTCTATCTTCAAAATGTATCCAAGATCTGATGATTTCCCACCGTCTCCACTCTTTCTACCTTAGTCTAAGCTACCATCATCCTTCTTATTTAGACTGCTACTGTAGCCTCCCAATTGGTCCCACTGACTTCATTATTGCCCCCTACTTACCCTAGAAGGATCCTTTTTAACCTAAGACACTTCATGGTATCTTGCAGCAAATAATATAATCTCTCTGAGAAGTACATCAATCATATGAAAAAAATGATTCTAATAATATCTACCTTTTATTGGATTGATCTAAGGAACAATGAGATGGTAAGGCACAAACTACTATAACACTCGGCACATAGTACGCATAGTAGCATGGGCAGGAGATTAATTTTTATGTCATTTCTGAAATCTGTTATCTCCATGAATTATTAGCTATCTATTATTTTTCAAGTATTGGAGAACATGACTCAAAATTCTCTATATCTACAACAGCTAAGCTACTGTTTGTAGAAGTCCTGGATCCCCATGAACACCATGACCAAGTTAGAATCTGATTTACTGGGCCATAGGAAAAGCAAAGGGAAGTTGTTTCCTGTCTCAGGAATACATTAGAATGTATCAAGACGTTCCAACATGTGAACTAAGGTAAATGTCAAACTTAGCCTAATAGGGAAAAGAAGTGACAGTTCATCATGTCTGCTCTACCCATTCTCCTTTCAGTGTAGCTAACCCACCCATGCCACATTAAGAATTCTCGTGGGACTAGCCCCTGCTGTCATCCTATGATTCTCTGTTACAATGCATATAACTCTTTTCTCACCTTCATAATCTTTCCCATGATAGTTTTATTTAACATGGGCTGAACTTATTTTTGTGACTTGTGTAAATCCTATTTTTCAACATCCCAATGGCTTTCAGCATGTCATGCTGCCTTGTACCCAACAAACCTACAGCTCTGGATACAAGAATATTCCTCAGTCCTAAGCACTGCAAATGCCAGTCTAACCTCCAGTCCTACTTGCCAACAGGGGGATCCATCTAGAACTCTTTGAGGTTCTAGAACTGAATAACAGCAGGACAATGAGCACAGTTTGATTAGTGCTCTTTCCCAGAAAAGGAAGGGGCAGCCTACTTAATATGCTGTTATAAAAATTATAACAGTTAACTCTTCTATAGCACTTACTGTGCTTCAGGAACTATTTTTAGTGCTTTACATATACGAACTCGTTTAACTCATATAAGCAGTCTATGAAAATGAGCAACTTGAGGTCCAGAGGGGTTGAGTAACGTGTCATGGGTCACAGAGATAGTAAGTGACGGTTCTGGGATGGGAACTTGAACAGTCTGCTCCAGTGTTTGTGCTCTTAACCACTATACTGTGCCATATATGTCCTCACAAAAATAAGGTAGTTGTTAGTAAGATGCATCACCTCATGACTAAAGTCCTTGGTCTATATACTAGGAAATTTAGAGACTGGGAGCCAATTAATTAATCCAGGACTGGAAATAACGAAATAACTAGAGTTGGTGCTTAAAATTCAATAATTAAATTTCACAGTTGGAAACAGTAGCCAGAACTTCACAAAGCTGATGAATAAAGTCATAACAACAATGTCAGTAAACACTTAAAGTAACTTAATACAAATTCAAATGGCAAGAAAGAGAGTTCTTTATATTGGTACATAGGGCATGTGGTAATATGTAGTTCCAAGACTGACAGACATCTGTGGGTGTCTATTAAGCCATCCAAACCAAATTGAGGCAAGGAGAGTGGGTAACTTCACATTTTACAATGAGGCACTGGCACCAGCCATGATGGGGTTCAAAGGCAATGCTTCAATAAGGCCTTTCTGTTTCCCTAGATCATTTGCCAATGCTGGTATTTAGTATTTGCTAGGAAGCAAGCCCTGGCTGAGTGTTTCTCTGCAGGTTCCCATCAATCAAAAACTCTATGAAAGCCTGGATAAGACCGAGAAGGAAGACTGGCAGGCCCGAGGTAAAGCAATACTCTCCAAATGAAATATTATTACAAACTGCTATTTATTGAGCAATCACCATACCATGGACAATCCTCAGTGCTTTCTCTCAATGTATTTAATCCTCACAAGAAACTTGCAAGGGAGATTTGATTACCCCTGTTACACGTGGGGAAACTCAGGCTCTTAAGGGACTAACTCAGCCAAGACCTCACAGCTAGTAACTATCCAGTCTGGATTCAAACCCAGTTATTTTTTATGACACCAAACCTATGCTCTTTACCACAAAGATATCGAGAAATAAATAACTGTTGATATTGAGTGTAATTCTTTTCCTTATTTCTCCAGAATACTGAGGCAAAGGGGTCAAAATTTCTCTTTTAAAATATCCATATTATTGTCTCCATTAACCATACTTGGCAGTAATTGTGTATAATCTTTAAAAATAATCACATCTTTTTACCTCTACCTCAACCTCTTTACTCTCCTGTCTATAATAAAAGCCATGTAGGTTAGATGGACCCTGAGAGGATTTGTAGACTTGAAATACTTCCTGAAATGTCATTGACTTAAGCTACTATGAACTGCCTTTATGTGACGCTGGCTAAAACAGATGTAGGCTCTGTGCTCTTTCATGGCATTGAAATGTTTCATAACAGGCTAGAGAACAGGAAGATTGACTGGTCTAGCATAACCAGGGCTTGAGGGCAAAGGGGAGTCTTGACCTCTAGGCAGTCTGTGACTTGACATTGACGTCATGCCTCCCATCCAAATGCACGCTGAATAACACTGTCCCAGGCTAGGTACCGTGAGAAGAAACTAAACTTTGATAGGTGACATTTGAAAGTGTCCTGAAAACTATGCAGAAAGAAAATGGCCTCTCAGACAGCTCCAGTGTCTCTATATGTAGCCATCAGAACATGCATGAGAGCCCAAGGCTAGGGCAAGCTTATTGTGAAGCTTGGAACAATGTCGTGATTGTGTGAGTATCACCCCCTTAGGATTCATATCAGAAGGAGGATATGAATGAGTCCCAAGCAGGGTTTGACAGCTGTTTCTGAGCTTTCTAGATCAGAGATAAAAACAGATATGATCTGCCTAGCCTCTTTTTTGTGTTACTTTTCCAGATGAGTGTGTTGTTGCCTTTCGTGTTACACAACCAATCCCAACAACTTACTCAGCCTCCCTCCTCACTCATGCCTCCACAGCTCCACCTTGCTAGCCACTGCCATCTTTTCATAACAATTTCCAAAATACTCAGAATCATGTCAACACCCCGAAGACCTGCTAGGCCCCAGGCTGTGTTGCAGAATCACTAACACAAATATCAGTTACAGATTAACAGAGGAAGGGACTCAGGCTCCTGGAAATTGAACAATGCTGTGTTTTAACAAATTCAAAGAATTCCTCAGTTATCCTGGAAGCCATCCATTCATTCAAATAATATTTGCTGAAGATCTCCTATGAGCTGTCTAGATAGATGCCTAGGATACCATATTGAACAATCAAAATCCCATTCCTTAGAGAGCTTGCAGTCTAGTGATGCTTGCTCACTTATACAGAGGCAACCTCAGTAGAATGTAATGAGAGTTAAGCAAGAAATACAGCCAAAAAATAACTATGGGCCTAGAAATAACAAGTGAGGCCCATGTATAAAAATATTCCTTCTGCAGGGGCTAAAATAAAAAGAAAAATAAATACTGAATGGGTTTACCAAAAGCAAGAGCTAGTCAAAGTCTTCTCCACCCCTCCCATATCCACATGACTTTTAAGACACAGAAGTCCACCTCCCAGGTTGTACCAGAAGGGTGGCATCTGAAAGAAAGACCACTTTGTAGACTGGAAAGGAGAATAATGGTTTATAAGATGTGACACCAAGGTATTATTTTGGCCAATCCAACTGTCTCTCCCTCTCAGGAAATAGCTGAGAAAATTGAATTTGTCACTTGGTAGTAGGACAGTTATGGAAGGCACCACAGGGAGTGTGGCTGTGAAGTGTTAACAGTGAGCGTAAGAGTGAGTCTCACGAAGTTCTTCTGACGTTCTGAAAGTCTTCTTGAATCCAGACTTCACTCTCCGGGTTAAGTTCCCAGGAAGCCAGGCTGTGCTTCTGCTCCTGTCCCTGGGTCCTATGCAGTCACTTACCAATACAACGAATATTTACTTGGGCTAGCTGAGTCATCTCTGTTCCTTCCAATAAAGGAGCTGAATAGAGAGGCCTGAGTGAAAATAATGCTCAGTCAGTCAGAATTCTTTAAAAATTTTTATGAACTTTTGTGGAACCACACAAATATGAATAAAAAGGTCAATAATCTCCAAGTGACATTTCCTCCAATCTCACCGCTCTTCCTCCAACACAGACACTATAGAGTGATCTTCCACACCTTTCTCCATATTCATCAAACAAATATAAAATTATAGACATATGCATAGGTCTTTTGGTTTGGTTGTGGACATTGCTTTTTAAAGCATTTATATTCACAACGTATTTGTTTTAAGCTCTTTCTGAGATTGTTCAGGGGATGGTTCAATGCTATTAGAGCTAAAAAACAAAAACGAAAACCTAGATTCTATTTCCAACTTTGTCACCGGTTCTCTACGAGACTGTACAGAAATCAGTTTAGTTCCTCCTGAATTAGAGTTCCAATCTTTTCACCAAAGACAAAAGGCAATAAAGTAGTCCTGTGCTTGGTGCTGTGGTAAGTAAATTTTTAAAATTCCATCCTCATTCCATAGATGCCGACACAGCAAAAAAACAACACTGGAGAATAACCTGAGAGTGATAACATGCTCCAAGGAGCATGGTTAGAAAATGACACCCCCTCACATACCTCATACAAAGAGACAGAAACAAATACTTACCCCAGATGAGGGCCGTGGTACTACAGAATAAATTATGAGTAGGAGAAATCTTCCCTCGTCCTTGCTATGAATCTACATGTGACGTGAGCAAATTACTTCACATTTTGGCATTTAGATTAGTCACATATGAAATTCAATTCAATAAATTTTGGTAACTATGTGTCCCTCTGTGTTAGGTAATAGGGATTGAGAAAAAAAAGATTAGGACAGAATTTCTGCCCTTAGATAGCTTGCAACCCCAATAATGATGGGAAAGGAAATAGAGCTGTGAACAACGAAGTATAATCAAATACAGCCAGTGCTCTCACAGCCGTAGGGGAAAATGTTGTGGAGCTCCCAAGAAAGAGAAACTCCCTCTGCCTGGGGGCCTTGGTGTTGGGAAAGCTTGGTAGAAGTTTCTGTTCAGCACGGAATTGAGTTTGGAGATAATAGTGTAAGAGAGTTGGGCTGGGGAACCTCCGAGGACAATTCCAGCTCTGACTGTCTGAGCTCATGAGATAAGACATATGTGACATAGGTTATATATGCTTCCCCCTCTCCACATACACGGAATCAGGATACAGGTGTAGGGGTAGCATCTTAAGTTGGGTATAATATCTAATGAGCAGGATAAGTTTTGCTCATACTTTATAGTATGTCAGTCCCCTCCCCACATCCTCCTACCCTTTCGTCTCTAAACCATAATCCATGACTACTTGAGATAACGGTAAAGTAAGCTCCTCTTAGGTTTTTTGAAGCTCCCACTGCATTTTATCCTCTCTCACACTAGTGAGGAAGAGATGGAATTAGAGACAGAGTGTCCGGTTATTAAGAACACAGACTATAGAGTAGGCCTTGAATGTTGGCTGTGTTGTTTACTACCTACATGCCTTTGAGCAAGTTATCTGACTTTTCTGAGCGTTAGTTGTTTTTTTGTTGTTGTTGTTGTTAATATGAAAATGAGATAATCAAATTAAAAGTATAGGATTGTTAAGAAGATTAAATTAAACAATATAGGTAACTTCTTAGTTCCTGGAACATAAATAAGCTACCAATAAATGGTGACGACTACGATGATGGGTGGTGATGGTGATGTTGATGATGATGGTGATGACAGCCCTAATTCTCACCTGCAATCTCACAGGTCTCTAAAATCCCCAGAAAAACAAGGGTAGATCTCCGTGGATATAGCCAATGGCCCCTCTGACTTATGTGTTTATTTGCCTTGCCGGCATCTGTAACCAGGCTCTGCTGACCAATAACAACCACACCTAGATTTTGATCTAGCCTTACCTGCAGTTAACTTCCTATTATACTTTGCTTCTTCACCTCTATTGCACAGCCCTTGGTCTATTCTCCACCAGCATTGCATAGGGTTCATTCTGGATTTCTGTTTGTCAATTCAGGCTTCTATCCTGAGCTCTCTCTTCTCAAGGATCCCGGAAATCACCCAAGATCATTCTAATTTAGCTTCAATTCTTCCTCTTGGACATCTTTTAATCCACACTCATTCACCTGTGATTCTGTTCTGGCTGCTTCTTTACCAGCTGTTATTGGCCTGGTGAAGTCAGCCTTCAAGATCTTATATTTATATGGTACCTCCTTCAAGACCTCCAGTAGTAGTAACTCTGGAAGTGGAAGTCTAGAGCTTAACCTCTTTAACTCTGGCTGTAATTATCCCCCTAGGTTCTAACACCTTACATCGTTGGCTCCATAGAAGGAGTTGCTAACAATCTCACAAAAATCGATGTGAATGGCAGAATTTTAATCATAGTGCTGAACCAGTACATACAACCTCCATAATGACTGGACTCTACCCAACCCTCTAAACTTGAATGTCAATTTTATATTTTAGAAGACACAGAATATACTATCTTGTTATGCTATTGGGCATAAAAATTCTGTTCTCTTTATTCTCTCTTTTTTTTTTTTGTGAGGAAGACTGGCTCTGAGCTAAGATCCACTGCCAATCCTCCTCTTTTTGCTGATGAAAATTAGCCCTGAGCTAATATCTGTGTCCATCTTCCTCTATTCTGTATATAGGATGCTGCCACAGCACGGCTTGATGAGCGGTGCATTAGGTCCGCGCCTGGGATCCAAACCTGCAAACCTCAGGCAGCCAAAGCAGAACATGCGAATTTAACCACTATCCCACCAGGACAGCCCCCTAAAAATACTTTTCAAATTGATACCCATCTCCTGATTTTCTTTAGACACACACACACACGCACACACACACACACACAGAGTCTGCTAATTTGTTACTACGTATATTTATATATACATGATCTTATAAACTACGTAAAAATGATATATTAATTGCATTTTGTTTTCAAACAAATGAGTCAATAACAAAAATCTAGAAAAAAACTTCATTATGATTTTAAATTTTTAACTGACCGGTGGATTGAGAAATGTCGAAGAAAAATTTAGCAAGTTAAAAAACAAACATACACTTGTAACAAAACCACAACATCCAAATGTTTTAAACAAACATCCGACTTTGGACACCAGTATTTCCAGGCTGCTAAAGTGCACGCTGACTGTGTTTGCAAAGCACAATATCACCAAGGCAAAAAGCCAGAGAAGTGTGTGGTCCTCTTCTAGGCCTGTGGCAAGAAGGACTACATTTAGCGCTTGAGTTGCCCTCCCAGCACTGAAGCCTACTCCAGTTTCTTTCAGGGTCCAGCATCATACTTGCAGATTTTCTTGCCAAGACCTTTTTTCTCCTCAATACCGTAAAAGTTGTTAGGCACACACAGTTTTATACTCCCAAGATAGGAATCATGCTAAGATGCCGGGAAAAAAAGAAAGGGAATTTAAGAAACTTACTCTGGGCAGAAAGAACTTGGCCTGGTTCTCCTTATTGGGCCTGGTTCACAGAATTATCTCTCAACTCTTTGAAAATGCCTATTGAGAAATGGGGGTGTGAGGAAATAGACACCAAACAAGAGGTGTATCTGGCTCAGTCCTGTGATTCACCAAGATAAGCCTGCACCTTCATTTCTTCATTGACAAACCTTGTCCCAGATGTGGTTGAAAGAGTTTACATTGTGTAATTTATGCAAATCTATACTCACTTATGCAATGAGAACCAACAGTGAAACACATCTGGGGCAAAAAGGAGAAACTATTTTAATATCTTATGTAATTACTCTACTGAAATTATAATCATTTTCCTAATGGAAAATAAAAACCACTATTTACCACGTTACTAACATCACTTATTTGTTTCATCAGCCAAGGTTTCCTTGTATAAGAGCTACCTGCGCAATTCTCAGTCTCATGTGAAACTTTTTTTTAATGACAGCTTTATTGAGATATAATTCACACTAAGAGTATAAAATTAAGCACATTTTAGTACATTCACAGAGTAGTGCAACAATCACCACTCTTTGACTTCAGAATATTTTCATCACTGCAAAAAGGAGCCTCATATCTATTAAAATCACTCATTTCTTCTACCCCTAAGCCCCTCACAACCAATAATCTACTTTCTATTTTTATAGGTTTTATTATTCTAGACATTTCATATAAGTAGAATGATACAGTATACAGTCTTTTCAGTTTATATCACTTAGCGTATTGCTTTCAAAGTTCATCCTTACTGTAGCATCAGTATTTCATTCCTTTTCATGGCTGAGTAATATTCCATTTTATAGATACACCATATGTGGTTTGTCCATTTTGTCAGTTGACGTACATTTGGGTTTTTTCCATTATTTGAATAATGCTGCCATGAACCATCATTATGTTTTCAATTCTCCTGATTATGTAACTAAAAATTATGGAATTTCTGTATCATATGGTAACTCAAAGTTTAACATTTTGAGGATCTTCCAAACTGTTTTTCAAATTGGCTGAACTATTTTATAATCCCACCCAGAATGTATGAGGGGTTCACTTTCACTGCATCCTCATCAACACTTGCTATTGTCTTTTTTATTTTAACCATCTTAGTTGGTATGAAGTAGTATTTTAATGCATTTTTTAAATTATATTTTTTATTGCATTGTGGTAAAATATACATAAAATTTACCATTTTACATATTTTCGCATGTGTGTGTGAGGAAGATTAGCCCTGAGCTAACATCTGTCGCCAATCCTCCTCTTTGTTTTTGCTGAGGAAGACTGGCCCTGGGCTAACATCCGGGCCCTCTTCCTTCACTCTATATGGGACACCACCACATAAAGCGGTCCGTCGGTTCATGCCTGGGATCCAAACCCCAGGCCACCACAGCAAAGCGTGCACACTTAACCACTACACCACCGGGCTGGCCCCACCATTTTACCTATTTTTAAGTGTGTAGGTCAGTGGCATTAAGTACATTCACATTGTTGTGCAACTATCACCACCGTCTAACCCCCAGAAAATTTTTCATCTTGCAAAACTAAAACTCTACACCCATTAAACAATAACTGCTCATTCCCCTCAGCCCCTGACAACTACATTCTACTTTCTGTGTCTATGATTTTGACTTCTGTAGCTGGATTTTTGTGGTTACCACGGAGATTACATTTAACATCCTAAAGTTATAATACTCTCATTTGAATTTATGCCAGCTTAATGTCAATATAAAAAATACTCTGGGGCCGGCACGTGGCTTAGTGGTTAAGTGCGTGCTCTCCGCTACTGGCGGCCCGGGTTTGGATCCCGGGTGCACACCAATGCACCGCTTCTCCGGCCATGCTGAGGCCACGTCCCACATACAGCAACTAGAAGGATGTGCAACTATGACATACAACTATCTACTGGGGCTTTGGGGAAAAAAAAAAAGGAGGATTGGCCATAGATGTTAGCTCAGAGCCAGTCTTGCTCAGCAAAAAGAGGAGGATTAGCATGGATGTGAGCTCAGGGCTGATCTTCCTCACACACACAAAAAAAATACTCTGCTCCTATACATCTACTTTACCACCCCTTTTGTTAATGATGTCAAAAAATTACATCTTTATACATTGTATGTCTAAAACATAGACTGATAATTTTTTTGTGCGTGCATTAGTCTCTTAACTCATGCAGAAAGCAGAAAGTGGAGTTACAAACCAAAGTTACAATAAAATCAAGTTTTATAATTTGTCTTAGTCTATTCTGGCTGCTATAACAAGACACCACAGACTGGGTAGCTTCTGTGTAAAATAAATTTGTTTCTCACAATTCCAGATGCTGTAAGTCCAAGATCAAGGTGCCAGCATGGTTACATTCTGGTGAAGGCTCTCTTCCCAGTTCAGAGCTAGTATCTTCTCACTGTGTCCTCACATGGTAGAAAGGGCAAAGGGTTTCTCTCAGGCTTCTTTTATAAGGGCATTAATCTCATTCATAGGGCTCCCACCCTGACGACCTAATCACCTCCCATAGGCTCGATCTCCTCATACCATCGCATTGAGCATTAGGATTTCAATATATGAATTGAATTAAGGGGGGATACAAACATTCAAGCCAGGGGCCGGCCCCGTGGCTTAGCAGTTAAGTGCGCATGCTCCGCTACTGGCAGCCCGGGTTCGGATCCAGGGCGCGCACCGACGCACCGCTTCTCTGGCCATGCTGAGGCCGCGTCCCACATACAGCAGCTAGAAGGACATGCAACTATGACATACAACTATCTACTGGGGCTTTGGGGAAAAAAAAAAGGAGGATTGGCAATAGATGTTGGCTCGGAGCTGGTCTTCCTCAGCAAAAAGAGGAGGATTAGCATGGATGTTAGCTCAGGGCTGATCTTCCTCACAAAAAAAAAAAATCATGTTGTGCCTGGAGCTGATATAACATACATATTCAACATAATCACTTCTGGATTCTAAAAAAACAAAACAAAACAAAACAAAAAAACAAACGTTCAAACCATAGCACAATTTTTCGTGTATTTACCTTTACCAGAGATCTTTATTTCTTCCTACACCTTCAAGTTATTGTCTAGTATCCTTTCATTTCAACCTGAAGGACTCCCTTTAGCATTTCTTGTAGAGCAGGTCTAGTGGTAACAAACTCCCTCAGCTTTTGTTTATCTGGTAATGTATTAATTTCTCCCTCATTTTTGAAGGACAGTTTTACCAGATATAGGATTCTTAGTTGATAATATTTTTCCTTCAGCACTTTGAATATATCAAACCACTTCCTTCTGCCCTCCAAGGTTTCTGACAAGAAATTTGCTGATAATCCTATTGTGAATTGCTTCCATGTGACAAATTGCTTCTCTCTTGCTGCTTTCAAAATCCTCTCTTTGGCTTTGGCTTTTGACAGTTTGATTATAATGCGTCTCAGTGTAGGTCTCTGAGTTTATGGTGCTTGGAGTTTGTTGAGACTCTTGGATGTCTGTATCTATGTATTTCATCAAATATGAGAAGTTTTCAGCCATTATTTCTTCAAGTAATTTCTCTGATCCTCTCCCTTCTCCTTATGGGACTCCTACAATATATATGTTCGTCTATTTGATGGTTTCCCACAGACACCTTAGGCTCTGTTCACTTTCCTTCAATTTTTTTTTCTGTTTCTCAGACACAATAATTTCAACTGTCTTATCTTCAAGGATTTTTTTCTTTCTTCTACCCACTCAAATATGCTTTCAAATCCCTCTAGTGATTTTTCATTTCAGTTATTGTACTTTTCAGCTTCCTTTTTGGGTACCTTTTTATGTTTTCTTTCTTTTTATTGATGTTTCCATTTTGTTTATACATCATTTTCTTGACTTTGTCCACGTCTTCTTTTAGCTGTTTAAGCATTTTTAAGACAGTTGTTTTAAACTCTTTGTTTACTAAGTCCATCATCTGATCTTTCTCAAGGCAAGTTTCTGTTGATTTATCTTTTCCTTTGAATAAGCCATACTTTCCTATTTCTTTATATGCCTTGTGCTTTTTGTTGGTTGAAAACTGGACATTTATAAAAGTGGTAACTGGAGATACAATTCTCCTCCTTCTCCAGGGCTTGCCATTTTATTTTTGTTTGTTTGTTTACTGTTGTAGGGTGGCTCTGTGCTGGGGACCAGCCTGAGGTATAAACTTAAGGTCATCTCAGGTTTTTTCTGAGACTGCGCCTTTCCCTAGGCAAGCATAGTGACTTTCTAAATTCCACCATATATGTGGTTACTTTTGAATGTCTTAGTCCTTAAATATCTGGCACACAAAGGAGAAAAAGAGAAAAATGTAGAGAGAAAAAAAGTATATCAGTCCTTTAAATCTCCCGGAATTCACTGCAGCTGGAGGGGGAGGGCTTTGCCACAATGACTGCCCAACTTTATATCTGCATCTCCACAACAAGAAGCAGCAATCAGTGATCAGAGCACAGATCCTCAATATTTGGAGAAAAGAATCGTTATTGTCCACTCTGGCTCCCGCCAGTTGTGGGCAACCTGCTCCAGGAACACATGCGTAGCTGCCTGCCATGGGGATGGGAGTGGGAGATGGGTGGTTGCTACCATTTTAAGAACTGAAAGTGACCAATATTAACCACAATTTACTGTCCAAACCTTCCCCTAGAAATTGGAAGCCTTCAATAGACTCCAGAGTTCCAAAGCAGTTATGTCAGTCAGATTCTGCCAGTGAAATTATTGTCTAGGTGGGGAGACAAATTCCCAGTGCTTCCTACTTAGCAATCTTCCCAGAATTTTCCCTCAATGTGATTTTGATTTGCATTTGCCTAATGACTGATGATATTGAGCATCGTTTCATTTGATCTTCAATCTAGTTGGTTTTTTCACTACTGGAAGTGAGGTATTGAAGTTTTCAGAAATTATTGTTGAATGATCTATTTCTCCCTTTAGTTCTATTCGTTCTTACTTCATGTATTTTGAGACACTGTTGTGATTATGCTGCTGATTTATTCTTGTGATTGCAATGTTTAAATGTTATATTATATTTAATATAATAACTGATAAGGAAGGATTTACAGATGACATTTTTCTGTTTATTTTCTGTCATGTCTTTTTTATTCCTCTATTTCTTCATTATTGCCTTCTTTTATGTTAAGTAGTATACTGTTGGGGCCGGCCCAGTGGTGTAGTGGTTAAGTTTGCACACAACCCCGGCATCCCGGGGTTTGCAGGTTCAGATCCAATACAGGCTTGTCAAGTCACGTTGTGGCGGCATCCCATATAAAGTAGAGGAAGATGGGCATGGATTTAGTCCAGGGCCAATCTTTCTCAGCAAAAAGAGGAGGATTGGCAATGGATGTTAGCTCAGGGCTAATCGTCCTCACCAAAAATCAATCAATAAATAAAAAATAGTGTACTGTTTTAATTCCCATGTAATTTCTTTTACTATGTTTTTTGAGTTATTTGCTTAATGGTCACCTTAAGATTACCATTAATACCTTAATTTAGAACAATTTAGTTCAGATTAGCACCAACTTAAGTATACAAAATCTTTGCTCCTATATAGCTCCATCCTGCCCTGTCCTTTGTGTTATTATTATGAAGCAAATGAGATCTTGATTTATTATAAGCCCATCAACAGAGCTTTATAATTATTGCTTTATGTGAATGTCTTTTAAATAAGATTGAAGAAGGGAAGAGTTACAAACAAAAAATAAGTTTATGCTATCTTTTCTACTTATCATACTTCCCTTTACTGGTGCTCTTTATGTCTTCATGTGGATTTGAGCTACAGTGGAGTGTCCTTTCATTTCAGTCTGAAGGACTCTCCTTAGTATTCCTTGTAGGTAAGATCTGCTAAAGAAAATTTCTCTCAGTTTTTGTTTATCTGAGGATGTCTTAATTTCTCTCCAGGTTTTTGAAGGACAGTTTTGCTGAATATAGAATTCTTGATTGACAGTCTTTTCTTTTAGCACTTCGAATATATCATTTCATTACTGTCTGGCCTCCAAGATTTCTCATGAGAAATTGGCTATCAGTCTTATTGAGGATCCCTTGTTTATATAAGTTCCTTCTTTCTTGTTGCTTTCAAGATTCTCTCTCTGTTTTTGGCTTTTGATGGTTTGATTATAATGTGTCTCAGTGTGGATCTCATTAAGTGTATACTACTTAGAGTTCATTGTGCTTCATGGATGTGCAGATTAATATTTTCCATCAAATTTTGGAAATTTTCTAGTTCAAATCACTGGTGAGCCCCTTCAGTGAATTTTTTCCTTTCAATTTATTGTACTACCTTTCAACTGAAGAACTTTTAAAAAATAATTTCTATCTCTTTATTGATATTCTGTATTGGTGACTATCATTCTCATACTTTCCTATAGTTATTTAGACAGAGTTTTCTTCAGTTCTTTGAATATATTTACAATAGTTGATTTCAATTATTTTTCCGCTAAGTCTAATGTCTAGACTTCCTCGGGGAAATTTTCTACAGACTGCCTTTTATTTTTTTCCTATGCATGAACCACACTTTCTTATTTCTTTGCATGTATGAGAGTTTTGGGTTGAAAACCGGACATTGTAAATAATATAACGTGGCACCTCTGCATATCAGATCAATTCTCCCAGAATTGTTCTTGTTGCTTTTTGTTGTTGTTGCTGTTTTTTGCTTAGTAACTTTTCTCAACTGATCCTGTTAAGTTTGTAATCTTTATCGTTTGTGATCACTGAAGTCTTTGTGATTAGCTTAATGGTCAGCTAATTATTTGACAGAGATGTTCTTAAGTGCTTTGAACCAAATAGTCTTCCAACTTTTGCTGAGGGGTTGTGTGTGTGTTTTGAAGCATGCCTGCAATATTCCAGCAGGCAATGTCTAACTCTGCCTTAGCCTTCACTTCCTCCTGTGTAGAACCTCAAAGTCAGCCACAGATGAGAGACTAGGAACTTCTCAGGTCTTTTCTGAACATGTACACAGCCATGAACATGCACACAGCCCTGAATATGCATGTGTCCTTCTAGGTTTTAAGGAATTTGTTGTGGTTTTTCAAAGCTCCCTGTGGGCATCTCATTCCCCAGCTTTTTCTTTTAAGTATTTTGGTCAGTTTCTTGTTTGCCCCGGCTGTTATGACCACCTCAGGCAGCTGCAACACACTAAACAATTGCCACTGATCTTTTTGACAAATGCTCCAGAAGAAAGGCTGTTTGCACTTAGTAAGCCCTGAAGCAGTTCAAATAAAGATAAGCCCTGAAAGTGGTGATTTCCAGGGAGCTGCAAGAAATGTCAAATAATAAAAAGTCCTTGGGACTGAAGCTTTTGGGGAAGTCCAAACTCATTCTGCCCTCTCCTGCGGCTGTTAGGCTGCTGTTTTCATGGCTACAGTGATTGCAAAGCTGTTGGTTTTCAAAAATACTGAGAAACTAGGGAGAGAGAGATTAGAATAGGGCATGTTAAAATTCCAGAAAGCTCACTGTTTTTACCAAGATTCAGCTGGGTTTCTTGAATAAACTCTCTGCAGATTGTTTCAAGCCTTTCGTTAATTTCCAGAGTTCTGAAAAAGTTGATTTTGACAATTTTTGTAATGTTCTTGTTGCTTTCATGGAGGACTGTAGGTCCTTTTTTTGTAGGTCTTTATGCCACCATTCTGAAAGTCTGATCACCCTCACTTGAATTTTGATAAGATCACAGCCTTCAGTAAGTTGGCTCAAAATCCCTCTCACAGCTTAATCCCACATGTGGCTAAATAATGCCTTAAATATCCTGTTTTTCATACTACCGTTTTCTAAATCAAAGCTACAACATCTTTTCCTAAGCACTGACATATTTAGCAGTCAAATAGATAGAACAGAGAAGTCCCCATCTGAGTTTGTACAAGTCTTCCCCAGATTCTCCAGTATTAAAGTGATTATTATGCTATTTTCTTTTATCCAACAGTAGCTTCACAATTTCTATTTAGAGGGGCAATGAGCATCTGTTAGGTTGGAACTGGAGGACTAGGGAATCTGTCTTGAAACCAAGTCTACATAGATAACGCACTGTTTGTTTATTTATTTTGAATGTTTATTTGGGGGGTGATTTGGGGGAGGAGCTTTGACTAGATGCTGTATTTACATTGAAAATACACTTTTTTACTGAGCATGCCTGTTTACTGAGGGCCTTCATACAGGTGAAGTTGATGAACTCCCAGAAACCACCCTTTGGCATAGCTGTGTCCTCTATTTACCTTACATTATTACTATAAGAATAAAAGAGAGAGCAGATGCTATTTTAAATGATAAAGCTATACAAAATAAAGTGTAGTTGGAGTCTCTATGATTATGTAATGGCTTTAGCAGCTCCCATAAACTGTAGCAACTAAGACTAAACATTCACTGTTGCAAAGGGCAGGGCTAACTGAAGAGTATGTTGTGTTCTTTACATAGATTGCTTCTGAGATACACCAGCCATCCAAGGACCCACTACATTTTTGCTGAGCTATCTTTACTAGTAAATGGGCATTAGTTGTTAGCACAAGATTTCCTTAAGATAATCTCGATTGACATTACTATATCCATAGCTGAACAGTTGGCCTTCAAAAGTACATGAATAAGCATGGTCATTCAGTAAAACTAACTTTTCCTTTCATGTATTATCAGAAAATGAAAGAACGGCTCACCTGTAATACATGAAAACACATTAAGCAAGATAAGAGAGGAGATAACTAATACTGAAGATGAATACAAAGATTTCTCATCTTGTATCCAATCATTCCCAAAGATTCTGAAGTTCTACAAGGAATTGGTATGGCCCCGTGATCACTCCTAAGAGAGCGGCATAACTAAATTTCATGACTTAGCTAAGGAAAATGCCCACAGTGCCTAAGCTAGGTAAAATGTTTTGGTGGTTGGGTAAGTGGTTGAATTGTTCCTTTAATTTGGATTCAATGCAACAGTGGATCTCTTGAGTTGAATACTATGGAGGTGTAGAAAAATTATTTTGGGGGTTAATAGTTCAATATTGCTTTATTCTGTGGTTTCAAATTTCCGTTAGAAAATGGTTTCCTTTAACAAATCTTTTCTGATTACAACTAGCTACTCTGATGTTTTTTCTGATTTCTTAATAATTGTCAACCTCACTATGGTTAATTTATATAAGACCCTTTGCCCTTGTTTCTTGTAGAACCCAGGTCAGTTCTTTGTTGTACCTAAATGTCTGTGTTCTCAGTAATATGGTGAAGTGCATGAGGAGAGGGACCAGATCTGCTGTGCATCCACTTTTAGGATTTAGGACAGAGTCATACTTTTATTGAGTCCCTAGAACAGGTCATTGATGCAATCATATTGAGTTTTTACCATACTTTGTTATTTCAAAAACATTTTTACCGCCACCAATTTGCTTGATTAGATTCCAAGCAATACTAATATTGCAGAGTGCCCTAGCTAGTTGTATAAATTACCAAGGTTGTTGGCATCCTTTACCTTGTCTTGCAGGACACCACCAAATTACTTCCCTCTCATTATCCATCCTAGTGGTTTAAGTGGGAGAAGATCTCATCCCGGTCTCTAGAGAAGACACATGACCCAGGTCTGTCTAATAAATGTATTCTAACCCCTGTCCACAGTAATAAGGTTCATTGATGGTATATAACAATAATAATAATTAACTCTTCTTATGTACTTGGCACATATACTAAATTTATTTAATACTTCCAACAAGTCTACAAAATATGAAATATTATTATCTTCAATTTGCAGACGAGGAAACTGAAGCACAGAGGGTCAGTTTCCTGCCAGATATCAAATAGCTTGCAGGTGGTAGAATCAAATACAAACCTAGGCTGTCCATCTCAGTCTGTGCTCTGACCATGGTACTGAGAGTCTAGCCCTTTGCTAGCATCACCAGAAAGGAAGTACTTTAAAGGTAAGTTGAGGCAGGAGCTGCTCGACACCATTATGTAGAAAGACCTGCCTGAGAAAAAGTCCTTATAGAGGAAAGTATATGAAAGAATAGACTGAGTTCCAATGACAATGATGGAGGGTTTGGCTCTAGCAGTTTCTCAAGTCTTTAACCTGGGTCTTGGCAGTTTTGCTACCTAATAAATTTCCCGTTTCTTCTTAACCTGTTTTCACTGGATTCCTCTCACTTACAACCAAATGTCCTGACTAATAAAACCAGGACACGGCAAGCTCAGAGCTTAAAGAAAACTAGATTGAAAGCCAAATTTTAAATTAAATTTGCACAAGCAGCTATCACTCACTGCCCTCAGAAAATCATCACAAAACTGGTAACTGTTGAAACAATTTGTGAGATATATACGATATATATTTTAATCCTATAAATATTTCTTTAGGCAAGGGAACTGGGACCTGGGAGAGCCATGCTTTATTTATTTATATTCTGGATTAGGTAGAACAAAATTAATTGTGTAAAGAGCTGGGGTGGGGTGAGGAGGGGTTCTAGCAATCACAAATAAATAGTCACCATTCTTGGAAAGAGAAAACTTAAAAAAAAAACACACACACACATAGTGGAACAATATGAAATACAATGCTGGAGTAGAACATATAAACACTAAATCCAGTGGGAAAGATTTGTGTAAAATGAGTGTGTACTGAGGGAAGAAGGAATAGGAGGGGATTCTCCTCCCACCCACCCCCACCATGAAAGCTAAATCTCCAAAAGTGAGTACTGAATTGTCAGAAAGTTTCCAGAGAGAAACATTCCAACATTTGATGTACAACATGGGCTTCTGTACTCCAGTTCTTAATATAACGGCTAGATTCCTATCTACAAAGATCCTATCAGTAACAATATGAACCCCTTGCTGCCTCAACCTAGATGATGATTTCTGTCTGCCCTCCAAGAGGGCAAACAAGTGACCTTGACCAATAACAGAAGTGGCCAGAAACAATCTTAATCTTATCAGGGAATTCATCGCCCCACACTGCCCAGCAATCTCCCTTGCTACCTGCTACTTGAAAGTGCCCCTCTTATAATCAGCCTGTCTGATATGCCTGTCCTGCCAAAGAGGGGGCCCCTAAAGGCACTTAAGGGATTTGAAGGGTATATGGTTACAGAATCAGTTTCATATTTGAAGGATTTGTATCCGTCATTCATTATGTCAGTGTTTGAGGAGGGGAAAAAATACCCGATATACTTGCATTTATGAAAGCTGGAGAAACGCTGCCTCCTCCCCCTCCAACCCAATCTGAAGCAATTTATGCAGTATTAATGTCTACAACCTGCTTTCTGATTTCATTTATCATTTTCTTTTTTTTTTTCCTTTCTGATTGGACAATTTTATCTAGACTAGTTATAACAGCCAGCACAGCGTCAGGTCCTCTAATTTATGTGTTAATGTGCTGTTCTGGAAGCTTGATGTTAAAATGATGAATATCACCTGGGAAGAAGATTGGACGAGAGCAAAAGAACTGGCAAGTTGCCTTGTGGAAATAGCTTTCGACTTTATCAAACCATGGGGTAACATGTCAGATTATATTACGTACAATTAATTATTAATGCAGGCTGGGCCTTATTTTGAAAAGCACAAACATGCACTCCCAATAATTTCCTTCTCATGGAAAATCTGTTGTGTCCCTCAAATTGAGCAGCAAAATATCCCTCACAAAATACCTTAAGGCTTCCATTTCTCCAGATTTAGCATGCATCTGAGACAAGAAAGCTTTCACAAGCCTCCTTACCATGGACAAAACAGAGATGTGTTTTTGCTTAATTAAAATTCTTTTTTGGCAACAGATGTCCTTGCAAAAATAGCTCAGAGCTCGGTGAAGCATTTTTATAGGCTGGAGTTCAGCAACGAGGAGCCCGTCATCTGCCTTCTCTGCTCTGAGAGCAACATAAGAGACCAGGTGGCTGGTCACAGTTTGAAAAGTGAACAAATGTATTTATTCACTCTGAGCAATTTGCAACCCACTGAGAGAGCAAGAGCCCTCTCCCAGCCCCTAGCTTCTGAGAAATAGGACTGTGGGAGAAAGGAGCTGTTTAATTGCTTTCCACAATCTCTCTTACTAAAGCAATTAGCACCCAGAGGAAAGTCCGGGAGAAGAACACAGCCGGGCCTCACACCCATATGGTGGCCTGAAATCGGCCTGTCTGCCGCCAGGGCGCACAGACGGTCCAATCAGGGATGCAGACACAAGCCCACTGCTCTGCTTCCTGGCTTGCTGCTGATGAAATGTCTTCCTATTTCTGAGCTCCGAATCCATTGAAGAACTAGTGTACCGTGGGTGGAAGCTCATCAGCTTCACACCTAGATAACTCTACTGGAAAAAAGAAAAAAAAAATCTTAGTAAACTTGAGAACTAAAAGAAGACAACTTAGATCTGTGCTCAGGACTCAATAACTGCTGAAGGACAGGTGAGAAATTAAATAAACCAACACAGGTCAACTGGCCAAGCATCTGAATGGAATTAGAACCTGGGTCTTAAAATAAATCGTGCAGAAGCACACAGACTTTTAAAAATAAAAAAGATATTTGCTAAAAACCCTGTGGGTAGGAGACATAGCTGCAATGCATTACAATATTCAGTGGAAATTATGTGAATCAATTTTGTGTGGATGTATTTTTTTTTTTTTAACCTAGCTGCAAGGCTAGATTAGAGCAAAGGCATTCTGTTTATTTTTAGTATGTTCTCTCAAGGACTGAACCAGACAATTCAATAGAGAACAGCTCATTAATTAACCAAGATAATCACATAGCGTTATATTTCATGTTAGTAAATTTTCCTGATAACTGAAGATTTTCTTAGAGACTTAAGGCTTTCTGAAATATTTAACCACTTTTGCTGGAAGTCATTGTAAAATGTATTAAACACTTCCCTTTCCTATCTCCCAAGGTCCAGAGAACGTTCATCATTCACAGAGGGATAGATTAACAAATTCTCTTCTTCTTTTTGTGCAAATTGTGTGTATTAATGTTCTCTTTGTGGGTAAGCTACTTTTTTTAATATTGAAAGAATATAATTTTTAAAATCTTACTTCCTGGCATGGGGATAGCACTGGAGTAATTTGTTCTAAATAGCTGAGGAGGTTGGTAGAATTACTGAGCAGGATTATTCATATACTCATTGAACAACCACTTAGTGATCACCTAGTCTGTCAGGTAGCATTCTAGGAGCTGGGGCTTCGACAATGAACAAAACAAATTTCTGGACACCACGAAGCTTGCATTTTGATAGGGCAGATAGCCAATACAACATGAAATTCCCGTGCAATACAAAGTCAGATAGAGCTGAGTGCTACAAAGAAAAATAAAGATGATGGGAGAGAGATAGGGTGGTCAGGGAAGGCCTCTTTCATTAGGTGACATTTGAACATTGATCTGAGTGAAATGAGGAAGAAAGCCATGTAACTACGTGGGAGACGAGAACTCCAGTCAGAAAAAGTATCGATTGGGAAACGATTCTCCATGACGTTTCTACAAGTCTTGAGACAATGTTGAAACTACTTTCAAAGATATTTGTATAGCAAACAGTCTTGGGAGCTAGAGATAGTGTCTCCTTCTGGGGCAAAAGGCAGATTTGTTTCCCGACCAGGATCATAAACACCATCTCTCTCTGCAGCACAAAGGTTGGACAGGTTTGCTAGCAGCCACTTTAAAGGATTGGTATTTTCTGAACTGAAAGTTCCAAAGCTGGGTCACAGACCATTGTGTGTACACCATTCACTCAGGTTCTGCTTTGCAAGACCCCCATAGGACTTGGGGGACAAGGGGAACTGATGCAAACAGGAAGCTCACACTGCCTGCTGTGCTAGGAATAATAAAATGCCTGGATCCTTTTGGGCTCATTGTGGAAAAAAAAAAAAAGAATTTCAAGGAGGAGGATATGACCAACTGGGTCAAATACTGAGTATGAGTAGATGAGGACTGAGGATTGGCTATTTGACTTGTCAATGCAGGGATCATGTTGACAAATAAGAACAGTTTCTGAAGGCAAAATCCTGACTGGAATGGGTTATAGAGAGAAGGAAAGGAGGTAAAGTGGAGAGTATAGAAAACTCCTTCAAGAAGTTTTGCTAAAAACCAGAGTAGAGAAAATGAGTGCTAGCTGGAAAGGACAATGGAAATCAAGAGATGGATTTTTGTTTTTGTTTGTTTTATTCTGTTTTTAATAAGAGATAGCATAACATGTTTTTATGTTGGGAAATAATCTAGTAGGCAGCGAAAAATTAATGGCACAGAAGAGAAATAGCATCATTGCAGGAGCCAAGTTCTCAAGTAGCTAAAAAAGGATGGGCTTCACCATGCCAGTTACAGTGTCGGCCTCACATCAGACTGTGGACAACTGAGTCACTGTACCAGGAGAGAAGATGGCATATATGGCATGGGTGCAGGTAACGTGCTAAATTTGGTGATGAAAGGATATAGAAGTTTTCTTCTGATTGCTTCTGTTTTCTCAATGAGTGAAGTCAGCATCAAGTCATCAGTACAGAGTAAGGAGAGTGGATGGGCCATTGGAAGTTTGAGGAGAGAGATGGTGGATGGAAATAGTCATCCAGGAAGATAAGAGAGGGCAGTGATTGGGAAAAGTAGTAGTATGATGCAAGATGACACTAAAAAGAATTAAATCCATGTTTCCTCATCAGTGGTCTACAGGATTTTAAAAGATGTTAAAAGGTAATTCTATTGGAAAAAAAGATGATTCATGGTCAATTAAGTTGGGATATGCTTGGTATAGCCAGTCCTGGTGGTCTAGTGGTTAGGATTTGGCACTCTTCACCGCTGTGGCCTGGGGTCGTTTCCCAGTCAGGGAACCACATTTCCCATCTGTCATTTGCCATAGTGTGACAGCTGTGTCTTGTGATGCTGAAAGCTATGCCACCAGTATTTCAAATGCCAGCAGGGTCACTCATGGTGGACAGGTTTTAGCAGAGCTTCCAGACTAAGAAAGACTAGGAAAAAGGACCTGGCCACCCACTCTTGAAAAAATTGGCTATGAAAACCCTATGAATTGCAGCGTAGCATTGTCTGATGTAGCGCTGGAAGGTGAGAGGATGACGCAAAAAACTGGGCAGGTTTCGGCTCTGCTGTACACATGGTCCCTAGGAGTTGGAATCAACTCCACAGCACTAACAACAGTGCTTGGTATGAAAAACACCAAACAAGTATCTTTACTGAAGGACTTCACAAGGCCTTTAATGTGTTATGCAAAGGATGACTTTCCCCAAAGGGCAACAGTATGCAATATTTCCTAAACTTATTTGATTGGGGGATATTAGTAGGGTTTTATGAAATATGACTTGGAAAATGCCTCATTAAATCACTCATTTATGTCCAGCTATGTTTGTTATCATGGCCTGGTATAGCAGGCCCCTGCCCCTCCAAAGTAGAAATAAAAGCATCAAGCATGGTCCATCAGAGAACAGGGCTCTAAATCATAATCAATGCATTTGATGAGACACTCTAGTCATTGTGAGACATGGCATGGCCAGGTCGCTGGGGATTCCATGCCTGCTGAGGAGGTCAAAACTAGATGTGGATTTAAAATAAGTGAAAAAACCTGAAAAATACTGAAAGACAAAAACTGCTTCAACAAGCCATTAGTGAAATTACACCCAGCACAAAGACCTGGGCCAAGGGAGATCTCTATTAGGGCTTCCAGAAAGGTAACTATAGGACAGTCTAAGGCCCAAAAGATGGATCTTTAGACCAGGTAGGAAATAACTTTTCCTACCCTGAGAGATTCTGAGGGTTGAAGGAGATGTCTGCAAAAATGGTTATAGAAAACATAGGACCCTATGTGTTCTAGGGGAGAGCCCTCAGCACAAAGGTGGAAAGTGACTTCCACTCACTTGAGGGGGGAAATCAAAGGGGTTAAGGTGCAGGAGCATGACTGGTGAACAGGTTTATCAGGGGTACAGTCTTCCACTGGACCAGCAGCAGTTTTAATCTCACTCTACTTTGGGCTGAAGTCTACATAGCTTAGGCTAGTAATATCTAAAATAAAATTCTAGCTACATTATTAAAAATTTTCAGTACTATTTAGGAAGGGGATTCTGAAAAGCCTGACTAGAATTAAAATTTTAATTTTTTCAAGTACTGTGACTTTATTTTGGCTAATTTTGTCCTTATTCCTTCGTATGCTTTCTCTTAGGGATTATAAATGAATGCACACACGCACGCATACACACACACACACACACACACACACACCCCTTGTCTGAAAAATGAGAACATTCTACACTCTGAAGTTCAACCAGACAAGGTCAATTGGGAAGATTCTTGCTCCTCACCCACGCTTCGAGAGAGCAAAAGTAACCCCGAGAAACAGTGGCCACCACATCAGAAAACAAAGGAAAGATGCCTATGGAAGGAAAGAAAGTAAGGTCTGGTGAGACATGATCTAGTCAACCCTGAAAGGTAGGTGCCCAACAACAGGTCCCAAGGATCTCTGCAAATGAAAAAGTACGTTGGCACTTACTTCTTCTACAAAATACTTCTTGGACTCAGCACTGCAGAGGTCTCCCTTTTTCAAAGCCCCTTCCTTTTTCCTGACTCCCATAATGCTCTTTAACACAAGGGTTGCAAATTCAAGTGCCGTCAAAGGCCAGACATGTAATTTAAATAAGGCAAGCTGGGCCTGGTATTAAAGCGATGAGGACAATGAAACTGGAGAGGCATTAAATTCTAATCACTTAAGAGAATTGTAATTGGGCCTGCAAGCTGACAGTTGAAGACCTCTGTTTTAATGCCTGCCCACCTCCTTTTGAAAAGTTGGATGTTCAGGCTCCTAAGGAGTCATGCTAGCTGCTCTGGCTTTCTACTGCGCTGCTTCCAATGTGCTACCTTATTTTATACACGATTGTCTAGAAGAAGACGATTAACTTTCTTTCCAAAGAAACTGTAGAGGTTTTATGACAGCTTCTTAACACTTATTCCCAAGTTTACAATTATATTCTAAATGCTTGTATTGCCAAAGATCTGATTTCTGAATAAAGGATGGAGGGGTGCAAATAATAGTACATTTCAAACCATTAGTAATATATGATTAGCTATTATATAAGATAGTTCTTATATGATATATGCAAATATAATGACATTACACATATGTATTTATATTCCTGTAACATATATATATAATATAATATGTAACCACATGTATATGGTTAACCAGCATTAGAGAAAATCCTTTATATTGTTCTTCAGGAAAGCAAGATGGAAGCAAGATAGAAAAAAAAGAAGGCAAAGGAAATCAAGGAAAAGTTGTTTCGAGGGAGATCTGAACATTCTTTCAATAAAAATTTCTAGTACATTCACATAATTGTAATCACACTTCACGCCTAGAATATGCAAAAGAAAAGATCATCCATAAACGTAGGTCACAAACTAGAGGACTATAAGCCAAATTCAGTTTACAAGATTTGGCCCATGTTTTTTAAAAGATGTTTGATTTAGTAAACTGTTTTTAAATTGGGACATTTCACATAAACTTTCACATTTTCCCTGCTCTCTTCTAACAGAACATGTGCTCTACAGCTCACCTCAGTCATCCTCAAGACTCCCACATTTGTCTACGGCATCTAAGTGGTCCTGTTAGGCATCTGAGTTCACAGACTTTCTCTTTACATCCAGTATCATATGCAGGGACCTATTAGTTTTCAGTGACACATGTCTGGTGGATAAAGTTCAGAGAGTAGTGTAGCAATGGAGAAGCCTAGAAGATTGGAGCTGGGTCTCCAAGGAACTGAGGGACCAGTTGAGGACTTGCCATTGCCCTTTTAAAAAAGGCACGAAAAATTAAAACCAACAAATACAAACTTATAAAATACTCAGAACATTAGAAGATGCGGTCTCCTGTCTTCAGAGCAAGGAATCATATTTACGGGAGAAAGAAATCATTGAAAGAATTGATGATGGTCTAGATAGAGCCATGTGGCCAAACAAGACTTGGCTGTGTTGGCTTCCAAGGAATTCTATCTCAAGCTTAGAGGTGTTGAGAGTGGAGTTAAATTTAACCACCTTCTAATAATCCAATTCCAGTTTCTTTCCTGTGAGTGCTATGTGGCTTCTGCACAATCCCAAAAAATCTCTGGCTAGAGGAGTCCATAAATATGTCATTGAGTGCTGGTAGCGGATGAAGGTTCCTTGAAGAATGATTTGTAGCTTTTAGTTTGAACTTCTTCTGTGCAGTTGCAATATAGGAAAATATGTGGTACAAGAGAAGGTAGAAGGACTGGGATATCTCATTTCATTTTTCCAATACTATTTCATGAGACTGAAAAATCTACCTTGGAACATGTTATCCAAGACAAAACAAGTTAGAAATGGACAAAGAAATACTTTCTATAAGACTTTTTAAAAATACCTTTAATTTATTTCCATTCCCAATCATTTTACATTTAAATTACTTAGGAATGTCAAAATTATAAAAGACTTAAATACACACTTATTTTTCAAGGTGAAAATGAGAGTAAATAGAAAGGGAAGAGAAAATCCAAGGGAAATAATAATTCATTCTTGTATGGGCCATTTTTAGGTATAAGAAATTTAGGGGCAGGCTCCTCACACAGGTTTTGAATTGTTCTTATGAACATATTTCCAGCAAATTCAAACTACTATAATCTTTATTTGAATTGCCTCCCTTCTTAAAGAAATGCCAGGTGGAAGGGGATTATCAATCACGTTAGGCCTTCCCTTCTTCTGTCCAGGCTTCCCCAACATCATCCCTAAGCAGGTTTCCAGAAGCACATCCCATCCTAAGAGATTTCTTAGGTACTTTATTAGTCAGAGTTCTCCAGAGAAACAGAACCAGTAGGAGATTATATATATATTTGATCTATATATTTTATAAACTATAAAAAATATATGTAATATATAAATATATAAAATATATATAAAATAAGGAATTGGTTCACGTGATTAGGGAGGCTGAGAAGTACCAAGATACACAGGCAGCAAGTTGGAGACCCAGGAGAGCTGGCTGCATAGTTCCAGTCTAAAAGTTGGCAGGCTCAAGATCCAAGGAGAGCTGATATTTCAGTTTGAATACAAAGACAAGAAAAGACCAATGCTTCAGCTCAAGCAATCAGGCAGAAGAAGTTCTCTTCTAGTTGTGGGAGGGTCAGCTTTTTTGGTTCTAGTCAGGCCTTCAACTGATTAGATGAGGCCCACCCACATTAAAGAGGGCAATCTGCTTTACCCAGTCTACTGATTTAAATGTTAATCTCATCCAAAAATATCCTCACAGACACACCCAGAATAATGTTTGAGCAAATATTCTGGGCACCTTGTGGCCCAGACAAGTTGGGCCACACAAGCCCAAATTAACCATCACAAGTGCCATCAACTGATTCACTTTGTGACAATTCCCAACCTTTGACAGTTCCAAGCCTAGACAGGAAGTAAGAAAGCAAGCAGATAGTCATCTGTCTGACTCAAATTAGATCATAAGGGTGCAAGAGAGAGTCCTCCCACCAGCTTCCATTATAAATATACATGTACAGTGCAATAAATAAATACCCAGAATGCATTTATACCAGACATACCCTGACATATACATGAACACTGATAAAAACACAGAATTACAGTTATAATTGGAAGATGCCTCAGACTTCACTTGGATGAACCCACTCGTTCTTCACATAAATGTGCAAAAACATCAGAGACACATAATGATACGTAGACAGGAAGACGCAAACACAAAAGCATGAATAAAAGATGGAAAGTGCTCAGATATGCAGTGATGCACACTGTTGCAGCAGCCCTCCTTTTACCCTGCAAAGTTATTAATCATCGTCTGGTTGTAAACTCTGATTTTCTCTCTCTTTTGCCTCTTGTTTATTAGGGAGATTTTATCCTGTGGTGAATCCAACCACGTCCCACTCATAGTAAATAACCTCCTATACACGCGTCCCTCCCGACCATCTGCAAATGTGCCTCACAGGTCAGGCTGAAGGTCGGTTCATCTCCTATCGAGGATCCCAATTCAATACTGGACAGCCCCAATGGCAAGAAAGTCTGTGTACTGACCTAAAATCATTGCTCTTCCCTGGGATGTAATAGATAAGAGAAAGAATGCTATAAAGGTAGGGTGTAAGCAAGGACAAAAGTCCTAAAGGAATTGATACTGTAATTAACTGCAATAAATAGTATATACAAACATACATACAAAATAAAGTCGTTGATGATTCTGAATCAGCACAGCAACCATTTGGAATGAATTCAGAGTATATCCACACTACTAATTGGAGTCCCTCTTCTATCTCAAGAATATCAGTAACCTCTTCCAAGTGTTCCCAGACTCTTATAAACCTGCCAATAAATCTGTCTTCTTTCAGTCAGTCCCAGCCCACTGCTATGTTTCTATAGCTGCTTCTGAAAACTCACTTTCCCCCAGAATTGCTTCCATCTTAAAATTCAAATGCTAAAGGGGTTGGCAGGTTGCACTAGACTAATTTAGTTAAACATATAAAAACAAAAGAACTGTTTATTTCTCAAATCATCATAAGCCCTGAAATAAAGTATTTAATTGTGTTCTTCAGGATCTAACTAACTGTGTCATTTAAAAATTTGCAGAAGAGGACATGGAGGGGAGTAAAGAGGATGGATCATTTTCCAAGGGTCATACTTTGAGCTGGAACTAGAGTTCACAGCCTGTTCTGCTGACTTTAGGGATATGACACATATTGCCCTGAGGGCTACCTTCAATGCTACCCTTTAATAAAAGTCAAGTGCTAAATGAAGCAGAACTCAGAAAGAAAAACTTGTCCATTCCATTGTTTGTCTGTTTTTAAGACTCTTTAGCTAAGAAATCAACCTTCAGTTTCCTGCTTTTGCTCCCTTATCATATATTAAATTCCATCCAAGTGCATGCCTGCAGTAGCAGAAGTATGAGGTCACTGGTAATCATATCCCTTGATAGAGCTCTGAGGTGAAGATCTCCATTGTCCTTTCCAATAATATCCAAAAACGGTGCCACCAGTTAAAAAATCACAGTTATTAAAAAGAATGAAAGAATAAACTAGGTCTATACGGTCTGACATGGAAAGAAATCTATGATACAATGTTATATATATTTCTAACAAAGATTTAGAATCCTATAGAAGATCCCATTTTTATATTTTATATGTTTATATGTGTATGTGATTATGTATACCCAAATATTCATGTGTATATATATGTGGTATGTACATGTATACATTTATATAACATGTGTGTATATACGTGTAAGTGTGAATGTAGATATAGATATAGCCAGACATTTATACGTGAATGAAAAATGTCTCTAAACATTTAAGCAAACAAAAAATAATGGTTTTTTCTTTCCTCTGGGGAGAAAGTCATTTTTTAAAATAATAGAGCTATTTTTATTGTTTAAAAATATAACAAAAATAAAAAAGGTAATTTAAAAATACTCCAGGATCCAGTTGTTTTGTGATCAAAACCAGATTCTAATCAATCAAGAAATATGTACATAAATGACTTTTAAAGCCATTGGAATGGAAATATTGCCTAAGAAAGGACACGAGAATACGTGGGCTAAGAGGGCAAGCATGGGCAACTGAGGAGTGAATTTAGATTTTACAGGGTTTATATAATTTGGGAGTCCCTCTTCAAGGAAAGCAATGAAAATTTATAAATACAAAATTAGATACAATAGAATGATAAATTTATTACAATAAATTACAGATGTAAAAATGATGATAAATACCAACTATATCACAAAATCCAGGAAAATTGTATAATATTTGCAGGTATTAACTACCTGACCCACTGTTAAATACTCATTTCCCCTATTTTTTTTTTTTTTTTGTGAGGAAGATCAACCCTGAGCTAACATCCGTGCTAATCCTCCTCTTTTTGCTGAGGAAGACTGGCTCTGAGCTAACATCTATTGCCAATCCTACTCCTTTTTTTTCCCCAGGGCCCCAGTAGATAGTTGTATGTCACAGTTGCACATCTTTCTAGTTGCTGTATGTGGGACGCGGCCTCAGCATGGCCAGAGAAGCGGTGCATCGGTGTGCACCCGGGATCCGAACCCATGCCACCAGTAGCGGAGCGTGCGCACTTAACTGCTATGCCACGGGGCCGGTCCTCCCCTATTTTTTTGACTGCATATTCTGTTTGCCTTTTCATGTAACAAAGATTTTCAATATCTTCCACTGGGAGAAAAGAAAAGTAATCTGGTATTTCCTCTAGCATTTTTCTCCTCCACCACCCACAGTCATTCATTGCTGATGCCACATTCGTGTCGTGGTGCTAGCTTTGCCCTGCACTCTCAAGTCATGACAGCAGGCGAGTTGGCCGATGGGATGACTGGCAATAAACTCATTAACCTGACATGACAATGAACCATATAAATGTAACCCACTAAATCCGAAGGAAATCTATCTTAAACCCAAATTTCCTTTAACCGGATTCCAAAAACACACATGGATAATCTAGCACCACTGAACATGATGGCAAGTGTGATGAGGAAGTTGAAATGGAAAGAGACTGTTGCCTCAATCCTTGTGGTTAAAATATTTTACTTTTGCAAATTTTGCAAAAACATATGAGCATATGAGCCCTTTGCCCAGGGCTTTGAAAGGTGGCTATGCAATGGAGGGGTCCTGAAGCCTAAGCTTCATCAGCAGCACAGCAAATTTGCCACTAGGTCAGCTAGAGGAATCTGTGAAGGAGACTGAAGAAGAGCCATCAGAGGTATAGTAGAAAAATTAAGAAAGTGAGGTATCTTAGAAACCAAAAGAAGAGAGTTATTCTGCAAGTGCATGAGAAACTATGTCAAATTTTGTTGATAGGTTGAAAAATATGAAAAGAGAAAAATTAAGCAACATGGAGGTCATTGTTGACTTTGACAAAGCCATTTAAGTGGAACTGTAGGTGAAAATAAGTTTGGAGAGAGTTATGACATATACAGACAGTGAGAAAGTAGAAACAGAAATTAATTAAACTACTTTTAAGGCAAGACTTCCTTCCCATGTTTTGGAAACCTTTGATTATGCCAGAACGGGAATAACTTCTTGAGGCTCTCTTCCACCATACTAAAATCATCTCTGCCTGTTCTTCTCCTTTTACACTGATTCAGGACAAGGACTTTTTCATCTTATATCTCCAATGCCTACTACATGGAAGATACTGAGTAAATATTTGTTGAATGAATGAATGCCTTTCAGATATGGCTTAGTCTACTTCTTGTTCTTTAGGAGTTTTTTATGTCCTCCTGAGTTGAGGAAAAAAGTTCAGTCTTTTGAAGAGGACTAAATAGGATCTCACATCTTTGGTTATTTTTCTCCCAAGTGGTATAAAAAAGTGAAGAGAAAGAGATTAAAAAATTCATTCTTATGGAATTCAACTAACAGCCGTTGTACACTAACTACTTCCTAGACTCTAAGGACTCAAAATGAAAAGAGATATTGTCCAGATAAAAAACAAAAAAGTTTAATATAATTTGAGAAATAATATGATAGACGCCCAATGATCCCAGGTTGGGGCAAGGAGGAAGGTAGAGTATGAAGATTTCCTGAAAGTGATGAAGCCTGAGCTGAAGTTTTAAGAAGGTAGAAATTATCCAGGTGAAATAAGTAGAAATTTCCTTCCAAGGAAATTGTACATGTGTCAGAAATGCAAAAAAAAAAAAATCGTACCATGAGAGGCAAGAAATAGCAGGATGAATCTGAAAGTTTCAGGGGCCAGAGTGAGAACTAGATTTCAAGGGCTGCAACAAACTTGGGCATTAGACTGAAGATGACAAGAAAATACTGAAGAAATTAAACAAGTCAGAATTATATGGGAAGCAGAAGTTTGGCTTCCAAGTGTCTCTTGAAAATTAAATAAGTCTACTTATTCACAAGGGACCTTGCCTCATATATCCTGTTCCCAAGAAATGAGAAGATTCTTTGCATCCTTTTTAGGATTTAGCCTGTCCAGGTAACCCCTGCTATTCACTGCCCCATAGTCCTGAAAAGTTCTGGAAGTAAATCTCCCTGCAGCTGCAGTACAGTCACAGTGTGTCTGCTGACTACTCATGAGTGAAAACAAATAGCAGCCATGTGCTGGCCACACATTCCAATGGGGATTCTGCCATCTGTCTTTGTGTTCACACAGCCATTCAGATTTCCAGTTCATACCAGCTCGATGCCACTTCCAAGCAGAACTTTGAACAGTTAGAACAGAGAGAAAGTTCATGGACAGCATTAAGCTGTACAAAGGACTGAGCACACCCACACAGAAGAAGCAATGTTAGAGCAACATTATAGTCATATTCATGATAGTGATAACAATAACTTGCCAAAGTAACAAGTAGAGTTAGTGGTAGTAGAGCCAGTGGTGTGAACAGGTCTCAGAGACTGACGATATTACAAAGCCATACATGATGGACGTTGGGGAGGCCAAAAAATGTTTTTTTCCATGAGCATAAGCCTGCTTTCAGTGGTCTTTGTGTTATTAACTTATTTAATCTTTCCCTTAGTCCTGCGAGCAGGTATTTGGTTATCATAGACTGTTATGAGTTAAATTGTGTCCTCACAAAACGTATATTGAAGTCCTAACCCCCGTACTTGTGAATGTGACCTTATTTGGAAATAGAAACATTGCAAATTGTAATCAAGTTAAGATGATGTCATTAGGGTGGGTCTTCATCCAACTTCACTGGTGTCCTTATAAAACGAGGGAAATTTGGACACATCCACAGGCAGAATGCCATGTTCAGACAGAGGCAGAGATTGGAGTGATACATCCACAAGCCAAGGAACACCAAGGGTTATCGGCCCACACCAGAAGCTAGGAGAGAGACCCGGAAAAGATTCTCCCTCAGAGCCTTCAAAAGGAACCCCCCTTGTTAACACCTTGGTGTTGGACTTCTAGCCTCCAGAACTGCAAGACAATAAATTTCTGTTGTTTTAACCCACCCAGCTCATGGTACTTCGTTATGGCAGTCCTAGGAAATCAATACATCCCCTTTAACAGATAAGGAAGTGATATCTAGAAAGGCCAAGGACGTGGACAATGAAAGAGCCAGGTCTGGAACCCAACTCTGCCTGACTCTAGGACCAAACTGTCCCCTGATCCACAATGTTGCCTTCTCATGGGGTGCTGCTTACATGACAAGAGACAGTCAGGTTCCCAGGACCCTCTTTTAAATACATGTGTGTTTTGTTTTATTTTGTTTACCACCTACAATGTCTAGTATGGGATTGAGGGCAGATTCCTTGGTGTGGTAATTTTGAAGACAATGGATAAGAATGTTAAGGATATTCTCATATTCTTCACATGAGACTGACTATTAAGACTAAATATAGTCTTAATACTTATTAATTATTAATTTATTAATAATTATCAATACTTAATAATCTCCCCATATTCTTAAAGAGAACCATCCTTAGTTTTGAATACATTTAGTTTGGCATAAGCACACCCAGCCATGAACATTATGCAGTGGTATGGTATCAATTTCCAGTGAGGAGCACCTGAGAATAACTCTTAGCCAGTGTTCTCTGGTCCAGTGTGTGAACAAAGCACTTTTCCGTGCATTGTTCGAATTCTGATACTCCTCTTCGGTAGATCCTCCACAGTTCTCCACTCTATGTGGCTCTTATCTGTCTAAGGGCATAAACTGGGCTAGGGAACAAAGCTCCTTCCAAGCTTTGTCTTGACTTGTTCCCTACTGAGTTTCCTCCCTCCAATGTGGTTTGCACAATGCTGGCTTCTACTTTCCTAGCTGAGTCGGAAATGGCTTTTCTCCGTATATAATCAGACTGTTGTGTTTATCTGTGTTCTCGCAGCTCCACAGCATCCTCTCTTCCTTTGGGAGGGGTAGGGATAGGGCTTGTTGAACTCCATTGCTGGAAAGAGAACCTCCTTTATAAGGAGCTGAGGTGGAACAAGTGTCTCTCTGTCCAGCACTAGAAGACTTCTGTGTCCCACCATTAAACTCCTCCTGAAAACAATAGCTCATGGAGTGTGTGTTTAATCACTGAACGCTCAGTAGAATTTATGCTACAATGCTTCACCTCTAATCACAGTTTCTAATAGTGCTCATCATGATTACATACCACAGTAAAAACTGAACATTCTGAAGGTTCAGATACTTAGAATTCTAACACTGAGGGGTGGCATTAAATGCTTTGTTTATTCTCACAGTCGTGTCTTCTCTAACTGTCAGGAAAAGAGGATAGAGTGGCAGATGGGCTACTACACCCGTCACAATGCTGTTTGAAATCCTTGTTGTTTCTATTTCACACAAATTGGAATTTAATGAAAACCTTTAAACATAAAATGTGCGCAAATAGATAAACCTTGAGAAAAACTTTTCCGTGAGTAAAATGGAAAACAGAGCGCAAAAAAACTAGAGTCTCAAGACTTTGGTAGAAACTGGGAGCACAAAACTGTTTACATAATTAAGCTCTATATTAACCATAGCTCCCCACTACCACCAAAAGTCCTCAGTATTTCCCTCTATTGAATGAAATCTTTTTCTAGATTGCTGAAATCGTAGATCTTAGAAAGCTAGCGATTTTAAGAAGCTAAACACATATCCAGTCATGCATTCTTTCTGAATATAAAGCTTTGCAAATGAGTGTGTGTGTGAGTGTGTCTATGTGTGTGTGGATGTGCATGGGTGTGTGTGAGTGTATGTATGTGAAGCTTGCTGTGCAGCTGCCAACTCTCATTCTTTGAGAATGAGGTGCTTCCATTTATTGTCTCAATTTCAATCTGCCTGGGGCCTAAGATAAAGAGAGTCACAATTGATTTCAGTTGGATATTTAGAAACTCATTCAGATTCTTTCTGAGTCAATTAGATGATCACAAGTTGGCAGCTCAGTAAATTTCCTGCTGGGAACTAGATTGTAAGGAAAAAAAAAACAAATAAAGATATTACGTGCAATTGTCCATCAAAAATCAGGAGTCCTAGATAAGTTGCAACACCTGTTCTCATACTTGCTGGGCCCATTTTGAGTACAAAGATGAGGAAAATAAATTCATACTATATCCATAGATTTCTTGGTCTTTTATACAGAAAGTGGGCATGGGTGGCAGTGGTGTTTATATCACAGTAGTCATTACTTCATGAGGCAGATGGTGAGATTGATTTAATCTGAAGGAAACAAAAGTTTAGCTCCCTTTCTAGCTGTTGCTGCACTTTGAGGTGAATAAAAGGTCCTATATAAAATTTTGAAGATATCTAGAGCACTGTCAAATATAAGGTACCATGCTGTATGCCACGCTTGATAACGAGAGAATGACCTCTAAACACTTTCATATGATTACATTCTCTTCCCAGCTATGGCTATCACAATGGGTGTAATGCTGGCATGTTTCTTATCTTTTATAAAATGAGTAGTAAAAAACTACACATGGGATGATTTGAAAATCATTGATTCAATAGCTACCAGAAGGAGTAAGTTTTTCAGTTAGGTTATTATGTTAGGTAAAGAAAAACTACACTTGGTTACCTAAACCAGGGGTCAGCAAACTTTTCTGTAAAAGGCTAGAGATTTTTACACTTTGAGGTCTCTGTCTCAAACTACTCGATTCTGCCATTGCATTGTGAAAGCAGCTATGGATATATAGCGGATGAATATCATTATGTTCCAACAAAACTTTATTTATGGACACTGAAATTTGAATTTCATATCATTTTCGCATGTAATAAAATATTTTTCGTTTGATTTAAAAAAATGTAAAACCATTCTTAGCTCAGAGGTCATACCAAAACAGGCAGAATTTGGCCTACGGGCTGTTGTTTACCATCCACTGATCTAAAGAAATAATGCTGATTTGGAATATATTTCACTAGATATCAATACCCTATATTACCGAAAGCTTAATCCTAAATGTCATAGGAATAAAAGGCCATGGCAGTTAGAAAAACAACACAGCTTTGTGTGTCAGAAAGCATTAAAAATTCCTTTCACTGCATTTCTCCAAATCACATAATTAATTGATTATCCCTTTGTCCAGGATTGAAGGATCTAAGGAAGGAAATTAACACCTCAATTATTTGACAAGGTCACAAAGAGATATGTTCAGACTAATGAAATAGTCTAATCAACAAAAAGTTCTCCCATTTATGCATGAAGTCAGTACAAGGGCTGTAGGGACATGTGGAGGTCTCTTGAACACGAGAATAAATATTTCACCAGCCAGAAACCTTTTATCTAGAAACCTGATTATTGATCAACCGTTTTACTAACATACTTTATAAGAAGACTCAAAGTAATAACTAAGTCTAAACCTAAAGAGAATACATAGACTACACTCTGTATAAGTACATAAATAAACAAATATATAATATATATAAAATAAATATATATATAAATAGAATCTGTTTCAAATTTCTCTCCAAACAAGTAGTTAGCAGAGGCGTCTGATATTCATGGAAAGGAAAAGGTATTTTCATAATTGAATCTGATTTAAAATTCAAAAACCTAACAGTGATTTAAAAAATCATGAGACATGTCAGAAGAAGCATTTAAATATTGTACAAATTGAAGAGTTTTTGCTAGAAAACTTTAATATGCAAAGTTGTCCCTGCTGTTAACTAACAAATCCAAAATGTGACATATTTTTCCTTGTAAATGGGAGGAGACAATGGTGTCTCACCCCACTGTTAGATTTGTATGGAAAAAAGGAGAAAGAGAGAAAATTGTTTTAACTACAATAAGTGAATGAGGAGCAGACGGTCAGCATCCATGTCATAGTAGGTGTCCTAGTCGAGATGCTATTTTACCTGGCTCTGTCCAGGATGTGAGTTGGTTAAACAGTTATATCCAGAAATGTCTTTACAGAGGGATATTTAGTGATGTTACACAGGAAATGTTCTGGAGCTTTGTAATGCGAGAGCTGTTTTCACCTCAGATCCCAGCAAAGAAAAGATGCTCTGAAGTAAACAGAGGATAAAATCTTCCTCTCACCACCAACATCACCATAGTCCATGGAATGCTGTTCATGGCAGAGAATTCGGCAAGCAAACCATGACAGCAATTATAGTTAGAGAATTTAAAACAAACAGTAAACAAAATCTACATTGTGAGACAATGGAGAATGTAAAGAATATCCCTTGAATACCTTAAGTAGATTTTAGGCACATCAATTAAGGCCCTGGCAGAAAAAACAAATGGCATACTCAAACTGCATAATTAAGGAGAATTTAATAAAGAGACTATTTATCATAGTGTGGGCAGAGCTTAGGAAAAGCAACAAGGGAAGTGAAATATCTCAGGGTTTGCATCCACGTTTACAAACCCTAGGCCAGAAGGAGCAGGGAAAGAATCAATAATTAGAACCTGGAGGGAGACCTTCTTGGTGTAGGCTGCATGCCAGGAGATGTAGTCTTCAGTAGGGGGACACGGCCAACCCACAGCAACCTGGCAGGGAGGATGCCAGGGAATAAATACACCAACCTCACATCCCTCCTTCTCTCCAATTTCCTAGGGCTCCCCATTGGCCAAAGCCCACCAGAAGCTAAAAGGCAAGAAAGCTCTTTGCTGTACTCCATTCAAGTCAACCTCTAGCTCAATGGTAGTGTAAAGAAGGCTAAAAGGAGGGTTTGTCTGGAGGGGCAAATGGAAGACATCAGCACCTACTGTATGTACAATGGAATGATTCTCCAACTGCCAAATGGAAATTTGTCTGGAAATTACATGGCAAAAAGATGTAAAATATTTGAAATCTTTGGATAAAAGTTGATAAACACATATTTTGAAATGCAAAGGCACACTCTTTGGGTCATAGAGATCTTAGATTTATAAAACAGAGTTATACACAAATGAACAAAAAGAAGTTCTTCCCAAGACATTAGAGGCAGCATATTCACAAGTGCAGTTCCCCATGTGCTTAAACCCAAAGACACATTGAAAGAAAAAATCAGAAGAGACAAACCACAAAGAGAAATCTTGAGGACACAATTTGATGGTCAGCAAAATAGAAAGGAAAATCCCTTAGGAAGGGAAGTGAAAAATTAAGAAAATGTTTAAAGTGGTGTCACAAAAGCTGAAGGAAAAAATGTTTCAGAGTGAAGGAGAAGTCCAAAATTTTGAAAGCAGCAGAGAAAAGAACAAGAAAAAAGATTGAAGACCATTACCTTTGGAGAATTGGGTGGAACTGAGGAGACAACACAAAACTCTCATTCTGCGTTCTTATACTTAGCTATTATTTGAGAGTTTTTTCCAAAAGCATGTATTATTTTCATAATTAAAACAATAGACCAAACAATAGCAACAACAGGTATTGAGCGCTAACTTCAATCCCACTCTCTTAGACTCTGTGAAAGATAATGGAGCCCGTGGCAATGCTCCTGGCACAAAGAAGCCCTTGAACAAGTGTCTGCTAAATTCATTGCATGAACAAAAGTGGCCACAGGTGAAGTAAACAATTTTTCAGGCAGCTGAGTAGTGAAGGGAAGTGGGAGGAAGAGCATAGCAGTCTCAACTCAGGCTTAAAGTATCACAAAGAGGATAAAATTGTTTCCTATGATGCAGAGCTTGCTCATGATAGCCTACTTGTTTTGCCTGTGTCATCTTGCCAGCAGTCAGAGAGTAACTACTAGCCTGAGTAGGCATGCTGCAATGCCAATGAAAGACAGAGGGAAGGAATAAAGTCAGGCTTTAGAGAGACTGTCTGTAGGAACTGCCTCTTTGAAAAATAATTTAGTGGTACAAATAAGAGAGCTAATATAACTCAAGTGCACTCCAGGCCTGTGTCAGTATCCAAGGGGGTCAGATTTAATGGCTGAGTGAGGCACTGGGGGTTCTTAGCAAGTAGAAGTGCTTGGAGTTAAGTAACAGAACTATGGTTCTGGGTGCTCTTTTCCAGTGAAAATATATCACCAGTTGGTGGCTGATTCTCATGGTAGCAGCCCACATGAAATGTTTTGTAGGATTTGAGCAGGGTCTGGGCTTGACACTAGGGAAAGGCTATAGTCTAAATGATGGAACAAAGAACCACGTATTTGGTTGAATATATGAGAGCAGAACCTACTTATTCATTAGGCACAGTGCCTGGGGCCCATGATACTGTTAGGGGCCCACAAAAACTTTTTTATTTTAATTCCTTTTAAAATCAGAAGAAAAAATGAATATAATAGTAATAAATATATCATAAAGAATTCGACCTGGATTATATTTGTCTTTATACCAATTCGATGGTAAAACTTTTAATTATTTTATGGAAGGGGCCCATGAAGACAAAAGTGCCTAGGGTCTACCAAAGTCCTAATGTAGCCCAGGGTGAGGTTAGAGAGAGAAGACTGAAAGTCAGTGTCCTTGTGGGTTCCTGGGGCTCACCCCAGGCACACCAGACCCCAGCTTTTGATAGGGGTAAACTCTCTATTGACCATCTTTTCAACCTCGTAATTGGCTCCAAGGAGAGTGGTAAAAAATCTATCACCCATTCAGGACTTGAGGAAGCAAGGACTGTTGGTCCAGGTTCCTGATGGACTGGAGGTGTCTGAGGGCAACAATTTAAATACACAGAACAGACTGATCTCAAGACACAGGCCTGAGTAACCATCAACCACCAGCTGAGCTTACAAATCAAATACTGATCTTTACAGATCTCTCTACCCACCTGAACTAATTTGCAATAGTCAAAAGTAACAGTAAAATCTGGAACATAGTTTATCCCACATCTCTGGTTTTCAAAAGTGAGAGCAGTTAATCCTCCAAGAACCCTGGAACAGAAAGTAAGGAGCTGATGGAGAAGGAACAATCAAGAAAGATGAAAGGAGAAGACAATTTTCTTGCTGAAAGATTTACATGATTTTTTAACTTGCTCCCTGAACCTCTTCCCACCCATGAAAAGTATAAGAGGGAGTAAAGGAGGCAGTGTTAGCTTTATCAGTCATAAAACCTATCAACAAGACATCTCCTGTGTTCCCCATCTGTGGGGAGGAAACCATTCTGACTGCTCTGAAAACATGCTAAGGAGAAATATAATCCTCCTCGCTGGCATCACTTTTCAGCTCAGTGTACACTCAAAATGCATGAGGCTTCAAGTGGGACATGAGGAGGTGAAAGTCACTCAAGGCTAAGAAAGATCACTTTACAACACACACCTGCACCAAAGGCTGGAATGCAAATTTCATGACCGTTTCTAGCCACTGGATAACCTTTTGAATGAGAAACCAAGAACCCAAATTTAGTGGGTTGATGGCATGTGTCATTCAAAGGAGTAGTCATCAATGGAACCATGTCTCAAGGTATTCTAATTACATTGCCAAATATATCAAGTAGGTTTCATATCAAAGCTATGTTTGGTATGCTTTTGTTAGCTGAATAAAATATAAAATCCAAAGAGGTAAAATTATTGTTTTTGGACTCTTTCAAAAAGTTTATGACACAATAAAATAGTCAAGCTTTTTAACATTGAGAGTTTTATGGGATTCCACCAAGAAACCAAGACATCTCTATCTATAGTTCTGAGCTTTCAATTGTCTTTCCAACTGACAGCATCAGTCTGCGTAGAAACCCAGTTGAAATTCCCTTCAGATGGTCAGTGCTAGAAAAGTAAATACTGTGTGATCTCCAGACAGTGGAATAACAATCCAAGTTGTCAGGGTAGCAGCTGATCTGTCAATGATGCTTTTACTCAATGAAAAGTCCCTAGTGTAATTAAACATTTTCTAGCGCAAAGCAGAGCCGTGAGTCATCCTACTAGAAACAATATCAAAGAAGATGGCAGAGAACGCCATTTACCAGGCTCTTGTCACTCACAGTAAGCCTATATTTAGATAAGTTAAAGCTGAAATCTGAGCTGTGTTTGATGACAGATCCATTGGCACAACTGGGCTACAGTTTGCTTGAAATGCAACATGGATAGCATCATATCCACTCGGGGCAAAAAACAACTCAACACCTAGAATTCTAAGTCATCAGATCCTATCCTTCTAACGTGTTTGCTGAACCTAGTCTGGTAACTTCAAACAAAATAACTCAGAGTTTGGGGAGTCCTAAGATAAAACTGATCTATGGTGGCCTATGTTTTGACTTTACAAAATTCCGGGGCTAGAAGCTAGAGGAGGAGAAAAGAATCTTACCAAGTCTTTAAAAATTGCATGTGAATCATTAATCACTACTTAAAGATAATAGCTTGTAAAATATTTTGAAATTGTATTTAAAGAAAGTTAATTTTAAATAACAGAGAATATATAACGGGATATTCTTTGAAGGAAGAAGCCAGAAATAATTAAATTTGCGCATCTGAACATACTTATTCTACTAAAATATACAACACAACTAATATTAGCCATATCTATGGCATGAAAAAGACTAGATTAAAAATTTAACAATTCAAAATGCTAAGATCAAAAGCAGTCAAAAAGAAAATTAATACATAATACAAATATATATATAAATATTTGTATTTCATAAAACGAATTTTTTAAATATTTAAGTGGAGCAACATTTCTAGAAACAACTTAATTTCAGTTATCAGGAACCTGAAAAAAAAAATGTTCAAATCATACAAATGAATCTTGGGAACTTGTTTGGCGGTTCCAGTAAGGGAGCACAACTATTCATATATCCCTGATGGAAGAATGGTCACCTTCTTCAACTTCCAGGAAAATGCTGTTAGGATTGATGAGGAAATAAAGAAATGCCCAGCTCCTCAGACCAACAGAATCCTGGAAATAATTTAGAAGATGGAGGCTACAACTAAATCATTTATACAACACTTTTTGAGCTGTTCATTTTCCTCCTCAGAATCAACTCCTAGGACATAATCAGAATATATATTTATATGCAAAGATGTTGGTTGCCCTGTAATTTATAATAGAAAAGAGAAAAGTTTAATTATTTAGTAGAAGGGACAAAGTTCCATCCATATTAACACACAGTAAGTGTGTACTAAAATATATTTTTAAAGATAGAATATTAAATAAAAATAAAATCTGTAGTATACAATCTTTACAACAGAATAGGACATGTGGGCAGGAAAACCGCAATACTTAAAACATTGGCCTCTCTATTGTAGAATTATAGAATTTTTAACTTTTTTACAATGAATGTTTGTCTTAATGAAGTCAGAAGAGTCTGTTACACTACTTTTTGGAAATTGTAAATACAGCATCAAAATTCTATTTGATCGAAATGATTGATTTAATGCCAATTTATCATAATAACACAAATGTAGTCTTCCTTTAAATGACATTGTAGAGGCCTTAAATTTTCATAAAACCTTTTCTACATTCTTTTAAAAATAAGTCTATGTTGCCTAATTATTCTGCACTTCGTTCAGTTTCTTGCTCTGTAACATGGAAAAGTTGTTAATAGAATTGTACCCTTCATGAATTCAATATCGTCTCAGCTCTCGATGTCACAAACAACCTGGGTACAGTGGGCAAAAAAAAAGGAGTGAACTAATGCTCCGTTCACTACTGGCTTCCTATGGGTATGCACTAGCTAGGGTTCTGAAAAGAGTTTTGGACCACCTCTCAATAACAGCTGTGAGGGGGAACTGTGGTCCTTCAATCCTCGTTTTTGGCAGTAAGTATTTGTTTTTAATGTGAAAGCAAACCGTGAAAGAAAACCTTTCCCCTCTGTTTTTATCAGCAAGAAAGTCAAACGGAAGTCATACTCTCCTCAGCAAATAGCACTTGACTTTAGTGCACAAACACATCCCTCATTTATATATACAGCCTCCTAAAGTGTTAGGTCAACATTAGAATGATAAACAGTCAGGGGCCAGATAACTTAGGAAGATTTTAGGCAATGTGGAGCAGGGCTCGCATACATTCTCAGTTTGGGGCTGCTGTTCTATAGAGCTGAATCTCCAGGTAGAGATTCTGAAACATCAATCCCATTTCTTGCAAACACAAGCATGTTCAAGTAATTTTCTCCTTCCTCAAAACTGCCTGTGCCTTAGAGATCAGTCCATTGTCTACCTTTGTGAACTTGTCAAATATCTACCTTACAAATAGCGTGAGTCCAGGTCACTGCCAAGTCAATAGATCATTAGACAGTGCTATATAAAAGTGATAATGAGTCACTAGGGTACATCAGTTATGTAAAGTAGCAACACAGCTGCTAATTAAAAGTGACTTGGGAAATTGGATCAAGATGGTAAATGGAGCAAATACATCTGTCTCTAAGTCCCAACCCAAGTCTCCACAAATGACAGAAAACAAACCCATTTTCTTTAATTGTAAGTTCATTACAGCACTGGAGAAGCATAAGGGAGTTAAATCTGGGCCAGAAATTTTAAGAAATCTCCTCCACACAGAAAGCAATTGAAATAAACATGCACAGAAAAAGTAGAAGGAGCTTCAAGGTTGCTCCACACCCAGAAAGCTGGGACAACCATCAGCGTGACTTGTGTAAACACATTTGGAGAAGTTTAGCAAATTAACCAATCACTCCCGGCCCCTAACAACACACAGACATACACACAAACACACAGAGCAACAACAGAGATCTTTGGAAGGCTGTAGCACTTAGTGTGTCAACATGGACCAAAGAGGCTGTGCAGAATCCCCATGGTCAGGAGGAAAAGGGAATCTCGATGTTGAGGAAACGAGCTTCTGGTATATACCACCAACAGCATGTCTTACCATTGCCCTACAATCAGGCAGCCTACAGGAAACAGAACCAGACGTACAGATGGGTAAATAGGGACTCTGAGACAAAGATGACCAAGAAACATGAAAGATTTCAAGAAAACCAACTGTATGAAATAAAAGCACTAAACTAAGAATTTGGAGAATTGACACCTGAAGAAACAAGTTTAACAGAGCAAACAGAAGACCCCAAAAGAAGATTTTTTTAATTGAGATATAATTTACATAAATAAATGCCTAGATCTTAAGAGTTCAGTTTGATGAATTTTGATATACGTGGGTATACACTTTCAAAATGAGATTTGAAATATTTATATCATTTCAGAAAGTTGTCTCTTGCCCCTTTCAGTCAATTGCCCCATCATAGGCAAAAACTTTCTGATTTCAATCACTATAGAATAATTTCATCTGTTCTTGGTTTCATATAAATGGAATCATAAAGTATATAATCTTTCATCCAATCTAATGTTTTTGACATTAATCTATGTTGTGTACTTTTTTAGTTGACAAATAGTATTCTGTTTTATAATTATAACTTATATTATTGATCCATTCTCCTGTTGAAGGACATTTGACTTGTTTCTAATTTGGGGCTATTATGAATAGAGCTGCTATGAACATTCTTGTACAAGTATTTTGGGATAAGAATGGAGTTGTAGAGCCATAGGGTAGATGGAAGTTTAACCCTATTCAAAAAAATGCCAAACATTTCTCAAAGGTGTCTGTACCATTTTACATTTCAACCCACAATGTATTAGATTTCTGTTTGCCCCACATTCTAACCAACATTTGCAGGTGCTAATCATTTTTATTTTAGCAATTCTAGTGAGTATGAGTTATATTTTACTTGGTACCTTGTTCAATAATCAGTCAATTGTGTATCTATGGATCCATTTCTGAACTCTCTACTTGTTTATATACAAGTAGTCAATATTACGCTGTCTTTATGAATGTGGCTTTATAGTAAGTATAGTAAGTCTTGAAAACAGATAATGTAAAGTGTGCCATTTTATTCTTCTTTTTCAAGATTGTTTGGTGTAGTCTAGATTCTTTATATTTCCATATAAATTTAGAAATAGATTGTTAGTTTCCGGGGGGGGAACCTACTGGGGTTTTGAATGAGCTTGCTTTGAATCTAAAGATCAATTTGAAAAGAATGGATATCTTAACAGTATTGAGTCTTTGAAACCATAAACATGGTCTTACTCTCCATTTATTTAGGGTTTCTTTAATTTCTCCCATCAATGTTTCATAATTTTCAGTGTAAAGTTCTTACACATCTTTTACTAAACTTATTACCAAGTATTCAATGTTTTCCAATGCTATTGTAAATGTCATTTTTTAAATCTAATTTTCCATTTGTTCATTGCTAGTATATAGATGTAAAATCATTTTTTCTACTGAACTTCTATATCGAGGCCATGCTAAATTTAGTTATCAGTAATAGTAGTTTTTTGATTGGTTCCCTTGGATTTTCTATGTAAACAATCACGTTGTCTGCAAATAACAGCACTTTTACGTCTTCCTTTTTGATTCTTATGCCTTTTATTTTTCTTACCTTATTTAGTGGCTAGGGCTTCTAATTCAATATTACATAGAAGTAGAAAAAGCATATATTCTTACCTTGATCTCATTCTTAAGGGATAAAATTTACTATTCCATTATTAAGTATAAATCTATCTGAAATTTTTTTTTTTCTTTTGCTGAGGAAGAGTCACCCTGAGCTAACATCTGTTGCCAATCTTCCTCTTTTCTTTGCTTGAGGGAATCAGCCCTGAGCTAATATTCGTGCCAACCTCTCTCTATTTTGTATGTATGTCAGCCACAGCACGGCTGATGAGTGGTGTAGGCCCACACCTGGGATCTGAAACCATGAACCTGTGCCACCAAAGTGGAGCATGCCAAACTTAACCACTATGCTACAAACTGGCCCCTGAAAAATTTTTAATAGGTGCTCTTTATCAGATTTAGGATGTTTCCTTATATTCCTCATTTGCTGAGACTCTGTGTTATGAAAGAGTGCTGAATTTGGTCAAATAGTTTTTTGCATCTATTGAGATAATCATAGAGTGCTTCAGATTTATTCCAATAATGTGGTGAATTACACTGACAGAAAATAAAATTAATTAAAATTAATTTAATTAGTTAAAATAAATTAAATTTAACATTTTAAAAATATCAAACCAACCTTGCATTCTGAAATAACACTTTGGCATAATGTATTATCCATTTGTATATTGCTAGATTCAATTTGCTTATATTTTGTTAAGCTTTTTTACATCTACAATCATGAGGGATATTAGATTTAAATGTTCTTTTCTTGTAATAGCTTTATCAGGTTCTGGTATCAGGGTAATGCTGGCCTTATAAAATAATGTAGGAAATGCTCTTACCTAGTCTTTGTGTAAATTTGGGATTATATATTCCTTAAGTGTTTGATAGATTTAACTATAAAGCCATCTGGTCTTGGAGTTTTCTTTGTGGGAAGTTTTAAATTACTAATTCAATTTCTTTAATAGATATTCAACTATGCATATTTTCTATTTCTTCTTGATTCAGTTGTAATAAACTGTAGGAACTGTAATAATATCTCCTTTTTATTTGCTGTGTGGATATTTTGTGTTTTCTCTTCTTCTTGATCAATCTTGCCACAGGTTTAAAAATTTTATTAATGACTATAAATAATAAGATTTGCTTGTCCATTTCTATTTCATTAATTTCTGCTCTTATTTTTGACATTTTCCTTCTTCTACTTACCTTGG